>NC_091457.1:7539404-8196904 GCF_027789765.1 Dendropsophus ebraccatus | reverse complement strand
CATGAAATCCGCTTCCCTTTGAATGCTGCAGGAAAATCCACTGTACATTAGTTAATATGGCGGTGAATATATTGTTCTTGCTTGATGTTGAGTAACCTTGACTGATCCCAATCCTCACCCAAATCCCCGGCCAACACTTTGCCTCCGATTTTATTGAGAATTTTTCCCCTTCGAAAAAGTCATAATGTCTAAAGTAGCACCCTGGACCGGGTCTCCTGCTGTACCAGTTGACCACAGATAATGAGACCACTTCTTCACCATTGACCGATCTTCTCCCACTAATGTAGCAAGCTCCACAGACAAAGGAAACTTACAGCCGACCATTGGAAAGTTAAGCTGTAGAACGGACCTAGGCGTGTTCCTGGCATGGAAGTTGTTGGCCACCTAGACCTGTCTACTGAATTTAGATTCCAATCTTCTCAACTCTAATGTCAGTGGAACCCGGAAGTCTCCTTTATATCAGGGGTATATACTCTTTATCCAGCAGTTGGATGGTGACCTGGGATATGATCATGACTGGCAGCTTGAGAGCTAATACTCATAGGAGTGGCTACAGCCTGCAGCTGAGTGACTGTTCGCCATCTAGTTTTGTGTGGCCCCCTCTAATTCTAACATGGTGCCCCCCCCCCCTATAACTTATCACCTGTTATTGCACATCTGTCGCTGCTACCAGAATACTAAATCTCAGGTCAATATCCCACAAAACGCACAATCCCCATCTGTCCGGAGCGGCCGGCCCTTCCTGCCCACGACCTTTTTTACTCTTTCGCCACCTGATGGGACTTTAGGGTTAATTATAAAACCTCCACCGGGCGCAGGAGGGGCCAATATCAGCTGTCAGGGCTCCACGTAATTCTCTTTCACCTCTTTCAAGTGCAAAGCAACCTGTGTGTAAAAACGTGGCGAAGAATAAAAGGCCACGCCAGCACCGTGGGCCCGGACGCGGCCCCATTCACAGCCCCACCACCATGAATACAGCAAAATCCGAAATGAAAGTTTTAATCTCCCCGGTGCATTCAGCAGAAAGTGAAAAGAGCTTCCTTTTAACAATTTCTCCCTTTAAGCCTTTGTGCTCGTCCTCTCCTGGAGAACATTGAGATCTTGCTGAGATCCTACCAGCTTTCTTCTCGCTCCACATGTGGAAAAGCCATGCATGGAGATGGTGACATTATTATCACTATGGCTTTGGGGGGGTCGAAAAGTCATAAAGATGTTAAGAACAAAGTGTGCCTGAAGAATGCGGGCAGATAATGTACAATGTGCTCCGCTTTACTTCTGCTGCTTGCCTCCGGAGCTGTAATTGAGGCATCACCATGACAACCTCATGCTGGTCCATTTACCCATGTATTAGAGGGCATTTCCCCCCAAATACAAAGTGACCTGAAAAGAGAAGACCCTAAATAGGCCTCCTGTGCCAAGATCTATAATATTCATAGTGGCCTCCAACCAGCAGAAACTTAGCTTTGTACAAGCGGTGAATGACACGGTTGCATTGCCGCACTCCTATACCTATATGTGACTTATTTGTCCCATACGTCACCATCAGGGGCATCAGGGTACACTTGACTTCACAGAATCCTATAGACAGTGTTGACTTCACAAGGGCCTTAGGTTAGTGTTCACGTTACTCAAACTTACAGACATTGTAGACTTCTTACAAACCTATAGACTAGAGATGAGCGAACCGGGTTCGGGTTCGAGTCGATCCGAGCCCGATCGTTCGGCATTTGATTAGCTGGGGCTGCTGAACTTGGATAAAGCTCTTAGGTTGTCTGGAAAACATGGATACAGCCAATGACTATATCCATGTTTTCCACATAGACTTAGGGCTTTATCCAAGTTCAGCAGCCACCGCTAATCAAATGCCGAAAGTTCGGGTTCGGATGGACTCCAGCATGCTCCAGGTTCGCTCATCTCTACTATAGACATTATTATCATCACAAGAATCTCGGGTTCGGGTTGACGTCAGACAAACCCAGGGACAGTGTTGACTTCACATAAACCTAGGGACAGTATTAATTTCACACAAATCCATAGACTGTCTTTACAAGGACCTCAGATTAGTGTTGACTCCACACAAACCTATGGACAGTGTTGACTTCACACAAATCTATAGACATGACTGTCTTCATAAGGACCTCAGATTAGTGTTGACTTCACACAAACCCAGGGACAGTGTTGACTTCACATAAACTTGTGGACAGTGTTGGGTCCACAGTGGTTCTTGGGACCTGACACAAGTATTCGGTCTAGTTTATCTTTATAACACAACTTGCTGTGCATCTTTAGGCTATGTTCACACTATGTACGTCTCCGGACGTAGCGCGTTCCGTGAATAAGCGTCCGGAGACTTACGTAGTTTGAGTACAATGGAAAGTATACGATATATGAGCCAGACCGTTGTTTGAGGACGAAAATGCCGTAACTTACGCCTGTAGCGTAACATGCGTACGTAGTGGTGATTTCTTCATTTTTGCAGCTTTTTGTGCTGATCCAAAAGGTTCTGTGGGGTGTCCGGGGCTAGCCGAAGCTTTCCAAGTAAAAGACCGCTGTCAGATCGCTACGAAGGGCGCTCGGGAAGCGTAAGTAGACTCCTGGCGTAAGTTCGTGCTTCGTACGTAGCCGGCCGCAAGTAGCGTAAATCCCCGGCCGGAGTTTAACGCGTATATGTCCGGCCGCGAAAATATGTGGCCGAACATATACGCAGTGTGAACATAGCCTGCTGCTCTGACTCTTCCACAGACCATTCCTATCATGCACTCATTTAGTCCATTATTCCTCAAGACTGAACCCACCAACCAGTCACAGGCCTCAGGGCAGCCATCTCCATGCCACATGTTGTTGAGCAACCGCTCGCTGGCTGATGTAGAACACAACTCATCCTCTTGCAGCTCTGGAATTCCCCATATAGAGGCAGCCCCACTAAACCCTTCTGGGCTCAGCGTATATTGACCTCCCCTTTAAGCATCTGTTCTACATGTAAAATATGAAGATTGTCCAGAGTCCAGCCCATGAGGATTGAGTTAAATACTGTATTGGGAAGTCATTGGAGAACCAATACCATACTGCTGCATAGTCTCCAGTATGACAGTAATATGCTATCCCTGGTAAGCCAGTTAAATAGTGAACCAGACTGAATCATTAGAACAGTGTCTCATCCCTGGTGAACCAGTACCATAGTGCCCAGGCCCTGGTGAACTGTTATTTTAGTGCCCAGTCTCTGGTGAACCAGTGGGGCAGTGTCCAGTTCTGGGTGATCCAGTAACATTGAACCAGTTAACAGATGTCCAGTCCCCGGGGATCTACTAACAAAATGCCCAGTCCCTGGTGAACCAGAATCATTGATTTGACTCCCTAGTTAACCACTTAAGATGGTGTCTAGTCCCGGGAAACCAAAATGTCTGGTCCTTGGGGAAAGCACTAACATAGTGTACAGCCCCAAGTGAACCAGTGGCATACGTCCTGGATCCTCGTGAACAAATGGTATAATAGTGCCCAGTCCCTTATGGCCAGTAACATGGTCTTTTGTCTTTGATGAACCAGTAGCATGGTGCCCAGACCCTGGTAAACCAGATGGATGGTGTCTGGTGGGCTGTTAAATAGTTAATTATAAGGAATAGCAGGGATGGAGGCACCAGGTAGTAATAAATATGGAGGCTAGGGACCAGGGCTGAATTCCTGGTTTGCAGATTGTTCACCTTTGCAACATTTTACCTTTTGCTCAATTACCTTTTTACATAAAAAAACTCAACGTTGCTTACAAAATTGATATCAGTGTGATCTCCTATATGATCATTAACATAAGAAAGTCTCTTCATTTACCAAGTTAATCCTTAACCAAGAGAAAAGACCTGAAGTATTTGCAATTAGGTGACTCACTTTATAAACTATTGCTCACTAGCTGTGGTAGCCAGTAGGCAACAGTAATAAGTAATTCCATCTCAAACAGCACAGAGACCACGATCATGTGTAAGAGGGGCTTAGCTTGTGACTCTACATGTGCAAGCTGTGTCTGTCTTATCCATTGGGTCTCTGAAGTGATGGAAAGGTAAATCAAGGCTTCCCGCTTATTTCTGGCTACTCAGAAAGCTCTTGACATTACCCTCTGTTTATCATCTATGTGTACACAGAGCAGCCTCCTAAATGTAAACCACTTTCCTTTAGGTATTAAAACCTGTATTCTCTCTATGTACACAGTGCTGCCTCATGAATGTAATCCCCCTCCCTTTAGTTATGAATACCTGTATTCTCTCTATGTAAAGTCCCTCCTCCTGAATGTAACCCCCCTCCCTTTAGTTATCAATACCTGTATTATTTCTATTTTCACAGTGTTGCCTCCTGAATATAATTTCCATCCCTTTAGTTATCAATAACCATATTTTTTCTATGTACAGTGTTGCCTCCTGAATGTAATCTCTCTCCCTTTACTTATCAATATCTGTATTCTCTCTATGTACACAGTGTTGCCTCCTGAATGTAATGCCCCTCCTTTTAGTTATCAATATCTGTATTCTCTCTATGTACACAGTGTTGCCTCCTGAATGTAATGCCCCTCCTTTAGTTATCAATACCTGTATTCTCTCTATGTACACAGTTGCCTCCTGAATGTAATGCCCCTCCCTTTAGTTATCAATAGTGGCATTCACTCTATGTACACAGTGTTGCCTCCTGAATATAATCTCCCTCCCTTTAGTT
Source organism: Dendropsophus ebraccatus (assembly GCF_027789765.1). NCBI lineage: Eukaryota > Metazoa > Chordata > Amphibia > Anura > Hylidae > Dendropsophus > Dendropsophus ebraccatus. Next base: position 8,192,209 of record NC_091457.1, on the reverse strand, counting down.
ATCAATAGCTGTATTTTTTCTATGTACAGTGTTGCCTCCTGAATGTAATCTCCCTCCCTTTAGTTATCAATATCTGTATTCTCTCTATGTACTTAGTGCTGCCTCCTGAATGTAATCTGCCTTCTTTTAGTTATCAATATCTGTATTCTCTCTGTGTACTTAGTGCTGCCTCCTGAATGTAATCTCCCTCCCTTTAGTTATCAATACCTGTATTCTCTCTATGTACACAGCTGCCTCCAGAATGTAATGCCCCTCCTTTATTTATCAATACCTGTATTCTTTCTATGTGCACAGTGCTGCCTCCAGAATGTAATGCCCCTCCTTTATTTATCAATACCTGTATTCTTTCTATGTGCACAGTGCTGCCTCTTGAATGTAACACCCCTCCCTTTAGACATCATCATTATCAGCATAAGTTCACTGCTACTTTGTAAGTTAAGGGTATGTTCACAAAGTTAGTAAAAACCACATGTACTACCCGGCCTGGAAATCAACCTCCAAAAGAATTTGAGTGGTTTTCACATATGATTTTAAAAGTGGAGGTGTTTTTGGCTGCTTTATTTCAGCATTTTTTTAACCTTATTGATTTCAAGTTTTTTTTTTTTTGTTTTAAGCTCTGTTGTCATGCTCTTTAGTAGACTTTCTTTTGAAGTTGATGGGCTCTGGTTTTCTTAGGAGCCAACCTCAACACCAAAATACATCTCCATGACAAGCTGCAGCTCTCGGATAAGGACTTAAAGGGGTTTTCTGACTTTATAGTGATAGAATAGGTCAGTAGTGGATTGGTGGGGGTCTGACTCCCAGCATCTCACCGACCCACCGATTGACAGGCCAGCACTGTAGCTTCTACCAGGTATAGCGACGTACATTTGATAGTGGCTGTATCTGGTATTGCAACTGATTCCATTCACCTTTAAGCAATAAAATCGATCTTGTCATAGTCCTAGAGGTTATCAATATATGGGTCATACACGTCTACTGTATATTGTATTTTTTAGATCACGATCGGTGACTCCACATAAGTTGCATTACCTATTGGAGTCCAAAGTAGAAGCTCTGGTCTCTCCGCCATGCTTTACACTGCTTCCCACCAAGTGCTTATTAGGAATCTGTACATGATCCCAGTAAGGAGAGAGAGAAGATTACTGGAGACTCAACATCCCTCTTAAAGGGAAACTCCAGCTCCAGCAAGAGAAGTGTAATTATTGTTGGTTATCCAGTCCTATGCCCCCCCCTTCCCCTCGTACGCTCTCGGGTGACCACACTAGTCGCAGCGTATTCTGTACTCACTTCCTGCGTCGTCTTCTGTATTTTTTTTGCTTCCCTTGTCCCTCTCAGGCCAGGAGTGTCTGCAGATAGAAAGCCCCCCGGCTACTATTATGCAAATGGCCTGATCAGTGAGATGCTTGGTGAGAAATAGATTAGAATCGAATGAGAGGGGCCTGCGCCTTTTCTTCGGGCTGCAGGCCACGGTCCGCTATCTGCGTCACGTTATTCAGCTGACGAAATGTGAAATGACATAAATACCGTGACTAACGTTCAATCGGATTACTCCATTACCTCAACATCAATACTACTCCAGCCGTCAGGGCTTGGCGTCCTTCCTTTCACTGGATCTGCTAACAAGTGACAACTTCTCTCCAATAAACAAGCGGCAACGCTGCCTCCTGCAAGACCCACGCTTAACCCATCAGCCCCGCTCAATGGCCGCCATTCGACAAGGTGCTTACCCCTTTGTGTTAAAGAATCGCATCTACACTGATTAAAAAAAAAAAAAAGAGCTCCTCCCCCCTCCAAAAAAACCTTAAAATTTGGGTCACTTCTGGACACAGCGTTGTCGCACCTTCGGAATATTAAACACTGCGCTTTTATTTGCATGGGAAAAGCGTTTGATTCCAAATTCTCCCTTTCATGTGAGCCAATGGTAATTCGGGGGCCATTTAGCTCCATTTTAGTCCTCTCCCCATCAGCAAGGAAATGGTTAAGCTCACAGGAGGAGGCGGCTCAAGTGTCACATGGGCACAATGGCCGCTTGGCTCCTGAGACCATTTCCACCAGGTGCACCGTAAGCCGCTCACAGGGCCCCCTCTTACAAGGAGCCAAATCCATGGTGGCTGCCATCCTGGTGCCCTCATCTGAAGGGGTCGTCCAGTCTGATGGAAATGAAGCTTAGACCTCGTATAATGACGAGTTCTGCAACTTTTTCATAGTTTGTGCATCGATATTTCACTGCTTACCGTCATTGGTAAATTCAGCAGCCTTAACCTTGTTCTGTATCTCATTACAGTGTTATAAGTGAGACTAGACAAGCACAGCAGCAAGGGATTATGTTCTTATGGGTCCTGTTAGGGCATCGGGCATGGCCATAGTGCTGGGGCAGGGGGCATGAGTCGGCTCTTGGATGAGATACTGTGATGTTGCATGTAGAAGATATAGTGCAGGGCCGGAGGGGCCATTTGGTATTTCCAGCAAATTCCATATGGGCCGGTACCTTCTGTGGGGTAAGAAGTTGCCGGGCCAGGAGGAAGAAGGAATTGTCCCTCAGAGGGCCAGTGACAGACTGTCCATAATAAGAGGAAGAAGTTAAACTAGCTGAAGTGAGAATGCAAAAGCTGGTAATATAATTACATCTCTGGTCCTGCTAGGGCTTCGGGTAAGGCCGTACATAGCATTGTAATAATTCCTGGGCCATCAGGGACCCTTCAGCCCTTGGATTGGCCAGTCTGATGACGATTGTAGTGTAGTGTCATTATATGAGGGGGAAATGAGAGTATTTCAGGAGAACATTATGCTGATCTTCTGGGAGCAGTCACCCGTCTACTTATATAATCATCTTATTGAGGACACTGATAGTCATAAGGTAAGGAAGGAACAGCAGGTTCACCAGCAGCACAGAGTATTTCAGCAGATGAAACTGGGGGGAGTGACCCATTGTAAATAGGCTTTAGAAGCACAGGGGATTGAAGAACTATTAGGAAAATTATATAGACAAATGTTAGAATCATAACTAGAAAATCCCAATATAACAATAAAAGGAGAAATAGAGGAAGGGCTGGAGGCGAGTGCTGTAAAGATGTAACCTGGGATGAGTGAGGGGAGGGGGGCTTCTCACTTATTTCCATTGTGTCAGATGTGAATACACAGATAGGGACAATGACCCTCAATAGACTCCGGATCATCCTCCAGGGATCCTGTGATCACTGACACCAAATCTGCCCCCACCCACCCCGACCCCTCCGAGCTGCCACCAGATCCGGGACAGAAAATCAATAGAAGCCCCTCAGCTGCCCCAAGTCTGTGAGACCCCCAATACTATCTATCTATCTATCTATCTATCTATCTATCTATCTCCTATCTATCTATCTCCTATCTATCTATCTCCTATCTATCTCCTATCTATCTCCTATCTATCTATCTACCTATCTATCTCCTATCTATCTATCTATCTATCTATCTATCTATCTATCTATCTATCTATCTCCTATCTATCTCCTATCTATCTATCTACCTATCTATCTCCTATCTATCTATCTATCTATCTATCTATCTATCTATCTATCTCCTATCTATCTCCTATCTATCTATCTATCTATCTATCTTATCTATCTATCTCCTATCTATCTATATATCTATCTATCTCCTATCTATCTATATATCTATCTATCTATCTATCTATCTCCTATCTATCTATATATCTATCTATCTATCTATCTCCTATCTATCTATCTATCTCCTATCTATCTATCTATCTCCTATCTATCTATCTCCTATCTATCTATCTATCTATCTATCTATCTCCTATCTCCTATCTATCTATCTCCTATCTATCTATCTCCTATCTATCTACTATCTATCTATCTATCTATCTATCTCCTATCTATCTATCTATCTATCTATCTATCTATCTATCTATCTATCTATCTATCTATCTATCTCCTATCTATCTCCTATCTATCTCCTATCTATCTATCTATCTATCTATCTATCTATCTTCTATCTATCTATCTATCTATCTATCTATCTATCTATCTATCTATCATCTATCTATCTCCTATCTATCTATCTTCTATCTATCTCCTATCTATCTATCTATCTCCTATCTATCTATCTCCTATCTATCTATCTATCTATCTATCTATCTATCTATCTATCTATCTATCTATCTATCTCCTATATATCTATCTATCTATCTTCTATCTATCTATCTATCTATCTCCTATCTATCTCCTATCTATCTATCTATCTATCTATCTATCTATCTATCTATCTCCTATCTATCTATCTATCTATCTATCTATCTATCTATCTATCTATCTATCTATCTATCTATCTATGTCCTATATCTCCATGTCCTATGTTCTCTCCCTATAAGAAGTCTCCTGGATGGTGGAGGAAGTCTCTGTGTCCCGGTTCACAGGGTGGGAGCAGATTGGCCGTGCACGGGGCTCGGAGGCTTGTAATGGGATTATGGGGGGGCTCTTACATAGATGAGGTTTTCATAGTGCGGGGGGATCACAGATAATATCATTTCAATGAGCGGCTGACTATCGGGAAGGGATAATACATGTAGCGATTATAGACGTGACAGTTGCCTTCTTGTGCCCGACCAGTCCGGTGCGCCTTTTTCTGTGCGTAAAAACAGTCAACCACCTGTCAAGCTGAGGGCACAAGAATGGGGCGAGAATGGGGTGAGAATGGGGCCCTTCATGCATGATTAATATATTTGTTCAGCCATTCACTTAATGAAGCTGATAAATGTGGAGCAAAACAAAGGCCCAGTTAATCTATTTAGTAAAATGTTTGGAGACTTTGAGAATATGTTAAGAAGGCAGCGAGTGTGTGCAGCGGGGGCATTGTCACCTCAATGGCCTGCCCGGCCGGGGGGGGGGGCACCCAATGTGAATATAATTTCTTATAAATGTGTCTTTAATGGCTCTCATTCACCCCCGCCAGCTGTTTTTAGCCATTTTCTAAGCCCAAAACAAACGTGCCAGTCTTGCAAGGCTGGTAAAAATTAGTTGCGGTCACTAAGGTCTGGCTGAATTTCCTGCTAACCATCTGCTTGATTGGCATAATAGAGGGATTTCCAGAGAAGAAAGAGGGAACATGGAGCACGGAGAATGATGCCGGGATTCTGGAGCTAATAAGGGTTTATCTAAGTGACCCCCATCCTCCACAGCCCCTCACCCTGTGCTCTACCCCCAAGTCACAGGATGATGGGAAACCTGCACCACCTGACCGCTGCCAGGGATGATGTCACCTGATCCCATGATGATGTCATTCTCCGTAACATAAATCTATCTCCTATATCTATCTATCTATCTATCTATCTATCTATCTATCTATCTATGTCCTATCTATCTATCTATCTATCTATCTATCTATCTATCTATCTATCTCCTATCTATCTATCTATCTATCTATCTCCTATCTATCTCCTATCTATCTATCTATCTATCTATCTATCTATCTATCTATCTATCTATCTATCTATCTCCTATCTCCTATCTCCTATCTATCTATCTATCTATCTATCTATCTATCTATCTATCTATCTATCTATCTATCTCCTATCTATCTATCTATCTCCTATCTATCTATCTCCTATCTATCTCCTATCTATCTCCTATCTATCTCCTATCTATCTATCTATCTATCTATCTCCTATCTATCTATCTATCTATCTCCAATCAAATCAAATTGGCTTTATTGTCAGGTCTAAATAACATATTAGCATGGCCAAAGCAAACAGGAGATTTTTGGGGGATGGGGGGGGGGGGGGGTTAGGGACAGAAGTCTGTCGTATATTATAGGTCGCAGTAAGGGGGGATACTGGGGTCAGGTAATTGGAGTCCATGACATATCACGCTCCTATTTATCTATCTATCTATCTCCTATCTATCTATCTATCTATCTATCTATCTATCTATCTCCTATCTATCTATCTATCTATCTATCTATCTATCTATCTATCTATCTCCTATCTATTTCCCTATCTATCTATCTATCTCCTATCTATCTATCTCCTATCTATCTATCTATCTATCTCCTATCTATTTCCCTATCTATCTATCTCCTATCTATCTATCTCCTACCTATCTATCTATCTATCTCCTATCTATCTATCTATCTATCTATCTATCTATCTATCTATCTATCTCCTATCTATCTATCTCCTATCTATCTATCTCCTATCTATCTATCTATCTATCTCCTATCTATCTATCTATCTATCTATCTATCTATCTCCTATCTATCTATCTATCTCCTATCTATCTATCTATCTCCTATCTATCTATCTCCTATCTATCTATCTATCTATCTCCTATCTATCTCCTATCTATCTATCTATCTCCTATCTATCTATCTATCTATCTATCGATCTATCTCCTATCTATCTATCTCCTATCTATCTATCTATCTATCTATCTATCTATCTATCTATCTATCTATCTATCTATCTCCTATCTATCTATCTATCTCCTATCTATCTATCTCCTATCTATCTATCTATCTATCTATCTATCTCCTATCTATCTATCTCCTATCTATCTATCTCCTATCTATCTATCTCCTATCTATCTCCTATCTATCTCCTATCTATCTATCTCCTATCTATCTCCTATCTATCTCCTATCTATCTCCTATCTATCTCCTATCTATCTATCTATCTATCTATCTCCAATCAAATCAAATTGGCTTTATTGTCAGGTCTAAATAACATATTAGCATGGCCAAAGCAAACAGGAGATTTTTGGGGGATGGGGGGGGGGGGGTTAGGGACAGAAGTCTGTCGTATATTATAGGTCGCAGTAAGGGGGGATACTGGGGTCAGGTAATTGGAGTCCATGACATATCACGCTCCTATTTATCTATCTATCTATCTATCTATCTATCTATCTATCTATCTATCTATCTATCTCCTATCTATCTATCTCCTATCTATCTCCTATCTATCTCCTATCTATCTATCTATCTATCTATCTATCTATCTATCTATCTATCTATCTATCTATCTATCTCCTGTCTATCTATCTCCTGTCTATCTATCTCCTATCTATCTATCTATCTATCTATCTATCTATCTATATATCTATCTATCTATCTATCTATCTATATATCTATCTCCTATCTATCTATCTCCTGTCTATCTATCTCCTGTCTATCTATCTCCTATCTATCTATCTATCTATCTATCTATCTATCTATCTATCTCCTATCTATCTATCTCCTATCTATCTATCTATCTATTTCCTATCTATCTATCTATCTATCTATCTATCTATCTATCTATCTATCTCCTATCTATCTATCTCCTATCTATCTATCTATCTATCTATCTCCTATCTATCTATCTATCTATCTATCTATCTATCTATCTTTGAGGCCACAGTGCCCTCCTCATCCTCTCTTCCTGGCGCATCCTCCACCATCCTGAGCACAATCCTCTCTCCAGGAGATCGCTCTCTCTCATTTCTTCTCAGTACTTTTGTTTATGGATAATTTGTGAGACAAAGAAAGTAATTACTGCCTGATTCCTGATCCTTATTCTCCGCTGTCCCTTACCCAGACCCCCAGACCCTGAGGAAGGGTCCGGCAGAGGGGTCCACAATGCTATGGAGGAGTCAGCTGTATAATAGCTGCCTGCAGTGCCCCATAGCACAGGACCAGGGCTGTAGTGTCCGGCTGTGTAATGTCCCTCCCACATTGTGCTGCCCAGCAGGGTAAGCATTACTCTGGGAACTCTTACTGTTGAAAGCTTGGAAAGCCCCTTTAAAGGGTTACTCCAATGAAAACAAAATGCAATTGGTGTCAGAAATTTATACAGATATGTAAATTACTTCTATTTAAAATCTCCAGGTCTCCAGTACTTATCAGCTGCAGTATGTTCTGCAAGAAGTGGTGTATTCTCTCCCGTCTGACACAGTGCTCTCTGCTGCCACCTCTGTCCATGTCAGGAACTGTCCAGAGCAGGAGAGGTTTTCTATGGGGATTTGCTGCTGCTCTGGACAGTTCCTGACATGGACAAAGGTGGCAGCAGAGAGCACTGTGTCAGACTGGGAAGAATACACCACTTCCTGCAGGACATATAGCAGCTGATAAGTACTGGAAGACTGGAGATTTTTAAATTGAAGCAAATTATATAAAATGACTCATCCTTGCAATGAAAAACAAAAAAAAAACAAAAAACAACTATATATATATAGCCATCACTGCTCTCTGCTGCCACCTCTGTCCATGTCAGGAACTGTCCAGAGTAGCAGCAAATCCCCATAGAAAACTTCTCCTGCTCTGGACAGTTCCTGACATGGACAAAGGTGGCAGCAGAGAGCACTGTGTCAGACTGGAAAGAATACACCACTTCCTGCAGGACATACAGCAGCTGATAAGTACTGGAAGACTGGAGATTATTAAATAGAAATTATTTACAAATCTGTATAACTTTCTGACACTAGTTGATCTGAAAACCTTTTAAATATATATATGTATATTTATTGTACAGTTATTATTAGTTATAGTACATACTGTCAGAATAAAATATAGCGAAACCAATGTACTTATATACTGATATACAGGGAGACTGATACTGAGCAGCGTTTACCATAGTGGGGTCTCAGAGGTGCTGGAAGAATTGGGTGTTTGTTTGTTGTGTGTGTCTATATAATGTGTGTGCAGCAGAGCTGTGTGTGTTTATATAATGTGTGTGCAGCAGAGCTGTGTGTGTCTATATAATGTGTGTGCAGCAGAGCTGTGAGTGTTTATATAATGTGTGTGCAGCAGAGCTGTGTGTGTTTATATAATGTGTGTGCAGCAGAGCTGTGTGTGTTTATATAATGTGTGTGCAGCAGAGCTGTGTGTGTCTATATAATGTGTGTGCAGCAGAGCTGTGTGTGTTTATATAATGTGTGTGCAGCAGAGCTGTGTGTGTCTATATAATGTGTGTGCAGCAGAGCTGTGTGTGTTTATATAATGTGTGTGCAGCAGAGCTGTGTGTGTTTATATAATGTGTGTGCAGCAGAGCTGTGTGAATGTCTAGCTGAGCAGTTTATGTCCATCCAGTTGACAGTATGTACATACATGTGTGTGTGTGTGTGTCACCTGTGTCACTGTATATGTGGTGACCACCCCCAATGTGGATGTGGTACGGCCAGTCACTTGCCAGATGGTTAGGTGTGACGCCAGTTCTATGGTGCTTTGCCGAGATATAGCCGTGCCCAGTGATGTTATGTTGTGACGCCAGTGCCAGTTGGGCACACAGGTATGGTGGCACACCCGCTTTTATTTTAGAGGACCGGCTGTACCTTTGTTTCCCTGTGTACAATGTCCTGCCGGGTTGTTGCGGGTCCCTTGGGCAATTGGTGAGTCCCTTGGTCCGGAGTGGAATAGTGATCCACCTGGACTATTGGTACTGCCACCCACAGAAAGGGGAGATAACCCAAGGAAGGTGGGTGTGCTGTGTCGGTGTTTGACGAGGAATCTCTGACAGAGTCTCTTTATCATAAATACAAACATATTAAAAAGAATAGGATTATAAGTGACACAGGAGAAGGTTTGGTAGATAAGGATAGTGACAGGAGAAGGTTTGGTAGGTAAGGATAGTGACATAGGAGAAGGTTTGGTAGGTAAGGATAGTGACAGGAGAAGGTTTGGTAGGTAAGGATAGTGACACAGGAGAAGGTTTGGTAGGTAAGGATAGTGACATAGGAGAAGGTTTGGTAGGTAGGGATAGTGACATAGGATTAGGTTTGGTAGGTAGGGATAGTGACATAGGATTAGGTTTGGTAGGTAAGGATAGTGACATAGGAGAAGGGTTGGTAGGTAAGGATAGTGACACAGGAGAAGGTTTGGTAGGTAAGGATAGTGACATAGGAGAAGGTTTGGTAGGTAAGGATAGTGATATAGGAGAAGGGTTGGTAGGTAAGGATAGTGACATACGAGAAGGGTTGGTAGGTAAGGATAGTGACATAGGAGAGGGGTTGGTAGGTAAGGATAGTGATATAGGAGAAGGTTTGGTAGGTAAGGATAGTGATATAAGAGAAGGGTTGGTAGGTAAGGATAGTGACATAGGAGAAGGGTTGGTAGGTGAGGATAGTGACATAGGGGAAGGGTTGGTAGGTAAGGATAGTGACAGGAGAAGGTTTGGTAGATAAGGATAGTGACATAGGAGAAGGGTTGGTAGGTAAGGATAGTGACATAGGAGAAGGGTTGGTAGGTAAGGATAGTGACATAGGAGAAGGTTTGGTAGGTAAGGATAGTGACATAGGAGAAGGGTTGGTAGGTAAGGACAGTGACATAGGAGAAGGGTTGGTAGGTAAGGATAGTGACATAGGAGAAGGTTTGGTAGGTAAGGATAGTGACATAGGAGAAGGTTTGCTAGGTAAGGATAGTGACATAGGAGAAGGATTGGTAGGTAAGGATAGTGACATAGGAGAAGGTTTGGTAGGTAAGGATAGTGACATAGGAGAAGGTTTGGTAGGTAAGGATAGTGACATAGGAGAAGGTTTGGTAGGTAAGCATAGTGACATAGGAGAAGGGTTGGTAGGTAAGGATAGTGACATAGGAAAAGGTTTGGTAGGCAAGGATAGTGAAATAGGAGAAGGGTTGGTAGGTAAGGATAGTGACATAGGAGAAGGTTTGGTAGGTAAGGATAGTGACATAGGAGAGGGGTTGGTAGGTAAGGATAGTGATATAGGAGAAGGGTTGGTAGGTAAGGATAGTGATATAGGAGAAGGTTTGGTAGGTAAGGATAGTGACATAGGGGAAGGGTTGGTAGGTAAGGATAGTGACAGAGAAGGTTTGGTAGGTAAGGATAGTGACATAGGAGAAGGGTTGGTAGGTAAGGATAGTGACAGAGAAGGTTTGGTAGGTAAGGATAGTGACATAGGAGAAGGGTTGGTAGGTAAGGATAGTGACAGGAGAAGGGTTGGTAGGTAAGGATAGCGACACAGGAGAAGGTTTGGTAGGTAAGGATAGTGACATAGGAGAGGGGTTGGTAGGTAAGGATAGTGATATAGGAGAAGGGTTGGTAGGTAAGGATAGTGATATAGGAGAAGGTTTGGTAGGTAAGGATAGTGACATAGGGGAAGGGTTGGTAGGTAAGGATAGTGACATAGAGGAAGGTTGGGTAGGTAAGTATAGTGATATAGGAGAAGGGTTGGTAGGTAAGGATCGTGACATAGGAGAAGGGTTGGTAGGTAAGGATAGTGACATAGGGGAAGGTTTGGTAGGTAAGGATAGTGACATAGGGGAAGGGTTGGTAGGTAAGGATAGTGACATAGGGGAAGGGTTGGTAGGTAAGGATAGTGACATAGGAGAAGGGTTGGTAGGTAAGGATAGTGACACAGGAGAAGGGTTGGTAGGTAAGGATAGTGATATAGGAGAAGGTTTGGTAGGTAAGGATAGTGATATAGGAGAAGGTTTGGTAGGTAAGGATAGTGACATAGGAGAAGGGTTGGTAGGTAAGGATAGTGACAGGAGAAGGGTTGGTAGGTAAGGATAGCGACACAGGAGAAGGTTTGGTAGGTAAGGATAGTGACATAGGAGAGGGGTTGGTAGGTAAGGATAGTGATATAGGAGAAGGGTTGGTAGGTAAGGATAGTGATATAGGAGAAGGTTTGGTAGGTAAGGATAGTGATATAGGAGAAGGTTTGGTAGGTAAGGATAGTGACATAGGAGAAGGGTTGATAGGTAAAGTTTGTCTGTTTGCTGACGACACAAAAGTGTGCAATAGGGTGGATATTCCTGGAGGTGTCAGTAATATGGAAAACGATTTAGCTTTGCTAGATAAGTGTCCAAACAGTGGAAATTGAAGTTCAACGTTTCCAAATGTAAAATAATGCACTTGGGGAGGAGGAATCCTCTATCTGAGTATCACATCGGCAGTTCTGTGTTGGAAAAGACTTCAGAAGAGAAGGATTTAGGGGTAGTGATTTCTGACAGCCTTAAAATGAGTCACCAGTGCAACCAGGCGGTGGGGAAAGCAAATCGTATGCTGGGGTGCATATATATATATAATGGTATGCTGGGCTGTGTGTATATGTGAAAGAATGGAAAGGGGGGACATGATTGAAACCTTTAAGTATGTTACAGGACTAAATAAGGTTCAAGAGGGGAGTGTTTTTAGTAAAAAAAAACAAAAAACCACTAAGCTCTAGAATAAGAGGACACAGTGAGAGGTTAGTTGGGGGAAAGATCAGAAGCAACGTGAGAAAATATTATTTTACTGAAAGAGTAGTAGATACCTGGAACAAACTTCCAGCAGAGGTGGTTGGTAAATCTACAATAACAGAATTTAAACACGCCTGGGATAGACATACATCTATCCTAAGATAATAAGAAAGAACATACTAAAAGGGCGACTAGATGGACCCAGTGGTCTTTTTCTGCCGACAATCTTCTATGTTTCTATGTTTCTATCTTGTTTACTGTGAAGATACTTGAGGTAGGCAGCAGATCATACAGCTTTGCCTTGATACAATACTTCACACTTGATAAGTTACTTAATACTTTAGGATCCAGATCTGCAGTGAGAGTAGAAAGAGTGATACAGTCGTGCTTACTGAGTTGCGTGCTGAGAGGTAAAATAGAGGATCAGAAGAGCGGAGAGGAGGATGTCGAAAGAATCCCAACCCAAGTAGTACTGTGCTCTGCTGGAACTTCAGAGGTACAAATAGTAGAATACTTGAGAAGAGAGAGAATACTTGTGCCTGTGTTTTGACTCTTTGGTCTTTGCACCATCTATTGCCCACCAGTGTCGAGTGACCCGTCCTTGAGGGTGACACAAGCCCTTGTTACCTGGGATGAGCAGAATGCTGAGGGTTCCCTGCTTACACCCACACTGTGAGATAGAGTTCTTAGGCTTCTAGCAACTTTGCTCTATCCGGATCATTTCCTTTACTTGCTTTATGGATACTGCCCTGCACTGTGTATCTCCTTGTCCACAGCGTGGGTTAGAATGATCCCTGACTTGTCCTCTCTAGTGAAGGTTTAACACTGCATAGTGTTGAGTGAGGTTGCTTGAGAAGAAACTGTAGGGAGTTGCATGTGCTCTGGTCTACGTATAGACCAGAGCGCAACTTAGACTAGGGACCTGGCAGGGGCCAGGGCCTAACTGGACTGCTGTAGAGAGCATTCTGGCTTGGGTCCTTCCTCTACAGAGTCTAGCGGTAAAAGACACTACACTTCCTCTGTGACTTCCTTCCTACAGCGCATGTAAAGTGTGCTCTGAGTGGGTGAGGAGTGCATAAGTGAGAAGTAAAGAGAAATGATAGGTGAGAAGAGGAAAGAACTCTCATTGGCGTACAGATCCATGTGACACACAAACAAATAATAACCCCTTAAGTACTACAGCTGTGCAATAACTGAAAACACATACTTGCAATAGCGACATCTAGTGGTGACACTCTGGCACTACTAAATCACCACTCCACACCAAAGTACAGGCTTTTACGAGGGATGCAACCAATGGTTTATATAATGTTTGCAGCAGAGCTGTGTGTGTTTATATAATGTGTGTGCAGCAGGACCAGCACAGGGGGGCGGCACCTGTAGACTGTGAGATGTTGCTATCAGTCGCCGTTTAAGGTCTCCTCGTTGTCGCCTGCAGAGGGCGCTCCCACCGCCCTCCCCATACTGGCCGCCTCCTGCCATAAACAACATTTAATGTGCACTAATGTGATATAAATTTTCGATGCTTTCTGTGAATGGTTAAAACCCCGACATGGGGATCAGGGGCACAAAACCGCCAACAAAACCGTCCCTGGGATAAAGCCGCTTAATAAGATTTTATAGGAAGCCATTGTGTGAGCGAGAAGAAGGGGAAACCAGCTGAGGGTGACAGCCACTTCATGGTTAATAGGATCAGATCTGCAGGCAACAGGCGGCTGCACACTTCTGTCTGCAGGAAGGGGGGTCCGCTGCCCCCCAAACTCTACACACTACCTACACCCATAGTGATGTCCGGACACAAGGCAGGGTAACACCCCCCCCCCCCCCCCTTCAGGATGTCCCCCAAACTCCATAGACACTACCTACACCCATAGTGATGTCCGGACAGATGGCAGGGTAACCCCCCAGGATGCCCCCCAAACTCTACGCACACTGTCTGCACCTAATACCCCGACAGACAGCAGTGTAACCCCCCCACTAAGTCCCCTAATATTTATACACTGCCTGCACCTATTACCCCAACAGAAGGCAGCGTAACTCCCCCAGGATGCCCCCCAAACTCCATACACACTACCTACACCATTACATACAACCTATACCAAGACCCTGCCTAGGTCACCCCTACCCAGACACACATCACCCTACCTGCAGTAGCCTGTATCCTCTTACCCACCCAGAAGCTGAGCCCCTCCACCAGAGCGCCCCCCAAACTCCCCACTACCTACACTGCTGCAGCTTCTAAAAAGGAGGAGAGAAAGAGGTCCCCAACTTCAGCTCCTATCTATCTATCTATCTATCTATCTATCTATCTATCTATCTATCTATCTATCTATCTATCTCCTATCTATCTAATATCTATCTATCTATCTATCTATCTATCTATCTATCTCCTATCTATCTATCTATCTATCTATCTATCTATCTATCTTCTATCTATCTATTATCTATCTATCTATCTATCTATCTATCTCCTATCTCCTATCTATCTATCTATCTATCTCCTATCTATCTCCTATCTATCTACTATCTATCTATCTACCTATCTATCTCCTATCTATCTCCTATCTATCTCCTATCTATCTCCTATCTATCTATTATCTATCTATCTATCTATCTATCTATCTATCTATCTATCTATCTAACGAAAGTTCCAAGCACTCCAGCATAGGTGAAAAAAGTAGTGGTTTATTGCAAAGTGCAAAAAATACAAGGATGTAACGTTTCGATTCCCTCTCAGAATCGTTCTCAAGCATCTTTGTATCTATCTATCTATCTATCTATCTCCTATCTATCTATCTCCTATCTATCTATCTATCTATCTATCTCCTATCTATCTATCTCCTATCTATCTATCTATCTATCTATCTATCTATCTATCTATCTATCTATCTATCTCCTATCTATCTATCTCCTATCTATCTCCTATCTATCTATCTCCTATCTATCTATCTCCTATCTATCTATCTATCTATCTATCTATCTATCTATCTATCTATCTATCTATCTCCTATCTATCTATCTATCTCCTATCTATCTCCTATCTATCTATCTATCTATCTCCTATCTATCTATCTATCTATCTATCTATCTATCTATCTATCTATCTATCTATCTCCTATCTATCTATCTCCTATCTATCTATCTCCTATCTATCTATCTCCTATCTATCTATCTATCTATCTATCTATCTATCTATCTATCTATCTATCTCCTATCTATCTATCTATCTATCTATCTATCTCCTATCTATCTATCTCCTATCTATCTCCTATCTATCTATCTCCTATCTATCTATCTCCTATCTATCTATCTATCTATCTATCTATCTATCTATCTATCTCCTATCTATCTATCTATCTCCTATCTATCTCCTATCTATCTATCTATCTATCTATCTATCTATCTATCTCCTATCTATCTATCTATCTATCTATCTATCTATCATCTATCTATCTCCTATCTCCTATCTATCTATCTATCTCCTATCTATCTATCTATCTATCTATCTATCTATCTTCTATCTATCTATGTATCTATCTATGTATCTATCTATCTATCTCCTATCTATCTATCTCCTATCTATCTATCTATCTATCTATCTATCTATCTATCTTCTATCTATCTATCTATCTATCTATCTCCTATCTATCTCCTATCTATCTATCTATCTATCTATCTCCTATCTATCTATCGCCTATCTATCTCCTATCTATCTATCTATCTATCTCCTATCTATCTATCTATATATCTCCTATCTATCTATCTCCTATCTATCTATCTATATATCTCCTATCTATCTATCTATCTATCTATCTATCTGTCTGTCTGTCTGTCTGTCTGTCTGTCTGTCTATCTATCTATCTCCTATCTATCTTCCTATCTATCTCCTATCTATCTATCTATCTCCTATCTATCTCTCTCTATCCCTCCATGTCTCCCTCTCTGTACAGTATGTATACAGGTTGCTCCCCGTTGCGGTGGCCGTTGTATGGGAGCGTCTTCCTCCGGCAGGAGATTACAAGGTGTCTGTATGTATGAGATAAGTCGCCTCTTCCCGGAGACCTGTATGAATATTAATCTATTTTCGGCCTCGCCGGGGGGCAGCAAATAAATTTAGTGCTTGATTTGAATAATTCTCCTTTTCTATGGGGCAGAGATGTCAATGAAAACTTTTTCTTAAATAGGCATTTAATGAGAGTGTGTGTGTTACAGCTGAACAGCCCCCCGCTGGGCTCCCCCAATAAATGGCCGCTGCCGCACAACTCCTGACTGCAGCTTCTTTGTCACAGTGTATCGCTTACTTATGGGGCCTAATCCAATCATAAATTGCCCCTGTGCACCAATCAGGGGGGAAGGCCCCGGCCATGAATGGGACTGGAGTGGGGAATGTTGCTGAGGTCCCATTGTCTGAGCTGTCACTTCTAAAGGGGCTTGAGGGAGCTGACCAGTATAAAACCCCAGTAAGAGGGGAGCAGGCAGACAGCCGACTGCAGAGCTCACAGAGGAAGAGACAATCCCTGCCGGACACCGAGGAGGACTCTGCCTGCACCATGATGTTCCCCAGCCTCCTAGCGCCTCCTGCAGTCTACCCCAACCTGCTCCGACCTACCCCCACCCTGCCCCAGAGCCTGCAGACCGCCCTGACCACCCACTCCAGCTTCTTGGTGGAGGACCTCATAAGAATCAGTAGGCCTGCCGGCTACCTGCCCCGGGCCATACCTCCACCCAGTGTCTCCCCACCGACCTCCGACAGCCCCATCAGTATGGCTGACACCTCCGAGCTGCTGAGCTCCAGAAGACACTGCGAAGCCCAGAACACAAACGCCGCAACTTTCCTCAAGTTTGGAGTGAACGCCATATTGTCCTCTCCTAACCCCAGAACAGGTGAGCGTCCCTGCTACTAGATGGAAGTATCCGCCATGGGTGGTAGAAGAAGCCTGTGTCTGTCACTTTAAGACGATACGGTGGGATACACGTATATGGGTCATTTCTATCCCTTTAAGACTCTGTGGAGGGAGAAGCCTATATCTGGGTCTTCTCTTTCCCTTTAAGACTTTAAGGAGGGAGACGCCCATACATGGGTATTCTCTGTCCCTTTAAGATTCTGTAGAAGGGATAAGCCTATATCTGGGTCTTCTCTGTTCCTTTAAGACTCTGTGGAGGGAGAAGCCTATATCTGGGTCTTCTCTGTCCCTTTAAGACTCTGTGGAGGGAGAAGCCTATATCTGGGTCTTCTCTGTCCCTTTAAGACTCTGTGGAGGGAGAAGCCTATATCTGGGTCTTCTTTTTCCCTTTAAGACTTTAAGGAGGGAGACGCCCATACATGGGTATTCTCTGTCCCTTTAAGATTCTGTAGAAGGGATGAGCCTATATCTGGGTCTTCTCTGTTCCTTTAAGACTCTGTGGAGGGAGAAGCCTATATCTGGGTCTTCTCTGTCCTTTTAAGACTCTGTGGAGGGAGAAGCCTATATCTGGGTCTTCTCTGTCCCTTTAAGACTCTGTGGAGGGAGAAGCCTATATCTGGGTCTTTTCTTTCCCTATAAGACTTTAAGGAAGGAGAAGCCTATATCTGTGTCTTCTCTGTTCCTTTAAGATTCAGTAGAAGGGATAAGCCATATTTGGGTTTTCTCTGTTCATTTTATGACTCTGTGGAGGGAGAAGCCTATATCTGGGTCTTCTCTGTCCCTTTAAGACTCTGCGGAGGGAGAAGCCTATATCTGGGTCTTCTCTTTCCCTTGAAGACTCTGTCCCTTTAAGACTATGAAGTTTCCTTATCTTGCTATTGGGGTTAAGTAAAAACTTTTCAAACATCTTGGAAACTTTTTGGCCTCAGATATTGTAGGTGGTTACAATGTAATACATTATTATGTTATATTCCTGCAGATAGACTTGTGTCACCCGGTGTTATACAGAGAACCTTCTATTATTCTGTGTGTTTCTTCTTTCAGATTCTTCCCAGAACCTTCTCCCCTCCATCCCTCCAAAGACCTTCTCCTTGCCGTATTTTGAGGGCTCCTTCCAGCCGTTCATCAGGTCCTCGTACTTTCCAGGTAGGTGTCCCCGAGTGGGTGTCCTGTGTTTTGCACGCCTGTCACTCGCCTCCTTGACCCCCTGTGTCCCCAGAGCAGTGACTGCTGACACCTCTCCTGGTGCACAATTAGCAGGAATTGTCAGGCTGAACACTTGAGGCGTTCCCCCTTCTCACGCTGCAGCTTTTCCCACACAGTCAGTGCACTTAACCACTGAGTCCCAACAATACAGCCTGCACCGTGACCAATTCAGGAGCCCCCTGTGCCCTGCCACCCACACTCACCAGTAACACCATAATGCACCATTACCGATCACCTAGCGGCCCAGTATTCACAAGACCCCCATACACTGAGCGAGGGAGGGGGCCACACCGCTAACACAGGCTCATATCCAGGAAAGACAGGAAACCCTTTAAATTATCTATCTATCTATGTATCTGATTTATATATCCATCTATCTCCTATCTATCTATGTATCTATCTATCTATCTATCTATCTCCTATCTATCTATCTCCTATCTATCTATCTCCTATCTATCTATCTCCTATCTATCTTCTATCTATCTCCTATCTATCTATCTATCTCCTATCTATCTATCTATCTATCTATCTATCTATCTATCTATCTATCTCCTATCTATCTATCTATCTATCTATCTATCTATCTATCTATCTATCTATCTATCATCTATCTATCTATCTCCTATCTATCTCTCCTATCTATCTATCTCCTATCTATCTATCTCCTATCTATCTCCTATCTATCTCCTATCTATCTATCTATCTATCTATCTATCTATCTATCTCCTATCTATCTATCTCCTATCTATCTATCTCCTATCTATCTATCTATCTATCTATCTATCTCCTATCTATCTATCTATCTATCTGTATATCTTACACATACAGGAGACCTTTTCTCTCCCTGTGGTTATAATGGGACGTGATCCTGTTGCAGCCCCATAAAAGACTCTTCTATGTTTAGTGGGAGTGGGGGGTGTCCATCATCTGTATTCCATGGAGGGGCTCACCATACACTGGTGTTTAGTTGGAAAGTGTACGGGCCATTGTGTGCGGGATATATGGCTTTAGCTGCTTGTCCCAACCTTTTTCTGTTACTTCATTACAAGACAATTACGGTGCACGCTTCATTAGGGCCAGTGTCCGGCACAGAGCCCCGAGGAGAGCGGCTTTACCTCCTTACCATACAAATGCCATTGTGGGCCAGTCAGGGGGCCGATCAGCCGCCTCTGTTCCTTGCTGCATTCCTGGAGCGCTTTCTGCTCTGGAGAAAAGGGGGAATTCACAATCAAAGAGTTAAATTCACTTCAAGGGAAACTGGTGACAACTTTATGTTTCTGATAAAGCAGAGAAAGGGCAAAAAAGGGGCTTTAAGGGTCACCCTAGAAAGCCTGAAAGGTCTAGAAGAAGAGAGTGCATATATATCTGATCCCATCCTATAAGCTACAGGTGACTTATAATAACTTCTCTCTGCCTCTCTTCCAGCATCCTCCTCCGTGGTCCCCATGCCTGGAACCTTTGCCTGGCCGCTGGCCGCCCGGGGTAAGCCCCGTAGAGGAATGCTCCGCAGAGCCGTCTTCTCCGATGTGCAGCGCAAAGCTTTGGAGAAAATGTTCCAGAAGCAAAAATATATCAGCAAACCCGACCGGAAAAAACTGGCGGGAAAACTGGGACTCAAGGACTCACAGGTAAGGAGCATAGAATCCCCGCTGGGCTGATCTGTAGTTATATATAGTATTAGTGGCTCCGCTACATAGACGACTTAATTTTTCTCATTCATTAAACTCAAGTCGGGTTAAGTTCAAGAAAGTGATTTGAATTGTTCACCGCATTGACCGATACATATATAAATATATAGACTGATACATTGTTCTCTTCTTTATCAATTACAGGTAAAAATCTGGTTCCAAAACAGAAGAATGAAGTGGAGAAACTCTAAGGAACGGGAGCTGCTGTCCTCAGGGGGCTGCAGGGAACAGACCTTACCCACCAAGTTTAATCCCAACCCCGACCTCAGCGATGTGGGAAAGAAGAGTCTAGAAGGCGAGGATGACACCCTCTGCTATCAGCGCACAGAGCTCCCCCTAGTGGTAGACTCACAATTACCCCCCTCACCCTTTAACTCCAGCAGTCACAGCAAACAGTCCGACTTATCAGACTCGGATATCGAGGACGCAGATGAGGACGATGAGGTTACGGTCTCCTAATCTCTACTGTGAAGGACATGGACTCTGCACTGGTGTATAATAGTAATATTATTGAAAGATTGGAGAAATCCCTTATTTATGTGCCCCTTCCCCCTACTCCATTACCAAGCCGAAGCTTGTCAAGGCATCCTGGGTCTTGTGGTTCTATTGCATGAGTCTCCAATTTATACTAAAAATCCTAGCATGGCTTAATGGCATGTGAATGGGAATTGTAAGGTGGGGGGATGGGGCTTCCTATAGGGGGCGCTCTCTGATGATTTTATTGCTGTGGTTCCACAGCTGCCTATGAACTGTACACAATACTGTACACGGGATGTATGGGGATTTTATGCCAATGTTATCGTCTATAGGATTTTCCCTGTCTGTTTTTTTCATATCGATGTGAAACAAAATTTAGATTTTTAACTTATAAAAAAAAACACTTTATTTTGTATTTGACATATGTACAGATTTTATATGTATATAACAGAATAAATTGTAGATATCATGAAAACAGCTGCGTTTTTATCATTCCCAGCATCCATGACATGGTTGTCACCCAGCTTTCCCAGCACCCTGATTGCTACTTATGTAGCAGTACTACTGCAGACGGTGATGAATGACTGCATCACTCTGGAGTCTGAAGAAGCTGGGTAACCTACCAGTGAAAGCTGTCGTAATGAATATAGTGGTTGTCACCCAGCTTGTAGCAGCCATGTTTTGCACTCAGTCCCTCCTCCTGCTATCAGGGAAGACCCCCGGTAGTGGTCACACCAGGTCTATTCCCCATCTCAGGTGCTGTGTATCATGTTTCAGAATATTCCGAAATTCTTTGTGTCCATCTGATGGAGCCGTATCACTGAGATCATGGATATTGACTCTTCTAGTACGGCTGCAGGTGTCACCAGTGATTGCACCTTCAGCATTGTAGTGAACTTAGTAATTTGATTGTTTGGGGCTTAAAGATGGTGCAGGAAGTGGGCGCCCAGGGGGCCATTACAAAAGCTGTTCATCCCTGATGAATGTCAAAAAGACTGATGGTTGCTATCTGGTGTCACATTCAGGGGTCACCCCGGGGGGGCCTCAGCTTTACACAAAATCAAGTCACAAAATTTGTTCAAATTATATGAAAACAAAATAATGGGAGCGAAGTGACATAATGAGAGAGAGAGAGAGAGAGAGAGAGAGAGAGAGAGAGCGAGAGAGAGAGCTGAGGAGACAAATCAGCCTTTCCTTTATGACCTGTTCCCTGTTTATAGTCTGTTACTGGCTTTGGCGATAGATAGATAGATAGATAGGAGATAGATAGGAGATAGATAGATAGATAGGAGATAGATAGATAGATAGGAGATAGATAGATAGGAGATAGATAGATGGATAGATAGGAGATAGATAGATAGATAGATAGATAGATAGATAGATAGATAGGAGATAGATAGGAGATAGATAGGAGATAGATAGGAGATAGATAGGAGATAGATAGGAGATAGATAGGAGATAGATAGGAGATAGATAGGAGATAGATAGGAGATAGATAGGAGATAGATAGGAGATAGATAGGAGATAGATAGGAGATAGATAGGAGATAGATAGGAGATAGATAGGAGATAGATAGGAGATAGATAGGAGATAGATAGGAGATAGATAGGAGATAGATAGGAGATAGATAGGAGATAGATAGGAGATAGATAGGAGATAGATAGGAGATAGATAGGAGATAGATAGGAGATAGATAGGAGATAGATAGGAGATAGATAGGAGATAGATAGGAGATAGATAGGAGATAGATAGGAGATAGATAGGAGATAGATAGGAGATAGATAGGAGATAGATAGGAGATAGATAGGAGATAGATAGGAGATAGATAGGAGATAGATAGGAGATAGATAGGAGATAGATAGGAGATAGATAGGAGATAGATAGGAGATAGATAGGAGATAGATAGGAGATAGATAGGAGATAGATAGGAGATAGATAGGAGATAGATAGGAGATAGATAGATAGATAGATAGGAGATAGATAGATAGATAGGAGATAGATAGATAGATAGATAGGAGATAGATAGATAGGAGATAGATAGATAGATAGATAGGAGATAGGAGATAGATAGATAGGAGATAGATAGATAGGAGATAGATAGATAGGAGATAGATAGATAGGAGATAGATAGATAGGAGATAGATAGATAGATAGGAGATAGATAGGAGATAGATAGATAGGAGATAGATAGATAGGAGATAGATAGATAGATAGATAGGAGATACAGGGAGAGAAGAAGGAGAAGAAACGGGGGCGCCTCCTGGTGCAATAAATAATGGTAAAAGAGTGTCAAGCACGGAAAGGGGGGGTGTTGCACTCACCTAAGGGAGTTGTGCTGTATTATAGGCACAACTCTATAGCAGGCATAAAGAATAGGACACCGCAGCTCCTGCCGGGGTACGTTCAAGGAAGTCGTACGATGGATAGTGCAGATAGCCAGCTGCAACAGGCTTTAGGACCATGTGTGATCCCGGCTTGTGAAGGGCGCAGGTGTCCAAGGTACCACAGATAGCGGTAGTTATTGCATTAAAGGAATATTTATTAAAGAACGACGCGTTTCGGCCCCCGAATATAAGGTGGCCTTTCTCAAGTTTACACAGAGTAATAATAAACATGGGTTTAAGTAGTATACAGACCAGTCAAGTGAATAATCACTTCCGGGTTCATTACATGTATAGGGGGAAGGCCTTGAGTGTGGGCAAGTCCATTGGTCTATCAGAAAATAAATACAAATCACATTACCGAAACTGTATAAAGAAAGGGGATCTATAACTTACATTTCCCCGAGAGTCCGGAGGGCAGCGTCTGCGTCCGGCTGGGTCACGTGAGCGGCCGAGCGTCATGACGTCAATACGGACGTGCGCAGCGGCATCATGTGATTCCGGAGTTCCGGAGACGTAGCCTACGGGACCTACGTAGAAAAGATTCAGAATAGTAACATAACGTAAAAGGCGTATATGCCGAAGTATAGACGTTGCTGGTATACAAGTGTGAGAGGTACAAAGAATATTAAAAAATGCCATAAATACAGATCAGATATCTAACAGATAGAAAATCTATTCCAAAGTCAGTATCAAAATATATATATATAAGAAAATATAATATAATAAAATATAATAATGGTTAAAGTGACTATATACTCATCGCCATCTAGTGGTCAAAAACCAATAGGCAGAATAGCTGGGATATTTGGATGGGGACATATATAAATATGTGTATATAAATGTATGTAGATATATCAATGTGAATGTGTGTAAGTATATAAATATATAATTATATAAAAATATAAAAATAAATGAATAGATAGAAAAGAAATATGTCTAAGAGTATATAAATTATGTGTGTATATATATGAATAAATTACATGAAGTCTATTTAATGGACCGTTAATATATATGTCTCAAGCTCAATCTGCAAGTTCTATGCATTCGTTCAGACCGTCGGGAGTGAGAGATTGTACCCGATAGATCCAGAAGGATTCTCGTCTACATAAAGATGACCACCGATCAGTACTAGTGATGGGAATCTGTTCAATAGGGTGTATTGTTATATGAGAGAAATCGCTATTGTGATGTTCTGTAAGGTGTCTGGATACACTTTGTTTTAAAAAACCTTTTGTCGTATTATAACGGTGGCCATTGATTCTTTTATGTAGGGGCTGTTTGGTACGTCCGATATATTGGAGGCCGCAAGTACAAGTCAGTAGGTAAATGACATAATTACTGGAGCAATCAAGTCTTTGTTTGATGGAATATGAGGCACCCGTGACATTTGAGTTAAACGTTTTCTCACCATCAGCTATATTGTGACAACACAGACAAAGGGATTTGTCACATTTAAAGATACCTTTTTCCTTTTTACCTTTATTGTTTTTGGTTATCTTTTTATTATCATCATTATTTTTATTTTTATTATCTGTAGGTTGTGTTTGTCGCAATCTGCTCGGGGCAATGATGTTCCGTACTGTCTGGCCTCTGCGGTAAGTTAATTTTGGTATTTTTGGAATGATGTCACGAAGATAAGTGTCGGAAGTGAGGACGTGCCAGTGTTTTTTTAAAATATTTTCAATCACCCGGTGGTCATCGTTAAAGGTAGTAATAAAACTTGATACTCTATTTTCTGAGGGATTGGTGATCTTTTTCTTCTTCTCTAAAAGTGTACTCTGTTTAAGTCTTCGGTTCTTTTGGTAAGCATCACTAATTAGTCTTCTTGGGTATCCTTTCTCTAAAAATCTATTTTGTAAAATTTTGCTCTGGGTCTTAAAATCAGAATCGATAGTACAGTTTTTACGGATGCGTAGAAATTGGCTATAGGGGATATTTTTTAGCCACTTACGATGGTGTCGGCTTTCGAAGTTTAAAAAACTATTGGAATCCACAGATTTAAAGTGGGTCTGAGTGATGATTTCTTGGTTAAAATGACTGATAGATAGATCTAAAAACACGATACTACTATTATTATAACATGGTGTAAAATTGAGACCCCAATTATTAAAATTGAGGTGAGACACAAAATTATTAACTGAAGACTGATCTCCCTTCCATATAAAAAACAAATCGTCTATGTACCTTTTATAAAATACAATGTGATCTGTGGGCAACGTCTATACTTCGGCATATACGCCTTTTACGTTATGTTACTATTCTGAATCTTTTCTACGTAGGTCCCGTAGGCTACGTCTCCGGAACTCCGGAATCACATGATGCCGCTGCGCACGTCCGTATTGACGTCATGACGCTCGGCCGCTCACGTGACCCAGCCGGACGCAGACGCTGCCCTCCGGACTCTCGGGGAAATGTAAGTTATAGATCCCCTTTCTTTATACAGTTTCGGTAATGTGATTTGTATTTATTTTCTGATAGACCAATGGACTTGCCCACACTCAAGGCCTTCCCCCTATACATGTAATGAACCCGGAAGTGATTATTCACTTGACTGGTCTGTATACTACTTAAACCCATGTTTATTATTACTCTGTGTAAACTTGAGAAAGGCCACCTTATATTCGGGGGCCGAAACGCGTCGTTCTTTAATAAATATTCCTTTAATGCAATAACTACCGCTATCTGTGGTACCTTGGACACCTGCGCCCTTCACAAGCCGGGATCACACATGGTCCTAAAGCCTGTTGCAGCTGGCTATCTGCACTAGATAGGAGATAGATAGATAGGAGATAGATAGATAGGAGATAGATAGATAGGAGATAGATAGATAGATAGGAGATAGGAGATAGATAGATAGATAGATAGGAGATAGATAGATAGGAGATAGATAGATAGATAGATAGATAGGAGATAGATAGATAGGAGATAGGAGATAGATAGATAGATAGATAGATAGATAGGAGATAGATAGATAGATAGGAGATAGATAGATAGGAGATAGATAGATAGGAGATAGATAGATAGGAGATAGATAGATAGGAGATAGATAGATAGGAGATAGATAGATAGGAGATAGATAGGAGATAGATAGATAATAGATAGATAGATAGGAGATAGATAGATAGATAGATAGGAGATAGATAGATAGGAGATAGATAGATAGGAGATAGATAGATAGGAGATAGATAGATAGGAGATAGATAGATAGATAGATAGATAGATAGATAGATAGGAGATAGATAGATAGGAGATAGGAGATAGATAGATAGGAGATAGATAGATAGGAGATAGATAGATAGGAGATAGATAGATAGGAGATAGATAGATAGGAGATAGATAGATAAATAGATAGATAGATAAATAGATAGATAGATAGATAGGAGATAGATAGATAGGAGATAGATAGATAGGAGATAGATAGATAGATAGATAGGAGATAGATAGATAGATAGATAGGAGATAGATAGATAGGAGATAGGAGATAGATAGATAGGAGATAGATAGATAGGAGATAGATAGATAGGAGATAGATAGATAGGAGATAGATAGATAGGAGATAGATAGATAGGAGATAGATAGATAAATAGATAGATAAATAGATAGATAGATAGATAGGAGATAGATAGGAGATAGATAGATGATAGATAGATAGATAGGAGACAGATAGATAATAGATAGATAGATAGATAGATAGGAGAAAGATAGATAGGAGAAAGATAGATAGATAATAGATAGATAATAGATCACACATGGTCCTAAAGCCTGTTGCAGCTGGCTATCTGCACTAGATAGGAGATAGATAGATAGGAGATAGATAGATAGGAGATAGATAGATAGATAGGAGATAGGAGATAGATAGATAGATAGATAGGAGATAGATAGATAGGAGATAGATAGATAGATAGATAGATAGATAGATAGATAGATAGATAGATAGGAGATAGATAGATAGGAGATAGATAGATAGATAGATAGATAGGAGATAGATAGATAGATAGGAGATAGATAGATAGGAGATAGATAGATAGATAGGAGATAGATAGATAGGAGATAGATAGATAGGAGATAGATAGATAGGAGATAGATAGATAGGAGATAGATAGGAGATAGATAGATAATAGATAGATAGATAGGAGATAGATAGATAGATAGATAGATAGGAGATAGATAGATAGGAGATAGATAGGAGATAGATAGATAGGAGATAGATAGATAGGAGATAGATAGATAGGAGATAGATAGATAGATAGATAGATAGATAGATAGATAGGAGATAGATAGATAGGAGATAGGAGATAGATAGATAGGAGATAGATAGATAGGAGATAGATAGATAGGAGATAGATAGATAGGAGATAGATAGATAAATAGATAGATAGATAAATAGATAGATAGATAGATAGGAGATAGATAGATAGGAGATAGATAGATAGATAGATAGATAGATAGATAGATAGGAGATAGATAGATAGGAGATAGGAGATAGATAGATAGGAGATAGGAGATAGATAGATAGGAGATAGATAGATAGGAGATAGATAGATAGGAGATAGATAGATAGGAGATAGATAGATAGGAGATAGATAGATAGGAGATAGATAGATAGGAGATAGATAGATAAATAGATAGATAGATAAATAGATAGATAGATAGATAGGAGATAGATAGGAGATAGATAGATGATAGATAGATAGATAGGAGACAGATAGATAATAGATAGATAGATAGAAAGATAGATAGGAGAAAGATAGATAGATAATAGATAGATAATAGATAGGAGATAGATAGATAGGAGATAGATAGGAGATAGATAGATAGGAGATAGATAGATAGGAGATAGATAGATAGGAGATAGATAGATAGGAGAAAGATAGATAGATAGATAGATAATAGATATATAGATAGATAGATAGATAGGAGATAGATAGATAGATAGGAGATAGATAGATAGATAGATAGATAGGAGATAGATAGATAGGAGAAAGATAGATAGATAGATAGATAGATAGATAGATAGATAGATAGGAGAAAGATAGACAGACTTAGGGCCCTATTCCACCGGACGATTATCGTTAAATCGTTCGAATCTAAATGATGATCGTTCGGTTGAAATGCAGTTAACGATTAACGACCAAACAAGAAATCGTTGATCGCTTTATAAGACCTGGACCTATTTTTATTGTTGCTCGTTCGCAAAACGTGCGCAAATCGTTCGTATTGAATAAGACGTCGTTTGGTCGTTCGCAGTAGATACGAACGCAATAGCGAAGAAAAAACTATCGCAAATACGGTCATAAGTAACGATTATCGTTCCATGGAAATGAGTGAAGGTTTTCAGGTCTTTCGCAGGTAGTTTGAGATCGCTAATCGTTAACGATTATGCGAACGATAATCGTCTGGTGGAATAGGGCCCCTAGAAATAAATATTTTTTTGCCATTTTGCTTCTAAGAAAACGCTCTGTGAATGTGTGGAGGGAGGTCGGGGATTAGCAGCGAGAGGTCAGTGACTCCGCACAATCCCATTAAAGTGATACTTGTGAGAACTGTACACAGTCTATAGAGCTTGGTTCTCTCTGTATGCCGCCATATGGTACTTAGTACATCACTATATTACAGAGTAATTCTCTCCATGAGTTTGTACCGTCCTATAGTGTCTGTCTTCCATACTGAAGGATTGTCTGGTGGGCCCCTATGGTTGTGCAGGATGCTCTGCCCAGTCCAGTCTCAGATTCCTGGGTGAGGGTAGTTATTGTAGTTATGTCTAGATACACAAATAGGCAAACAGAAGATGCTGGGGACTTTAGGAAGAGAGAGAGACATATATATATATATATATATATATATATATTATATATATATATATATACTCTGTGATATGGCGAAAAAATAAAATCTCCTGTGGCCAGAGGCAGAATCCTGGCTGCAACCACAAGAGTTACTGGCAGCCAAAGCCAATGGCTGCTCGCTCTGTCAGTCCACTGTTTTTACCTATAAGGGCCTATTAGGAGCTGTTATGGTTAAATACATAGGTGCAGGAGCAGACTACCTTCTGCTTAACCCCTTATGTACTGCAGTGTGTAAGTGACCCAATGTTCAGAAGACAAGTCGATATCCACTTTACCGCTGGTGCACTGATAACCCCTGACCTCTAGGAGCTCAGGTTATCAGTGCAGTGAAGCAGAGATCTCGGTCTTCTGCTTGTTAACCCTATTTTTGTGTTACAGCATGTAAGTAAACATTGGGTCACTTACACATTGCAGTACGTAAGGGGTTAAGCAGAAGGACCTTGCTCTTACCTTCTCCCCTGGGCTCCCCTCTTGCACAGGCCTCATAGCAACTACCTATCCTGCCTCTATGGTAGCTACGCCACTGCCTAATACTATATGGGGGCACAGAGGTGGGCCTAATACTATATAGCAGGGGTTACAACCCACTGCTGTATGGCTTGCCATAGCAAACTTGAGTTATGCCTAAAGTGACACTGGCAATTGACAACATTGTAGATGTATCCTAACCACAGAACAGGAGCACATTGGATGAGATAATCAACAATAACAAATGGTTATAAATTTTGGCGCAAACCTCAGATTTTTGTAGAAATTATTTTTTGCCACTCTGTGATGCACTTGTCAAGTAGGTGGAGCTCAGCACAGAGAAAGCATAGTTTCATGTCAAAGGGGTGTGGCATGGATTTCTGAGGCCTCTGCCCAGGCAGCCTCAGATGCACCTTGTCAAAAGAAATGCGTCACCAGAGTGATCATACACTGGGGAGGGTTTACCATGAAATACCAGTCCTAGTATATTCCCCTCAGTGTTTGCGATGTTCATGACGCCTTGTTTCACCATATTTGAGTTGATGTGGCTCCCGACCATCAGTAAAAATTTAATCTGGCTCACAAGGAGCAAAAGTTTCGGTACCACTGCTGCTATATAGTATCAGGTGGACCTAATACAATATGGGAGCATCGAGCAGGCCCAATACTTGATGGTGAGCCTTACAATAGGTGGGTGCACAGAGTAGACCTAACACTATATGGTACACAATTGGGGCCTAATTCTATATGAGAGCACATAGTAGGCCTAATACTATATGAGGCACAGAGTGGGCCTTATATAGTTGCACAGAAGGGGCCTAATACTATAAGGCGCATAGAGAAGACCTAATATTAACTATATAAGGAAACTGAGATGGGCCTAAAGTTATATGGGGCACAAAGGGGCCTATTACTATATAAGGCCATGTTCACACTAAGATTCGCAACAACGGCCGTGATAACTACGGAACTTACGTAGTGCTGCCCTCTATGGAATCCCGGCTGGAGTATATACACATAGTATACACCCCGAACAGGATCGCTAGCGGCGACACAAAAAACTGACATTGAACTGACATTCATTGAATAGCGGCCGCAGAAAACCTGTCTGTTCACACAATGGAGCATGCGGCTCCAGCTGCACGCTCCATTGTGTGCAGCAGGGAATTCGGATGCGAGTGCACTGATGCGTCCGCATCCGAATTGAGCAGCAGTAAAGATCATCCGGCTGGTACTGCACCCGGCCGGATCATGGAACAGCCGGTGTCTTACGCCATGTGAACATGGCCTAAGGGTGCAAAGTATACCTATTGTCATATGGGGGAACAGAATAGAGCTAAAATATCAGGGGGGAGCAAATAGGGCCTAATACTATATGCGACACAGAGGAGACCTAATACTATATATGGGCTCAGAGGTGGGCGTAATACTACAAGGGTGCACAGAGGGGGGCTAATACTTTAGGGGGAACAAAGGAGACCTAATAGTATATGGTGTTAAAGAAGGGGCCTAATATTATATAGGTGCACAGAGAAAACCTAATAATATATTGGGCCACAGTAGTGGGGCTAATACCATATAGGAGTGCAGAGTAAACCTAATACTTTGTAGGGGTGCAGAGTAAACCTAATACTATATGAGGGCACAGAGGGGGCCTAATGCTATATGGAAGAACAGAAGAGACCTAATACTGTATGGGAGAACAGTGTAGGCCTAATACTATATGAGGGCACAGAGGGGGCCTAATACTATATGAGCGCACAGAGGGGGCCTAATACTATATGAGGGCACAGAGGGGGCCTAATACTATATAAGCGCACAGAGGGGGCCTAATACTATATGAGGGCACAGAGGGGGCCTAATACTATATTGAGGGCACAGAGGGGGCCTAATACTATATGAGGGCACAGAGGGGGCCTAATAGTAAATTGGTAAGCACATACATAATTAAAATGAGCACTATTGTGCTGCTTAACCTATCACAGACCCCTGCGGGTCTCCAGTTTCTTCAGGCTTCCTTCGTCATCACGACCTGGTGGGAACTCCCCAACTAGCCAATCAGTGACTGCAGAACTGGATCATGTATGTAACAATATAACAGGCAGTAGCGGATTATAATAGGTTCTTTTCGTGCGGTAGCCCGGGGCCCTGAGCTCCAGGGGGGCCCATGGCTACCCAAAAAGATAATATTTTTAGTGGTGTCTTGGCAGAACTGTAGCCCGGAGACAAGATTTGTAAAAAAATCACATCTTTTTTACCACAATTTTGCACAAATCAGGGCATCATGACATTATCTATCCTGTACTATGAACACCAGGCTAGTGCTGCCATAGTTACAGTGGGGTTTGGGGGCCCAAGCTTGGCGGACAGCCCTGGGCCTATGGTAAAGTTAATCCGCCCCTATAACAGTTACTATAGAGAGAACATTTGAGTGACAGAGGGTGAGTAATCACTCATTAAGATAATTGCCATAATGCAGCGAGCACTGATTGTCAGGCGTGAATCATTCATATAGTGATTATACTTTTAGTTGCACATTTGCAGTATATTATCGCCACCTGGTGGCCAGGCATTCTCATTATGTGAGTGCTCACTGACCCTCACTGTTAACATTTCTCTCTATTGCACCAGTTATATTTTTACTTCCTCGACAAAACATTGAAGTGACAGGATTTAACCTGTTTCCCTTTTACACATATTGGGAATCAATTACTAAGGTTAATTTGTTGATCATCATACAGCAATTAGTAATATTAGAGTCTTTTATCACCAAGAGAGAATCTTTATTTGTATATAATTCAATATAGAGACACAAAGGGACCTATCTATTATATAGCAAAAAAGGGGAGGGGCTAACACCATATAGGGGTACAGAGGAGGGGGCTAACATTACATGGGGCACAGAAGAGAGGAGCTAACACTATATGGGGGCACAGAGGAGAGGAGCTAACACTATATGGGGGCACAGAGGAGAGAAGCTAGCACTATATATTGGGGAACAGAGAAAGGGGCTGACACTATATGGAGGCACAGAGGAGAGGAGCTAACACTATATGGGGCAAAGAGGAGAGGAGCTAACACTATATAGGGGCACAGAGGAGGGGGCTAACACTATAAGGGGCACAGAAGAGAGGAGCTAACACTATATGGGGGCACAGAGGAGAGGAGCTAACACTATAAGGGGGCTAACACTACATGGGGCACAGAAGAGAGGAGCTAACACTATATGGGGGCACAGAGGAGAGGAGATAACGCTATATAGGGGAACAGAGGGACCTATCTATTATATAGCAAAAAAGGGGAGGGGCTAACACTGTATGGGGGCACAGAGGAGAGAAGCTAGCACTATATATTGGGGAACAGAGAAAGGGGCTGACACTATATGGAGGCACAGAGGAGAGGAGCGAACACTAAATGGGGCAAAGAGGAGAGGAGCTAACGCTATATGGGGGCACAGAGGAGGGGGCTAACACTATATGGGGGCACAGTGAAGGTCTAATACTGTTTGGGACCCAGAGGTGGGACTAACTACTGGGGAGCTATTCAGATAGTTTCTATAGAGAGTTTGTAGAGAGGTCAGTATGATGACGGAGAGAGAGGAGCCTAAAATGTTTGGTGGATTCATGCTAAGACAAGTTATAGACAGGATGTTTTGATGATGGCCTAGACTGTATGCAGAAGGAAAAGTGAACAACTTCAAACAGGTGAAGATGCCCCCCCAGTAGTCACTGGATATAACTGCACTGTAATCACTTACAAAGCCTGTGTAGTGATTGCATTTATCCTTATATGGGAACAGAATAGGAGGATACTGGTCTGTATATAGTGGATATTATCCAGTAAGAGTGTGGGAGGTATGGTTAGCTTCTTGTATATTGGTAATACTGGTCTTTGAATACTGGATTTGGTCAGTAACCATATAACGGTAGTGGTTATGGTGTGGAAGTATTACCTAGCATGGATATTGGTATTGGAGAATGCTATAGAGCTGCAGGATGTGTATCGGTATGTGGTGGCTGCATGTTACACTGTATAATATTGTAGGAGTATTGTATGTCTGTAACTATAAACCCTAATGAACTATAAGACTTCTTCTGTAGAACGCCAGATGCCAAATGGCCTGCCAGGATACTGCTGCCATCTAGTGGTCAAAATCTAGTATTAACATAGAATCTTACAGAAGTCGCTGCCCTGTCCCTCTAGTATAGGGATGGGGAACCTGGGATCTCCAGCTGTTGCAAAACTACAACTCCCATCATGCCTGGACAGCCAAAGCTTTAGCTTTGGCTGTCCAGGCATGATGGGAGTTGTAGTTTTGCAACAGGAGGAGAGACAAGGTTTCCTGCCCCAAGCTCTAGTGTCAGCATGTCATGACCCTGTACCCATTCAGTGATCCTTCAGGACACAATCATCAGACTCGGGATAAATAAGCATCGATTTATTATTGATCAGTAATAATTTAAGACTGGTACAATCAGTTTTGTTCGCATTGAAAGGAGACGCGACCGGATCCGACCGCGTGAAAAATCCATCACAAATGGGAAAAAAAAACCTACACGAAATACCCCCCCCCCCATATATCTTTGTAATTTTTTTTCTACTGTTTTTTTTTTTTTTAATTAAAAAAAAAAAAAAAAAAAAATCTCAGCAAAATGCAGCAAATTCCTCCAGTATTTACACTTTGATACAACGTGAACATTTACATCTCAAAAGTCTAAAAACAAAGTATCAACAGTCGGGTGCGATACGTGGCGCGTTTCACCCACAATATACAGTATTGGGGGGGGGGGGGGGGTATATAATCTGTTATAATCGCTCCGGTCTCCTTTATATCATTGTTGCATAGAATCCGTCGGAGATCTGATGATTGGAAGTATCAAAACTTGGAGGGACAGACACTGAGTGATGCGTTTCTTTAACAGTCTGTGTGATACACTCACTTCCGTATCCGAGCTGCCGCCAAAATGTCGGAGAGGTGGAACATAGAAGCTACACGATATAGGATGATAGGAAACAAACAAAAAAAAAAATTTCTAAATATACATCCAGGCAGACCCGCTTCCTGGCGTTAACCGAGGACAATTCAGTGTACCCTAGAAGTATCCGACGCGTTTCGGGGGAGAATCAAAGACTAAAGGAATTGTGACTTATATACAGAATCCCAAAGATATAAATATAGATATATATATTTATTTGTGAAAATCTTCAGTGATATGAAACATCCAGCGGTATTCACAGTTGTGGATTTCAGTGCCGAGCTCTCCGACGCGTTTCATCGCATCTGCTGTATAGCCATTAATTCTGCGTGCCGTCCTTATGGAATCGCGTCTCCGCTCTGACTGGTTTGATGGTCTAGCGTGGAGCATTAAACGTGAGGTATAAAAGAACTGCCCCTATAGCCAGCACCTCTATGTATATAGAGCGAGTGCCCGACGGGTTTCCCAGGCTGTATCTCGTCCTGGCGTCTTTTCCCTTGTAATATGCAAATAAACGGAAATGAATGCAAATCCCTCCCCCCTCAACAAAATGCAAACAAAACTGAAAAGGCAGCAGGTACCTGGGGCCGGTATACAGGTTTAGACAACACTACAAGTCCCAGCATCTCCAGGACACTGGCAGATAGGACCCATCTAGGGAGCTGCAGGTTACCCGCCTCGATTATAAGGCATTGAAGGGTTAGCACCAAAATGGGGGAGGTGGCGGCTTGGAGACATCCATGTGGGAGCAGACGTGTACCTGAGGAAGGACGGGTATGCAGCTCCTGTCTCTCCAGTCCATGGTGCTCGTATATCGTACGCAGCTAGGACCCTGCACAGTGCAATGGGGGGTAGTGTGGAGTGTTACTAGGAACAGACGCCAGGGACAGAAGCCATGGGGTGTCCGGATACCGGCCTGCTGTACCTTGTGTCCGTCTGGGGGGAGCGCCGCTATCTAGTAGCCCCGCCCCATCACGATAGAGGCCCTATCCTATGACAGCAGTTATAGGCTGGCGGTGGCAGAGAGCGCCCTGCATAGCTGTAGAGTGTTTGCGGCAGACGCCCCATCCCCCCAGCAGCACCGGTTTATAGACACCGAAAGCAAGGCAAGCAGCGTAGTCGGCGACTATCTGCACTGAGGTTACCTGGTGACGCTGGCCTGACCAGTACCCCTGTGTTTGGTTGAAGCAGCATAGGCAGTGTACCATCCCCCGCACGGGGAGCAGCCAGGGGCCCCGTCCTGCCAGCTAACAACAATTGGGTTTTTTCAGTGTTTCAGGCGTTTCGGCCTGGTGCATGTAAGGAGTAGTGCAGCCAGTGATTGCGTCAAACAGGGTCCAGCGACCGGCGCCCTCGCCTGTCTGAAAGCCTAAAGTGTCATTGATGTCCTAGCCGGCCGTCAGCGGCCGTTCTCAGTGCATCGCCATCATAGCGCCGACTCCAGGGAGGAATCCAGGAGGTCGTCCTGATGGCTGTTGCTGTTGGAGTCGCTGTCGTAGCTCTGCGGGCTGGAGAAATTGGCCGCTTCCTGGAGCCGCTTCAGCATGTTCACCTGTAAGAGAGAGAGAGGGCAAGGGTGAGGAGCAAGACCCCACAGTCTATAGGTGCTGAGCCCCCTGCTGTATATATACCAGCTATACCTGCAGAGCCCCCCGCTGTATATATACCAGCTATACCCGCAGAGCCCCCTCGCTGTATATATACCAGCTATACCCGCAGAGCCCCCTCGCTGTATATATACCAGCTATACCCGCAGAGCCCCCCCGCTGTGTATGTACCAGCTATACCCGCAGAGCTCCCCACTGTATATATACCAGCTATACCCGCAGAGCTCCCCGCTGTATATATACCAGCTATACCTGCAGAGCCCCCTCGCTGTATATATACCAGCTATACCCGCAGAGCTCTCCGCTGTATATATACCAGCTATACCTGCAGAGCCCCCCGCTGTATATATACCAGCTATACCCGCAGAGCTCCCCGCTGTATATATACCAGCTATACCTGCAGAGCCCCCTCGCTGTATATGTACCAGCTATACCTGCAGAGCCCCCCGCTGTATATATACCAGCTATACCTGCAGAGCTCCCCACTGTATATATACCAGCTATACCTGCAGAGCCCCCCGCTGTATATATACCAGCTATACCTGCAGAGCCCCCTCGCTGTATATGTACCAGCTATACCCGCAGAGCCCCCCGCTGTATATATACCAGCTATACCCGCAGAGCCCCCTCGCTGTATATGTACCAGCTATACCTGCAGAGCCCCCCGCTGTATATATACCAGCTATACCTGCAGAGCCCCCTCGCTGTATATGTACCAGCTATACCTGCAGAGCCCCCCGCTGTATATATACCAGCTATACCTGCAGAGCTCCCCACTGTATATATACCAGCTATACCTGCAGAGCCCCCCGCTGTATATATACCAGCTATACCTGCAGAGCCCCCTCGCTGTATATGTACCAGCTATACCTGCAGAGCCCCCTCGCTGTATATGTACCAGCTATACCTGCAGAGCTCTCCGCTGTACATGTACCAGCTATACCTGCAGAGCTCTCCCCTGTACTCTATAGGTACCAGGTCACCCCTTTATGTGTCTATAGGTTCTAGTACTCCCCATTCTATAGGCACCAGGGCCCCCACTCCATAGGTCTATAGGCAGCAGGGCCCCCACTCCATAGGTCTATAGGCACCAGGGCCCCCACTCCATAGGTCTATAGGCAGCAATGTCGCCCAATCTATAAGGCTGTGACCTCTGAAGATATAAGGCAGCATTGGCTCCTTACCAGAGGGTCTCCATCGCCGTCTCCAGATGACGCTTGCTTGCTCGATGCCCCCTCCCGGGGCACAGAATACCCATCAAACCCAACGTCCTCTGGCCGCAGCTGGAGAAGAGGCGGCCACTCGTGCTGCAGGGGAATGGCTGACCACGGGTAGCTTTCCATTACCCACTTGGCAGGATCTTCCCAGGGGGCTCTTCTGCCGTATAGCTAGAAAGGAAGAAATCCGAGAGATGCATCATGGGAAATTGCAATACTGCACATAATGGTGATGTATAACATATGCTTCTATGTAGAATGATAGCGTCTCCTACCTGCAGCCCTTCTCTGACGGCCTCCAGCAGGTAGGGGATGATGGAGTAATTCCAGAGGTCAGTAAACCAGACTCTGGAGCCATCCACGTCCATCGGGCAGGACAGGAAGAGACGAGGTCCTGGGATGAAAGAGCAGATTAGTGAAAAGATTTATCAGACATCCAGTCACAGGACATATTAGGTTTACTGCCCCTTTAAATCTGGTGTGTGTGTGTGTGTGTGTGTGTGTGTGTGAGAGACACAGCGCCATCTACTGGCAGTTAATGAGAATTACAGGCGATGGCTATAACACAGAGATACTAGATCCTGTCTCCTGTCCTGTCATCCACTCACCAATGGTGACATCCGAGGAGCTGTGAGTCTCCAGAAAGCGATTCAGGTGTTGCCAAACCTTGGGGATCCAGTCTATGATCTTCCCCAGCTCCACGTTTCTCGTTCGGTTGCTCATTTCTGTTTCGATCAGTTTCCTCCGGAGATATCGGCCGAGGAAACCTTTGACGGGCTCAGTGTGGTTAGCGCATAGCACCCATCTGTGTGACGTACGAGGAGGGTTACATCACCACACCACATATCAGAACAAAGGATCTTGATGCAGAATTTTATGTAAAGTTAGGCTATGTTCACACTACA
Organism: Dendropsophus ebraccatus; assembly: GCF_027789765.1. Lineage (NCBI taxonomy): Eukaryota > Metazoa > Chordata > Amphibia > Anura > Hylidae > Dendropsophus > Dendropsophus ebraccatus. The sequence goes on along the minus strand of NC_091457.1, from coordinate 8,154,363 downwards.
TAAAAATACGGCCGTTGTTGCCATCGGCAACAACGGCCGTACTTTTAGCGGGGTGGAACAATGCCTTATTTTCAATGAGATCCCGGCCGGAGCGTATACACATCGTACACGCTCCGCCAGGATCCCGTGCGGGTCCACAAACAACTGACATGTCAGTTTTCTGCGGCCGCAATTCAATTAATTGCGGCCGTAGGCTGTCAGTTCACACAATGAAGCGTGCGGCTCCGGCCGCTTGCTTCACTGTGTGCTATGGGAAGCTCTGATGCGGGCCAGAGCTCTGCGGCCAGAAAAATCATCCGGCCGGTACTTAAGTACCAGCCGGGATGATCCGGGCAGAGACTGGCCGTTCCGTGACCTGCCCGTGGTCACAGAACGGCTGGTCTCATACGTTGTGTGAACATAGCCTAAAACTTAGAATCCAAGAAACTAATCAGGCGGAGACGTACCGGAAGTTATGGTGGAGCTGCAGGTTGGGGGTGGAGGATGTGGCCTGGTTCATGGTCCCGATGATGTATGGGCTGCAGGAAGAAGTAGATGAGTCAATGAGCGGCCTATAGATAACACTGCCTGGTGATGACAGCTTACACACTGGTCTAGGCCGCTGTCACCATCATCCTCGCAGTGCCTCAGATGGAGAGGAATATACACGTATACAGGAGGGGGTGGGGGGGGGGGGGTTATTACCATTTGTGGTATTTGCAGTTCAGGAGGCCATTGAAGATCTCGCCCAGTGAGCTGACGTGATGCAGGTTGTCCAGGATGATGACCAGGGGCATGTCCACCGCATTGTGCTCGCTGTTGCATTGATCGGCGAGGTTGGAGAGATACTGCCGCAGCTCCTGGAGGACACAATGATACACAGTGTTATTAGGCTATTAGAGGCTATATACACAGGTACCTGTAGGGGGCAGAACAGAAGCTTCTGGCATCAACTCCCCTTCTTACCTTACTAGATTTGTGATCTACGTTAAAAGTGGCGATGATCCCATCGCTCAGCTCCCGCCCCTCGCACAGCACCATGTACTCAGACAGACGGTTAGCCAGGTAGGTCTTCCCCGTCCCGCTTGGCCCGGACAGGATAATTCTCCGATGCTCCATCAACAATGAGACGTATCGCTGTAATATCGGCCGAGGGATCAAAGTCTCAAACACCAGACCGTCCAAGCTGTTCTCAGAGAGACCTGAGGGGAATGCAGTAAAGTGATCAGTGCTGCAAACATCAGACATAGAGGTGAAGCTTCAAGCTTCTGGGCCCCAATGCAAGTAGCCTGGGTCACAGCGGTTGTCATCACTACACTGTATACATGATACATAGAGTGTGTGTATACATCATTGTGTACAGCCGCTGCTACACTGTAACAACCCCTCCCCTGTGTGGTCAGCACTTGTCAGTAGTGTCCTCATATAGGCCCAAAATAGTAGGAAAATATAAGGAGAAATGCAGGTACCTTTCAGAGATACAGATATGGTGTCGTTCTCCCCCACCAGGTACCCGCAGGGCAGCAGCTCGGGGGTCCCGGCTGTGTTTGTCCGCTTGATCTCCCCGATGCTGTAACCCAGGACGCTGTCAGAATTCAGGCCCAGCTGTGTCACTGGATCCACGTGCACCAAATATTCCTGCAAAATACACAGCCCGGTTATAGCCACTCAATGCTACAGCCATTCCTTGTCTTATAGGCGGCGGCCCCCAGCACTCACCTTAAATAATCTCCGGACTACACCGTCCAGGACGTCCCATTTTGTTTTGCCGCCAACACCGATGCAACCAATGAGGAAGATACGGGGACGGCACTCCTGCGGGGAGGAACAGATAGGAGCTGTGACTATAGAGCAAGAGTAATGGTGTCCCCCATGAAGTGTCATTACCCACAATCCTTAGCTTCTGCAGAGGAGACAATAGGATAGAGGGGTGATATATACTCTAGGACATGGCGCCATCACTCACCTCTCTCCACTTCATCTCCTCCATAAAGCTGACAACAATCTTCACATGGCGGCTCTCCCTGCGCATGGTACCATCGGCGGAGTCGTCCAACAGCATGTCTGTAAGAGAGACCAGGAGTGAGCAGTGTTAGGTCAAAGGGAGTATATAAAGACCCCCAAAATCTCTCGTCATCAGGGTTGTGTATCATCAGTGAGTGAGTCCAATGGAAGCAGGGGGTAAAGCATGGCACTTATATAGTTAATGGCTCCTATATTCCTCCATTATAGTATATGAGGTTCAGGTCAGGCCCTTTAATATGTAAAGGGTATATACACCTTAGACTTATGTTGGCCGAACGCACCTCTCATGGCGGATTTAGCTGTCGGTACAAGATGTATGGGGCTGTCTAGAACAGCCACAGATTGATGTTGGTGGAATTAGGGGTCAGGCGCAATGGAAAATCACACCTAACCCCTTTGTTCAGATAGAGATAAGCCACAGTGAGAGCGCTCTCCTCCTCATAGAGAACACAGGAGAGCTCGGCCGTGCTGAACGTCCCTGTGTATGGGGAGGATGGGTGGCAGGCGGGAGACTTGACTGTCAGTTATCGAAGGTGTATGGGAGCCTTAAGTCAGTGGAGGAGAAGCTTCTGCCCTCCAGCTGTTGTATAACTACAATATCCCCACATGCCTGGACAGCCAAGGCTTTGGTTATCCAAGTATGATGGGAGTTGTAGTTCCACCACTAGTGGGTGTGAATGTTGATTCTCAATAATGTACCGAGGCTGGAGGACTCCGTCATGGTGACGCCGGGCTGCGGGAATCCTATGGAATGTCTTGGTGAGGAGGAGATGGAGATCTGCGATGGGGTCCTGCTGCATTTCCCCGTATTTTCAGCCTTCAAGCGATCGTTCTCAGATTTCAGCTTCTCAATTTCCGTCTAAAACAGAAGAACAGAACATTAGTCCCATCAGACATTGTGACCGACAGTTGCCTGCAGTATGTAGAACGCTGCCACCATTATCTATTATGTCAACTTCTGGATAAAGCTACAGATGCACTACAAATCCCAGCAGCTTTACTGTTGTCCAGCTCAGCCGCTCATCCCCTGGAGAGACAATGGATCGGAAACGTTTTTCAATTTCATGTATGGTGGTGGTGTGTGGGAGTGACACTGGGACTACGAGGTCAGCACTGGTATTGCAGGGGCATGGTGGTGGTATGTGAAGATACTGCTGCCACTATATGGTCAGCACTGGTATTGCAGGTGCATGGTGGTGGTATGTAAAGGGTGATACTGCCACTATATGGTCAGCACTGGTATTGCAGGTACATGGTGGTGGTGTGTGGGGATGATGCTGCCACTATATGGTCAGCACTGGTATTGCAGGTGGATGGTGGTGGTATGTGGTGGTGATGCTGCCACTATATGGTCAGCACTGGTTGTATGTTTGTAGGGTGGCACTACTACGATCGTATAGATGTGGTATGTAGGGTGACAAACTCTATGTCTGCAGTACTGAGGCAGTATGGTAAAGCATTGGTATGAGGTGTGGTAGTACGGCAGTGTGGGGTGGTAGTACTACAATGGCGGCTTCCTACCTGCATCCTGTTCATGGCCTCACGCAGTGTATCCAGCTGATGTGCGGAGCTCAGGGCTTCCAGTCGGATGTCGGTCAGCTTCATCTCCTTGTCGCGGAGCTCATTGCGCAGCTGCAGGACGCTGTCGGCCTCGTTCACTGAGCAGTCAGAGAGTCTGTAGAGAAAACATTGAGTTTATACGGCCGTGTCCTTACAGGAACCTTCCGGAGACAGAATCCAGGCCGGATACACTGGCAGCAATCGCAGATTATGAATCCAATCTATATTTACTACAATTTAACAAACCATCAAGGAGACTAAACTGTGACGCTGCCAGAACCGAGCAGGAATGTTATAAACTCGGAGGCGTCATTAATATTGTGTCCATAAAATGGGGCTCCGGCTATACAGGATCACAGCTGCGTGTAAGGCGAGCGGATCTGTCAGCAGAGCAGGAGTATGGGGAGCGCTCTGATCTGCTGTCAGCCACAATGGGAAACAAACTATATAGGAAACATTACACCACATGGATGCTCAGCCAAGCCGAGAGTTCATGTAGATAGAGTGTCATGGCGTCTGGCATTCTGGTACCCTGTCAAGTATGACATCACTGTAAATGGAGGCTCAGACTGTAACCCCTGCCAGTTGTGTAATCGGAGGCTCAGGCCGTAACCTCTGCCGGCAGTGTGATCGGAGGCTCAGACTGTAACCCCTGCCGGCAGTGTGATCTGAGGCTCAGACTGTAACCCCTGCCGGCAGTGTGATCGGAGGCTCAAACTGTAACCCCTGCTGGCAGTGTGATCGGAGGCTCAGACTGTAACCTCTGCCGGCAGTGTGATCGGAGGCTCAGACCGTGGTCCCTGCTGGCAGTGTGATCGGAGGCTCAGACCGCAACTTCTGCCGGCAGTGTGATCGGAGGCTCATGCCGTAACCCCTGCCGGCAGTGTGATCGGAGGCTCAGACTGTAACCCCTGCCGGCAGTGTGATCTGAGGCTCAGACTGTAACCCCTGCCGGCAGTGTGATCGGAGGCTCAAACTGTAACCCCTGCTGGCAGTGTGATCGGAGGCTCAGACCGTGGTCCCTGCTGGCAGTGTGATCGGAGGCTCAGACCGCAACTTCTGCCGGCAGTGTGATCGGAGGCTCAGACTGTAACCCCTGGCGGCAGTGTAATTGGAGGCTCAGGCCATGGTCCCTGCTGGCAGTGTAATCGGAGGCTCAGACCACAACCCCTGCTGGCAGTGTGATCAGAGGCTCAGACTGTAACCTCTGCCGGCGCTGTGATCGGAGGCTCAGGCTGTGGCCCCTGCCAGCAGTGTAATCGGAGACTATCTCTCCCTTGCATAAAAACAGGCATCCCCTTGGGGAAGGTTTCAGAGTTCCTGATCCTTTTGTGACGTCTGTTGCGATGATCTGCATCGCATCGCTTGTCCTGACAGGATGGTGAGGATTTCTGTAATTACCTGGTAATTGATCCATTATGGCTTATATAGCAATTACATGATTAGCGGATTGTAAGCTTACAGGGACAGGCAGGAGCCTGGAGCTGAAATCACAGCGCAGCAGGATGGATCTGCTACTTACTAAACCACGACACGTCTGCAACATGTGAACACGGCATATGGAACTATACACAGGTTCATATTGGGCGCTAAGAGCAGAGATGGCGTAGTAAGAGGTGAACGTATTACATGAACCAGAAAGATCAGGATGAACACATAACATTGTGATCGGCCACTTACAGGGAGCTGGACTGCGAGCTTCTCATGAGCGGCGTGGACAGAATCGTGTTGCTATGCGGCAGCTTTGGTGAGGATGGCAGCGAGGAATCCGTCATCTCCTCAATGTCAGAATGGGAGGAGGCAGATTTGGGCGACTTCTTCTTGCCAAAAGCTTGTTTGAAGGAGCTTCTCAGCTGTAAGGAAAGATGGATATAGTGAGCGGTGTCAGCGGCAGAGTCCGGGGCTGGAGATGGAGCACACAGACGTGATGGGGGAGGAGGGAGATGAGCTGCGGAGGTGAATGATGGCTACGAGGTGAAGAATGAGGGGGGATGTGATGAGAGGAGGAGTGATGGGGGGCTGCAGACCTTACCTCATTCACCTGGGACAGGACAAGCAAGCAGAAGGGAACGGGACGGGAGAAAAACAAAAAAAAGACAATTAAGCAGACAGGAAAATGCCGTATGCACCAAATACAGACAAATACGAGCGGGAGACATCCTGACCCTAATGGCAGGAGCGCTGGTCATATACACAGATAGAGGGGCGTATGACACAGGATCTAAGCTGGATGAATACCATGGAAGAACAATACAGCCAGCTTCTGTCATAGAGAATGAGCGCTGCTCTGGAGGACAGTGCTATCTGCGTATCTTACAATGACACTACATGCTTATTCAGCTGACGACCATCTTTCCCATTCTGATACATGTGCATGCTCAGCTGGGTGTATATATATATATATATATATATATATATATATATATATATATATATATATATATATACACACACACTATGAATAGGGAGAAGGCGGATCTGTGTGTATGACCGGCTTACATTTATTAGAGGAGAAAAAACAAAAGCAGGAACAGTAAACCTACAGTCTGCAGCTTATAATAGTGCTGAAGCGTTATAAGAGGAGCGGACATCAGTCTGACACATAGATGTAAATGTTTCTAGACGTCCTCAGCACTGGACATATGACTATAGGGGGCAATGAAAGTTCTGGACTTAAATTGGCTTATAACAGAGGGCAATTGTAGCATAATGCAGACTTTAGGTGTAGTGCCCCTTTAAGAAACATCAAGCCCTAACAGTAATACAAAGCCATTTATACCGGGAAGGCAAACCACATAAAAGCACAAGAATATCAACTGGTTATGACATAAAAGCACATAAGAGGGAGGCGAGACCACCATGCACCTGCAATACTAGTGCTTACCATAGAGTGGCAGTGTCACCCTCACATACCACCACTATGCACCTGCAATACTAGTGCTGACCATATAGTGGCAGTGTCACCCCCATATACCACCACCATGCACCTGCAATACTAGTGCTTACCATTTAGTAGCAGTGTCACCCTCACACACCACCACCATGCACCTGCAATACTAGTGCTTACCATAGAGTGGCAGTGTCACCCTCACACACCACCACTATGCACCTGCAATACTAGTGCTGACCATATAGTGGCAGTGTCACCCCCATATACCACCACCATGCACCTGCAATACCAGTGCTGACCATACAGTGGCAGCATCATCCACACAGCACCACCATACATCTGCAATACCAGTGCTGACCATATAGTGGCAGCATCATCCACACAGCACCACCATACATCTGCAATACCAGTGCTGACCATATAGTGGCAGCATCATCCACACACTACCATCACCATGCACCTGCAATACCAGAGCAGACCATATAGTGGCAGTGTCACCCCCACCATACACCTGCAATACCAGTGCTGACCACATAGTGGCAGTGTCACCCCAACAGTCATAGCTCCAAGGATCACACGTTGATCATTGATTATTTTAGTGCAAAGGTGGAGGACTCCTATAAGGTTGTGGTCTGGGGAAGGGGAGACTATCATCATTATAGCACAGTATACGCCGATGCCCGTATACACACCCAATTCTTTCGGTTCTTCTTCTTCTTGGAATCGCTCTCCACGTTGCTGCCCACGCTGGAGTGACTTGTGGCGCTGTTAATGCTGGAGACGCTATCGGACGAGTGCTGCCGCCGGATCCGCAGGTCAGCTGACTGCGATGTCCCGTTTCCTGCTAGGAAATAGTCCAATCATTTACTCACGGTAAAAAAATAAATAAATATATATATATATATATATATATATATATATATATATATATATTAGGGCAAGTCCGAGAAATGAGAGTGCTACTGAGACTTGTGGTTCTACTGTTGTCCTGTCTATATCTATAAGTGCACCACAGCGCCACCTACAGGTGTTAGGGTACAAACCCACACACCGTATACGCAGCAAATACGCAGCAGTTTGATGGTGAAGATTTGATGCTGTGTTCAGTTATTTAGATCTAATCTGCTGCGTATTTGCTGCATATCGCAGCAGTCAATACGCTGCGTATACGGTGTGTGTGTTTATACCCTTAGTGTAAGTTATTACAGTATCTGGCCCTGATATGAAGTGAACCCCCTCACACAGACTGGTGGTCCCTAGGTTCTCTGCAGACTATTGCACAGACTGGCACTATGGTTACACACCTGGGTTGTCTAGCACTCAGCAAATTGCATCAGAAATCACCTGGAGACAGGACGTGGCCCCCAGGGGCGGAGGCTGCCTATTATTACCTTTGCAGCTGAGCTCTGGGGTGTTGATGACTCCGTTGATGGCCGCCTGTGCCGCTGCATTCTGCTTTTTCAGTTGTTCTATGGTTTTCCTTAACTCGTTCAGCTCTGAATCCTGGGAACAAAGAAAAGTAGTTTTGCAACAGCTGGAAATCCGCGAGTCATGGCCCTTTTACACGGGACGATTGATCGTTCGTCTTTGCACGATAACGGTCAAATTCGAACAATAATCGTACGTGTAAACGCAGCGAACGATCAAACGACGAGCAAAAAATCATTCATTTTGATCTTTCAACATGTTCGCAAATCGTCGTTGATCGTTCGCAAAAAATTCGCAGATCGTTCAGTGTAAACATTCTTTTAGCGATTTCACCTATGTGTGAGATAGGCTTAAACGATCGCATAGCGAATTTTCTGTACGATGTATCGTTCCGTCTAAACGCTGATCGTTATAAAAAAAACATTTTTAATTCAAAATCGTTAATCGTGCGATCGGGCGAATTATCGCACTGTGTAAAAGTACCATTAGGGAACGCTGTCCTAGGGCAATGACCTCCAGCTGCTGCTAGACTACAACTCCCAGCAGCACTCACCTTCTGCTCTGCCGACATGGTGAGACTCTGCAGCCGGATTGTCATGTTGCTTAAACTTTGTTCGAAGGCAGCGACGAGGTGAGCCTGGAATAAAGCAGAGAATAATATAAACCACACAATGCAAAAACATACAACATCCGGGATTAAGAGATCTAAAAGGCAGGATGTATGAGCGGTATGGTGTATATATGAGCAGTATGGTGTATATATGAGCGGTATGGTGTATGTATGAGCGGTATGGTGTATGTATGAGCGGTATGGTATATGTATGAGCGGTATGGTATATGTGTGTATGAGCGGTATGGTATATGTGTGTATGAGCGGTATGGTGTATGTATGAGCGGTATGGTGTATGTATGAGCGGTATGGTATATGTATGAGCGGTATGGTATATGTATGAGCGGTATGGTGTATGTATGAGCGGTATGGTGTATGTATGAGCAGTATGGTGTATGTATGAGCGGTATGGTGTATGTATGAGCGGTATGGTGTATGTATGAGCGGTATGGTGTATGTATGAGCGGTATGGTGTATGTATGTATGTATGATGCCGCTCAGCTCATATCCTTGCATACACAATACACTTAGACTGAGGCGGAGGTGGTTTGAAGGGCAGGTAGTACCATGTAGACTGGGTCCCAATCACACCTGGCGGTCATCTTGGAAACTAATTGTCAGCTCTGCAGGTTACTGACCATTACTGTATAACAACAGTCTAGTAATAGCCACTTGAATTGCTCCTGTCCGTCTGGACGGTTCCTTACACCAGGGTGACTAAACCTACAGTCACTGCTATGTGGTTGAGTGCAATCTATTGTTCTCTGTCATCAGCCATTTCTGGAAGAGGAGACATTGGAGTAACTTAAAGGGGTTATCCAGCGCTATAAAAACATGGCCACTTTCCCCCTACTGTTGTCTCCAGTTTGGGTGGGGTTTTGAAACTCAGTTCCATTGAAGTAAATGGAGCTTAATTGCAAACTGCACCATCACTAGATGAGACAGGAGATGAATGGCAGATCACCGGAGACACTTATAGGCAGTGCATAGAGGCTTGAGTCATGTGATCACAGCTACATCCTAATAGAGAAGAGCTGCAGTATAAAGCAGGAGGGACACAACAGCAGATGGATGGATTTCAGACTACCACAGACTCCAATAGACAATCATTAGAGTAATAGGCAGACAATATCAGGTAAGGTATCCCCCTATACTCCTTTCATGTTTGGGATGTTCCTTTGATACCTCTGTGTCATAAGTGATGCGTATGAGGAGACACAAAGTTCCTTTACATCAATCAAGTGAACAATATGGAGATTCCCGTCCTGTGAGTCAGAGTGGCTCCTTCATCTATCTATATATATATATCCGTCCACCTGGGTGATAGAAAGCCACTGGACAATGAAGGCGAGCGCTATACAGGGACACACGTAGGAAGCGACAGAGACGTAAACAGCGTCCATGCTTCTGCTTAGTCACCTAAAACACACTCACCGGAGCGCGACAAATCCACAGCGGAGCCCTGTGCAAACATTTACTGAGAAAACAAGGAGGCAGAGACAAAGGAGGAGCAGGATGTGTGCGCTGTGTGCATTGTGTCCTAACACAACAAACAGGACGTGAGAATCTGCGGACAGGAGCTGCTCAGCCACACAGCATGGCTTCTTATCAGAGGAAGGCAAATTAAAGGGGCCTCTAACCCCGTAGTCAGGAGAGTGGCTGATAACAGGGAACAATAGATTGCATTCATCTGTCAATACAAGTCGGCCACACAGTTACCTCTGCTGCATTGCATGGAAGCACCTGCCCCCCTCCTCCACCGTGCTGCATGGAAGAGCCTGCCTCTCCCCTGTGCTGCATGGAGGTGGCTGCCCCCCTGTGCTGCATGGAGGAGGCTGCCCCCCTGTGCTGCATGGAGGAGGCTGCCCCCCTGTGCTGCATGGAGGAGGCTGCCCCCCTGTGCTGCATGGAGGAGGCTGACCCCCGGTGCTGCATGGAGGAGGCTGACCCCCGGTGCTGCATGGAGGAGGCTGACCCCCGGTGCTGCATGGAGGAGGCTGACCCCCGGTGCTGCATGGAAGAGCCTGCCTCTCCCCTGTGCTGCATGGAGGAGGCTGCCCCCCTGTGCTGCATGGAGGAGGCTGACCCCTGGTGCTGCATGGAGGAGGCTGACCCCCGGTGCTGCATGGAGGAGGCTGACCCCCGGTGCTGCATGGAGGAGGCTGACCCCCGGTGCTGCATGGAGGAGGCTGACCCCCGGTGCTGCATGGAGGAGGCTGACTCCCTGTGCTGCATGGAGGAGGCTGACCCCCTGTGCTGTATGGAGGAGGCTGACCCCCTGTCCTGCATGGAGGAGGCTGACCCCCTGTCCTGCATGGAGGAAGCTGACCCCCCTGTGCTGCATGGAGGAAGCTGACCCCCCTGTGCTGCATGGAGGAAGCTGACCCCCCTGTGCTGCATGGAGGAAGCTGACCCCCCCCGTGCTGCATGGAGGAAGCTGACCCCCCCGTGCTGCATGGAGGAAGCTGACCCCCCCGTGCTGCATGGAGGAAGCTGACCCCCCCGTGCTGCATGGAGGAAGCTGACCCCCCCCGTGCTGCATGGAAGAGTCTGACCCCCTGTGCTAAATGGAGGAAGCTGACCCCCCCGTGCTGCATGGAGGAGTCTGACCCCCTGTGCTGCATGGAGGAGTCTGACCCCCTGTGCTGCATGGAGGAGTCTGACCCCCTGTCCTGCATGGAAGAAGGTGCCCCCTTGTGCTACATGGAGGAGGCTGCCCCCTTGTGCTACATGGAGGAAGCTGACCCCCCTGTGCTGCATGGAGGAGTCTGACCCCCCCCCCCCCGTGCTGCATGGAGGAGTCTGACCTTCCCGTGCTGCATGGAGGAGTCTGACCCCCCCCCGTGCTGCATGGAGGAGTCTGACCCCCCCGTGCTGCATGGAGGAGTCTGACCCCCCCATGCTGCATGGAGGAGGCTGCCCCCTTGTGCTGCATGGAGGAGGCTGCCCCCTTGTGCTGCATGGAGGAGGCTGCCCCCTTGTGCTACATGGAGGAGGCGGACCCCCTGTGCTGCATGGAGGAGTCAGACCGCCCCCCCCCCCCCCCCCGTGCTGCATGGAGGAGGCTGCCCCCTTGTGCTCCATGGAGGAGGCTGACCACTTACATTGGCGCTCAGCTGGGTTGTCAGGGCAGACACTTTCTCCTGGGAGGCGTCCAACTCTCTCCGTAACTTGCGAATCTAGAAAATAAGCCACAAATAGTTAAAGAGCTGCCCGCCGCCCACCACAGCCTGCAGTAACAGGAGGTATCAGAGAGGGTACTGACCTCAGACTGGCACTTCTCTTCTGGCTGCAAAACATAAAGAAAGAAACCATTGAAGTGTGATGTGTAACCCAGATACAGGATATATTCATCCATCATCATCTATATATAGCGGCCGGCCCTCACTCCCTGCATTTCCCTTATTTGGCCGTTTTTGATAAAACTTTACTGCATTAGGTAAGAGACTGGCAAAACCCCCAAACAAACCGCCCCACCCCCAATGCCGCAGACTTAACACCCAAGTCATGAATCTGATACCATCCTGCTGGAACAAGAGCTGTGAAGGTGTCACATTCCTGTGAGGGGGAGATCACCGGACAATAACCTCACAATGGTCACTAGTTCTTAAAGGGGAACTCTAGAAAAATGTGTTTTTTTTTCCTTATATAAAGATTTTTAGTTTACTTCTATGCAAAAAAAAATCTCTAGACTTCCAGTACTTATCAGTTGCTGTATGTCCTGCAGGAAGTGGTGTATTCTCTCCGGTCTGACACAGCGCTCTCTGCTGCCACCGCTGTCCATGTCAGGAACTGTCCAGAGCAGGAGAGGTTTTCTATGGGGATTTGCTGCTGCTCTGGACAGTTCCAGAGATGGACAGAGGGCACTATGGCAGACTGGATAGAATACACCACTTCCTGCAGGGCATACAGCAGCTAATAAGTACTGGAAGACTGGAGATTTTTTACATAGAAAATAATACAAATCTATATCACTTTCTAAAACCAGTTGATTTGAAAGAAAAAAAAATGCAGGAGAACCCTTTAATGTTAGGAGGGGTCCGCACCTCTAAGTGGTCACTTTACCTTACAGCTAGGAGGGGTCCGTATCAAGGTTTATAGGGGCTCTAAACCCACAAGAAAAATGCTCCAATAATAGCGGGAAAGAGCCTCCTCTAAAGCAAATTTTCTATTCCGCTCAATGAATGATCTCCTTCCGTTTTGTGTATACAGCTCTGATGCACGTCTAAGTGTCTCCATGGAGACAGACTACAAACGCTCCCTCTGTAGTATGATGCTAGTGTGCAGTAGTACTATTTTCTATCTGTCTCCCCTACTTCTTGATAATAGGGGACAGAACAGTGACAATGAGACTGTAGGATCAGACTACACAGGGTTTGTTTGTAGTCTGTTACCATGGAGACACAGATTTTTTTTTTCTTTTTAGAATAAAATAATCCCTCTGCTGTCACCTGTTTCCTACCTGTCTCTAATAAAGACAGAGCAGCTCATTGATAGAGCAATATGGGATGTGTATAACTGCATAGCAGACAGAAGAGTCCATTCAGTTGAGACAAGTTGGGTGACTGCCCCAATTAAAGCCAATACTGACAGCCACCCAGCTTTTCCAAGAACAGATACACAGATGAGGCAACAATAGGAGACAACATGGCAGCTGTACTTTGGGGGAAGGGGGGGGGGTCATTACTGTTTGTGTTTTTACACCTTCCCCCTTTTTACTGTCCCTGCCTGGAAAGCTGCAGGTTTAAGGGTCTTGTAAAACCCTGAGGAGTCTGCGGCCATTGTTAAGGTGACAACGTCAGAAGGAAATGCAGACAAGTGTTATAGGAGCTGTGGGGGATTCCTCACATTCTACAGATTCTCAATCAGAGAGGTAATCCTGCCGAGCGGCACCTGGCGCCACCCGAGGAGCGGGAGCTGATGCCACAAGAAGGGCTCCGACCCCATAAATAGCCAAGCGGGGGAGTCACAGACTGCTCTCCCCCATCATCTGCTCTAACACAATAAGAATGAAAGAATACAATGGAAAATTCCTGGATGATCAGCTAAGTATATAAAGTAACTATAATACAGTAAGATGTCTAGTACTTACAGTGGAGTATACAGAAGACGTGCTGGAGACCAGAGACAGCGAAGACCCGTGAACTGTGAGGAAAAAAAAGAAGGAGGACACATCAGATACATAGAGGACTACAGAGGAGCCCGACTGATGACCTACATGGTGTACTGAGGGGATAGGCAGAAAACCCACCTCCATCCCCAACATACTTTACACTGCAGCGCTGCCTGGTCACAGTAGATGCTGCGTTTAAGCCCAATATACATATACAGCATTTACAGCAGAATAGTGAGTGCAGCTCTGGGGTATATTACAGGATGTAACTCAGGATCAGTAATGTAATGTATGTACACAGTGATCCCACCAGCAGAATAGTGAGTGCAGCTCTGGAGTATAATACAGGATCAGTAATGTAATGTATGTACACAGTGATCCCACCAGCAGAATAGTGAGTGCAGCTCTGGAGTATAATACAGGATGTAACTCAGGATCAGTAATGTAATGTATGTACACAGTGACCCCACCAGCAGAATAGTGAGTGCAGCTCTGGGGTATAATACAGGATGTAACTCAGGATCAGTAATGTATGTACACAGTGACCTCACCAGCAGAATAGTGAGTGCAGCTCTGGAGTATAATACATGATCAGTATAGGATAGGCCTCCACAAATCAGTGTTATTTATCTTCTAGTTAGGTCTCCATTGGTCACAGGCAGCGTCATTCAGGTTGTAGAGGCTGCTTATCCTTGAAATGTTCTTTCTATAGACAATGGATTGTTTCCATCTCTGGAGGAGTGTGTGTTTTTACACCAGACCTTTCCTATCGCTATACTGGTGATTGCTTTTCTGTGATGTTGGTTTTGCATGTTCAGTCCACCCCCGCCCCCCCATAAGCGTTAACCACTGCTAAACCTGCCCGTCCGCCCCTGCAGCCACCTGGTTGCGCTCCTTAAGGTGACGTGATAAGTGGATTGTTCCTCAGAGCTATTTGTGAATCAACAAGCCTTAGACGAAGGGTGAAAAGCCACTGATCAGGTGACCTCCGCCTGCAAACAACACCCTGAGGACATAGGCTGCTAATTGGCCATAACAATGCAGGATCTGTGGAAAGCTGGGTACTGTCACGGCCGCCATCTTTGTAATGGGAATGTTCTTAAGAGAAGGCTGGCATAAGGCATACACTGTCAGTAGCTGATGGCAGATCAGGAGGACACTGCCTAGAGGCCCCATAGACAGAACAGGAGACTGAAGCGGCCGGGTGCAGGGCGCCTACGGCTTAAGCCTGCGATATTTCTCAGGTATCATCACTTCTCAGTTACAGAGATATCACAGTCCTTGGCTTCATCTGTCACTCCAGCAGAAAGGATTCAAAACTAAGAAACTTTATCACTTATGGAGACAAAGGTTCAGACAAGAGCGGATAAGGAGAAACTTAATAGCTTCCCTGCTGCGGGCTGTAACACACAGGACGGAAGCCGGAATATTCTATGTATCTGCTTCCAGGAAAGCTGGGTGACTGCACTCCTGGCCACAATTCCCAGGCTCCACCATACATAGGTGACAATGCAGCCTGGGAAAGTGATAACCTGATGTTATACCTGGTTTTCAGGGACAGGTAGTATCCATATGAGCATGTGTGAGACTTCCCACCAGTGTCACAGTACAGACCATACGCAGCGTCGCCTCAACACGAAATGTCATCTCTTATCTGTCACTAATACCCTGCAGGTGGCTGTAATACAGAGTTATTTGCCCCGCAGCAAGAACATCGCACAACAACAACAACAGCAGCGCCACCGTGGTGGGGAGACGCTGACGGGGTTCATTCCCAGCCGATCTTATGTCACAGCGGAAAAGTACATAACTAGAGGCTACAGCAGGTGAAGATAGAGCTGTCTGTCAGCTGTAGGTATACGGTATATACTGATCCAGAATTAAAGCAAGTAATATATTCCAGAGCTGCACTCACTATTCTGCTAATGTACTGGACATATGATCAGGGATCAGTGTTGTGTTCCAGTGGACAGAACCCATTTGACCACACTGAGAAGCTGACTCACTGGTCGCTGACTATTTAGACACTTACCTTCTTCAAAGCCGTCACGGAAAGATCCGGATCGGCTCATGGTTCTTGTCTTCTCATCCAGGGACATGGAGCTGTTCCTGAATCGCGGTTCCCCGTAGTGTTCGCCATCCGTGTTGGAGAGGCTGTGAGTCCGTAGCATGGTGGAGTTGGATAAACTCATGTGAGCGGCCGTTGTAGGACTTGCTGAAAAAGGGAAGAAATCACAGAGTACAATGAGTGACATCATCAGGGGAACTCATTACATCATATGTGTTACCCACCAAGGGGGTCTATGATGTAAGATGTGTTACTATACAATGACTCATTGTGATCGGGACCCCTGATCTTGAGTATCACTAGGTTAGTGACCCGTCATTGCTCGCACATTATATAGAGTCCTGCTCCACTAGTCCAAACATAGACTCACCGAGCTGGGCAAAATTAAACCTGGTGCCAGAGGGCGAGGTGATGCTGGAGCCGGGTGAGAAGGGCGAGCTGCTGGCCGTGTCCTGGAGGCCGCTGGATGAATGAGAGCGCAGCCATTCCTTGGTGTCATCTTGGTTTCGGAGCTGAGAGGATGGAGCGTACCTGAGTGCAACAAGTGACCGGTTAAATGGGCGACAGTGATCAATAAAGACATCCGCATAACATCCCATAGCGTCCCACACCCCAAGCAGTCAGCAGATGGTACAGGGGGAGTCATGTTCACTAGAGACAAGCGTCTGAGCATCATCTCTAATTACCGTCAGCACCGTACACATCACTACTATAAGAGCCCTAAAACAATCTATTCTCTCTATGTGTGCCTAGATAAGCTGGGTGACCACCCACATGGCCGCCATTACAGCATCTTCAGGGGTGGTCCCCCAGTTTATACCACCTACTTCTGCGGCAATCCATCCAATATGTCTCAACATCTGATTGTTCAGAAGTCTGGGAAAGCTGGGTGACAACCCTTCCATGAGCTGTAGTGGTGCCCAGCTTTCCTACAAATGGATCTTACAGCAATAAATGTAGAAGATATAGGATCAAATGAACATGTCACGTACACATCTCTGGTCTATTAATAATGGCTGCCGTGACAATGATGGGTACAACCCCAACGTCAGGCCAAGTCTGTAACACACAGGAAAACCCAGCACCATGCAACACAGACACAGCGAACAACAAATCCCAGACAGATGAGGAGAGATTCACTGACTGCCTGCAGGAGAGGGGGGCGCTGTGCTCCAGGGGGTCACTACACAGCAAAACCATCACTTCTAATGCTACTACCCATAAGCGTCAACAAACCACAGGACGTCACTATATAGTATAGGTTCTATTATATTATATATACACTCCTCCTCCTCCTATAATATCACTAAAAGACTGGACACATGAAGACAACGGATCACAAGGAGATAACGTCCACTAACCACTATACACCTGACTATAGGTAACATATACAATCCATCCCTGAGTCACCTACATCTCTGGTACTGATCCTGAGTTACTGATCCTGTGTTATACTCCAGAGCTGCACTCACTATTCTGCTGGTGGGGTCACTGTGTACATACATTACATTACTGATCCTGTACTGATCCTGAGTTACATCCTGTGTTATACCCCAGAGCTGCACTCACTATTCTGCTGGTGGGGTGACTGTGTACATACATTACATTACTGATCCTGAGTTACATCCTGTATTATACCCCAGAGCTGCACTCACTATTCTGCTGGTGGGGTCACTGTGTACATACATTACATTACTGATCCTGAGTTACATCCTGTATTATACTCCAGAGCTGTAATCATTGTGGGGTATCTCCTTTTCTTTAGTAATGTTACATACGACACAGTCAAGACCTTTCATGCAAAACACAGACAATAAAGATGGAATAATATACAATAATCATAGACATGGAGTCAGACAGAGACCCCCACAGCCATAGTGGAGAGCAGACAGCACGGAGCAGGCGTCCCCAGTAGTAATACCTGAATCCCTTCTTAGGTAAAGTGTTTCTATGAAGATGGAGATCACTGCAGCAAAGTCAAAAGAGGAGAGAAAACTTCAGAGATAGGAAGGAGCGAGCGGGGGCAGACAGGGGGCGCCACACGTTAGTGCACACAGCGGAGGACACAGACGTGCGGACACCAGGGGCGTGCAAAGACTCACAACTGCTGGGACCCACAGTAACACATGGAGGTGCAGAGATGAGACACTGATACTAACATGTAGCAGAGCTGAGTTTGTGTACTGTGATCTAGTCATGGTCAGTTCAGCTCTGCTACGCTGGTCATGAACTGTTCTACTGGCCGGATGAGCTCATCTTGTATGGCCGGCCATATACCGACAAGATCAGGCAAAGATTTGGGGGAACTCCGGTGATGATGTCACCAGAAGCAGACGGTCATATTCACAGCGTGTTATATAGATAAGGGGGTGTTGTGTCCAGCACCAACACCTGCAATGGGGGCGACACAAAGCCCAAGCGGCCCTATACCCTACAGATCTGCTGTCAGCACGGCCAAATATACAGAGGGACTGACAGCCGCCAATCACAGGGACTGTGCACATCCCCAGCACATCCACAAGGACCAAGACTAGCTGCTGATTGGTGGAGGCTGCACATAAGCTCCTCCTCCTTGTAACTATACCATAGCAGGAACCGCAGGTGAAGAACAGGGAAGGGGGGTAAAGTCAAGGTGAATATGCATATGATTAGTGTGTATACACTCACTGGGGGTATATATTAGGGTATATACAGTCACTTGGGGTATATATTAGGGTGTATACAGTCACTAGGGGTATATATTAGGGTGTATACAGTCACTGGGGGTATATATTAGGGTATATACAGTCACTTGGGGTATATATTAGGGTGTATACAGTCACTAGGGGTATATATTAGGGTGTATACAGTCACTGGGGGTATATATTAAAGTGTATACAGTCACTGGGGGTATATATTAAGGTGTATACAGTCACTGGGGGTATATATTAGGGTGTATACAGTCACTGGGGGTATATATTAGGGTATATACAGTCACTGGGGGTATATATTAGGGTGCATACAGTAACTGGGGGTATTTATTAGGATGCATATAGTCACTGGGGGTATATATTAGGGTGTATACAGTCACTGGGGGTATTTATTAGGATGTATATAGTCACTGGGGGTATATATTAGGGTGTATACAGTCACTGGGGGTATATATTAGGGTGTATACAGTCACTGTGAGTATATATTAGGGTGTATACAGTCACTGGGTATATATTAGGGTGCATACAGTTACAGGGGGTATATATTAGGGTGTATACAGTTACAGGGGGTATATATTAGGGTGTATACAGTCACTGGGGGTATATATTAGGGTGTATACAGTCACTGTGAGTATATATTAGGGTGTATACAGTCACTGGGTATATATTAGGGTGCATACAGTTACAGGGGGTATATATTAGGGTGTATACAGTCACTGGGGTATATATTAGGGTACATACAGTTACAGGGGGTATATATTAGGGTCTATACCGTCACTGGGGGTATATATTAGGGCACATGTATAGAGTCACTAGATGTATGTATATTAGTGTATACGGCTCTATAGGTACATGTACATTTCTTAGCTGTATACAGTCACTAGATATATTTGAGGATATACATCTATTAGGGCATATATATATATATTTCTCTCCCTGTGCGGTGACTGGGGGTTACTGGGGGTCTCCCATGGTCGCTGGGTTCGGCCCCCAGGACAGGCACATGTATGGACTGAGCAGTGCTCCCTGTGTGACCTGAAAGCTGGGAGGATGACACATAACCTGGCGTCTGCCCAACCCCAGACTGCAGCCGGCAAGGAGAA
Source organism: Dendropsophus ebraccatus (assembly GCF_027789765.1). Taxonomy (NCBI): domain Eukaryota; kingdom Metazoa; phylum Chordata; class Amphibia; order Anura; family Hylidae; genus Dendropsophus; species Dendropsophus ebraccatus. The sequence goes on along the minus strand of NC_091457.1, from coordinate 8,134,897 downwards.
CACCCAGTATTTACAGGGAGACACCGCTAGAAGGTGGAGAAGCTTTTTGTTTTTTACAATATTTTATTATTTTTTTGTTTTAATTAAAAAAAAAAAATTCAGTTCCATGTAGGAAAAGCAAAAAGAGATTCTGTAATATCATATTATTGTATAGTGTGAATGGGATCCAGAGAGCAGAGCAAACAGCCTCATGTCACTAAGTTACCAGAGGGTTCCTGCAGCTGGGTGACAACCACTAGGACTGGGCAGCCACCCAACTTTCCTAGACTCCTGAAAACTTGCCTACACCTGGTTATGCGCTCATATCTCCACTACTACTCCACTATTCTAGAGGCCATATGGGCAGTCCTCCAGGACTGGAGACTCCTGTAGTGTAATACATCCTGGGAACCGGTGACATGACCCAACACAAGTCACGAAGCCGACACACAAGACGGAGCTCGCTCTAGAGCGTGTGAGGATGACGACAGACAAGAGACGTGATGACAGGAGGGGGGAGGGGGCGGTGAAGCCGCATGCCACAATAAATAAGAGAAATCAAGCATAAAAAGTCTCTGAGTGTGATGAGAGGAGGGGGGAGGGGCGGCCCGGGAGCGGGGAGAGCACAGGCTGCAGGTGATGGACACTCAGAGCCACAGCGGCCATGACAGACACCGTTACCTGTCCTGCTTCCTGGGGAGGGTGTTTCTGCTGAATTTAGGACTAGCACCGGGGGAGGAGAGAGGGCTACAGAAATTGGGGAGGGAGGGGGTGGAGTGTGCAGAAAAAAAAAAAAAAATCATTAGTGAAATTTTTTTTTTATAGAAAAATAACAACTATATATAAAAAAAGGGAGAGATGTTCAATTCCAGCTAAACAGGAAAGGATTAAACGTATCCGATACGAATATGAATGGTTCTCTCAGACTCACCTCTCGGACATGGCGGTCTTGACGCTGTTGGTTCGGATGAAGCCGGACATGGCGTCGTCCCGGGGGGAGGCGGTCAGGGCGCTGGGGGAGTTGTTACTGCTGAGGGATATGTCGATGGACTCGCAGCTGGTGTGAAGGCTACTGACCGACTGGTATCCCAGACCGTCCTTACTGACCGCCGAGGAGCTGCTGGCGTTTGTGCCCCACGTTAGACTATTGGAAGGTATGGAGTGGGCGGAGCCAGGGCTGGATGCCAGCGGTGAGGGGTTCAGATCCATGTTTTTACCATACAGGGGGCTACTACCTCCGCTGCTGAGTATACCGCTGCCGGAGGGGGAGTCCGGGTGGGCCTGAGAGCTCATAGTGGCGTGCGGGTTGGAGATAATCATGGAGTTTTTCATGTTCTCCGAGGTGGTGACCGATCCTTGTTTATTCGGCTTCCCACCAAAAAGCCTGTCAATAGGAAAGACAGAGTCATCAGAGCTGATACTTGTAGTTCTACAACATCCTGACCATCATATATATCACAGGTGTTAAACTCAGGCTCTCCAGCTGTTCCAAAACTACAATTCCCATCATGCCTGGACAGCCAAAGCTAAAGCTTTGGCTGTCCAGGCATGATGGGAATTGTAGTTTTGGAACAGCTGGAGGGCCTGAGCTTGACACCCGTATATAAAGTCTATGCAAAACTGAGAACACCACGTCCAAGCCAGAAATGTTCACAGCAGCACAGAGAATTTCTCAGGACCTTGTGAGAGGTCACACATAGAGTTAAATGCTAAAATATGTCCCGGGGACCCCTGCTCTTTAAGGGAATGGATGTGCTGATTCTGTGTCCCTCCATATGATAATAAGGGTATAGAGGGAGAGAGCTGTCACGTCAGGAAGGGAACTGAGGCCACAGCATAAAGAAAGCGGCGTCTACTAATTTGATAATCCCAGCGCAGAAAGGACTGAACTTGACGGGGTAGTGGCGCTAATGTAAACACGAGAATGATGACAAACGGGTAGGTGGTCAGCAGCACAAAGTATTTCAGGAAAGAAGTATGCAGATCACAGATTGAGTTGGAAGGAGTAGGATCCCAGCAGCACAGAGTATTTAAGCAGAAAAAAAGGTTATTTTTGTGGCAGGTCACAGACCAAGAGCTCCCAGACAGGCAGGAGCAAGCTCCACGGCAGCACAGAGCGTTTCAGACAAGGATCGTAAGTCGCCATTATTACTGCAAAGACTCCAAGTTATATCATGAAAGAAGCCAAATCACCAGCAGCACAGAGAATTTCAGCAGCAGGGGTAGTGTGGTAGTGATCTTAAGCCCAGCTGATGTATAACACCTGTGTACAAATCATAACATAGTAGAAGCAGACTCCACAGCAGCACAGAGTAAAAGAGGAGAGCGAAGGGCAGATAATGTTGTGCTGATGAGTAGAAAACCTGTTTGCTTTACTTGCCTATTGTTATATTGTTTCTTCTCCATCTACATTGTGCTTGTCCTGAATGCATTGGTGACAGTCAGCCAGTTAGAGCTCAGCCTTCAGGTCACATGCCTGACAACATGGATGAAGCCTAACTGTTGTCTGTTTCCAAGGGCAACCAGTAGTATTTACCGGAGTTCTGTATATGAACGTGGGAAAGCACAAAACCTGTATAAAAACCATCACGGCATGCAGAATACAGATACCTGCGCAGCGTTGGTGACGACACATCGGGGTACTTGCTTCCTTGTTGGCGGGTACCGTTGGGGGCACCTTGTGACGCTGGGTTCATCTTAATGGAGTTACCGGAGGCGACGCTCTCATTGTCAGATGAAATTCCTTTCTCGCGGTCGGTTTGGTTCATCAGTCCGGACACGGAGTTGTTCAGAGTCATCTTGCTGGTCTCTCTCATTTTGGGGACGGGGAGACCGGCTGACTTGCTGCTGATATTGGAGTCAATGCTGCTGGTGCTGGAGCGATTGCCGGTGCCACTGCGCGACTTGCTGGGGCGCGGTAAGCTGCGGTACTGGAGATTGGTTCTGGCACTGAGCTGTAAGTATCCGTCATCATTGTGTGATCCGTCCACACTGGCCTTACGGTTGTTGGAGGACCGGCCGATGAGTCCGGAAGACTTTGGCATCTTTCCTAGCGTGGACGAGCCGCTGGTGATGGTTGCCCCGCTGGTTGTGATTATAGGCATGCCAACCACCGTGCTCCCCGGCTTCTTGAACCCGAAGGTATTGGTGTTGGTCGTGATTGTCCTGGAGGAATTGCTCAGGGGTTTCTTGGTCTCATCTCCGCTGCTGCGTCCTGCGTCTGACGGGGAACGTTTCACCTGACCCGACTTTGGAGACAGTCGTCCTTTTTCCGATACTTTTGCATCATCTGTTTTTCCTGCAAAAAGGCAAAAAATATGAATACAAAACTAAATTATTAAGCAGTAATAATTTCTCAATGTCCTCTAGAGCTGCATTCACAATTCTGCTAGTTGACAAAATAGCCAGTAAGCTTATAGACCAGGGATGGGGAGCCTGTGGCCCTCCAGCCTCTCCAGGCATGATGGAAATTGTAGTTTTGCAACAGCTGGAGGGCCACAGGCTCCCTATTCCTGCTATAGAGAGACAGACCCTCACAGCTTTGTTTAGCTCCTATAATATGGGAGGATGTCAGAATGTAAATCCATAGGGAATGCTGGGAGAATTAATGGGGTAGTTCACCAAAAAAAAAAAATCTCTGGTCTTCCAGGAGTAGCAGATCCCTATAGAAAACCTCTCCTGCTCTGGACAGTTCCTGACATGGACAGAGGTGGCAGCAGAGAGCATTGTGTCATACTGGAAAGAATACACCACTTCCTGCAGGACATACAGCAGCTTATAAGTACTGGAAGACATTTTTTGGGGTGAACAACCCCTTTAAAGATGTGTCACTATTTCAATAAAAGGCTAAAGGCATTGTAAACTAGTCATCTTACCAGTCCCCGGTGTCTTCAGAGCGCCGGTGGTGGACTTGGTGCGGGGGCTGGTGATCCCCACTTGAGCCGTCATCCCCCTCCTCCAGGATCCGGTCTGGGATATGACCGTGTTCTTCCTCCCGGACGTGCTCTTATCGGACTCATCGGACAGATCTGAGGGATTCTTCCTCCACTTACTCCCTGACTCCATCTTCACTCCGTTGTCGACATCCGATCTCTTCAGGTCATCGCCGGCCCAGAGGGAGTTGCTGTCGATCTGTAAGTGTTTTTCTGTGTCAGTCTATAAAGGAGACAAGGAAAACGGTGTCAGACACAGATTCCCAGCACAATGCCATCAATATTAGTACTTCCCACCCTAATGCACTGGTCTACTTTATACTAAGCCTTATATATTGGGGTTATCCTGCTGCTGGGACCCCTAGTGATCACATATACTGGGAAACCAGAACAGTTCAATATCACAGCAGTGCCTCCGCAGGTGAACAGAAGCATTACAGCCTGTACAGACAAGCTGGGTCCTCCAGAGTGAGGGACGCTCTTTGCAGCCAATCTGGGGTAATGATGTAGTAGGGTGGGATTCAGATTTTAGGGGTGATGATCAGGCTGCATGTCGCATGTTTCCATGCCCATTGAAATGATGAGAGTTGTAGTCGGAGTGCCCCAGGTACTAGCAGACACTGAGTTATCTGCTGTGTGTGCACAGTGACCTGGAAGAAACCCAGACGCAGCATCCCGTGACTCCAGGACAGAGATCAGTCAGAAGTGGATGTTTATTGCCAGGGGCGCTGATGTATCACGCCTGCACGGTTTTCTGCCATGACTGTACAGAGCGGCTTTGTGCTTCCTCTGTAAAGGAGAGGGTTGTTCTGCTGCTTTTATAAAGAGAGTGCTGTATCACAGCTGGCTGCCGTTACACTGACATGACAGATCTTCCTGGGGGTCTCAGAGCAGATAACTGAATTACAAACAGGCCTGGCCGCCTCGTCCTGTAGACGGATCCGGGTGAGGTGGATGGAATGGGGCGAGTCCTGCAGACATTGACGGATCTTACTGAATATCTTATACGTCGTCTGAGATCTTGATAGAGCTCTCCTTTGCCATAATCTATATCAATCATAGCCGATACTGAGAACATAATCACTGACGCATCCCTGAAAAAGCTGGGATTGTTTCCACAACAGCCCGGGATAAGAACGCTCGCCCCATAATACCAGTGTGCTTACACAACAAACACCCCACATCACCACCGCACTGACGTGTAACCTACATGCCGCAGTCTACAGGGAGTCTGACATGTCGGCACTGCTAGGTGGTTGGGGGTAATGGCACTATACAACATTATGGGGCGGCAATATGGCTCCTGTTAGTGCGGCAGCTATTATGGAGGATTGAAGGATGTGATGGGTCCGGCCACATGTACCTGTTCCCATGTCCTATCTGTAATGTGGATGATGATGAGGAGGAGGAGCTGCGTTATACAGAAAGGTCCAAAGCCTCCCTATATACTGGCTGAACCTGCAATAATCTTGTGGTGGGAAGAGGAAGGGAAGTAAGATACAACAGGCCGAACTTCAATATCTGATCCACAGGGTCTGAAAGGCAGATAGAAGGATCTGGAGGAGGACAGAGCAGTCTGAAAAGGGGCGCAGAGGGGTCAAGAGGGGGACAGAGGGGTCCGGAGGGGGAACAGAGGAGTCTAGAGGGAACAGAGGAGTCTAGGGGGAACAGAGGAGTCTAGAGGGAACAGAGGAGTCTAGAGGGAACAGAGGAGTCTAGAGGGAACAGAGGAGTCTAGAGGGAACAGAGGAGTCTAGAGGGAACAGAGGAGTCTAGAGGGAACAGAGGAGTCTAGAGGGAACAGAGGAGTCTAGAGGGAACAGAGGAGTCTAGAGGGAACAGAGGAGTCTAGAGGGAACAGAGGAGTCTAGAGGGAATAGAGGAGTCTAGAGGGAACAGAAATGTTTGGAAGGAGGAGAGAATGATTAGGTAAATACAGAGGAGTCTAGAGGGAATAGAGGAGTCTAGAGGGAACAGAGGAGTCTAGAGGGAACAGAGGAGTCCGGAGGGGGAACAGAGGAGTCTAGAGGGAATAGAGGAGTCTAGAGGGAACAGAGGAGTCTAGAGGGAACAGAGGAGTCTAGAGGGAACAGAGGAGTCTAGAGGGAACAGAGGAGTCTAGAGGGAATAGAGGAGTCTAGAGGGAACAGAAATGTTTGGAAGGAGGAGAGAATGATTAGGTAAATACAGAGGAGTCTGAAGTGAGGACTGAGGCATCTGAAGGAGTCCAGCATCATCCTCAGTGTCCGTATGGAAGAATCTGGAGGAGCAGCCATAAGCCATGGGGTTTGGAGGTCACGGTGTACGGACATGTTACGGGGTGAGGATACAGGTCAGCATAAAGTGTAAATCCTCAATGATAGTATGCGGGGTTAGGGGATCACCTAAGGATTCTCACTCCCCTGATCACATGATCACATGTTGAAGTAATTGTCTTATTTTCAGCGATGCTCTGAATACGCCCTGACACAGGAGTATATATATATTCCACACTACAAGAAAGCTGGAGAGCGGCTCCAAGACGGAGGAGAAGCGGAAGAGGAAAATCTCAGGGAGGAGAAGGAAAATAGGAGCTTTCTGTCCGCCGGGGTCAGTGGGGATTCAGAAATGAAGTGTGGACTCCTGGAAGGATGAATGATCCATCAGCCGGGATCAGGAGATCATCCTCCTCCTCAGGCTGCACATGGATTTCACCAACTCAGAAAGGAACACTTCAGGTGTGACCAATATGCTGTGTATACCCTGCATGGCCAGAGGGGGCGGAGCATGACACAGAGATTCAATGGACTTTGGGGAAACCCTACGTCATGCTCCTCCCCCACAGGTCCCATACCATGCTGATCAGTCCCTGAATACTTTAAATGACTGAGGGGAAATGCCCCCTGGGGGTGATCAGGGCCGTACCTGCACATCTAGGTTCTTCCTGGAGGATGCTGGTGTGTTGGCGTACGAGCTGATGGAGGAGCTGGTGTTGATGTCATCCGTGCTCAGGTTGTCGATGGTGTCGCTGATCCCGCTGCTCACTGAGCTGCTGTCATCCCAACTGCAAGAGACAAAACCATCTGTTACCAGGGTGCACCAACATATAAGCATTAAAGCAGCCATACACCCCAGAAATAAATGGACACATAGACACATAGCAGCTCAGCTGCTGTTCTATCCTTACCCACCTACACCTCTCCGTCCCTTCCTCCAGACCCCGTTAAGCACTATATTGACCACCCAGTATAGAGCAGTCCTGGTTTCTGCCCGTCTGGCCTCTATACTGCAGGGTGGTCGCAGGCCCGAACATCATCCATACTCCCCAGGTCGAGGTCTCCCAAGGATCTGGTACAGGCCCAGTGAGAGAAGTGCGGCCCCCCGGCCCCAGACGCTAATCTCACATTCCAGCCGCACTATTTTGGGCACTGCCCTGTTTATACTATAAATTCCCTGGAACGCTCAGATTATTTGCACAGTTCTCTTTGGTGCAAGTGTGGGCAGTGCCAGTGACCCAGAAACCGGACCGAGACAGGGTCGGCTACAACCTCATCATGGTGTATCACACTTATGTATCTAAAAATCAGTGGACTCAAACCTTTGACTGCCCAGCTGTCAGGGCATGCTGGGAGATATGGTGTCACAACAGCTGAAAAAAATCACAGATTGGAGTTCACGTAGTTAGTCATGAGGGTCACGCTGGCTGCATATTATTATTATAGAACAATACCCCCTTCTCTAGGGACACTGTAGCTCATAAGGTAACAGTGCGGCGTATCTGATGTCATACCTATCCAATGCAGGCAAATATGGCAAACACAGATGGAAAACCTGGCCAATATAGTGCTTACTGCTGCATGGAATAGTGGATACTGCTGTATTACTCCATAGAACTGTATACAATACCACTCAGTATACATTTTCTTTGTATGACAGATGGCACTAGGTGTATACGCCAAGGATATATAGCAGTGAATTCCCCCGACAGATGCTGCCGGATCGGGTGTGTTGTTTCCTACTTCTCTCGGATGGGAAAAAAAAATCTATAAAATTCTTAAGGCGTTGTTCACATCACGTTTAGGCTGCATGCCGCCGGTATATGTGGTGTTATGTATTCTAACATATACTACTGCATGCTTTAAAGCAGTGGTGGGGCACCTGTGGCCCTCCAGCCGTTGCAAAACTACAAATCCCAACATGCCTGGAAAGGACAGCCTGATGGGAATTGTAGTTCTGCAACAGCTGGAGGGCCACAGGTTCCCGACCCCTGCCTTAAAGGGTTCCAAGACCATCACAGTCTACAAATGACCATATACACAGGTTTTACTGTCCTGTAGATTAAGGTGGCCATACATAAGTGTTCATGTGCTCTCACAGGACAGGGGCGTCTGGCGGCGGCTTATCTCCCCCATATACATACAGATGGTCAGCGGATTCTGCTAATATTGTCAAGTTTTGCACATGTGTAATGTGTATGGGGGTCTTTAAACACCTACCAGCATAATAGATAGTAAAAAGAAAAGCCTAGCCTCTATAGACAAGTAGTATACACTGGAATTTCATGTTTGATGTATACAGTGCCTAAAAAGGGTTAAGTCCGTATCATATAGTTACTATTCATTTTCTGGATTTATTACTATTAATATTTCATTTTTCTTAACAAATCTTTGCATCCAATAGCACCAGAAAGATCAGGACGTGCCAAAGTTATTTCTGCGGTGATCCCCTTTAAATGACAACAGACGGACGTCAGCAGAAGAGAATCTAAAGCAAACACAGATGAGCTGAGTAGGCACGCCTGGATTACTCAGCATCGGGTCAGGGATCCACCTCCGTACCAGAACCAGCCCGGCTCTGATTGGGGGGGGGGGGGGGGGGGGGGGGGGGGGGGAATCACCTGCGGTCAGCCCCTCTGCCTGCGCGCTCCTGCCATCAGCACCCGGGAATCCGCAGACCCTATTAATTACACCCGGCTAGCTGGAAGAACTTGTTTTGGGCAATTGTAGAAGACAATGCTTCTTCCTATGAGGCTGCCATGGCTCCAGGGGGATGTGATATAGAGGAGGTAGTCAGGGGGAGGGGAGGCCCATTACTAATCCCAGCTAACAGGATTAAGGTGAAAAGGAGAGAAAAAGGAATTAACAAATGTCCCTCTGGCCCGAGCTCTGTCATCTGAATGGGGGTTAGCTCACAGGTTGGTGGCTCCTTTAAATATCCCCCTAAATTCTCCTAAAAAAAAGACCCCCTTTCCCCTTTGTCATCACTATAAAGCAGGCAAGGAATCTTGGAGGATACAACAGCACATTGACTTATATTGTAAATATTTTAATTTTGTATCAATTTTCAAATTTGAAAATCGCAACAATGTAACAACAACAATGTAACAGTCACCACTATACAAACTATAAGGAAGACGAGGAGCCTGGAGGAGGGGCAGAAGATTTCATTATAATGTAAATATTTGAATTTCCAATCAGTAGTCAAAATTCAAAATCGCAACAATGTAACAGTAACAATGTAACAGTCACCACTATACAAACTATAAGGAAGACGAGGAGCCTGGAGGAGGGGCAGAAACTTTGGAATCAATTAAAAATGATGGAATTGCAACAATGCTTTTCACCTTCTTTGAAGGTCATAAAATGTTGGCGAGGAGCAGCCCTTAGGGACAGGCACAGGGTGGTGACAGGATATCCGTGGACCCCCCAAACCCACCAGAGTATATGACAGCAAGTGCTGAGAAATCCATAGGGATGAGTGCTGAGCTGTAACAGGTCAGCCGGCCCTCACACTCACCTCTTGGTCCTGAGGCTTCCGGGCCATTGGATGGTTCTGTTCGGCCGTCTGTGGACGGTCGCTGACATGGACGTCTCCCGTATGGCAGCCGATGACACCTTCATTGAGGACAGCGCTTCCTGATCACACTCATATCCTCTTCCCTAACAAAAGTCTCTGAGCACATGGAAGAGCCCTGACAATCACTGCAAGGCTCACAAGTAAAAAAAAAAAAATCCTAGCACTTCAGAAGCCTCAAGGAAACCTGATCTCACAGGCCATTAACCAGTGAGGTGCCGCAGCCCAGACACCATTAACCAGTGAGGTGCCGCAGCCCAGACAGAGCAGTAAAAGGTAAACCTCTGGCAGGGCTGGGAATTCTCCTAAGTAAATAGTGTGGAGCTCGCAGGGAGGCAAACAAAACCCTGCGGCGAACACACAGAGGAAGGGAGGTGAACTACAAGTCCCAGAAGGATACAGCAGCCAATGAATGTCACAAACATGTACCAAAAAAAAATCACTTAAAGGGGTACGCCAGCGAAAATCTTTTTCTTTCAAATCAACTGGTATAAAAATTTGTAATTTACTTCTATTAAAAAAATCTCATGTTTTTAGTTCTTATCAGCTGCTGTATGTCCTGCAGGAAGTGGTGTATTCTCTCCAGTCTGACACAGTGCTCTCTGCTGCCTCCTCTGTCCATGTCAGGAACTGTCCAGAGCAGGAGAGGTTTTCTATGGGGACTTGATGTTCCTGACGTGGACAGAGGTGGCAGCAGAGAGCACTGTGTCAGACTGGAAAGAATACAACACTTCCAGCAGGACATACAGCAGCTGATAAGTATTGGAAGTCTGACGATTTTATTTAAATAAAAGTTATTTACAAATCTCTGGCACCAGTTGATCTGAAAGAAATTTCCGAAAGAGGTTGTTGAGGCAAACATGGCCACCTTCTTCCAGAAACAGCACCACTCTGGTCCTCAGTTTATGTGCGGTATTGCAACTCAGTTCCACTAAAGTTAATGGAGCTGAACGGTCATACCACACACAACCCGAGGACAGCTCTGATGCTGATTTTGCAAGATGATTCCAGTTTTTTTTTTTAATCCTATACAACCCCTTAAACTACAATACATGAAGCGTCATTTATAAGAATCCTATTGAATTAAATGTAAGGAAAGACGATAAGACCAAAAGACACGTGAGACGTGATCCTGTCCTTGGAGAGCGCCTACTTGAAGCCTGGTTATAATGCAGGGCACAGAGGTCACTTCTGGTAATAAGAGCTGAGCTGCATATAATACAGATGTCATTGCTGTATATAAAGGGATCTCCCGTATACCTGGCGTGTGCACTCAGGGAGTGGAAGTGTATACAGCTTCTACCGTAAGTATGTGAATATGTGCACAAGGAAAGGTCATCAGAGCCCTTTAAGGGGGTCAGGGTTTGTTCCCATAGAGTCACCAGTATATAGAGTCTGATGTATTAAGTATTAACCCAAAACCTGCTGCAAAACTTGAATTCCCATCACGCCTTGATGGCCAAAGCTAAAGCTTAGGCTGTCCAGGCATGATGGAAATGGTAGTTTTGCAACAGCTGGAGGGTCAAAGGTTGGACATCACTGCTTTTCTGTAATAAGAGGCAGATTTCATCAGGTCACTCATGTGAACTGAGCCTTGCTGCACTGCTGTTTTCCTATACAATATTAGATTAGAGCACCTAAGTGACAATTTTACACCCACAGATCCTGAACAAGCAGGAGGTACAGGGAGATTTCACTACAGAGGTAGAGACAACCGTGTCTACATATATGGCCTGACAGCTTTGCCATCCTCAGATGGAAGAATGATGGCGATCCGTTCCTTCTTCCAGGACAAGGCTGTATCCCATTACCGTCCCTTTATGTTCTGTACCCATAGAGGCCCAGGTGCACCCCTCCCCCGTTGTGCTATATGGCTCCCATCATCCTATAGGTTTAGCAGGTATAAGCCGAGGGCTGGAGACGCTTTATGGCATTTATAGCCTGTGCAGCTGTTTATAATCCGTCCGTGATCTGTCCGTTACCCCGACTCCACACGAGTGCGGACAGGAGCATGACGTAACGCTGCACATACACCGCTGCAGCCCGCCAACTCCTTATGGGATCGCTGTCTCCTTTCCAATCATTTTACTGGGCCGCAATGGAACAAATGTAGATATATGCTTGGAAGGAAACAGATTTACTGCTGCTTTACAGGCCAAGCACCGGAACGGACGTAAGCTCCGCAGGTAATGAACTTCTGCGTGGAGAAACTGGAATACCGGAGCCATGATATCACCGCCGCTCTGCTAAAGAGGTTACACAGGGGCTGCGCCAAACCCACCACTACATGTATATACACTGTATACAAAGGGGGAGCGCCGAACCTACCACTACATGTATATACACTGTATACAAAGGGGGAGCGCCAAACCCACCACTACATGTATATACACTGTATACAAAGAGGGAGCGCCGAACCCACCACTACATGTATATACACTGTATACAAAGAGGGAGCTCCAAACCCACCACTACATGTATATACACTGTATACAAAGAGGGAGCGCCGAACCCACCACTACATGTATATACACTGTATACAAAGGGGGAGCGCCAAACCCACCACTACATGTATATACACTGTATACAAAGGGGGAGTGCCGAACCCACCACTACATGTATATACACTGTATACAAAGGGGGAGCGCCGAACTCACCACTACATGTATATACACTGTATACAAAGGGGGAGCGCCGAACTCACCACTACATGTATATACACTGTATACAAAGGGGGAGTGCCGAACCCACCACTACATGTATATACACTGTATAAAGAGGGGGAGCGCCGAACCCACCACTACATGTATATACACTGTATACAAAGGGGGAGCGCCGAACCCACTACTACATGTATATACACTGTATAAAAAGGGGGAGCGCCGAACCCACCACTACATGTATATACACTGTATACAAAGAGGGAGCGCCGAACCCACCACTACATGTATATACACTGTATACAAAGAGGGAGCTCCAAACCCACCACTACATGTATATACACTGTATACAAAGGGGGAGCGCTGAACCCACCACTACATGTATATACACTGTATACAAAGGGGGAGCGCCGAACCCACCACTACATGTATATACACTGTATACAAAGGGGGAGCGCCGAACCCACCACTACATGTATATACACTGTATACAAAGGGGGAGCTCCGAACCCACCACTACATGTATATACACTGTATACAAAGGGGGAGCGCCGAACCCACCACTACATGTATATACACTGTATACAAAGGGGGAGCTCCGAACCCACCACTACATGTATATACACTGTATACAAAGGGGGAGCGCCGAACCCACCACTATATGTATATACACTGTATACAAAGAGGGAGCTCCAAACCCACCACTACATGTATATACACTGTATACAAAGAGGGAGCGCCGAACCCACCACTACATGTATATACACTGTATACAAAGAGGGAGCGCCGAACACACCACTATATGTATATACACTGTAAGCAAAGGGGGAGCGCCGAACCCACCACTACATGTATATACACTGTATACAAAGAGGGAGCTCCAAACCCACCACTACATGTATATACACTGTATACAAAGAGGGAGCTCCAAACCCACCACTACATGTATATACACTGTATACAAAGGGGGAGTGCCGAACCCACCACTACATGTATATACACTGTATACAAAGGGGGAGCTCCAAACCCACCACTACATGTATATACACTGTATACAAAGGGGGAGCGCCGAACCCACCACTACATGTATATACACTGTATACAAAGGGGGAGCGCCGAACCCACCACTACATGTATATACACTGTATACAAAGGGGGAGCGCCGAACCCACCACTACATGTATATACACTGTATACAAAGAGGGAGCTCCAAACCCACCACTACATGTATATACACTGTAACTCAGGATCAGTAATGTATGTACACAGAGACCCCACCAGCAGAATAGTGAGTGCAGCTCTGGGGTATAATACAGGATGTAACTCAGGGTCAGTAATGTAATGTATGTACACAGTGACCCTACCAGCAGAATAGTGAGTGCAGCTCTGGAGTATAATACAGGATGTAATTAATCATTATGGCATGTAGATAATATATGGTTACATGTAGACTAGGCTTCAGCTGTCTCTTGTACTACACATGTAGAGTGCAGTCTATGAGACCTCAGTGACTCTATGAGAGTGTCGGTGACAGCTCTGACTTCACACCTTTAGTGATATCACCGATCAGCGTGTCCTGACAGCAGAAATACCTGCATGGTTGTGCGATATCCTGCGCCACAGGCTTGTCTGGCTGGTGAGGGCGGATGGGGCCCCCGGCTGTATTATGTCATATAATGTGGAGGAGTTTATCAGATGACATTCTTACCTGGTCAGCAGAGCACACAGGGGGTCGGGGTCAGGGTCCCCGCAGACAGCAAATATTTGTGAGACGACTATTGGGCCATTGTTTACTATGGATGTTTTGTGATCCTGATCACGTAGACGGTCACAGTCCTGGATACACTGGTATCAGCCAATTTAAGTCAGGGACAGGATGGGTGTCAGGAAGTGCAGAGACGACCCCCCCGATCCCTGCATTATCTCCATTGCACCCACATGTGGTAATTTTCCTGCACTATTATAAATGTCAGGCTTGCTCCTGCAGTGCATTGTGGGTAGTGTCCGGCTGATGCCTATCATTATGTGGGAGCGTCTGTTTATTAGCCCAGTTTCAATGACTTTGGAGGTCAATGGACACGTCTGACAGGAGGCTCCCGACAATCATTAACGGCAGGAAATGCCCCCTCTATCAGCCAGAGCCATTACAGGGACCACCGTTCCCAGGCCTCCATTCCCCCCTCTATCAGCCGGAGCCATTACAGGGACCACCTTTCCCAGGCCTCCATTCCCCCCTCTATCAGCCGGAGCCATTACAGGGACCACCGTTCCCAGGCCTCCATTCCCCCCTCTATCAGCCGGAGCCATTACAGGGACCACCGTTCCCAGGCCTCCATTCCCCCTCTATCAGCCGGAGCCATTACAGGGACCACCGTTCCCAGGCCTCCATTCCCCCCTCTATCAGCCGGAGCCATTACAGGGACCACCGTTCCCAGGCCTCCATTCCCCCCTCTATCAGCCGGAGCCATTACAGGGACCACCGTTCCCAGGCCTCCATTCCCCGCAGTCAGCAAATCTGTTAGAGACTGAATATAACCCAATGTTTAGAGAGCGCACAGGACTAAAATAACAAATTCCGCTCATGGCTGCGATCCCAGCGGACGCCATTCTTTGGGCTCATTCTGCTTGTATATCGATTTATTTCAGGATCCTGAGATTCCAAGATCATTATCCATCCAGGCTGCTAAAGTGCTGAATATGCAGGATAGTAGGCGGAGCAGGTAGTGTGAGAGCCGAGGCCGCTCCACCTCACATTATAGGGGGAATAATGTGCACAGTGTAAGAAACCTATATACATACTAAATTATACTCCAGAGCTGCACTCACTATTCTGCTGGAGGGGTCACTGTGTACATACATTACATTACTGATCCTGAGTTACATCCTGTATTATACTCCAGAGCTGCACTCACTATTCTGCTGGAGGGGTCACTGTGTACATACATTACATTACTGATCCTGTATTATACTCCAGAGCTGCACTCACTATTCTGCTGGTGGGGTCACTGTGCACATTATAGTCTCTGTGGTGTAGCTAGGCTTCAGTCATGCAGGATACATACTAGGATCAGCCAGTACACACTAGAGATCAGTACCTGGGAAGAATTAAAGGGCCGGTTCCCATAAAGGTGTGAGTGTGGGAAAGCACACAGGCCTCCGGAGCCGCTGCAGGTGAATGCTATCGCTTACTCATGTTTTTCTGAGTTTCCAGAACTGCAGGGAAATGTCAGGAGGCAGCTGCTGTCTGTATGGTACGGCTGATAAGTCTCTGGTGACTGAAGGCATTACTGGTTCTGCTGGTGACGTCATCAGCATTGCCCAACTACAGGTCCCAGCATGACATCAGCAGCAGCGTCCTCCCCATCACTGGCCTGTAGATCCAATGCATGAGCTATGGCTGTATACTGGGCTGTATACTACTGCCTCCCAATCTCTCATCTTCTAATTTACACTTTTTCTGTATGGCATGTTTATTTTAACTATATGTTGTAGTTACTATACAAAATGCCTCTTATACTGTTACTATACAACATGCCTCTTATACTGTTACTATATGGCATGTCTATTATACTACTGTTACTATATGGCATGTCTATTATACTGTTACTATACGGCATGTCTATTATACTACTGTTACTATACAGCATGTCTATTATACTACTGTTACTATACAGCATGTCTATTATACTACTGTTACTATACAGCATGTCTATTATACTACTGTTACTATACAGCATGTCTCTTATACTACTGTTACTATATGGCATGTATTATACTACTGTTACTATATGGTATGTCTATTATACTACTGTTACTATACGGCATGCCTCTTATACTGTTACTATACAACATGCCTCTTATACTGTTACTATATGGCATGTCTATTATACTACTGTTACTATATGGTATGTCTATTATACTACTGTTACTATATGGTATGTCTATTATACTACTGTTACTATACGGCATGTCTCTTATACTGTTACTATACGGCATGTCTCTTATACTACTGTTACTATATGGTATGTCTATTATACTACTGTTACTATATGGCATGTCTATTATACTACTGTTACTATATGGTATGTCTATTATACTACTGTTACTATATGGCATGTCTCTTATACTGTTACTATACGGCATGCCTATTATACTACTGTTACTATATGGCATGTCTATTATACTACTGTTACTATACAGCATGTCTATTATACTACTGTTACTATATGGCATGTCTCTTATACTGTTACTATATGGCATGTCTCTTATACTGTTACTATATGGCATGTCTATTATACTACTGTTACTATACGGCATGTCTATTATACTACTGTTACTATACGGCATGTCTCTTATACTGTTACTATACGGCATGTCTCATACTGTTACTATACGGCATGTCTCATATACTACTGTTACTATATGGCATGTCTCTTATACTGTTACTATATAGCATGTCTATTATACTACTGTTACTATATGGCATGTCTATTATACTACTGTTACTATATGGCATGTCTCTTATACTGTTACTATATGGCATGTCTATTATACTACTGTTACTATATGGCATGTCTATTATACTACTGTTACTATACGGCATGCCTATTATACTACTGTTACTATATGGCATGTCTATTATACTACTGTTACTATATGGCATGTCTCTTATACTGTTACTATATGGCATGTCTCTTATACTACTGTTACTATATGGCATGTCTCTTATACTGTTACTATATGGCATGCCTCTTATACTGTTACTATATGGCATGTCTCTTATACTGTTACTATATGGCATGTCTCTTATACTGTTACTATATGGCATGCCTCTTATACTGTTACTATATGGCATGCCTCTTACACTACTATTACTATACGGCATGTCTATTATACTAATGTTATTATATGACATGTCTCTTACACTACTGTTACTATATGGCATGTCTATTATACTACTGTTACTATATGGCAGAGGTAGTAGTCCATCTATAGGATTTTATGCTGTATCTCGGTCACAATACACATTACAGGTTTTATCGCCATAGGCTATAATATATAGTAGTCTATAAGGCTTGCTTTGTATGGGGTTAAACTCCAGGACCCCCATGATGCAGAGGCCGGGGCGGTGCCGTACTTCCCATTATGACTTTATTGTCACATCAGCTCACACCTGGAGTTCTCTCTATTCTGTACACACACAATGGCACCCAGCGGAGGAGGAGGGGGTGACCTCATTCTGTAGAACGCCTATGGCCAGCCTTACTGGAAGGGAATGATGGGAAGCTGACGGGAAGGACAACAACTACAAGAGGATCCTATCTGGTCTCTTCCTGGAACTGTCTGACTCACCCGGCATAGAGCCCCGAGCCTTATCAGTCACCGTACTACCGCCATACTGACGGTGCAGAGAGCTGAGGATGTGACCAGGCACTGATATATACACATGCTTCTTATGCTCCATCCACTACCAGCGATGCAGTCACAAGTTTGCTGGTGGAGTACACACACTGAACAGGAGGGGGGCGGCAGTGAGATGTGAGTGTAGGATTTGGATGTGACTAGAGCTGTGTTCTCCAACCTGTGGCTCTCCAGCTGTTGCAAAACTACAAGTCCCACCATGCCCTGACAGCCGAAGGCTGTCAGGGCATGATGGGACTTGTAGTTTTGTAACAGCTGGAGAGAACTACAAAACCAGAGCAAGCAATAAAGGATTTGTTCACCAAATTTTTTTTCTTTCAAATCAACTGGTGTCAGAGATTTGTAATTTGCTTCTATTTAAGTCTAGTCTTCCAGTACTTATCAGCTGCTGTATGTACTGCAGGAAGTGGTGCATTATTTCCAGTTTGACACAGTGCTCTCTGCTGCCCCCTCTGTCCATGTCAGGAACTGTCCAAAGCAGCAGCAAATCCCCATAGAAAACCTCTCTACAACTCCCCCCCCTCCCTCCCTCTCACCAAAGACCCTCTCTATATTTTATATCTAGAAAAGACTGTTATGACTCTGTAACTTATATCTATATTATGTATTATAGTATGTACAGTTTTGAACTGAATCTATAATGGGGTCCTGACCCCTTTCCCCCCCCCCCCCCTCTTTTCTCTCTGTATTCCCTAAAGTATTGTTGTAAAAACTAAAAAACTTCAATAAATAAAGATTGAAAAGAAAACCTCTCCTGCTCTCCAGACTGTAAAGAATACACCACTTCCTGCAGGACATACAGCAGCTTATAAGTACTGGAAGACTGCATATTTTTTAATAGAAGTAAATTACAAATCTCTGGCACCAGTTAATTTGAAAAAAAAAAAAAACACCTTTAAAATGGCACATGTAAAGGAACACTCAGCTTTGGATGTGACCAGAGTATAAGACATGTTGCAACAAGACACAAACAGCAACATTTAAAGATTTACAATGTACACCATTACAATAACTTATAAAAGTGCACCCTTCCCTCCACCTAATGCTGGTGGAGGATGATGGGGATCATGTCTGCGGCCGAAATCCACCTATAATCCATAGGAGAACAATACCAGTGTAAGATCAGATTTAACAGCCCTCCTTATAACTCAGCCCGGGGTGGTCCCTGAAACTCTAGGACCCACCTGCTGTACGGATCTAAGGAGGATTAAAGCTGCATGGAGCACAGACCATAAGCCCCAGGCTGAACTGACCTCAGATGGTAGAGAACTAAAAGTCCCAGCTTGCACTGCAGGCTACAGGCATGTTACAGCGTGTAGTTTTGTTGCCAAAGGTTTCCCCAACTACAATGGTGCAATGATTTATCACGGTGCGGAGGCATGCATAGCCTCATGAGCGATGGCCGGTTATAGCAGCTACTATATATAGCCACACAATGTACACACCGTAACCATCACACACCAACGTCCAGGGGCGCTGAGACAACAACCAGAGACACCAACGTCAGAGGCTGGGACTCCAAATCAATCACCACCAACATCTATCTAATGTATATGGCCAGACCCTAAGAGGGATAACCTTATGGCCTATTAGGTCCTGTGAACATCAGAAGAACAGAGGAAGAATCCCAGGCCCCGAAACACCTACAGACTAATGCACTGAGCTGGGTGACAATCCAGGATGGTAATAACACTATGAATACAGGACAGACAGAGCGCACTCCCACCTGTCAGCATCTCCTTGTCCCATAGACACATTCCGCTGAAGAGTTTCCCGCACGGCCGCCATTCCGTCAGGCAGACGATTTAATCTTCGGGCGTAAAGTCCCAGTCCCCCATCTGTCATGTAACTGTGAAGAGAAACATATACATCAGATGGATGAATTGCAGGTTAGATCAGTGTATATATATATGTATATGTATATATATATATATATATATATATATATATACACACACACACACACACACACACACATATAAACACACACACACACACAACACAAAATTATCTAGAAGAGGGAATGTACTGATCATATTTAAAGTGGAACCACAAATACTACTAATAACAATTGGAAACACAAGGATATAACTACTATAATACTGCTTCTATATACAGGAATATAACTACTATAATACTGCTCCTATATACAGGAATATAACTACTATAATACTGCTCCTATATACATGAATATAACTACTATAATACTGCTCCTATATACAGGAATATAACTACTATAATACTGCTCCTATATACAGGAATATAATTACTATAATACTGCTTCTATATACAGGGATATAACTACTATAATACTGCTCCTTTATACAGGAATATAACTACTATAATACTGCTCCTATATACAGGAATATACTACTATAATACTGCTCCTATATACAGGAATATAACTACTATAATACTGCCCCTATATACAGGGATATAACTACTATAATACTGCTCCTATATACAGGAATATACTACTATAATACTGCTCCTATATACAGGAATATAACTACTATAATACTGCTCCTATATACAGGAATATAACTACTATAATACGGAAACTGGAGAGAAAGGAACGGCTGCACATCCCATCCATGGCTGATACTAATGCCGCTAGGCCTATATTAAAAATCAACACCAGAGTGTCTGTATATGAATTGATCAAGCCATATTGCCCCGTGTACCACCGCGCAGGTCCTCTGGTCCACACGGGTCTCTACGCTAACTCCACACCGTGTCGGTCAGCGACCGCCAACCCCGCAAAGCGTGCACATGCAGGGAAGGGAGGCCATGGAACGGCCCTGCAACCCCAATGTCACAGGACCAGACCCAAAAAGCCCCACCAAAACCCAGCCAGCACCACCGGCGGGGAAGGCTAGCACTCCTTTATAAGACCCACATGACCAAAATTAGCAGGATATGCCTGTGCTCACATGTCTGGACCCTATGTCTTCCCCATTCTGTGAGAGCAGCAATGGTAAGTGTAATACCATATCCATACTTGTGTCGTTTGGGGGCAGCCTTCCCCGCCGGTGGTGCTGGCTGGGTTTTGGTGGGGCTTTTTGGGTCTGGTCCTGTGACATTGGGGTTGCAGGGCCGTTCCATGGCCTCCCTTCCCTGCACGTGCACGCTTTGCGGGGTTGGCGGTCGCTGACCGACACGGTGTGGAGTTAGCGTAGGGACCCGTGTGGACCAGAGGACCTGCGCGGTGGTACACGGGGCAATATGGCTTGATCAATTCATATACAGACACTCTGGTGTTGATTTTTAATATAGGCCTAGCGGCATTAGTATCAGCCATAGATGGGATGTGCAGCCGTTCCACTCTCTCCAGTTCGTGTATAACTACTATAATACTGCCCCCTATATACAGGGATATAACTACTATAATACTGCTCCTATATACAAGAATATAACTACTATAATACTGCTCCTATATACAGGAATATAACTACTATAATACTGCTCCTATATACAGGAATATAACTACTATAATACTGCTCCCTATATACAGGAATATAACTACTATAATACTGCCCCTATATGCAGGAATATAACTACTATAATACTGCCCCTATATACAGGAATATAACTACTATAATACTGCTCCTATATACAGGAATATAACTACTATAATACTGCCCCCTATATACAGGGATATAACTACTATAATACTGCTCCTATATACAGGAATATAACTACTATAATACTGCTCCTATATACAGGAATATAACTACTATAATACTGCTCCTATATACAAGAATATAACTGCTATAACACTGTATGATAATATGGCTCCTATAACACTAGGATACAGCAGTTACAGGATATAGCTTTCAGCCTCCAGTGGTCCTGGTATTACGGTTATGTGTAGTCAGTGTCTGGCAGTGGTCAGTATGGGATTTCCTCTCTTTCCTAGATACATAAGCGGGCACTATCACTGCTGCAGAGCATTTCCCACACTGCGGGTGAGATGAGAGGAGCGCGGTATAACATAGGAATCCACAGACACATTCCATGCTGAGGGGTAAGCGATGGCGGAGGGCGATCCCCTACAGCCAGACACACTAAGTGACCAGGCGTGATTTAAAGAGACAGTACGCCTGCAGTCTACATTGTCTGTGGAGGTGGCTGCCCTCTGTTGTCCTCTGTTATCAGCCATGAGAGTGGGAAGGGGCTGGTTGTAGCGATCAGTGGGATCAGATATCGGCAGTGCTGAGAACCCTGGGGAATGTATATCCTATGACTTACCTCCTGAACTGATATAATGTGATAATAATCTGCTAACAGCTCAGGAGGTGTAATCGACACGATGTCATAAAATGGAACAATGCAGCGGGACTAATCCTTAAAGGGCAGGTGCTTCATTCTGCAGCGCTGTGCTTTACTACATCTGATCCCTCTCTCATCCCTCTCAGAATAATAGGTGGAGGTTTAGCCTCCCGGCGGACCCCCATTATACCAGGATTACCACTGCTGCAATGAGCCCGCAATTTCCAGCGGTTCTGCAGACAGATCTGTTTACAATGTATCCTCCCCCCAAACTAGATGTGCCCCCCGTGTAATCCCCCCAGACTAGAGGGGGTATCCCCCATGTAATCCCCCCAAACTAGATGTGCCCCCCGTGTAATCCCCCCAGACTAGAGGGGGGTTTCCTCCATGTAATCCCCCCTAGACCAGAGCAATGTGCCCCCCCCGTGTAATCCTCCAAGACTAGAGTGGTGTATCCTCCATGTAAATCCCCCATGTCTAGAGCAATGTGCCCCCCATGTAATCCCCCCAGAGTAGAGTAATGTGCCCCCCATGTAATCCCCCCAGACTAGAGCAATGTGCCCCCCATGTAATCCCCCCAGAGTAGAGTAATGTGCCCCCCATGTAATCCCCCCAGACTAGAGCAATGTGCCCCCCATGTAATTCCCCCAGACTAGAGCAATGTGCCCCCCATGTAATCCCCCCAGACTAGAGCAATGTGCCCCCCATGTAATCCCCCCAGACTAGAGTAATTTGCCCCCCATGTAATCCCCCCAGACTAGAGTAATGTGCCCCCCATGTAATCTCTCCAGACTAGAGCAATGTGCTCCCAATGTAATCCCCCCAGACTAGAGTAATTTGCCCCCCATGTAATCCCCCCAGACTAGAGTAATGTGCTCCCATGTAATCCCCCCAGACTAGAGCAATGTGCCCCCCATGTAATCCCCCAGACTAGAGTAATGTGCCCCCCATGTAATCCCCCCAGACTAGAGTAATGTGCCCCCCATGTAATCCCCCTAGACCAGAGCAATGTGCCCCCCGTGTAATCCTCCAAGACTAGAGTGGTGTATCCTCCATGTAAATCCCCCAAGTCTAGAGCAATGTGCTCCCTGTGTAATCCCCCCAGAGTAGAGCAATGCTCCCCATGTAATCCCCTAGACAAGAGCAATGTCCCCCTATGTAATCCCCCCAGAGTAGAGCAATGCCCCCCCATGTAATCCCCCCAGACTAGAGCAATGTCCCCCTATGTAATCCCCCCAGAGTAGAGCAGTGTCCCCCATGTAATCCCCCCAGACTAGAGCAATGTGCCCCCCCATGTAATCCCCCCAGACCAGAGCAATGTGCTCCCGGTGTAATCCCCCCAGTCTAGAGTAATGTGCCCCCCATGTAATCCCCCCAGACTAGAGTAATGTGCCCCCCCATGTAATCTCCCCAGACTAGAGTAATGTGCCCCCCCATGTAATCCCCCCAGTCTAGAGTAATGTGCCCCCCCATGTAATCTCCCCAGACTAGAGTAATGTGCCCCCCCATGTAATCCCCCCAGACCAGAGCAATGTGCTCCCTGTGTAATCCTCCAAGACTAGAGTGGTGTATCCTCCATGTAAATCCCCCAAATCAAGAGCAAAGTGCCCCCAATGCAATCCCCCCAGAGTAGAGCAATGCTCCCCATGTAATCCCCCCAGACAAGAGCAATGTCCCCCTATGTAATCCCCCCAGAGTAGAGCAATGCCCCCCCCCCATGTAATCCCCCCAGACTAGAGCAATGTCCCCCTATGTAATCCCCCCAGAGTAGAGCAGTGTCCCCCCATGTAATCCGCCCATAGTAGAGTGATGTGCTCTTCTAATGTATGGGGGTCTCATATTATAGAAGACCCCAGTAATCATCTGTATATCCTGCTGTATGTCTGTATAACCTGCAGCCTCATCTCCTCAGGGTTAGAGTGTGGAGTCTATGTGAGCGCAGAAGCTTACACTCTAATCCCTCTCCACCCCTAGAACAAGAACCCCCCGCATTTCCCCTTTGCCCCCCAGTTTGATCCCTGGTCTTACCTGAGTCCTGGCAGGAGCCCCGGTGCTGAGCAGCTGCCAGTGACAGTCACCGCTCACACAGGCAGCCGGCTGTCTACAGCCTCAGACGTGGAGCAGGGAGGAGAGGGAGGGAGGGAGCTGCACGCTCCACTCATCTCTATGGACCCGACATCACAGGACAGATGCCCCCGGGGACGCTGGGAACTTCTCATCTCACCGAGCACGGCCCCCGGGGGCCATGATACAAGGACACATCCTGAGTGACGGCAGCGCCAGATGTGGCCCCGGCACCCGCACCCTGCCACCACATCAGGGGACTGCCAGGCAGATACCAGCGGCAACAAAGGACCAGGGGTCTCTGATATAAGAGGAGTATATACTCTGTATGTGTGATACATGATGGATGATGATATAAGAGGAATATACTCAGTATGTGTGATACATGATGGATGATGATATAAGAGGAATATACTCAGTATGTGTGATACATGATGGATGATGATATACGATGTATATACTCAGTATGTGTGATAGATGATGGGTGATGATATAAGAGAAGTATATATACTCAGTATGTATGATAGATGATGGGTGATGATATAAGGTGTATACTCTGTATGTGTGATACATGATGGGTGATGATATAAGGTGTATACTCTGTATGTGTGATACATGATGGGTGATGATATAAGAGGAGTATATAATCTGTATGTGTGATACATGACGGATGATGATATAAGAGAAATATACTCAGTATGTGTGATACATGATGGATGATGATATAAGAGGAGTATATAATCTGTATGTGTGATACATGATGGATGATGATATAAGAGGAGTATATAATCTGTATGTGTGATACATGATGGATGATGATATAAGAGAAATATACTCAGTATGTGTGATACATGATGGATGATGATATAAGAGGAGTATATACTCTGTATGTGTGATACATGATGGGTGATAATATAAGAGGTGTATACTCAGTATGTGTGATAGATGATGGGTGAAGATATAAGAGGTGTATACTCAGTATATATGATACATGATGGGTGATGAGATAAGAGGAGTATATACTCTGTATGTGTGATACATGATGGGTGATTATATATAAAAAAAAGTATATACTCAGTATGTGTGATACAGGATGGATCATAAGAGGAGTATACTCAGTATGTGTTATACATGATGGATGATGATATAAGAGGAATATACTCAGTATGTGTGATACATGATGGGTGATGGTACTCTCAATGCCTGACTCTTCCTTAGATTTCTCCTTGCCTGGAGGTAAGTGGCCTATGTAGCAGAGCTGTAGCAGATAATAACCCTTGCCTGGAGGTAAGTGGCCTATGTAGCAGAGCTGTAGCAGATAATAACCCTTGCCTGGAGGTAAGTGGCCTATGTAGCAGAGCTGTAGCAGATAATAACCCTTGCCTGGAGGTAAGTGGCCTATGTAGCAGAGCTGTAGCAGATAATAACCCTTGCCTGGAGGTAAGTGGCCTATGTAGCAGAGCTGTAGCAGATAATAACCCTTGCCTGGAGGTAAGTGGCCTATGTAGCAGAGCTGTAGCAGATAATAACCCTTGCCTGGAGGTAAGTGGCCTATGTAGCAGAGCTGTAGCAGATAATAACCCTTGCCTGGAGGTAAGTGGCCTATGTAGCAGAGCTGTAGCAGATAATAACCCTTGCCTGGAGGTAAGTGGCCTATGTAGCAGAGCTGTAGCAGATAATAACCCTTGCCTGGAGGTAAGTGGCCTATGTAGCAGAGCTGTAGCAGCTTCCTGCACAATGTAATAAACCAGTGATGACCTCCTCAGCTCTGCTCCACCTGTGAATGATTTTCGGCAATCACAGCCAGGACATCCTGGTGGGGCAGTGAGTTCCCAGGCCGGGGTAATAGAGCAGGATGTGATGTCACGGGGGATAAACCTCGGAAGTCTCTCTTTTTTTGAGCTATATTGTGAGGACAATTACAGAGCGGTGTGACCTCATCCCTGCAATCCCTTCCTGATGGAGAAGCCATTATGTGCCGCCCCGCAGGGGAGACAATTACTTATTAGAGAAGGATCACATGTCTATGGGACGGAACCTTGGGAGCAATCTAGGCCAGTCATTCACAACGTCCAGCTGTCGTGCAAGACTCCAACTCCAAGGAGCGCTATATAATCAGAGTACAGCCACATACACAGCATGCAAAGGACTAAGACTGCGCCTACTATAACCACCAAGCATGGAGGCTAATAAGTGACAGTACAAGGCAAAACTCTCTCCATGAGCGCAGCAGCTGCAGGATGACCTGTGGAGTTAGCGCCACCTGGTGTCTATAACACTGAATTACAGCCCAGTCACTGGATACAATCTGCCTCCAGGGATTGCGCTGAATCGCAGGTAACATAAGTGAATGTAGTCGAGTTGCAACACACACTTTAAGCCTTAAAGGGGTCAGAAAAACATGGTCACTTCCTTCCAGAAGCATCACCTCTCCTGTCCTCAGTTTGGGTGTAGGTTTTATTAAAGGGGTTATTCACAATTTTTTCTTTCTTTCAAATTTGGTACCAGAAAGTGCCAGAAATTTGTAATTTACTTTTATTAAAAAAAAAAAAATCTCCACTATTCCAGTACTTATCAGCTGCTGTATGTCCTGCAGTAAGTGGTGTATTGTCTCCGGTCTGACACAGTGCTCTCTGCTGCCACCTCTGTCCATGTCAGGAACTGTCCAGAGTAGTAGCAAATCCCCATAGAAAACCTCTCCTGCTCACCAGACTGGAGAGATTACACAGCGTCCTGCAGGACACACAGCAGCTGATAAGTACTGGAAGACTGCAGATTCTTTTAATAGAAGTAAATTGCAAATCCATATAACTTTCTGGCACCAGTTCATTTGAAAGATTTTTTTTTTATGGTGAACCACCCCTTTAAAGTGAATGGAGCAGAGTTGGAATACCGCACACAGGACAGGAGTGCTGCTGTTTTTGCAAGAAAGTAGCCGTGCTTTTTTCCTAACCCTGAATAACCCCTTTAGGAGCCGTGCTGTGTACAGAATCCCCATGTAGCCCGAGCCTAAAGCGAGTGTCACATGGCGTATGTCTCAGAGATTGTATAATCTGCTGCAGCCACAGAATTTCCCGTGTTATCTAGTCACGGCTTTGGACACGGTCAGCCCCACTCAATACTCCTGATCCCTGTCAGACTTGTTATGTGCACTTATCCATGAATATAAGAAACGTACACTATGTTACGTGTCCCCACTCAAAACAATAGGACGCACATTTCACAAGTTTTTCTGTGCATTTACATGCATACACTTAAAGGGGTTATCCAGGCTTAAAAAAATGGCCACTTTTTTCCAAAAACAGCGCCTCTCCTGTCCTCAGTTTGGGTGTGGTATTGCAGCTCAGGTCCAAGGAAGTGAATGGAGATAAATTGTAATACCACACACAACCTGAGGACAGGGGGATGCTGTTTTTGCAAGAAAGTATGTGTGCTTTTCCTAACTCTGGCTAACCCCTTTAAGTAATGGTTATTTTTTTCCCATCAGTGATGAGCCTCTTACCCGCTGGTGATCTCATCGCTTCGGATGTTCTTGCTCAGGACGTCTCCATCGCTCATGTAGCCGGTGGCGTCGACGCTAACGTTCTCCAGATCCATCTCGTCCCCTTTGTCGTCGCTGTGCCCCATGTTGCCTCTGGTGGCCAGCTGTCTCCTGAGAGGTGCTGAGTACACGTAACGGCCGGGCTCGCAGTTGATGAAGCGGCTGGCGCTGGCTCGGGGAGGATACCCATTACCCAGAGATGGGGCGTCTCCCGCCTGCAGACGCGGGCTGGACTGGCCAAGCCGCCATGATAGAGGAGTGGGCCGGGAGGCCAGGCTGAGGATGCTGCGGCCGCTGATCTCAGTAGTGATGTTACTGTCAAATGTGGTTTCCAATGTGCTGGATGGGGAAGAAACAGAGAGAGATTTAATACCAGGAATCAAGATCTCTGCTGGAGACATTCCCAAACCAGTCTCCCTCACACAGCTGAGGGTCTGTTACAATACAGGCCACCTAGTGTAGACAATGCTCGATAAGCTACATCTGCAATGATGCATTGTAACAAACCCTCAGCTCTGGAGAGATCTCTAAGCATTCCGAGCATTGTCTACACAGGACACATTGTAACAAACCCTCAGCTCTAGAGAGATCCGTCAGCATTCCGAGCATTGTCTACACAGGACACATTGTAACAAACCCTCAGCTCTAGAGAGATCCGTCAGTATTCTGAGCATTGTCTATACAGGACACATTGTAACAAACCCTCAGATTTAGAGAGATCCATCAGCATTTCTATTCACTGACAGCAAGCAGATCTAGAAAACATCATCATGTCACAATCTGGAAGATTTGCTGCTTGTACAATGATTAAAGAGACCTGGACAGAGCTCTTACTGCTCACAGCTGAGGGTCTGCTACATTTGTATCCGGCAATGACAATCCGATAAGAGGTAATGAACCTGAACTTCAGACGGATACATTTTATGTGCCCTGATGCATCGTAGCAAACCAGCAAAACAGGGTGAGAACTGATGAGAAACAAAAACGTTTCTATCCACCGGCAGAGAGAAAAAAAACAGAACATCCACAATTAAGCCTCATTTTTATAGGATTTGACAAGCCCTTTAAGTGTTCACAATCACTCGGTTGGTCATGGAGTATAAATCTTTTCCATGTGATGGATTATTGTTAGTGATCTACCCTGCCCCCACCTGTGGCTGATCTGGGTTCCCCTGAGGCTGGACATGGTTTCCTCCAAGTTCTGACGGAGATCTGCAATGTTCTTCACCGTCCTCAGTCTCCGGGTCTCTGGATCCTCACCTGGAAGAGGAAAATCAGAAGATTCTGTAAAAGGATGAAGTGTGAGACCAGCTCCTATGGTATCTATCTATCTATCTATCTATCTATCTATCTCCTATCTATCTATCTATCTATCTATCTATCTATCTATCTCCTATCTATCTATCTCCTATCTATCTATCTATCTATCTATCTATCTATCTATCTCCTATCTATCTATCTCCTATCTATCTATCTCCTATCTATCTATCTATCTATCTATCTATCTATCTATCTATCTATCTATCTCCTATCTATCTATCTCCTATCTATCTCCTATCTCCTATCTATCTATCTATCTATCTACCATCTATCTATCTATCTATCTCCTATCTATCTCCTATCTATCTATCTATCTATCTATCTATCTCCTATCTCCTATCTATCTATCTATCTATCTATCTATCTATCTCCTATCTATCTATCTATCTCCTATCTCCCTATCTATCTATCTCCTATCTATCTATCTATCTATCTATCTATCTATCTCCTATCTATCTATCTATCTATCTATCTATCTATCTATCTATCTATCTCCTATCTATCTATCTATCTATCTATCTATCTCCTATCTATCTATCTATCTATCTATCTATCTATCTATCTATCTCCTATCTATCTATCATCTATCTCCTATCTATCTCCTATCTATCTATCTCCTATTTATCTATCTATCTAAATAGGCCTCCATCCCACAGGTGTATTGGTTCTGATCCTTAGGGCATGGACGGCCCATGGAGTGTCGCTGTAACCACAGACCATGGATATGTCAGTAAGACCTAACCTCTATGTACACTCGTCTGGAGCCCAGATTACTAAATAATAGGACTTGCACTTATATGGCCCTGACTGCCAATGCACGGACTGTGGAACAAGGGTGATGTGTATCGTCCCATAGACTAGAATGGGTCTGACATGGCAGTTGTGGTCAGTATATGGAGCGTATACATACACACAGGCTACAATGACAGCACGTGATACATTCCTGGCACACGGGCACAGACAGGGCAACGTCCTGCTATCACTTACCGGACAGATCCTCCAGGCAGGACGTTCCCGTTTTATTATAGAGTGCGGGCTCCATGTGGATCCCTCCTGTGCCGCTCTCCACCGAGACGTTCCCTTCATTGTCTGTCTGAGACCTGCAGAGAGAGAAGACGGGATCAGCCATATGCGACGGGCCCGGCGGCTCTCCATAATTCATCGCTATAATCTGTACACCATTACATCCGCCGAACGGCTGCCATGAAATATTCATACAAAGACAACGCTACAAGCGCGCGCTACAATCCGGCGCACAGCGCACAACAGGGGTTTAATGAAACACTGCGGCTGATAGACGTCTCCCCTAATAAGCTGCAGAGCTCAGCCCTATATATAGTGGCTGATCATGTGTATAGCAACTGCTGCTAAAATGTGCCCCCAAATACTGAGATTATATCAATACCAATAAGAAGGACTACATTTACTACCATCACTTAAAGGGGTTGTTCACCAAAAGTTTTCTTATTATTTAAAATCAACTGGTGTCAGAAAGTTATACAGATTTGTATTTTACTTTTAATAAAAAAATCTCCAGTCTTTCAGTACTTATCAGCTGCTGTATGTCCTGCAGGAAATGGTGTATTCTTTCCAGTCTGATGCAGTGCTCTCTGCTGCCACCTCTGTCCATGTCAGGAACTGTCTAGAGCAGCAGCAAATCTCCATAGAAAACCTCTGCTGCTCTGGACAGCTCCTGACATGGACAGAGGTGGCAGCAGAGAGCACTGTGTCAGACTGGAGAGAATACACCACTTCCTGCAGGACATACAGCAGCTGATAAGTACTGGGAGGAGATTTTTTTTTTTAATAGACATAAATTACAAATTTCTGGCATCAGTTGATTTGAAAGGAAAAAAAATTGGTGAACAACCCCTTTAAGAGACTATTTCTATCCTAGTGCATTATAGCTCTGGGGGTACTGGTTCTCAATTAAGGATTTCCAGCTCTTTATGGCAGCAATGCTTCATGGGAAAATGGTTATGCAAATTAGTACTTCATATAGGTAGCTTCCCTATGAGGGCCCTATTCCACCGGACGATTATCGTTCGCATAATCGTTAACGATAAACGATCCAAACGACCGCTATTACGAAAGACCTGAAATTGTTCGTCCATTTACATGGAAAGATAATCGTTACTTATGATCGCTCTTGCGGTCGTCTTATTGCGTTTGTCACTACTGCGAAAGACCGAACGACTTCTTATTCAATGCGAACGATTTGCGAACGAGCAACAATAAAAATAGGTCCAGGTCTTATTAAACGATCAACGATTTCTCGTTCGGTCGTTAGTCGTTAACTGCTATTCAAACGAACGATTATCGTTTAGATTCAACCGATTTAACGATAATCTGAACGATAATAGGGCCCTAAGTCAGTGTTACCCAACCTGTGGCCTCCCAGCTATTGCAAAACTACACTTCCCAGCATGCCAAAGGATGTCAGGGCATGCTGGGAGTTGTAGTTTTGCAGCAACTGTAGAGCAACAAGTTGGGAAATACCAACCTATTGGAAAGCTACCACTAAATTGCAATTGCAAATGTATTACTTCTCTGTGCGTTACACAGTGCTACCAGTGACCTGC
The DNA here is from genome assembly GCF_027789765.1 of Dendropsophus ebraccatus. Taxonomy (NCBI): domain Eukaryota; kingdom Metazoa; phylum Chordata; class Amphibia; order Anura; family Hylidae; genus Dendropsophus; species Dendropsophus ebraccatus. The sequence goes on along the minus strand of NC_091457.1, from coordinate 8,103,294 downwards.
CACTAGATGGAGCCATACTCCAGCTAGAGAAGCGCACAGCTGACACTGGGCTCTGCTACTGTCACTACTGCTGGCTGATTCAGGTTATTTACACAGATTGTGCAGATTTCTCAGAGGGGAGAAGGGTACACAGTCTGTCTCCCAATAAACAGGCTGTCTAGGAAATCATTACACCTTTATACATCAGCCCCCTTCCCCAATAGCCCAGCAGGTTATTCCAGGGGAGGAATGTCCTTTATTGACAGAGAGTAGAGTGTGTCAGGGATTTACAAACCATGGCTGATTTCTATCATTACACAGCTACACAGATCTCTCTATCCCTTCCCTGCACTCATCTCTGTGATCCCAGAGAAGAGTGCAGGGAGGGGATAGAGAGGACTGTGCGGCTGTAACTGTATGACCACACAGTTCTTTCTATGATCATAGACATGAGTGCAGGGAGGGGATGGAAAGGACTGTGCAGCTGTAACTGTATGACCACACAGTTCTTTCTATGATCATAGAAATGAGTGCAGGGAGGGGATAGAGAGGACTGTGCAGCTGTAACTGTATGACCACACAGTTCTTTCTATGATCATAGAAATGAGTGCAGGGAGGGGATAGAGAGGACTGTGCAGCTGCAACTGTATGACCGCACAGTTCTTTCTATGATCATAGAAATGAGTGCAGGGAGGGGATAGAGAGGACTGTGCAGCTGCAACTGTATGACCACACAGTTCTTTCTATGATCATAGAAATGAGTGCAGGGAGGGGATAGAGAGGACTGTGCAGCTGTAACTGTATAACCACACAGTTCTTTCTATGATCATACAAATGAGTGCAGGGAGGGCATATAGAGCACTGTGCAGCTGTAACTATATGACTACACAGTTCTTTCTATGATCATAGAGATGAGTGCAGGGAGGGGATATAGAGGACTGTGCATCTGTAACTATATGACTACACAGTTCTCTCTATGACCATAGAGATGAGTGCAGGAAGGGGATAGAGAGGACTGTGCAGAACACCAGTAGAACTCACTCCCTGACATAGATGTAACCCATTTCCCCCCTACACCCAGTTGTACCTGTACATGAAGGGGGCCACGGTGGCGGTGTTTGGGTGATTATACTGCTGCTGAGGATGAGGTAGCTGAACGCTGACTGTGTTACTTCCTGTAGTCTGTGTAACAGTGCTAGTCCCATTGGCTGGCTGGGCACTGCCCGTCGTAGATGCCCCCTTCCCTTCAGAGGAGGCCAAGCTTGAGGTGGAGCTGGAGTTTCTGTTGTCGAGCTGGGTCTTGTGAAGAGACAGCCCTGAGCCAGTCTTTGCGCTGCGGCTCCGCTCCCCCTCCTTGGCAGACCCTGGGGCACTTGAGGATTTTCCTGGGGTGGTTTTCATTCCTGGTTTTGGTATTCCGCTGTGGGCAGGGGCAGACACCTCCTTCTTGCCACCTTTGGGGATGAAGCTGGCGATCTTGGAGGACTTTTTTGGCATGTCGGTGGAAGCGTGGAGCGGCTCCTCCTTGGACTCCTCCTTGGGCTCAGGCTTGTCACTGACAGACGCCCTTTTGGCCAGGTCCTTGTTCTTCTCCTTCTGCTTGTCCTTCTCGCTGCCCTTTGGAGAGCTCTTCTTGTTGGTCAGTGCCCGGCCCAGGGTCCTTTGGGCGATGCCCTTCAGAGCTATCTTAGGACTATTAGAAGACGGGCTGATGCTATTGGCATTCTTCACGCTGTTTTCCATCTCTTCCCCTTCGTCAAAGCCGGGAAGTTGGTCGAGACGTTCGCAGCTGGTGTCCCGAGACTCCTCCAGCGATGTGCCGGGCACTTTGGAGCCTCCTTTACTATTGAACAACTTCAGCTTTTCCAGCATGGATTTCTGGTTGTTAGGGGAAGGCTTCAGAGGTTCTTGAGGTTGTTTCGGACTATCCGGCACTGTCTGCTTAACGGATAGTATGGAAGACGTTGTGGTGTGCTTAGCACTAAGGGACTTGCTCCTCCAGGGTTTGTTGGTAGAGTTGGGCTGGGGTATGGCTGAGGTGGTACTACTTGAGGAGAGGACATTCTCGTTCATCCCTGTCACCGTGCCCTCGACTGACTCTGCAAGATAAGTCACACAGAGAGGTTACCGCCACATAACCACCCACACCAGACCATCATAGTATGTGCCATAAATGTGTTAAATGGATAATACAAGGTAAAAAAAATAATAAAATAAAATTGGCTACTTTCTTGAAAAACAGCACCACCACTATTCTCATTTTGTGTGTGCTATTGCAATTTAGCCCCATTCACTTCAATGGAACCCACACCCAAACTGAGGACAGGAGAGGTGCAGTCTCTGGAAGAAAGCAGTCATGTTTTTCTAAGCCTGGATAACCCCTTTAAGCACAACCCCCACTATAGGACGCACAACCTTCATATTATATTCTTAAAGGGAATGTGTAATCAGAAATTACTTACAGCTTAAATATTGTTCTTATGTTAAACAGATTTTTTAAGAATTTTTGGTGACATTTTTGCTAATTCTCCATGTTTCTAGCTATATTATAAAATAATCCTAATATCTTGCAGTTCTCATTCTCACCACTGGGGCTAATACTAAGCTGAGACTTCCTGTTGTGTCCGTGGTGATAAGAGGAGGCTGCTGTAAAGTGATCTGTACAGCATTGCAGCGTCATGTGACACCAGTAGATAGAGGAGACAATAGCAGCTCCCTGTGCAACCTTCTCACAGGTCACAGAGCGCGCTCAGTAATGTCTCCCATTCATCTCAAGGGCACAGAGTATGTGTCTATGAGTCTTGCTGTAAAGCATGTCACTAAAAGCTGTTAAGAAAAGCTAAAGCAATATGGCCGCCCCCATAACAATGTACAAAACTTAAAATAAAAAAAATTGCAGTCAGAAAATAGAAACAGACTGGAGTAAAAGAGCAAGTTTTTTATATTCTAAAGCTCATTCCGCTGTCCGCCCAGAGAAGTGACATATCGGATGGCGGATTGGAGTCTGCTGTGCGGCGTATATTCTGTAGTGGGAACATACCCACATGTGGATCCTTCTACAGTGTCAGACTTATGGCCCTCCAGCTCTTACAAAACTACAAGCTTTTGCTTTGGCTGTCCGGGCATGATGGGAGTTGTAGTTTTGCCACAGCTGGAGAGTTGCCACGTCCTGAAACTAAGTGACTGCTGGGAAACTATAGATCCCAGAGGTGCACGATGCCTTCCCCTTCTTCTGACACTATAAGCATGGACGCCCGGTCTGCAATCTTTGATGCCCCCATTTGCCGCCCCCTCCCTGATGTTGGGGGCAGAGGGAATAGGAAGGCAAGAGCATTGGGTTTGTTGATACAGGAGCACTCACCCCGTGCGGGGAACGTTCCCAGAGGATCGTATGTGGAGTGCGAACAAATGTAATCCGTTCCAGGCTGCAGATAATTCATCAGATCTGTGTAAACACGACTACCCACCGCAGCAGGATTAAAGGGCCGCCAGCCCCTCCAGTGGTCAATGTGTAATCGTATAGGAGGAGCGCAACGTATGTGACGGTTCCCAGGGATTCTCCTGCATAAGGAAAACTATTCACTGTTGTATTTGGTTATGAGCTGGGGACTAGAGAGGGACTACAGCTCTCAGCAAGCCCCCAGTATACACACAGACTATATGCACATTACCAGACGTCCCCTCCGCTCCCGGCTGCCATCATACTCTCTATACCTTACTCAGGCCAGGAAATGAAGGCGGGAATGGTGATAGAAGTGACTATATACTGCACCGAAGTGTAAATCTTTTACTATGAGAAGCCGTATCGCCATAACAGATACAGCGCTAAGAATACCGCCACATCTGTTTTACTTGTCATGGACTTCTCCTCCTCTGCCTGTAGGAAAGTGCATGAGAAATACATAATCCATGAACAGCACAGGATCCAGGAGAAATACAGAATCCATGAACAGCACAGGATCCAGGAGAAATACAGAATCCATGAACAGCACAGGATCCAGGAGAAATACAGAATCCATGAACAGCACAGGATCCAGGAGAAATACAGAATCCATGAACAGCACAGGATCCAGGAGAAATACAGAATCCATGAACAGCACAAGAAGCACATGATCAACGACAGAGAGTGCACAGCAGCACAGGATCCAGGACAGGGGTACAGAGAGCACAAGAGCAGAGAGTGCACAGCAGCACAGGATCCAGGACAGGGGTACAGAGAGCACAAGAGCAGAGAGTGCACAGCAGCACAGGATCCAGGACAGAAGTACAGAGTGCACAATAGCATAGAGTGTGCAAAAGTACAGAAAACAAGTCAAAGCATAGAATGCACAAGAGTGCCTTGTCTCCTGTACTTTTGTGCGTTCTGTACTCCTGTCCTGGATCCTGTGCTCTTGTGCACTCACTACTCTTGTGTGTTCTGTGCTTGGCCTGGTTTTCTGTACTTTTGTGCACTTTTCAAAGCAGAGTAGTGAGTGCACAACAGCACAGGATCCAAGAAAGGAGTACAGAATGCACAGGATTAGAGTGTGAATAAAAGTACAGAATCACAGACAAAGTACAGAATGCACAAAAGTACAGAGTAGACACAAAGGACTAAATACACAAAAGGACAGAATACACAAGAGCACAGAAAGCCAAAAAGTAGGGTAGAATACACACACAAGAAGACACAACAAAGTCTAAGATCCAACTAAATATCCTACACAAAGTACAGAATCCAAGATGGAGAACCACAACGTATGTGAAAACGTTACTTCAATATTCTCTATGTTAAACTGGGTAGATTCATTACCAATGGGGGAAACACTCAGAATACTTATCCCAATATAGTCACACTGATTCGGAATGAATGGGACCTGTGAGCCATCACATAGGACCTGCTCCGATCACAGGTGCCGGATTATAGGATGGCAGATTACCAGCACTCACACCCTACATGTAAGGGGTTTCCCAGGAGGCATCAGCAGGAGCAGGGGGAAGAGGACGGCGAGGGATGAAAGCCCCGGCAGAAGCCATTGATTCCACATTGAGGATTCCATAGTAAACCTCTCCTGTATGAGCTGCTTAATGTCGCCTGAGCCTCCTTGGCCGGGGACCAGATCTGATCTGTGTTTCTGCTTTTATTTAGCTTCATCCTCTGAGGATTTTATAACTTTTTGCACAAAGTCATAAAAAGTGAACGCCGACCACAGGAAGCAGACATGAAATCCAGGAGAGAGGAGGCTTATGTGTAAGAGAGATGATATATGGACTGTGGAAGTAATGTCCTCCATCAGTCCTCACACTGCTTCGGAGATCAGAGGGGTCGGGTTATGTGCCGCCAGACCAGGCTCATGTACAATCACTACCATTACATTCATGGATTCAGGGGAGGGGGGTGTCTGTGTATCCACAGCTGCTGCAAATTTACCATTGTGTATGAAAGTAGCAGCCGCTTATATCCTTCTTATTCAGCTGGTATTACATACTGTCACCGGCAGCTACTGTGCAGCCGGCAGCCTGTCTACTGCTAATTCCTGCCGCCAGCACTGGGAGAACTTATAGAGGGGCTCATAAGCAAGACATGCATTACCTGCTGTATTATACTCCAGAGCTGCACTCGCTATTCTGCTGGTGGGGTCACTGTGTACATACATTACATTACTGATCCTGAGTTACATCCTGTATTATACTGCAGAGCTGCACTCACTATTCTGCTGGTGAGGTCACTGTGTACATACATTACTGATCCTGAGTTCCATCCTGTATTCCATCCTGTATTATACCCCAGAGCTGCACTCACTATTCTGCTGGTGGGGTCACTGTGTACATACATTACTGATCCTGAGTTCCATCCTGTATTATACCCCAGAGCTGCACTCACTATTCTGCTGGTGGGGTCACTGTGTACATACATTACTGATCCTGAGTTACATCCTGTATAATACTGCAGAGCTGCACTCACTATTCTGCTGGTGGGGTCACTATGTACATACATTACATTACTGATCCTGAGTTACATCCTGTATTATACCCCAGAGCTGCACTCACTATTCTGGTGGGGTCACTGTGTACATACATTACCTTACTGATCCTGAGTTACATCCTGTATTATACTGCAGAGCTGCACTCACTATTCTGCTGGTGGGGTCACTGTGTACATACATTACTGATCCTGAGTTACATCCTGTAGATCCTGAGATCACTGCTGTGTGTCACAGACTATAATGTGTATGACATCACTGGTATCATGGCCGCCTCCATGTGTACAGGGGACAACATCCTTGGTGAACAGACTGGTTGCTCGGGGTGGTTTTTCACTGTCCCTATAGATAAGTGAGACTCTGCAGGCCCCCATAGCGCCCCCTATCTGATCCCTCTAATATTCAGTATTCCTCCAAACAATTGAAATATTTTTTTCTGAAAATTGCAACATAATAACAAAAGTAAAGAGCTGGCGGCTACAGGTTTAACCCCCTGTCTCTCTCCTATGGCGCGGCTCAGGACCTGGAGTCATGTATACGGCACAGGTGGGATATACATTCAGCAGGATATTAGATTCTTATACAAGCCTCTGCAGAATCACTGAACTGTAATATATATATATATATATATATATATATATATATATATATATATATATATACCCTCTACAGTAGTATATATTATAGTATATAGGAGGACACGCTGTGTCACTGCACAGTCCAGCCTGTGAGGGGTTAATGTCCGCACTATAAGAGGTGAGGCACCCCATCTATAGAGAGGAAAGGTGGGGAGGGGGTTACCTGTGTGTGCAGCGTAGTGCGCCTCCTCTCCACCAGCTCTGCTACATCCTCTCCACCTCACGCTGACCGCACCAGCTCTGCTACATCCTCTCCCAGGGAAAGTGGAGCACTCAGAGGTGAAACATCCATCTCTCCACCCTCTGCACTGACTCCGGAGATCATCCCCACCCCTCAGCACACCGCTCTATACAGAGACTGCTCTGACAACTATGTGGACCCCCGCTACACAGAGAGACCCCCCCTGCCCTCCACATACACTGCTATATCCCCTATATAGAGACCCCCTGCCCTCCACATACACTGCTATATCCCCTCTATATAGAGACCCCCTGCCCTCCACATACACTGCTATATCCCCTCTATAGAGACCCCCTGCCCTCCACATACACTGCTATATCCCCTCTATAGAGACCCCCTGCCCTCCACATACACTCCTATATCCCCTCTATAGAGACCCCCTGCCCTCCACACACACTGCCATATCCCCTATATAGAGACCCCCTGCCCTCCACACATACTGCTATGTCCCCTCTATAGAGACCCCCTGCCCTCCACATACACTGCTATATCCCCTCTATAGAGACCCCCCTGCCCTCCACATACACTGCTATATCCCCTATATAGAGACCCCCTGCCCTCCACATACACTGCTATATCCCCTCTATAGAGACCCCCTGCCCTCCACATACACTGCTATATCCCCTATATAGAGACCCCCCTGCCCTCCACATACACTGCTATATCCCCTATATAGAGACCCCCTGCCCTCCACACACTGCCATATCCCCTCTCTATAAAGACCCCCAGCCCTCCACACACACACACTGCTATATCCCCTCTATAAAGACCCCCTGCCCTCCACACACACACACACACACACTGTTATATCCCCTCTATAGAGACCCCCAGCCCTCCACACACATACACTGCTATGTCCCCTCTATAGAGACCCCCTGCCCTCCACACACACACACACTCCTATATCCCCTATATAGAGACCCCCTGCCCTCCGCACACATACTGCTATATCCCCTATATATAGAGACCCCCAGCCCTCCACACACATACTGCTATATCCCCTATATATAGAGACCCCCTGCCCTCCACACACATACTGCTATATCCCCTCTATATAGAGACCCCCTGCCTTCCACACACACACACACACTCCTATATCCCCTATATATAGAGACCCCCTGCCCTCCACACACATACTGCTATATCCCCTCTATATAGAGACCCCCTGCCCTCCACACACACACACACTCCTATATCCCCTATATATAGAGACCCCCTGCCCTCCACACACATACTGCTATATCCCCTCTATATAGAGACCCCCTGCCCTCCACACATACTGCTATATCCCCTATATATAGAGACCCCCTGCCCTCCACATACACTGCTATATCCCCTATATAGAGACCCCCTGCCCTCCACATACACTGCTATATCCCCTATATAGAGACCCCCTGCCCTCCACACATACTGCTATATCCCCTATATATAGAGACCCCCTGCCCTCCACACACTGCCATATCCCCTATATAGAGACCCCCTGCCCTCCCCACATACTGCTATATCCCCTATATATAGAGACCCCCTGCCCTCCACATACACTGCTATATCCCCTATATAGAGACCCCCTGCCCTCCACACATACTGCTATATCCCCTATATATAGAGACCCCCTGCCCTCCACACACACACACACACACACACACTCCTATATCCCCTATATAGAGACCCCCTGCCCTCCACATACACTGCTATATCCCCTCTATATAGAGACCCCCTGCCCTCCACACATACACTGCTATATCCCCTATATAGAGACCCCCTGCCCTCCACACATACTGCTATATCCCCTATATATAGAGACCCCCTGCCCTCCACACACACACACACACACACTCCTATATCCCCTATATAGAGACCCCCTGCCCTCCACATACACTGCTATATCCCCTCTATATAGAGACCCCCTGCCCTCCACACATACTGCTATATCCCCTATATATAGAGACCCCCTGCCCTCCACATACACTGCCATATCCCCTCTATAAAGACCCCCTGCCCTCCACACACACTGCTATATCCCCTCTATAGAGACTCCCTGCCCTCCACACACACTGCCATATCCCCTATATAGAGACCCCCTGCCCTCCACATACACTGCCATATCCCCTATATAGAGACCCCCTGCCCTCCACACACACTGCTATATCCTCTCTATAGAGACTCCCTGCCCTCCACACACACTGCTATATCCCCTCTATAAAGACCCCCAGCCCTCCACACACACACACTGCTATATCCTCTCTATAGAGACTCCCTGCCCTCCACACACACTGCTATATCCCCTCTATAAAGACCCCCAGCCCTCCACACATACACTGCTATATCCTCTCTATAGAGACTCCCTGCCCTCCACACACACTGCCATATCCCCTATATAGAGACCCCCTGCCCTCCACACACATACACTGCTATATCCCCTATATAGAGACCCCCTGCCCTCCACACACACTGCTATATCCCTTCTATAGAGACCCCCTGCCCTCCACACACACACACTGCTATATCCTCTCTATAGAGACTCCCTGCCCTCCACACACACTGCCATATCCCCTATATAGACCCCCAGCCCTCCACACACACACTGCTATATCCCTTCTATATAGAGACCCCCTGCCCTCCACACATACACTGCTATATCCCTTCTATATAGACCCCCAGCCCTCCACACATACACTGCTATATCCCTTCTATATAGACCCCTCACTTCTGCACTCTCATTAGATTATAGGGGGAAGAGACCCCCCAGCTCCGCGCCTTAATCTACCGTAACAGAGACCCCTATACCACAATACTCTGCCACATTCCCTCTACACAGACCCCCATACCTGCGTATCCCATTACTCTATCTAGAGCCGAAGCTACCTGAAGTCGGGGGCGACGCTCGGGAATCCCAGCTATGACATCACTGCCGACTGGAAAAGCCCAATAATACAATGCAGCGCTCATAGCACCCATAACTGCCTCCCCGCTGTACAAATAGTGGCCAAAGTGCCCAGGCATGCTTGGAGTTGTAGTTTTGCTATGGCCATTGATTATCTGGGCACCCCTGCAGTCCTATATAACTGGACGCACTATTTGCCTTGAGTTCCCCTTTAAATGTAAGAGAAAGTTTCCTTGGAAGTAAAACATAGCGATGAAGCGTCAGGATTACATGGAACTAAAATAAAAGGGGAAAGGCACAAATCTGATAAACTGCTGATGCGGCAGAACATCAAAGGCGAGCGGCACGTCCAGGATGAGTGTCACCCGGGGAGAGGCGGACGCCCCCAGACCCACAATCCTACAACCGCCCCAGTTCAAAGCGCCCACCTGCCACATCTGAGGAGGCAGGAGGAGCGCCTCTCGGCTTTTGTTCTTAGAGGAATAATAATGGCAGAAGAAGATAGCGGCTTATCTTCCTCCTGGAGATTAAACAATGGGCAGAAATATGTGAATAGTGAAGCTTTACGGCTCCGCACAGATGTGCGCCCGGCTCTGCTATAAACAAACATCGGGAGCCCGGCCTTGTATGGGAGAAGAATCCACCGCCACCAGCCGCTTTCAAACAAGAGGCCGTGTATATAAACCTGACACCGAGTCAGTGCGGCTACTCCGGGGATGTGACCGGTCCGGGTCTGTGATATGGGGCTAGAGTCATGTGACCAATCCAATACTGTGTATACAGAACCTGACACCGAAGTCAGTGCGGCTACTCCAGGGATGTAGGGGACCGCTCCGGGTCTGTGATACAGTCATAGAGCCAGGTGACCAATCCAATACTGTGTATACAGAATCTGACACTGAGTCAGTGCGGCTACTCCAGGGATGTAGGGGACCGCTCCGGGTCTGTGATACAGTCACAGAGCCAGGTGACCAATCCAATACTGTGTATACAGAATCTGACACTGAGTCAGTGCGGCCACTCCAGGGATGTGACCGCTCCGGGTCTGTGATACGGTGACAGAGTCATGCGACTAATCCAATACTGTGTATATGGAACCTGACACTGAGTCAGTGCGGCTACTCCAGGGATGTAGGGGACCTGTCCAGGTCTTAGATATGGTGCCAGAGCCAGGTGACCAATCCTGACTATGGAGATATACATACTACTATAATGTAGTGGTATCCATACTGTGTATATAGAATATAACACTGGTGGGGGATGTAGGGGACAGATTCAGGCCAGTGCAATGTAACCAATCCTGACTATGAATATGTGGACTATGATATGTAGTGGTCTCTAAAGTATGGAGAAACTAAAACTCCCAGCATGCTCTGACCACCTGCAGCTATTACAGCATGATGGGATTTGTAACTCTGCAAGAAATGGAAAAAAAAAATCACAGGTTGGAGATTACTGTCCTATGGGATTAAAGGGGAACACTGACCCATTTGTTAGAAAATACTACAAAGCATCAGGAGGGCTAGGTGGGCGATGGAGGCCCCCACCAGGTGACTGGTCTGGAGCCCCTCACCTTCAGAGGATGCACACACTGGGGGGCATGTACAGGAGATCACCCGACCCCGGGGCGTAAGCTGTGGATGTAACCCTGGAGGCCGCATGATGTGTCACTGCCGGGATCAGCTGATCATCATGGGATAGTCGGCTGCCTGAGCTGTAATGTTACAAAGAGGCCGAACTGTGTCCAATACAAGGGGCTCAGAGGGGAATATAAGTACAAGGGGCTCAGAGGGGAATATATATACACACATACACAGACTGTAGGTGGCATCTGCCCTGCCCTCTGATATATATATATATATATATATATATTACACAGACTGTAAGAAGATGACGCCTGTCCTGCCCTCTGATATATATATATATATATATATATATATATATATATATATATTACACAGACTGTAAGATGGCGCCTGTCCTGCCCTCTGATATATATATATATATTACACAGACTGTAAGAAGATGGCGCCTGTCCTGCCCTCTGATATATATATATATATTACACAGACTGTAAGAAGATGGAGCCTGTCCTGCCCTCTGATATATATATTACACAGACTGTAAGAAGATGGCGCCTGTCCTGCCCTCTGATATATATATTACACAGACTGTATGAAGATGGAGCCTGTCCTGCCCTCTGATATATATATATATATTACACAGACTGTAAGAAGATGGAGCCTGTCCTGCCCTCTGATATATATATTACACAGACTGTAAGAAGATGGCGCCTGTCCTGCCCTCTGATATATATATTACACAGACTGTAAGAAGATGGCGCCTGTCCTGCCCTCTGATATATATATATTACACAGACTGTAAGAAGATGGCGCCTGTCCTGCCCTCTGATATATATATATATTACACAGACTGTAAGAAGATGGCGCCTGTCCTGCCCTCTGATATATATATATATTACACAGACTGTAAGAAGATGGAGCCTGTCCTGCCCTCTGATATATATATATATTACACAGACTGTAAGAAGATGGCGCCTGTCCTGCCCTCTGATATATATATATTACACAGACTGTAAGAAGATGGCGCCTGTCCTGCCCTCTGATATATATATATATTACACAGACTGTAAGAAGATGGCGCCTGTCCTGCCCTCTGATATATATATTACACAGACTGTATGAAGATGGAGCCTGTCCTGCCCTCTGATATATATATATATATATATATATATATATATATATATTACACAGACTGTATGAAGATGGAGCCTGTCCTGCCCTCTGATATATATATATTACACAGACTGTAAGAAGATGGAGCCTGTCCTGCCCTCTGATATATATATTACACAGACTGTATGAAGATGGAGCCTGTCCTGCCCTCTGATATATATATATTACACAGACTGTAAGAAGATGGCGCCTGTCCTGCCCTCTGATATATATATATATTACACAGACTGTAAGAAGATGGAGCCTGTCCTGCCCTCTGATATATATATATATTACACAGACTGTAAGAAGATGGCGCCTGTCCTGCCCTCTGATATATATATTACACAGACTGTATGAAGATGGAGCCTGTCCTGCCCTCTGATATATATATATATATATATATATATATTACACAGACTGTATGAAGATGGAGCCTGTCCTGCCCTCTGATATATATATTACACAGACTGTATGAAGATGGCGCCTGTCCTGCCCTCTGATATATATATATTACACAGACTGTAAGAAGATGGAGCCTGTCCTGCCCTCTGATATATATATATGTATATATTACACAGACTGTAAGAAGATGGAGCCTGTCCTGCCCTCTGATATATATATATATTACACAGACTGTAAGAAGATGGAGCCTGTCCTGCCCTCTGATATATATATTACACAGACTGTAAGAAGATGGCGCCTGTCCTGCCCTCTGATATATATATTACACAGACTGTAAGAAGATGGCGCCTGTCCTGCCCTCTGATATATATATTACACAGACTGTAAGAAGATGGCGCCTGTCCTGCCCTCTGATATATATATATATATATATATATTACACAGACTGTAAGAAGATGGCGCCTGTCCTGCCCTCTGATATATATATATATTACACAGACTGTAAGAAGATGGAGCCTGTCCTGCCCTCTGATATATATATATATATATATATATATATATATATATATATATTACACAGACTGTAAGAAGATGGCGCCTGTCCTGCCCTCTGATATATATATATATATATATATATATATATATATATTACACAGACTGTAAGAAGATGGAGCCTGTCCTGCCCTCTGATATATATATATATTACACAGACTGTAAGAAGATGGCGCCTGTCCTGCCCTCTGATATATATATATATTACACAGACTGTAAGAAGATGGCGCCTGTCCTGCCCTCTGATATATATATATATTACACAGACTGTAAGAAGATGGCGCCTGTCCTGCCCTCTGATATATATATATATTACACAGACTGTAAGAAGATGGAGCCTGTCCTGCCCTCTGATATATATATATATTACACAGACTGTATGAAGATGGCGCCTGTCCTGCCCTCTGATATATATATATTACACAGACTGTAAGAAGATGGAGCCTGTCCTGCCCTCTGATATATATATATTACACAGACTGTAAGAAGATGGCGCCTGTCCTGCCCTCTGATATATATATATTACACAGACTGTAAGAAGATGGCGCCTGTCCTGCCCTCTGATATATATATATTACACAGACTGTAAGAAGATGGCGCCTGTCCTGCCCTCTGATATATATATATATTACACAGACTGTAAGAAGATGGAGCCTGTCCTGCCCTCTGATATATATATATTACACAGACTGTAAGAAGATGGAGCCTGTCCTGCCCTCTGATATATATATATTACACAGACTGTAAGAAGATGGCGCCTGTCCTGCCCTCTGATATATATATATTACACAGACTGTAAGAAGATGGCGCCTGTCCTGCCCTCTGATATATATATATTACACAGACTGTAAGAAGATGGCGCCTGTCCTGCCCTCTGATATATATATTACACAGACTGTAAGAAGATGGAGCCTGTCCTGCCCTCTGATATATATATTACACAGACTGTAAGAAGATGGCGCCTGTCCTGCCCTCTGATATATATATATATTACACAGACTGTAAGAAGATGGCGCCTGTCCTGCCCTCTGACCACAGGTTAAAGGGATTTTCCTCTATACTGTAAATGCAGGATCTGGATGGGGGGGCTGTATCATACACCCCCCGGCGTCCCCCATGTTACACAGCGTCACATTCCTCCGGCCCCTCACTACACATCGCATCGTCCTCCTGCCCTCAGGGACCAGACAGGAGACTTTTCCTGGTCGCTGTGTAAATAATATAATGTTTCCTCTGACATCTGTCCTCTAATAATTGGAAACATGTCCACGTGCCTGGAATTCCACAGATCGACCCCGGCCATTCGTGGTTATGGGAAGAGTAATCCGGCGTCTGTCAGTCCAACGGTCTAACACTTCCGTTTCTTTCAAATCCACAGGTGTCAGAAAGTTCTATAGATATGTGGTTTACTTCTATGTAAATATATCCAGTCCTTATCAACTGCCGTGTGTCCTGCAGGAAGTGGTGTATTGTTTCCAGGCTGACAGTGCTCTCTGCTGCCACCTCTGTCCATGTCAGGAACTGTCCTGAGCAGCAGCAAATCCCCATAGAAAACCTCTCCTGCTCTGGACAGTTCCTGACATGGACAGAGGTGGCAGCAGAGAGCACTGTGTCAGACTGGAGAGAATAAACCACTTCCTGCAGGACATACAGCGGCTGATATGTACTGGAAGACTGAAATTACAAATCTATACAACTATCTGACACAGCCTAAGACTGTACGGGTATGCTGGGAGTTGTAGCTTTGCAAAAGCTGCAGTCACTAGTCTCTAATGTATGGCTGTCTAGCCTTTGGGAAACCTTGGGAAAGTTGTAGTTTTGCAACAACCATTGGGAATGCTGGGGGTTGTAGTTTTGCATTAGTAAATGTGGGCTGGGAGAACAGTGCAGTACAGGAGATGCATACTGTCTATTACTCTAGATTACTGAATAATCTGGCTCCATTACTGGTGGAGGGACATGGCTCCTGACACTGTGACCCCATCAGGGGGCAGCGAGGTCAACACGCTCACAGTAACACCCCGACCTTCCACACACAGGTTAATATTTACAGGGACTGGAGTTAAAATGTAACATTTGGCCGGAATGTGGAGTCACCGGTGGGATCTGATGATGGGAAACGCTCTCACCGGAGAAAGCCATAGATGTGAGGAGCTCAGGTATATAGATGGTGAGCGCAGCTCTGGGGTATAATACAGGATGTAACTCAGGATCAGTAATGTATGTACACAGTGACCCCACCAGCAGAATAGTGAGTGCAGCTCTGGGGTATAATACAGAATGTAACTCAGGATCAGTAATGTAATGTATGTACACAGGGACCCCACCAGCAGAATAGTGAGTGCAGCTCTGGAGTATAATACAGGATGTAACTCAGGATCAGTAATGTATGTACACAGTGACCCCCACCAGCAGAATAGTGAGTGCAGCTCTGGAGTATAATACAGGATGTAACTCAGGATCAGTATCAGTAATGTATGTACACAGTGACCCCACCAGCAGAATAGTGAGTGCAGCTCTGGGGTATAATACAGGATGTAACTCAGGATCAGTAATGTAATGTATGTACACAGTGACCTCACCAGCAGAATAGTGAGTGCAGCTCTGGAGTGTAATACAAGATGTAACTCAGGATCAGTACAGGATCAGTAATGTATGTACACAGTGACCTCACCAGCGGAATAGTGAGTGCAGCTCTGGAGTGTAATACAAGATGTAACTCAGGATCAGTAATGTAATGTACACAGTGACTTTCATACAACCACCTATATTTCCAGGTGACGTCCTTCATACCCCAGTGATCACAGTAGTTTCCAGTTAATGGTTTCCCATGTATACTGGTTCATCTCTTACACTGGCTGCCCTGTAATAAGAGGCTTCCAGCACTGTAACATACTGTGCACATCAACCAGCAGACAAGTGCTGCCCCCTACAGGAAAATCCCAGCAATGTGAAATGGGCAAGATGAGAGATCAATAGATCTCCCCAATACTGATCTAGAGGGGTCCAGGTTACTACCAGCGCAACCCTGGTTAACACATTGCATGGGAACCCCAGATCCATCACACTGCACAGGACCCCCCCCCCCCCCAGCTCTGTCACACTGCACAGCCCCCCCCCCCAGCTCTGTCACACTGCACAGGACCCCCCAGCTCTATCACACTACACAGGACCCCCCCAGCCCCATCACACTGCACAGGACCCCCACAGCTCTATCACACTGCACAGCCCCCCCCCCCCCAGCTCCGTCACACTGCAAAGGACCCCCCCTGCTCTATCACACTGCACAGCCCCCCCCCTGCTCTATCACACTGCACAGGACCCTCCAGCGCTGTCACACTGCACAGGACCCCCCCCAGCTCTATCACACTGCACAGCCCCCCCCCCCCCAGCTCCGTCACACTGCACAGGACCCCCCTGCTCTATTACACTACACAGGACCCCCCCAGCCCCATCACACTGCACAGGACCCCCACAGCTCTATCACACTGCACAGCCCCCCCCCCCCAGCTCCGTCACACTGCAAAGGACCCCCCCTGCTCTATCACACTGCACAGGACCCTCCAGCGCTGTCACACTGCACAGGACCCCCCCAGCTCTATCACACTGCACAGCCCCCCCCCCCCCCCCCCAGCTCCGTCACACTGCACAGGACCACCCTGCTCTATCACACTACACAGGACCCTCCGGCGCCGTCACACTGCACAGGACCCCCTCTGCTCTATCACACTACACAGGACCCCCCCAGCCCCATCACACTGCACATGACCCCCCCAGCTCTATCACACTGCACAGGACCCCCCAGCTCTATCACACTGCACAGGACCCTACAGCGCCGTCACACTGCACAGGACCCCCCCCAGCTCTATCACACTACACTGGACCCCCCCCCCCCCCCCAAGCTCTATCACACTGCACAGGACCCCCCCCAGCCCCCATCACACTGCACATGACCCCCCCCCAGCTCTATCACACTGCACAGCCCCCCCCCCCCCAGCTCTGTCACACTGCACAGGACCCCCCCCCCCCCAGCTCTATCACACTGCACAGCCCCCCCCCCCCCAGCTCTGTCACACTGCACAGGACCCCCCTGCTCTATCACACTACACAGGACCCCCCCAGCCCATCAAACTGCACAGGACCCCCCAGCTCTATCACACTGCACAGGACCCCCCCAGCCCCATCACACTGCACAGGACCCCCCAGCTCTATCACACTGCACAGGACCCTCCAGCTCTATCACACTGCACAGGACCCTCCAGCTCTATCACACTGCACAGGACCCTCCAGCTCTATCACACTGCACAGGACCCTCCAGCTCTATCACACTGCACAGGACCCCCCAGCTCTATCACACTGCACAGGACCCTACAGCGCCGTCACACTGCACAGGACCCTACAGCGCCGTCACACTGCACAGGACCCCCCCAGCTCTATCACACTACACAGGACCCCCCCCAGCCCCATCACACTGCACATGACCCCCCCCCAGCTCTATCACACTGCACAGCCCCCTCCCCCCCCCCCCCCAGCTCTATCACACTGCACAGGACCCTCCAGCGCCGTCACACTGCACAGGACCCCCTCACCCCAGCTCTATCACACTGCACAGGACCCCCCCCCCCAGCTCTATCACACTGCACAGGACCGCCCCCTGCCCCCCCCCAGCTCTATCACACTGCACAGGACCCCTCACCTCTATCACACTGCACAGGACCCCCCAGCTCTATCACACTGCACAGGACCCCCTAGCTCTATCACACTGCACAGGACCCCCCAGCTCTATCACACTGCAAAGGACCGCCCCCCTGTCCCCCCCCCAGCTCTATCACACTGCACAGGACCCCCCAGCTCTATCACACTGCACAGGACCCCCCAGCTCTATCACACTGCACAGGACCCCCACAGTTCTATTACACTGCCTGGTACCCCCTGGCTCACAGTACTATATGTATCTGTTACTTTAGGTGTGCGGTTCCGCCATCTCACGTCTGGCGTTCTCGCCATGTGACAGGGAACTCTGAGCAGTTGTATCACTACATTGTAAGATGAGGAAGGACTGGGCAGCAGTGACCCCTGTAATGAGCTGCGGCACATTGGGCGGCTTTGATGTAGAAGATGTGAGAAGCGGCCGGACGCAGGAGGATCCCTCTCATCTGGGAAATCCTCAAACACGGACACTTAGTAATATCCCGTCCGCCCCCACACCAATGAGTGATGAGCCGCCCTGGAGATAATAAACTGTATAATAACCGGTGGCGGCCCACGCTGGGATAGAAGGGGCTGTTCACACACAGTGGGTAACGGTCCATCTGTATGGGGTATAAGGGAATGCACTAACATCTCTAGGATGGAATGGATTATCTGCCGCACATGACTACAGATGTAAGATCAGCGACCATGTTACTGCAGACATTGCTGATGTTTGTCTTAAAGGGGTTGTCAAGGATTAGATAAACATTAGAAACAGTGTCACTTTTGCCTTCAGGATGTCTCCGGTATTACAGATCACTTCCTTTAAATTGGCTAGAGCCCAGTAGTAATACCTCACACAAACTGAGGATGGGGGCGGCGCTGTTTTAGCAAGAAAAACACTTTCTTTCTAATCCTTTATAAACCTTTTAATCGGATCACTGGGACTCTTACCAATCAAAAGCTCTCCTCTATTCAATCGCTTTAGGACTCACAGTGAGTGCAGCACCGCATGATGAAGCACGTCGCCCCCACTCCATTCACTTAGGGGACAACAGATGAGAGGCCAGACCCTCACCAGGTTCTCTAAGCCATCATTTCGGGATCTCCCCCTTAACGTTTAGATAGCTTTGGCCTACAGTAAACTTTTGTCCAACCTTATGACACCACATGGTCAATTCGGTTTCAACCAACTTTATTGCACAGAATTTTTGGTGCAACACATCCGACTGTAAACCATGCTCCCTCTAGGGTAGTTTCCCTTTAAGTCACCCCCCTTGTCTAGCAAGGACACAAAAAGTGTCCAAAAAACAAACAAGTAATGTGGCCTGAATTGTGACTAAAGATCATTTAAATTCTCATAGTTTTGTAGATCTTTGCTTGTTTGTATCAAGGAGCTAAACCCACTCAAGACCGATACACTGAAAACACACAGGAGAGATGTTTATTCTGCTGATGTTTTACACTCAGAACTAGATACAGCCTAGTTCTGGGCAGTCATCGGGCTAGCTGGGCGTTCAGCTTTTGCATGTAACCGTGAACATCTCCATTCACTGACAACCAGCAGAGATCCCGAAATGGTGAGAAACAAACAATCCAGATGGAGTTTTAATCTCGCTCACCAAGATCTCTGTACTAAGATCCGGTCACAGACAGCAGCTTCCCTCCTATGGACTGTTGTGGTGTTAGTTACTAACTGTGGCCACTAGGGGGAGACGGCGCACTATTAATAAGATACAGCAGGGAATTACTCAGTATTCTCCTGCATTACTGATACAGTATCCTGCATACCACATCATTATAGTGAAGCTCTCCTAATCCGGCCGCCTGATAATCTGGTAGAGAGGGCAACTCTGAACACGAGTGGGCGTGATTTGTCCGATACCTTAGAATCAAAAGACTCCGGCAAGATGCAACTTTTGTGCTGGTGATGCCACACTGTGATCTTTGTGTAACCTTCACCCAATGTAAGCAGTTGATTTGAAAGGAAACTTGGAGTGCCCCTTTATCCATCTGGGCGGGCCACATGAAAGATCAATGAATAATTTGTGCAGCCAGTAAAATGTATTGCTATCGGCCGCACCTCGGCTGTTTACACAGGGAGATGTGCAGCCAATAGTGATAAATTTTGAAGCCACATGAAAGATGTGATCAGCATTTTCCCTCCTCTTTGGCTGAATGCTGACACTTTTACACAGGCCGATTATTGTTGTTTCTAGCAGCGCTCCTGGACGATAATCGGGCCGTGTTTTACATACACAGGATGAATGGAGGGCCTGGCACACTGAAGCGACACCTCCCCATAGGCACGGTCTCCAGCACGTACCTTTCTCAGTCACAGCTGCGGGAGGATTCACCGGTTTGGCTTTGTCGTAGTTATTAAAACTCTGACTGCGCCTGTTCCCGCCAACCGGCCCCCGGGTCTTGGCCTCGCTGCCTGCAGCCGACGTCCTGTTGCTGGGACCTGGGAGCCTGAAAACATGATAAAAGACAAAGAAATATTAGCAAAAAGGAGAAGAAGACTGTGTCACCCCCTACCCCCTATACCTAGCGTAGACGACCAGCAGACAGGGGTCTCACCGCAAGACAAACAGGAGAATGGGGGTTATAGTACATACTAATCAGCACATCAAGGGTTAAGTAATAAGAGCCTATAGTGGTGTTCCACCAGCTGGTACAAAACTACAACTCCCAGCATGCCTGGACAGCCGTTGGCTGGGTGTTGTAGTTTTGCAACAAGCAGGAGAGCCACAAGTTAGAGGAACATTGCACTAAAGAGATCAGGACATGCTGGATATGAGAGTTGACCTTAATGTACTATCCCTTTAAGCCCCTGCAGAGACAAGGAGGGGAGGGGGACGGGTGCCTCCTCCACTACAACAGCTGAAATCACAGCCCCCAGTATATAGTACACATGACCCTCCATGGCATCCTGAGGCTCTCAGCGTTATTTTTGGCTGGGAACCAGAAGCTCTTGTTTCTATATAAATGTGCCATTCAGGAACCAAGGAAAGCTGGGTGACAATCCCAGAGGATGTCAGACATATTGAATACCATATAACTAATCTGCTTAGTTATACAGGACACTCCTATGCACCATTCAGGACTCACAGGATGATGGTATCCAGTGATAACATTGGGTGGGTGGGTATGTTCTTCTTTGTCCCTGTGTGTTCTCCAGGGTCCTCAAATCTGTGGCCCTCCAATTGTTGCAAAACTACAATTCCCATCATGCTTTGGCTTCCCATGTCCAGGCACGCTGGAAATTGCCGTTCTGCAATGGCTGGTTCCCCATCTCTGCCGCATGAGACTAGATTGTGAGTTCCTCGGCTCTGGGACTATTGTGAATGCTCATATCCTGCAGACCAGTGTTCCACAACCACATGGCATGCTGGGAATTGTAGTTTCACAACAAGCTGGAAGGCCACAGGTTGCAGTAATATAGTTATACCCAACTGGTGACTCTCCCGTTGATGTGAAACTACAACTCCCAGCATTCCCTGACTGTTTTGGAAGCTTCAGTCTATCATGGAATGCTGGAAGTTGTAGTTTCACAACAAGCTGGGGGGCCACAGGTTGCAGTAATATAGTGGTACCCAACCAGTGATGTGAAACTACAACTCCCAGCATTCCCTGACTGTCTTGGAAGCTTCGGTCTATCATGGCATACTGGGAGTTGTAGTTTTACAAAATCTAAAGAGCCACAGCTTGCACTAGTACAGTGCTCTTAAATCTATGGCTCATTGATACAAAACTACAACCCCCAGCATTCCCCTGACAGCCAGGAAAGCTGCAGTCTAGCATTGCATGCTGGGAGTTGTAGTCTTAGAACAATTGGAGAGCCAGAGATTTCACTAGTACAGCAGCCTTAAATCTATGGCTCATTGACTGATACTAAACTACAAGTCCCAGCCTACCCCGATAGTCAGGGAAGCTGCAGAACGTCACAGCATTGTAGTTTTACAACAGCCAGTGGTTGGTGGTCTTCAACCTATTGCAAAACTACAACTCCCAGCATCCCATGACTGTTGGGGAAGCTGCAGTTTATCATTACATGCTGGGAATTGTAGATCCCTAACATCTGGGGGGGTCAAATGGTTCCCCTACAGCAGTGTCCCCCAACTGGGGGTCGTCCAATGGTTGTAAAACTACAACTCCCATCATACCCTCACATTTAGGGAAGTTGCAGTCTATCATGGCATGCTGGGAATTGTAGTTCCCTAACATCTGTGGAGTTGCACTAGAGTTCCCCAACCAGTGGTTGTAAAACTACAATTCCCAACATGCCCTGACAGCCAAAGGCTGTCAGGGCATGTTGGGAATTGTAGTTTTACAACTGCTTGAGAGGCTATAGACTTGGATGGGGCCATATAAAGGGCAATAAACCAATCCCTGGGTCCAGGTCAGGGCAAGGCCGCTATCGCTCCCGTCTTGTGTAGCGTTATTCAGCAGTCATCCCCCGAGGACACGGCTCCGTCCCATGGCCCAGCTGGAGCTCTGCACATGTCAATCTGCGTGTTCTCGCTGACGTGACGAGCCCGGCGCGGCCTGTTTGATGCTCAGGCATCTCCCGCTTAGACACGGATTTGTCTTTGTTACAATTTGCCCAGGGGAGTAGAAAAGAAAAAACTGGAAAGTTTTTTCTTCCCTTTTTAACATGTGACAGCAAAGGCTCCGAATAAACATCTGCTTCTCCGTACTAGAGAGAGCCCTTTCATGTGCGGCGGGCGGGAGCCTCCAGGTCCTACATCACCTGTAACTAGCACAGGTATGGGAATTAAAAGGACAAAAGCACTTAAAGGGATACTACGGTGATTTTTTTTCCAGATTAACTGGTGTCAGAAAGCTTTGCAGATTTGTAATTGTACTTCTTTTTAAAAATCTCTAGTCTTCCATTACTTATCAGTTGCTGCATGTCCTGCAGGAAGTGGCGTATTCTTTCCAGTGTGACACAGTGCTCTCTGCTCCCACCTCTGTCCAGAGCAGCAGCAAATCCCCATAGAAAACCTCTCCTGCTCTGTATAGTTCCTGACATGGACAGAGGTGGCAGCAGAGAGCATTGTGTCAGACTGGAGAGAATACACCATTTCCTGCAGGACATACAGCAGCTGATAAGGAATGGAAGATTATTAAATAGAAGTAAATTACAAATCTATATAAAACTTTCTGAAACCAGCTGACTGAAAGAAAAATGTTTTCACCGGAGTACCCCTTTAAAGGATGAGTGCAAACAGGCAGGACCAGTTACTGTGTGCCTGGGATGCAGCGACCAACATCAGATCCTGCTCCGATCCAGCCGGTGAGTCAGGGGGTGACAGTCTACAGGTTAGGGCCCTATTCCACCGGACGATTATCGTTTGCATAATCGTTAACGATTAACGATCTCAAACGACCGCTATTGCGAAAGACCTGAAAACGTTCACTCATTTCCATGGAACGATAATCGTTACTTATGATCGTAATTGCAATCGTTTTTTCTTCGCTATTTATTCGATATTGCGTTCTATCTTGCGATCTATGGCGAACGACCGAACGATGTCTTATTTAATGCGAACGATTTGCGAACGAGCAACAATAAAAATAGGTCCAGGTCTTATAAAGCGATCAACGATTTCTCGTTCGGTCGTTAATCGTTAACTGCATTTCAACCGAACGATTACCGTTTAGATTCGAACGATTTAACGATAATCTGAACGATAATCGTCCGGTGGAATAGGGCCCTTACTCTCTAGTTCAGGTTTATTCATTGTTTGTTTCCAAATGTTTCTTGTTAATTGAAAAAAAAAATAAAATTAATAAATAATCAAACTCCAAGATTCTTGTAAGTTTTGAGCAGCACGCGGTTACTGGCGGCAGAGCCGAGAGTTAGTGTGTTATCTGCCTCATATCATTAGTGTGGTAAGGACTGCAGAACACTCGGCGCCCAGCAGGGGGCAGCACTGACCGGGAGCATTTCCTCTGCCCAATGGAGAAGCGCAGAAACCTGACCTCACTGGGGTCTCTGGAGAGTGAACTGTACAGCGGGATAAAGGGAGACAATAAGCGGAGGTGTAAAAGAGAACCCCAACCCCACATGGTATCAGCTGTATGTGTTCTCACGTCAAGTAGAAAATAGAGAAGAATGTCCAGCTCCAACAGGGGCTTTACAAAATTTAAGTTTTTTCCAAAAAATGTAAAATATAAAAAACATGGATATCCAGGTCTAACATGACTAAGGAACGCTAAGCTCTGAAACGCGTCGGCATTAGACCTGGATTTCCATTTTCTTTTATATTTTACATGGAATATACCTCAATTATTTTAACGCCCCTGTTGGAGCTGGACATTGTTCTCTATTTTCTACAAGTACATGTGGACGGGAGTCGGCCTGCTTGTTACCGCGCTCCACTGGAGGCATATGGTCTTTACTACCAAAAAGGGTGAGCTGACTTACACTATAATTTCTGCTGTGCTGTTCCTCATGTCTGCTCCCTCCCCCCTCTCACAGCATTCACTTTCAAAGCGATTCAGATAAAAGATGTAGCTGCACCCCCCTCCTCTCCCCATCTATGTATTACATTCCTGTCGCTACCACGTTTCTCCGGGGTAAAAAAGACCCAATTAAAAGGTCAGCTGATCAGATCCCTGACACTCGGTGCTGATCAGCCAATCAGAGCCAGACTTGTGTTATGCCCCACCCCCACCTGCTCAACAAAACTTGCAGGGAAGGAAGGAGCGGAAAGAGGATGCACAGTAGAACACATTTAGTATGGGGGGATGTCAAGTATTGTGGGGGGGGGGGGGTTATATATCATGGGGGAGAAACTACATAGGCGGAGTAAAGAATACAGTATGGGGACTGGCTGCAGAGAGGGTGGAGGTATACAGTATGGGGAGGGAGGTATACAGTATGGGGACTGGCTGCAGAGACGGTGGAGGTATACAGTATAGGGACTGGCTGCAAAGAGGGTGGAAGTATACAGTATAGGGACTGGCTGCAGAGAGGGTGGAGGTATACAGTATGGGGACTGGCTGCAGAGAGGGTGGAGGTATACAGTATGGGGAGGGAGGTATACAGTATGGGGACTGGCTGCAGAGAGGGTGGAGGTATACAGTATGGGGAGAGATTTATACAGTATGGAGACTGGCTGCAGAGAGGGTGGAGGTATACAGTATGGGGAGAGATTTATACAGTATGGAGACTGGCTGCAGAGAGGGTGGAGGTATACAGTATGGGGACTGGCTGCAGAGAGGGTGGAGGTATACAGTATGGGGACTGGCTGCAGAGAGGGTGGAGGTATACAGTATGGGGAGGGAGGTATACAGTATGGGGACTGGCTGCAGAGAGGGTGGAGGTATACAGTATGGGGAGAGATTTATACAGTATGGAGACTGGCTGCAGAGAGGGTGGAGGTATACAGTATGGGGACTGGCTGCAGAGAGGGTGGAGGTATATAGTATGGGGAGAGAGGTATACAGTATGGGGACTGGCTGCAGACGGGATATTTTAAGTATGGGAAAACAACTACAGAGGGTATGCAGGTATAGGGTATACAGTATACAGTATGGAGGCCTAACTACAGGGGAACTTACCATGTAGGAGTGGGATATACAGTATGGCAGCTAACTACCATATAGAGAGGGGCTACAATGTAGAGACTTTGGGGGAGATTTATCAAAGGGTGTAAAATTTAGACTGGTGCAAACTGCCCACAGCAACCAATCACAGCTCAGCTTCCAGCTCTGGTGAAAGGAAAGCTGAGCTGTGATTGGTTGCTGTGGCCAGTTTGCACCAGTCTAAATTTTACCCCCTTTAATAAAGTTCCTGCTTTTTTTCTCTGAAAATAAGCCCTAGCCATTTTTTTCAGATAAAAAAAACAATATAAA
Source organism: Dendropsophus ebraccatus (assembly GCF_027789765.1). Classification (NCBI taxonomy): domain Eukaryota; kingdom Metazoa; phylum Chordata; class Amphibia; order Anura; family Hylidae; genus Dendropsophus; species Dendropsophus ebraccatus. The sequence goes on along the minus strand of NC_091457.1, from coordinate 8,077,339 downwards.
ACCTGTCTCTTATTTTCAGAGAAACACGATATCTGTCTATTATATATATGACAAAGTCCTATGTGTTCACTTGTACAACTGATCTATGCACCCATATCAACACATTATAAAGGATAAACTGGTATAGAAACTGGAGCGACACCGTGGCCCTTGTGGAAACTGCTGTGGCCCCTGTGGGCGGCCCTTCAGATAAGGACGTATCAGTGTCCTCCACCAGAGGTTAATGTGTATGAGATTTCCCTTAGAAAGCAGGGGGGTTGTGTTACACGGTGGTGGCGGGGGTTCTCCTCGGGGTAGTTACATCATATCCCACTGCTACATGGGGCCAGAATCTCCTTGATGTCACGAGAGCCTGGCGGGGAGGCGAGGCGGAGGGGTCAGCTCTAATCTATGGCTAATGTCAGGTTCGGGGTGTGATTATACTATCCTAGGGAGCCTCTAATATACAGAGCCACTTTCCTAGGAGCAAATGCAGACTGGAATATTAGCCATCTGTATAAAGGGGCGGCGAGACTGCTGCTAACTATGAGAGAGATGGAGGAGCTTAGGAAAGGGAGTGCATCTGACCCCATATACCTGAGGAGGGGTCTCTATGTGACCCCAGGATATAATACACCTGAGGAGGGGTCTGTATATGATATATAGGATATAATACACCTGAGGAGGGGTCTGTATATGACATATAGGATATAATACACCTGAGGAGGGGTCTGTATATAATATATAGAGTATAATACACCTGAGGAGGGGTCTGTATATGATATATAGGATATAATACACCTGAGGAGGGGTCTGTATGTGACCCCAGGATATAATACACCTGAGGAGGGGTCTGTATGTGACCCCAGGATATAATACACCTGAGGAGGGGTCTGTATATGATATATGGGATATAATACACCTGAGGAGGGGTCTGTATATAATATATAGAGTATAATACACCTGAGGAGGGGTCTCTATGTGACCCCAGGATATAATACACCTGAGGAGGGGTCTGTATATGATATATAGGATATAATACACCTGAGGAGGGGTCTGTATATGATATATAGGGTATGATACACCTGAGGAGGGGTCTGTATATGATATATAGGGTATAATACACCTGAGGAGGGGTCTGTATATGATATATAGGATATAATACACCTGAGGAGGGTCTGTATATGATATATAGGATATAATACACCTGAGGAGGGGTCTGTATATGATATATAGGATATAATACACCTGAGGAGGGGTCTGTATATGATATATAGGATATAATACACCTGAGGAGGGGTCTGTATATGATATATAGGATATAATACACCTGAGAAGGGGTCTGTATATGATATATAGGATATAATACACCTGAGGAGGGGTCTCTATGTGACCACAGGATATAATACACCTGAGGAGGGGTCTGTATATGATATATAGGATATAATACACCTGAGGAGGGGTCTGTATATGATATATAGGGTATAATACACCTGAGGAGGGTCTGTATATGATATATAGGATATAATACACCTGAGGAGGGGTCTGTATATGATATATAGGATATAATACACCTGAGGAGGGGTCTGTATATGATATATAGGATATAATACACCTGAGGAGGGGTCTGTATATGATATATAGGATATAATACACCTGAGGAGGGGTCTGTATATGATATATAGGATATAATACACCTGAGGAGGGGTCTGTATATGATATATAGGGTATAATACACCTGAGGAGGGGTCTGTATATGATATATAGGATATAATACACCTGAGGAGGGGTTTGTATATGATATATAGGATATAATACACCTGAGGAGGGGTCTGTATATGATATATAGGATATAATACACCTGAGGAGGGGTCTGTATATGATATATAGGATATAATACACCTGAGGAGGGGTCTGTATATGATATATAGGATATAATACACCTGAGGAGGGGTCTGTATATGATATATAGGATATAATACACCTGAGGAGGGGTCTGTATATGATATATAGGATATAATACACCTGAGGAGGGGTCTGTATATGATATATAGGATATAATACACCTGAGGAGGGGTCTGTATATGATATATAGGGTATGATACACCTGAGGAGGGGTCTGTATATGATATATAGGATATAATACACCTGAGGAGGGGTCTGTATATGATATATAGGGTATGATACACCTGAGGAGGGGTCTGTATATGATATATAGGATATAATACACCTGAGGAGGGGTCTCTATGTGACCCCAGGATATAATACACCTGAGGAGGGGTCTGTATATGATATATAGGATATAATACACCTGAGGAGGGGTCTCTATGTGACCACAGGATATAATACACCTGAGGAGGGGTCTGTATATGACATATAAGATATAATACACCTGAGGAGGGGTCTGTATATGATATATAGGGTATAATACACCTGAGGAGGGGTCTGTATATGATATATAGGATATAATACACCTGAGGAGGGGTCTGTATATGATATATAGGATATAATACACCTGAGGAGGGGTCTGTATATGACATATAGGATATAATACACCTGAGGAGGGGTCTGTATATGACATATAGGATATAATACACCTGAGGAGGGGTCTGTATATGATATACAGGATATAATACACCTGAGGAAGGGTCTGTATATGATATATAGGATATAATACACCTGAGGAGGGGTCTGTATATGACATATAGGATATAATACACCTGAGGAGGGGTCTGTATATGATATATAGGGTACAATACACCTGAGGAGGGATCTGTATATGGCCACAGGAGGAGGGGTCTCTGTACAGGGTTCCTTCCCGTGTCCCCCCCACATGATAAGCCAAGGCTCTGGCGGTACCTGGAGTGCATCTCTCCTTGTGCTTTGCTCTGTGACTGCGGAGGTTGCTGTGGTTGTTGGCACTGGACTGGAGCGGGGGGATAGGGCTGGGCATGGGGGGTGCTGGGAGGATGATATGGCTGCTGGCACTGGTTTGGCGTTCCTGAATGTTGGGGCGCTGGAGCCGGCTGGTGATAGATCTGCTTCTGGGGCTGCTGCTGCTGTTGCTGTTGCTGCTTGAAACGCGACAGGCTGAAGAACAGGCCGAGGATCGCCTTCAGATTCCCATTCCTGATCTCTGTAAATGACAGGAGAGACGTCACTGATATGCAGGAGACTAAGTGTACATACTAATAGCCATATAGTGGTAGGGTAGTATATAGTGATAGCATAAAGTATATAGTGATAGCATATAGGATATAGTGAGAGTACAGCATATAGTATATAGTGATAACATATAGTATATAATGATAGTACAGCATATAGTATATAGTGATAACATATAGTATATAATGATAGTACAGCATATAGTATATAGTGATAACATATAGTATATAATGATAGTACAGCATATAGTATATAGTAATAGAGAGCATTATAACGCCATAATTACATGCAATTCAGATTCAGTATGTATGATATGTACAGTACAACTTCTCATTATCCTTTTAGATTCAGTATGTATGATATGCACAGTACAACTTCTCATTATCAGTATGTATGATATGCACAGTACAACTTCTCATTATCAGTGATATGCACAGTACAACTTCTCATTATCCTTTTAGATTCAGCATGTACGATATGCACAGTACAACTTCTCATTATCCTTTTAGATTCAGCATGTATGATATGCACAGTACAACTTCTCTTTATCAGTATGTATGATATGCACAGTACAACTTCTCATTATCCTTTTAGATTCAGCATGTATGATATGCACAGTACAACTTCTCATTATCCTTTTAGATTCAGTATGTATGATATGCACAGTACAACTTCTCATTATCAGTATGTATGATATGTACAGTACAACTTCTCATTATCCTTTTAGATTCAGTATGTATGATATGCACAGTACAACTTCTCATTATCCTTTTAGATTCTCTATGTATAAGCTCTGCACAGTACAACTTCTCGTATTTCTCATATATACTTGTACTAGAGTACAAGTGTATACAAGTTGTATCTGCTCAGCGCTGTGTCCTGGCCTGTGAGGTGGGGACCTCATACATCACTGTGTGTGGGGGGATCGGTGCAGACACCAGGGTGGGCAGCTCTGATGTAGGTGGAGGGGAGGATCGCACTAAATCTAGAGATAAGAGCGGACACATCTGTTACTGACAGCACCGCGGCCTCAGGAGACGCCTCGCCTGGAAACCAACCAAAACTTACAAATCAGACTATATAATGGTCACATATCAGAACATGGAGAACATCACATCACACCCATCTCAGCTAATACAGATAAAGGGGCACTCCAGAGGGAAACGAAAATGTTTTCAGATCAACTGGAGTCAGAAAGTTCTATGGATTTGTAATTTACTTCTATTTAATAATCTCTAGTCTTCATGTACTTATCAGCTGCTGTATGTCCTGCAGGAAGTAGTGTATTCTCTCCAGTCTGATACAGTGCTCTCTGCTGCCACCTCTGTCCATGTCAGGAACTGTCCAGAGTAGCAGCAAATCCCCATAGAAAACCTCTCTGACATGGACAGAGGTGGCAGCAGAGAGCACTGTGTCAGACTGGAAAAAATACACCACTTCCTGTAGGACATACAGCAGCTGAAAAGTACTGGAAGACTGGAGATTTAAAATAGAAGTAATTCACAAATCTATATAACTTTCTGACACTAGATGATCAGCCATCAGCTATCCCTCCTGATCCCCCATATACATGCATGCTCTGCCATCAGCTATCCCTTCTGATCCCCTATATACATGCATGCTCTGCCATCAGCTATCCCTCCTGATCCCCCCATATACATGCATGCTCTGCCATCAGCTATCCCTCCGGATCCCCCCATATACATGCATGCTCCGCCATCAGCTATCCCTCCTGATCCCCCCATATACATGCATGTTCTGCCATCAGCTATCCCTCCTGATCCCCCATATACATGCATGCTCTGCCATCAGCTATCCCTCCTGATCCCCCATATACATGCATGCTCCGCCATCAGCTAGCCCTCCTGAACCCCCCATATACATGCATGCTCTGCCATCGGCTATCCCTCCTGATCCCCCATATACATGCATGCTCCGCCATCAGCTATCCCTCCTGATCCCCATATACATGCATGCTCTGCCAACAGCTATCCCTCCTGATCCCCCATATACATGCATGCTCTGCCATCGGCTATCCCTCCTGATCCCCATATACATGCATGCTCTGCCATCAGCTATCCCTCCTGATTCCCCATATACATGCATGCTCTGCCATCAGCTATCCCTCCTGATCCCCATATACATACATGCTCTGCCATCAGCTATCTCTCCTGATCCCCATATACATGCATGTTCTGCCATCAGCTATCCCTCCTGATCCCCATATACATGCATGTTCTGCCATCAGCTATCCCTCCTGATCCCCCATATACATGCATGCTCTGCCATCAGCTATCCCTCCTGATCCCCCCATATACATGCATGCTCTGCCATCAGCTATCCCTCCTGATCCCCCATATACATGCATGCTCTGCCATCAGCTATCCCTTCTGATCCCCTATATACATGCATGCTCTGCCATCAGCTATCCCTCCTGATCCCCCCTATATACATGCATGCTCCGCCATCAGCTATACCTCCTGATCCCCCATATACATGCATGCTCCGCCATCAGCTATCCCTCCTGATCCCCCCCCCATATACATGCATGCTCTGCCATCAGCTATCCCTCCTGATCCCCCCCATATACATACATGCTCCGCCATCAGCTATCCCTCCTAATCCCCCATATACATGCATGCTCCGCCATCAGCTATCCCTCCTGATCCCCCATATACATGCATGCTCCGCCATCAGCTATCCCTCCTGATCCCCTATATACATGCATGCTCCGCCATCAGCTATCCCTCCTGATCCCCCCATATACATGCATGCTCCGCCATCAGCTATCCCTCCTGATCCCCCCATATACATGCATGCTCTGCCATCAGCTATCCCTCCTGATCCTCCCATATACATGTATGCTCTGCCATCAGCTATCCCTCCTGATCCCCCATATACATGCATGCTCTGCCATCAGCTATCCCTCCTGATCCCCATATACATGCATGCTCTGCCATCAGCTATCTCTCCTGATCCCCATATACATGCATGCTCTGCCATCAGCTATCCCTCCTGATTCCCCCCATATACATGCATGCTCCGCCATCAGCTATCCCTCCTGATCCCCCTATATACATGCATGCTCTGCCATCAGCTATCCCTCCTGATCCCCCATATACATGCTTGCTCAGCTCTGCCATCAGCTATCTCTCCTGATTCCCCATATACATGCATGCTCTGCCATCAGCTATCCCTCCTGATCCCCCATATACATGCATGCTAAGCTCTGCCATCAGCTATCCCTCCTGATCCCCCATATACATGTATGCTCTGCCATCAGCTATCCCTCCTGATCCCCCATATACATGCATGCTCTGCCATCAGCTATCTCTCCTGATCCCCATATACATGCATGCTCTGCCATCAGCTATCCCTCCTGATTCCCCCCATATACATGCATGCTCCGCCATCAGCTATCCCTCCTGATCCCCCTATATACATGCATGCTCTGCCATCAGCTATCCCTCCTGATCCCCCATATACATGCTTGCTCAGCTCTGCCATCAGCTATCTCTCCTGATTCCCCATATACATACATGCTCTGCCATCAGCTATCCCTCCTGATCCCCCATATACATGCATGTTCTGCCATCAGCTATCCCTCCTGATCCCCCATATACATACATGCTCCGCCATCAGCTATCCCTCCTGATCCCCCATATACATGCATGCTCCGCCATCAGCTATCCCTCCTGATCCCCCATATACATGCATGTTCTGCCATCAGCTATCCCTCCTGATCCCCCATATACATGCATGCTCCGCCAACAGCTATCCCTCCTGATCCCCTATATACATGCATGCTCCGCCATCAGCTATCCCTCCTGATCCCCCATATACATGCATGCTCCGCCATCAGCTATCTCTCCTGATCCCCCATATACATGCATGCTCTGCCATCAGCTATCCCTCCTGATCCCCCATATACATACATGCTCTGCCATCAGCTATCCCTCCTGATCCCAATATACATGTATGCTCTGCCATCAGCTATCCCTCCTGATCCCCCATATACATGCATGCTCCGCCATCAGCTATCCCTCCTGATCCCCCATATACATGCATGCTCCGCCATCAGCTATCCCTCCTGATCCCCCATATACATGCATGCTCTGCCATCGGCTATCCCTCCTGATCCCCCATATACATGCATGCTCTGCCATCAGCTATCTCTCCTGATCCCCCATATACATACATGCTCTGCCATCAGCTATCCCTCCGGATCCCCCCATATACATGCATGCTCTGCCATCAGCTATCCCTCCTGATCCCCCATATACATGCATGCTCTGCCATCAGCTATCCCTCCTGATCCCCCATATACATGCATGCTCCGCCATCAGCTATCCCTCCTGATCCCCCCATATACATGCATGCTCTGCCATCGGCTATCCCTCCTGATCCCCCATATACATGCATGCTCTGCCATCAGCTATCTCTCCTGATCCCCATATATATGCATGCTCTGCCATCAGCTATCTCTCCTGATCCCCCATATACATGCATGCTCCGCCATCAGCTATCCCTCCTGATCCCCCATATACATACATGCTCCGCCATCAGCTATCCCTCCTGATCCCCCCATATACATGCATGTTCTGCCATCAGCTATCCCTCCTGATCCCCCATATACATGCATGTTCTGCCATCAGCTATCCCTCCGGATCCCCCCATATACATGCATGCTCCGCCATCAGCTATCCCTCCTGATCCCCCATATACATGCATGTTCTGCCATCAGCTATCCCTCCTGATCCCCCATATACATGCATGTTCTGCCATCAGCTATCCCTCCTGATCCCCCTATATACAGGCATGCTCCGCCATCAGCTATCCCTCCTGATCCCCCATATACATACATGCTCTGCCATCAGCTATCCCTCCTGACCCCCCATATACATACATGCTCTGCCATCAGCTATCCCTCCTGATCCCCATATACATGCATGTTCTGCCATCAGCTATCCCTCCTGACCCCCCCCCATATACATGCATGCTCCGCCATCAGCTATCCCTCCTGATCCCCCCCCATATACATGCATGTTCTGCCATCAGCTATCCCTCCTGATCCCCCATATACATGCATGCTCTGCCATCAGCTATCCCTCCTGATCCCCCATATACATACATGCTCTGCCATCAGCTATCCCTCCTGATCCCCCATATACATGCATGCTCTGCCATCAGCTATCCCTCCTGATCCCCCCCATATACATGCATGCTCCGCCATCAGCTATACCTCCTGATCCCCCATATACATGCATGCTCTGCCATCAGCTATCCCTCCTGATCCCCCATATACATACATGCTCTGCCATCAGCTATCCCTCCGGATCCCCCCATATACATGCATGCTCTGCCATCAGCTATCCCTCCTGATCCCCCATATACATGCATGCTCCGCCATCAGCTATCCCTCCTGATCCCCCATATACATACATGCTCTGCCATCAGCTATCCCTCCTGATCCCCATATACATGCATGCTCTGCCATCAGCTATCCCTCCTGATCCCCCATATACATGCATGTTCTGCCATCAGCTATCCCTCCTGATCCCCCCATATACATGTATGCTCTGCCATCAGCTATCCCTCCTGACCCCCCATATACATGCATGCTCCGCCATCAGCTATCCCTCCTGATCCCCCCATATACATGCATGTTCTGCCATCAGCTATCCCTCCTGATCCCCCATATACATACATGCTCTGCCATCAGCTATCCCTCCTGATCCCCCATATACATGCATGCTCTGCCATCAGCTATCCCTCCTGATCCCCCATATACATGCATTCTCTGCCATCAGCTATCCCTCCTGATCCCCCCATATACATGCATGCTCTGCCATCAGCTATCCCTCCTGATCCCCCCATATACATGCATGCTCTGCCATCGGCTATCCCTCCTGATCCTCCCATATACATGCATGTTCTGCCATCAGCTATCCCTCCTGATCCCCCATATACATGCATGCATTGTGCCCAATTCCTTTGTTGTCGGGGGATTGACATTAGAGGTGTCGGCTCACTCCCTTCTTTGGATTGAAGCTATATGGATACTCAGGTACAAGCCATCTAATATGTACAGTCACTCCATCTCCGAAAGATTAGGACCGACCTCTCCTGAAACACTCTGTGGTGCTGGGCATAGGCAGACACCCCTGTGTATTGGTCCCCTTGCACATGATGTACATGTAGATGTATCCGCACCGCCCCCCCCCCCCCCCCGCCCTCCTCCTGTGTATTTATACCCCATAAGGTTACATGGGGAGAGGCTGGGCCCGCTAGGCCGCTCACAGCACAGACAACATCACGGTATGGATTTACGGCAGTAATAACAAGCGAGGCCGGGAACAGGTGCAGACTCCATCTACAAGTATATACATTACAAGTGTGAAAAGAGGCGACACCGGGGGGCACGGGGCGAGGGGCAGAGAGGCAAACAATGTCTTATTAACAGGTGGGAGATACGGGGTCATCTCCAGCTCCCTCAGCTTTGGCTGTCCAGGCATGATGGGGGTTGTAGTTCTGCAGCAGACGCAGGACACAGGTTTAGCAGCGGCGATCAATAGGATCTCCATCCTGAAGACGTTACATATTACTCACTGGATGTTAGATTGTTGCGGTTTTTAGTTTTTAGACTATTAATGGGGAATTTCCAAGCTTTTTCTATAAAGAGGGAATTTCAGGGGTTAATTCTTCATTACATGGGGCATCATAGCCATGAGAAGGCACGGGCGTCTGCAGATGGTGGTGCCCAGGAAAGTACCATGCAGAGTGATAGCCTATACTAAGAAGGTCTTGTGTTCTCTGCGATTGATTGGGAAACCCCAAATCAGTAAGGGGGTACTCCGGCAAAAATATTTTTCTTTCAAATCAACTGGTACCAGAAATTTACAGTATACAGATATGTAAATTACTTCTATTTAAAAATCTCCAGCCTTTCAATACTTATCAGCTGCTGTATGTCCTGCAGAGAGGTTTTCTATGGGGATTCGCTGCTGCTCTGGACAGTTCCTGACATGGACAGAGGTGGCAACAGAAAGCACTGTGTCAGACTGGAAAGAATACACCAGGGCATACAGCAGCTAATAAGTACTGGAAGACTGGAGATTTTTAAATAGAAGTTACAAATCTATATAAATTGCTGAAATGACTTGATTTGAAAGAAAAAGATTTTTGCAGCAGTACCCCTTTAACCCCAGGGGCTACATTACAAAACAGTGTCACAGCTGGGAGTTATAGTTCTGCAACAGTTAAAAACAAACAGCACTAGTGCAACCAATGGTTGTTGTAAGACTACAATTCCCAGCATGCAATGATAGATTGCAGCTTACCTGGCGGTCAGGGCATGCTGGGCAATGTAGTTTTGCTAAGAAGCCGCAGGTTAGATACCCTACACTTCTGCAACCTGTGACCCTTCATATGTTGAGGAAATAATTCCAAGCATGCCATGGCAGACTATGGCTTCAGAGTGCATGCTGGGAGATGTAGTGGCTGAGGACCATTGCTCTAGTGCATTCTAGCACCATCTGACCAGTAGAATCACTGGGAATGTAACCAGGAGAAGCAATGGTGATGCCAAGAAAATCCAACTACAGGCAGCTCTAAGGGGGTGATGGTGCATGGCGGTCCGGTATCTCCCAGCTATCTTTTCCTGTGTGTATTACTCCCAGTATATATAATCAGTATATAAAAGCTAAAACAACAACTATAAAAATCCGGAGTAATCCTACCCTCACAGCTGTACGAGGCTCTAGCACCGGATGCCGGCGGTCCCACCCACCATCGATCGCGTTTCACGGGTTCAGGTCGGCGTTACCCGATACGGTGGCAGCTATTCGGTGCCTGCGCTCCTTGCCGACACGTTTATTTTTGTGCCTACAACTGGTAGGACGACTTCTGGCTGTATATCCAGAAATAGTGACATCAGATCCAGCACCTATTCCTGGAGGGCCGGAGCCGCGGGGCGCGGACACAAAGGGAACATTCTCCTTGGGGAGGGAAATAACGTGACATCTCTCTTTTCAAGCTTAAATCCAAACAATTGAAAAGTTTGGAGAAGGACGGCTGTCGCTCGGCTGCTGTATTTGCTTTGTCGATCCGCATTATGACAGCTATAATCCTGCAGATTGCTCGCGATATATATGGGGCGTATGGGGTCACCTGGGTCACCTGACAAGCCTTGACAAGTTCATTTAAAGGAATTCACTGTAAGGATTCAATTTTTTTGCATCATTGTTTTATTAGGAAGATAAGTGGTCGCTGATGATGTTGATCACAAAAAACAACACAAAATCTATACTTTCCTCGATGGGTAATCACATCACAGGTGTGATAACCCAACCGGTGATCCACAACCTGCAGCTCCCGAGCCATTACAAAACTACGACCGCCAGTATGCTCCGACAACCTTCAGGTGGCCTTGGCATGCTGGAAGTTGTAGTTGCACAATGGGTGGAGGAGTCACAGGTAGGAGACCACTACACTCAAGCAACCCATGCCTCTCCATCTGTTGCAAAAAAACAACAAAGCACAGCATGCCCTGACAACCTTTGGTAGTAAAGGCATGCTGGGAGTTGTAGTACTGCGACAGCTGAAGAGTCAAAGGTTGGAGAACACTGCACTAGTGCAACCTGTGGCTTTTCAGCTGTTGCAAAACTACAATGCCCAACATGGCCTGACTGCCTTAGGGTGACAAGACAGGCTGGGAGTTGTAGTTTCCGAGTCAGGTTAGGTTGGGAGTTATAGTTTTGTCTGAGCTGAGGAGCCACAGGTTGAAGACTACTCCACTAGTGCAACCTCTGTCCCTCCTGCTATTGGGAAACTACAAATCCCAGCATGCCATGGCAGACAGTGCTTTTTCCTAGGCACAGTGGGACTTGTAGTTTCACAACAGACCCAGTGTATCCTATCACTGCCTGGCAAGTATAGTAACCAGGAAAGAAAACAATCTGCAAACATTGGTAGTTATGGTGCAGCACTTCCTGACCACAGGGGGCGCCATCTACCACTAATATGTCAGAGTACCAGCTGTGAAATGATTTAATGATAAAATATACCGGTATGGATTTGGCCGTCCAGGCATGATGGGAGTTGTAGTTCCTCATCCCAGTTCTTATTACATATCATGGGCAGTCACACTGTATGGGCGGCCTGCACTCTTTGGGTGAACTATAACTCCCAGCATGCTTAGCTCCAGTAGGACAGACCATCATGGTGTAGCGTGTATCTGGCGGGAGGTGACTGTATTACTTAGTGAGTGCACCAGGTTCCCAGGCTCTCAGACAATGTCACATTGAAGACTCACCCTCCGCTGACAGGCCTTGTATGTTAATTCCTTTAGCTGCCAGGAAGCTCAGGCAGGCATCAATGTTCTCAATCTAAAGAAAACACAAAGTGACCGATTATACACAGAAAAGTGACAGCTGGAATCCTGTGATGTCACTATCACTCCCTACAAGGGTAACGCACAGTACCACTTCTGTCCTGTATATATATGCAGTGCACAGTACCACTTCTCCTGTCCTGTATGCTGGGTGTAATCCTCAGTATATATATACAGTGCACATTACCACTTCTCCTGTCCTGTATGCTGGGTATAATCCTCAGTATATATATATATATATATATATATATATATATATATATATATATATATACATATATATATATATATATACACAGTGCACAGTACCACTTCTCCTGCCCTGTATGCTGGGTGTAATCCTCAGTATATATACAGTGCACAGTACCACTTCTCCTGTCCTGTATGCTGGGTGTAATCCTCAGTATATATATATATATATATATATATATATACAGTGCACAGTACCACTTCTCCATTATGCTGGGTGTAATTCTCAGTATATATATATATACAGTGCACAGTACCACTTCTCCTGTATGCCCGGTGTAATCCTCAGTATATATACAGTGCACAGTACCACTTCTCCTGTCCTGTATGCTGGGTGTAATCCTCAGTATATATATATATATATATATATATATATATATATATACATACAGTGCACAGTACCACTTCTCCTGTCCTGTATGCTGGGTGTAATCCTCAGTATATATATATATATATATATATATATATATATATATATATATATATATATATATACAGTGCACAGTACCACTTCTCCTGTCCTGTATGCTGGGTGTAATCCTCAGTATATATACAGTGCACAGTACCACTTCTCCTGTCCTGTATGCTGGGTGTAATCCTCAGTGTATATATATACAGTGCACAGTACCACTTCTCCTGTCCTGTATGCTGGGTGTAATCCTCAGTATATATATATACAGTGCACAGTACCACTTCTCCTGTCCTGTATGCTGGGTGTAATCCTCAGTATATATACAGTGCACAGTACCACTTCTTCTGTCCTGTATGCTGGGTGTAATCCTCAGTGTATATATATACAGTGCACAGTACCACTTCTCCAATCCTGTGTGGATATATATATATATATATATTTTTTATATATATATATATATATATATATATATATATATATATATATATATATATACACACGCAGTGCACAGTACCACTTCTCCTGTCCTGTATGCTGGGTGTAATCCTCAGTATATATACAGTGCACTGTACCACTTCTCCTGTCCTGTATATATATACACTGTGCACAGTACCACTTCTCCTATCCTGTATATATATATATACACTGTGCACAGTACCACTTCTTCTGTCCTGTATGCTGCAGTACCTCAGGGTCACATGGTATATCTCCCCATAGATGATACCAGGAGCCCCCGTTTAGCTTCAGCCTCCTATACAGTTGCTATACACCCCCTGGGGGGACAGCTCCCTGGTTAATCTGTATTGTCTGTATATTGGGGGGGTCAGGTCTGTATACAGCAGCTGGCAGCATGAAGTGTTAGATACACCCGCGCACACATAATGTATCTCATGGCTCTCACACTATTATAGGGGCAGGCGTTACTCATTAGTCTTGCAGCCATTGTTCTGTACAGTGACTATACAATAGAGATAGGACAGACAATAGATCGGGGGTTTGGGGTAAATTATTCCAGCCATGCGAGGACTGCGGGATGGGGAGCGTATGCTGTGGCCGGGGGGCATCATCCCAGGGATTCATGGCATGCCACACATTGTGTTATCACAGGGGGCTGAGAACCAAAATAGATCCCCCCACAAGTGTCACCCAGCAGAGGATCTGAGCAATGTCAGACAAGTGTCCTGGAGGAAGCGGGGGATCTGCTGAGTGTAACACAGGATACGGCCGCCTGCTTCTTACAATGTCTTACAACCTTCTCTCTCAGTAACAGAACAATCTGATATCCAGTACTGGGCACAGCTATAATCCAGCCCAGAAGCCCCTGGTCTCTAATGTCCTAGTGTATCTATAACACGGGTAGGGAACCTTCACTCTACAGCTACGGCTGTCCAGGCATGATGGGAGTTGTAGTTTTGCAACAGCTGGAGAGACAAGGTTCTCCACCCGATCTATAATAAAACATGAAGCAACGCCGCAATAAGTTTTATTTAAGAATGTTGTGGTGTCTTGGATTTACAAATTCTATGTTCTCCTACATCTCCATGGTTACAGACTACAAAAAGCTCTGTGTAGTCAGATCCTGAAGTCATGTCTCCTCTATTTGTCTACCTACCCCAACAAACACAGAGAAGGGAGTATGAGTGCAGGGTCAGACTACATGGGGATTGTTTGTAGTCTGTTACCATGGGAACACACATTACTGCATAAAAGCTATACAAACAAAATAATAGGACATTTCTAATTAATACCTATAGTAAAATTGTTTCATGTTTGATTTAGGGTGTAAAGGTTTTGGTTGAGAAGGTGGCTGTGACCCAATGACAGAAGCCCCCTAATAGTATGGATTGTAGCTGTACCCATTACTGGACGGTAAGTATCCAGGAACATTTGGTCCTATGCAGCATAACGTGGAGGGTCACAACTATAACAGAATTATTCCCTGTGGTTATTCTGGATACGCAACCTGGACGGGATCAGTAAGCATTACCAAGATATCTCATACAGTATGTTAGCACCTTCCTGCTCTGAAGACATCTTGGAAGCCGTGAATGAGTCTTCAGGTACCTTACTGAGATCTTATAGCTCCATGACAGACCATTGACCATTGACTTCCAATAGCTCCTGAATGACAGAAGATTTTCTTTTTTCTCCTATCATCTGCCCAGAGTCATCCTGTGTGAACTTACCCCAACATTGCCCTCATAGCGGGCAGATTATTGGGCAAATAGATCATAAACTTTAACCTATTCAGAACATTGTCAGCAGATATGGGACAGAATATGAGCAGTAGCGGGGCCTGTGCCGTTCCACCTATCTTATTGTGTCTTATCTCTGGATGACGCAGATTCCCCCGTCTCCCTTGGACACAACCAATACAGCTCCGTCCATATCTGCAGAGTGAATGGAGATGCTGACGTGCGGCTCTGCAGGTACGGATGTGTCCTGAGGGATCCTGATGTGTACAGCAGGTCCGCTACTATAGACAGAGAACCCCTTTATATACAGGATATTAGGGGCCCTTTATATACAGGATATTATTGGCCCTTTATATACAGGATATTAGGGGCCCTTTATATACAGGATATTAGGGACCCTTTATATACAGGATATTAGGGACCCTTTATATACAGGATATTAGGGGCCCCCTTATATACAGGATATTAGGGACCCTTTATATACAGGATAATAGGGGCCCTTTACATACAGGATATTAGGGGCCCTTTATATACAGAATATTAGGGGCCCTTTATATACAGGATATTAGGGACCCTTTACATACAGGATATTAGGGACCCTTTATATACAGGATATTAGGGACCCTTTATATACAGGATATTAGGGGCCCTTTATATACAGAATATTAGGGACCCTTTACATACAGGATATTAGGGACCCTTTATATACAGGATATTAGGGACCCTTTACATACAGGATATTAGGGATCCTTTATATACAGGATATTAGGGACCCTTTACATACAGGATATTAGGGGCCCCCTTATATACAGGATATTAGGGACCCTTTATATACAGGATAATAGGGGCCCTTTACATACAGGATATTAGGGACCCTTTATATACAGGATATTAGGGATCCTTTATATACAGGATATTAGGGATCCTTTATATACAGGATATTAGGGACCCTTTACATACAGGATATTAGGGGCCCCCTTATATACAGGATATTAGGGACCCTTTATATACAGGATATTAGGGGCCCTTTATATACAGGATATTAGGGACCCTTTATATACAGGATATTAGGGATCCTTTATATACAGGATATTAGGGATCCTTTATATACAGGATATTAGGGGCCCCCTTATATACAGGATATTAGGGACCCTTTATATACAGGATAATAGGGGCCCTTTACATACAGGATATTAGGGGCCCTTTATATACAGAATATTAGGGACCCCTTACCTACAGGATATTAGGGACCCTTTATATACAGGATAATAGGGACCCTTTACATACAGGATATTAGGGACCCTTTATATACAGGATATTAGGGACCCTTTATATACAGGATATTAGGGGCCCTTTATATACAGAATATTAGGGGCCCTTTATATACAGGATATTAGGGACCCTTTACATACAGGATATTAGGGACCCTTTATATACAGGATATTAGGGACCCTTTACATACAGGATATTAGGGGCCCTTTATATACAGAATATTAGGGGCCCTTTATATACAGGATATTAGGGACCCTTTACATACAGGATATTAGGGACCCTTTATATACAGGATATTAGGGGCCCTTTATATACAGGATATTAGGGACCCTTTACATACAGGATATTAGGGATCCTTTACATACAGGATATTAGGGGCCCTTTACATACAGGATATTAGGGATCCTTTACATACAGGATATTAGGGGCCCCCTTATATACAGGATATTAGGGACCCTTTACATACAGGATATTAGGGACCCTTTATATACAGGATATTAGGGACCCTTTATATACAGGATATTAGGGATCCTTTATATACAGGATATTAGGGATCCTTTATATACAGCATATTAGGGACCCTTTACATACAGGATATTAGGGGCCCCCTTATATACAGGATATTAGGGACCCTTTATATACAGGATAATAGGGGCCCTTTACATACAGGATATTAGGGGCCCTTTATATACAGAATATTAGGGGCCCTTTATATACAGGATATTAGGGACCCCTTACCTACAGGATATTAAGGACCCTTTATATACAGGATAATAGGGGCCCTTTACATACAGGATATTAGGGACCCTTTATATACAGGATATTAGGGACCCTTTATATATATGATAATAGGGACCCTTTATATATATGATAATAGGGACCCTTTATATATATGATAATAGGGACCCTTTATATACAGGATAATGGGGACCCTTTATATACAGGATAATAAGGACATTACAATGATGTAGAAACAACCAGAATACAATCAGATGTATAATACAGACTGCTAAATAATCTGCCTCATGTGAATCTACTCTAATAACATAGACAGCTGTCAATTACAGGAAGCAGGTAAATCTCGGCACTCACCATTTGGGACCTGTTCTTGGGGCAGCCATTGATGTCTTCAATCTTTTCATTCGCTGAAGGAGAAAACACAAACCAGAGAGGGATGAGAAGAGAAGGGTCCAGAGAGGTAGAGATCTGAGCTGCAAGCTAACGTGTGAATCCCACAGAGCTGTCCGGAGAGGTGGGGGATCCAGCAGAGCCGGGCCCACCCCAGACAGCTGAGGAAAGGTCAGCTAGGGAAGGGAGACAACTGTGCAACCTAATAAACCTCCACAATCATCGAGCAGAGCTGTCAGGGTTCATCCTAAAGAAGGGTCCCCCAACCTGTAGATCACCAATGTGTGCAAAACTACAACTCCCTTCATGGCATGATGGGAGTTGTAGTTTTGCACCTGCTGGAAAGTCAGCAGCTGAAAGAGCTTTCTAAGAGTTGTGGTATTCCAACAGCTTAAGAGCCCATGGCTCTCAGTGCATGCTGGGGGTAGTAGTGTTACAACAACTGGAAAGCCAGGGGAGGTCAGTGCATGCTGGGGGTAGTAGTGTTACAACAGCTGGATTTCCAGGGGAGGTCAGTGCATGCTGGGGGTAGTAGTGTTACAACAGCTGGATTTCCAGGGGAGGTCAGTGCATGCTGGGGGTAGTAGTGTTACAACAGCTGGATTGCCAGGGGAGGTCAGTGCATGCTGGGGGTAGTAGTGTTACAACAGCTGGAGTGCCAGGGGAGGTCAGTGCATGCTGGGAGTTGTAGTATTGCAACAACTGGAGAGGCAGGGGAGGTCATGGCATGCTGAGGGTAGTAGTGCTAAAAGAACTGGAGAGCCAGGGGAGGTCAGTGCATGCTGGGGGTAGTAGTGTTACAACAGCTGGATTTCCAGGGGAGGTCAGTGCATGCTGGGGGTAGTAGTGTTACAACAGCTGGATTTCCAGGGGAGGTCAGTGCATGCTGGGGGTAGTAGTGTTACAACAGCTGGATTGCCAGGGGAGGTCAGTGCATGCTGGGGGTAGTAGTGTTACAACAGCTGGAGTGCCAGGGGAGGTCAGTGCATGCTGGGAGTTGTAGTATTGCAACAACTGGAGAGGCAGGGGAGGTCATGGCATGCTGAGGGTAGTAGTGCTAAGAGAACTGGAGAGCCAGGGGAGGTCAGTGCATGCTGGGGGTAGCAGTTTTGCAACCCTGAAAAAAGTCTGCCATTGTCAGGGCATGCTGGGACAGGAATCATTCATATCAGCCAGGACCCCAGAGCTCACAATCTAATGCTGCTTCAAAACAAGCCTAAGGGCCCTATTACACCAAAAGATGTCTGACAGATTATCTGACAGATTCTTTCAGCCAAATGGTGCGTGCACACTACGGAATTGCCGCGTATAACCCGCGGCGTATTCCGTAGCTCGTCCCCCCACGCGGCGGCGCACATTTCCGCCCGTGCCATAGACACTATTCTATGCACGGGCGGATTCCGCTTTCCGTCAAAAGAATTCACATGTCACTTCTTTCGGCGGATAGCGGAATACGCTGCCCCATAGAACAGTGTCTATGGAGCCGGCGGAAAGGCGCACAACCGTGCGCGCGGGCAGCCGAAGGAATTCTGCGGAGTTTAACAGCGAGAATTCCGAAGTGTGAACCCACCCAAAGTCGGGAACGGACTATAGAGAACAGATTGTAAAGATAAGACTGAGATTTCTCCTCTTTTCAAATCCTTTCCTGGCTTTGGCTGAAAAAATCTGTCAGATAATCTTTCAGACATCTTTTGGTGTAATACAAACCCCATTAACATGTACTGAACCAACAATGTGTAGCCACCGTCTCCATCTGTCCTGTCCCCTAATTCATCTCCCAGATGCGGGTGATTTATCATGTCAGAGAGGTCACCGTGTGTCCCTTCTTATATACAGCTATCACCGCACTGATCTGTATATACCTCCTGTACCTGTGCCCGGGTGTCTCCCCCTGTAATATCCAGAGGGGCTCTTATTATACAGACAATGGAGGAACCGACAGCAAGACAAATTGTGCAGAAAATTGGCCGTGAGGTGATGAAAATGAGGATGAGAGGGCGAGAATGTGACACTGGCGGCTCTCACCACCCCCGCATCTCATTATATACATGTCAGCTGCCTCATGAAGATACAACTCCAGAGCTGCAGTCACTATTCTGCTGGTGGGGTCACTGTGTACATACATTACTGATCCTGAGTTCCATCCTGTATTATACTCCAGAGCTGCAGTCACTATTCTGCTGGTGGGGTCACTGTGTACATACATTACTGATCCTGAGTTCCATCCTGTATTATACTCCAGAGCTGCAGTCACTATTCTGCTGGTGGGGTCACTGTGTACATACATTACTGATCCTGAGTTACATCCTGTATTATACTCCAGAGCTGCAGTCACTATTCTGCTGGTGGGGTCACTGTGTACATACATTACATTACTGATCCTGTACTGATCCTGTGTTACATCCTGTATTATACTCCAGAGCTGCACTCACTATTCTGCTGGTGGGGTCACTGTGTACATACATTACATTACTAATCCTGAGTTATATCCTGTAGTTATACCCCAGAGCTGTACTCACAATTCTGCTGTAGTGTATGTACAAATTGTATGCAGAATAGTGAGTGCAGCTCTGGAGTATAATACAAGATGTAACTCAGGATCAGTACAGGATCAGTAATTCAGTAATATGTACACAGTGACCCTACCAGCAGAATATTGAGTGCAGCTCTGGGGTATAATACAGGATGTAACCCAGGATCATTAATGTAATGTATGTACACAGTGACCCCACCAGCAGAATAGTGAGTGCAGCTCTGGAGTATAATACAGGATGTAACTCGGGATCAGTAATGTAATGTATGTACACAGTAACCCCACCAGCAGAATAGTGAGTGCAGCTCTGGAGTATAATACAGAATGTAACTCAGGATCAGTAATGTATGTACACAGTGACCTCACCAGCAGAATAGTGAGTGCAGCTCTGGGGTATAATACAGGATGTAACTCGGGATCAGTAATGTAATGTATGTACACAGTGACCCCACCAGCAGAATAGTGAGTGCAGCTCTGGAGTATAATAAAGGATGTAACTCAGGATCAGTAATATATGTACACAGTGACCCCACCAGCAGAATAGTGAGTGCAGCTCTGGGGTATAATACAGGATGTAACTCAGGATCAGTAATATATGTACACAGTGACCCCACCAGCAGAATAGTGAGTGCAGCTCTGGGGTATAATACAGGATGTAACTCAGGATCAGTAATATATGTACACAGTGACCCCACCAGCAGAATAGTGAGTGCAGCTCTGGGGTATAATACAGGATGTAACTCAGGATCAGTAATATATGTACACAGTGACCCCACCAGCAGAATAGTGAGTGCAGTTTTGGAGTATAATACAGGATGTAACTCAGGATCTGTAACAGAATATAATTACACCATGTCATAGCTGTATAACCTATAGACCTGTATGACCTGTGATGGTTGGGCAGTATCTTTGTACATAGGTTACAAGGTGCAGGATTACAGCTGGGAGGTCATTCGCTTCCTCTATACTGTTACGGGGTTACAATCACAGGCCGGGCCATCATTTACTCAGTTTGCAGCAGAATGATCCCCTCCAGCCACCTCCCAAGAAGACAGAGCTGACACATGGGATGACACTGTCCCGGCACACTTCACAGCGGAGTGTGATCCAGCACCACACACACAGCTATCAGCAAACAGAGCCGGGAACAAGTCACAACCTCACTGGAATTCTCCTACAGTCTCCGCAGCCACCATGACTCTATGTATGAACAATGCACAGGAGGAAGAGACCTGCACAGACCCCGACAGAGACCCCACGAACAGGCAGCACAAAGTGACCATCCCCGCTCACATCTGCACTATGGCCCAATCTGCCTTCTGCAATGTCCTTTGAGCAGCTGGGGGGGGCTACAACTAGCCGGCTATGAATCAGAAGCTGGCAGCTATAAAGGCTGCAAAATCTATAGTATCATTCCTGTATTCTTATATAGAGTTCTTATCACAATTCTGCTGGTCGTCCTTGGATACAGACTACAGTTCAGATCACCCTTGTAGTCAGACATGTGACCTAACACTTGAGCTCCCACAACGCAATGCTCCCTGGTAAGAGGAAACCAGCAGAATTTGAAATTTAAATTCAAACAGTAGAGTAGTTACTAGTTACTAGTTGCCTTCTCTTTCTGATAGATAAGAGTTGGAATCTGATTGGTCGCCGGGTATAACCTGACTTTGTGTCACTTGAATGTCTATTACAGGGGTAGGGAACCTTGGCTCTCAAGCTGTTGCAAACTACAACTCCCATCATACCTTGACAGCTAAAGCTAAAGCATGATAGGAATTGTAGTTTTGCACCAGCTGGAGAACCAAGGTTCCCTACCCCTGCCCTATAAAGTTATTGAATATTTTAGATTTCATTTTTCCATTGATCTTTTTGATCAGAATCTGAGCGTCCACTTACAATGGGATCCCTACACAATGGACACAGATCTATAGCATTGAAAACAATGATGGCAGGTACAATATATGATGTCATTTATCAGTCTATGACCTCTGACACAGGACAGCCGCACCCTCCCATTACAGATGCGTCAGGTCCTGGACGGGGCTGGAAGCTCTCTACCCCTACATGTACCCCAGCTTCTTCCCGGGTATATACATGACGTATATAAATCACTCACCCACAACCTGGATGATGTCCGCCAGCAACACTCCGTCCGTCACATCTTGCTGTAGGTCTTTAATGAGACGCTTGTGGCCGGATTTGGCCAGGTAGTGGTTCGCCCAGTCTGTGTAAATCTGTAAGAGGAGACAGACACTTGAGTGAGACTCTGTATAACCAGAGGGGGGGGGGGGGGGGCTCAGACGTGCTGGGCCCATTAACATTCAGGACAGGTTTCCCATCTACATTCACCCTCCAATACCAAGTGCTTTTCTTCTGCGGAGCTCCGTGACATCAGAGCTCGGGGTAGAGCGCCGGCCGGCATGTAACCAAAGCCAGGCCTCTACCAATTCCAGCCGGCGGTGCCATGCTTCATTTGCCTGCAGGACATTGTTGGGAGATTAGCAGCTCTATCCAACAGTGAAGTGCGAACATGTTTGTTTTCAAACTCCCCAATCACCAAACCGTCCGGCACTGCGACCGCACACGCTGAGCCCCCCGCACTGAGCCCCCCGCACAAAGCCCAGCAGCTGCCCATCCATCCACCCAGCATCTCAGGTCAGCGGTGAGAAGTAAATGCGCACACTCAGCTCTGCTATGCTATATGGTGGTCGCCCACTGTCCTACACATTACCTGTCTTCTTACAATAGTGAAATGCCATCCAGACTAATGGGCCACCGCTCTATTATAATGTGCAGGACCAATAAAGCTTGTGGGGGCTGCACCTACACATGCCAGGAATGCACGGGGTCCGGCCATCACTTCCTACAGCAGCTGAGTGTGCAAATATTTACACACTAAACACAATTACACACCGGCCTGTGAGCAGTGAGGAGACGCTTTATGGCCGCTATAGAAAAACTGCAGCTGTATTGTTAACACTTCCTGGATAGAAAGGTGACGCAGGGGGCTGTATACTCATATAGGGCTGTATACACAGAGAGGGCTGTATACTCATATAGGGCTGTATACTCATATAGGGCTGTATACACAGAGAGGGCTGTATACTCATATAGGGCTGTATACACAGAGAGGGCTGTATACTCATATAGGGCCGTATACACATATAGGGCTGTATACACATATAGGGCCATATACTCATATAAGGTGGTATACACATATAGGGCTGTATAAACAAATACGACTGTATACACATAGAGGGCGGTATACACATATAGGGCTGTAAACTCATATAGGGCTATATACTCATATAGGGCCGTATACACATATAGGGCTGTATACTCATATAGGGCTGTATACACAGAGAGGGCTGTATACTCATATAGGGCTGTATACTCATATAGGGCTGTATACACAGAGAGGGCTGTATACACAGAGAGGGCTGTATACTCATATAGGGCTGTATACACAGAGAGGGCTGTATACTCATATAGGGCCGTATACACATATAGGGCTGTATACACAGAGATGGCTGTATACTCATATAGGGCTGTATACACAGAGAGGGCTGTAAACTCATATAGGGCCGTATACACATATAGGGCTGAATACTCATATAAGGCTATGTAATCATATAGGGCCGTATACACATATAGGGCCGTTTACACATATAGGGCCGTATACACATATAGGGCTGTATACTCATATAGGGCTGTATACACAGAGAGGGCTGTATACTCATATAGGGCTGTATACACAGAGTGGGCTGTATACTCATATAGGGCTGTAAACGCATACAGGGCTGTATACATAGAGAGGGCTGTATACACAAAGCTGTATACTTTTATAGGGCTATATACAGAGAGAGAACTGTTTACTCACAGAGTCGTATGCACACAGAGACCTGTATACTCATATAGGGCTGTATACTTATAAAGGGCCATATACACACAGAGAGAGCTGTATACACACAGGACACAATATATACACAGCAGGTTCCTTCCACCACAGGTCTATGACCCTCCACTTGGCTACTTTCTCTCCTTCACATCAGGACAATTCCCTGCCTAAGTGCACAGCTTGCTCCTGAAACACTCTGTGCTGTCGCTGAACCTTCTCAGTTCCCGTCCATTAGGCCGGGACTAAACTACTACGTTGCGCTGCAGCATTAGACACAATAACAGCTGATGTGGTCGCACCGCACCACATTTCAGTAGGATTCTCCTGAAATACTCTGCACTGCTGGGGACCCCATGACCTCCCATTTCCCCGTCCACAGTACCTCAACCATATTTAGAGCCATTCATTTCAGATAAAGCAGAGCCGAGATCGCGCACATCTGCTGAGCCATGAAAGGCGCTGCACATTATGACACAGTAATAAAAACATGAATGACTCCAGTCCGTGACCCTGGAGATAAAAGCAAGGTAATGTAAGATTAAAGGGACCGTCTACCAGACGTGTGCAGGTAGAGCGGCCGCCCCACAACACCTGCCTGGAAAACCCAGGAATGAGTCACCAGATCAATCACCTTCCTCCATGACAGTCAGCGCGACAGCGGCGAGCAGGGATCACGCTTCATTGTCTCATTCCGGAGCACGCTGTCCCTTTAAGACGTGTGGGTATATTTCTGAAGTGTGATGTCATGTAATGCGGCTGTGCCAATGGGCAGGGAGTGACACTGGTGACACAGAGGGAAGCGGCCACCTTCTCATAATATGGTGACTTATCTCCCCCGAAAGCCCCTGAAATGACTTAGTGTCACGTTACAGTAACACCCCCATAGATCCCGCAGCATCAAAACACATTCCCCGGGATCCAGTCAGCGCACAGGGCACAGCGTGACTCAGACCCCGGCACAGACCCTCTTGTGTCCCATACAGGAGGGGGGCGCTCCGCTATTGTCAGCTGACAGGGCCTGTCACTACAAACAGCCCCCATGAATATCAATGACCCATCAAAACACATTGCGGGGAGGCAAAAGGTCACGGAACGCCGGTCACTTCCAGAAAGCACATTAGTAATGACATATTGTCTCCATCTATATAACTGTGCTCTCCAACCTGCTACAAAACTACAACTCCCAGCATGCCCTGACAGCCAAAGGCTTTAAAGCTGTTGTGAACTACACCTCCCAGCATTCTCTGACATCCCCAGGCTCTCTGGATATTGCAAAACTACAACTCTCCTAATGCCCTGACAGCTGGAGGCTCTACAGCTTTTTGCAATAAAACAACTCCCATCATGCACTGACAGCTGGAGGCTGTTGGGCATGATGGGAGTTGTAGTTTTGCAACAGCTGGAGGAGATCACTGACGTCCAGCATGGTGTCACACGGGAACAGCTTCTACCAAATGCAGATGTAGCAGAGCTGAGCTTGCACCTGATTCTGCAGGCTTGTATGTAAACTGGACACAGGCACAAGGCTTACTTATGATTATTACAGTAAAATTCTGATAGTCCGGCCTCTGATAATCCAGCACAGACCCATACAAGGAGCAGAGAACATAAATGAGGAGAGAAGATTATTGTCACCCACCACTACCCATAGCATAGCTGCCATTCCTTCAGAAACAGCGCCACTCCTGCCCACAGGCCATGCCTGGAATTGCCTAAACACCTCCCAATATATAGCCTTAAGATGTACAAATTCACCAATATCATCTCACGTATGTGGGGATCTCCCCCCGAGTTCATACTACATTTTATTAATTTGTTTTGACAAAAACGGATGGAAAACAGATGTATTTGTGTGCATCCATTTCGATCATTTTTTTCCATTATTAAAAAAAAAAAAAAAAAAATTAATTTTCTTTTAGCGTACACAAAACTGTGGTCGACCACGTTTGTGTATGTTAAAAAAAACGGATGCATTTTGATCTAGATGAAAGAAAATGTAGTGATGTCTGGCAGCGGCTTTGTCTCCCTTCCATGCATGCTCAGCTGAGCTGGGTGTACATGTACATTAGGCTGGGGAACAGTAAAATGACAGACACCATGATGGAAACCAGGTGTACACCATTAGACTGAATTGATTGTCGCTCAGGTCTGGGACCCAGCACTGCCGTTACTGGTTTTCCACCTATAATACAGAACACGGCCTCAGTCTTTGCTGTCCCATAAGGCGTCATCCACATTGTTACATGGAAAAGATACAAAGTATCCAAAACTATAGACAAAAAACTGAACCAAAAGAAACAAACATGAAAGACACAGAGCTTACTCTCTTATAGTGGTTGAAGGAGATCTTACTGCCGTTCCTCTCGGGGACCCAGAAGGTCAGGCTGGCTGGCATGGTGCGGGCACACAGCTTCCCCGGGGCCCCAGGCTCGCATACTGCTGTGTGTCAGGCAGCAGCGGGTAATTTTAGCCTCTGAGCAATCAGATCCCGTTACACTTCAGGGTCCGGGGGATGAGATGCAGCGGGCAGTGTTCCCTCCCTGATGTCTTCCATGTACTGAGGGATGACACAACTTTTCCTGTGCCAGATGAGGCTGCAGGTGGGTACGGTGTAATCCCCACAGTAATGACTCATCTATTATAGAGAAGATTCACTATACACCATACAATTGTTGGTATAATGGGGGAGGCCTAACCCAACATGGCCCTCTATAGCAGGGCTCCGGCTGTGGCAGAAGTACAACTCTTTCAGGGAATGGTGGGAGTTGTGGTTTTACAACAGCTGCAAAGCCACAGGGCTGTGATCACCTGCCAGAGAGATGTGACGGCGTGGAGGCTGTCAGCATGATGGGGGTTGTGGTTGTGTAACAGCTGCAGAGTCACAGGCTGTAGATCACTTTAGTTGTGCAACAGCTATAGAGTTGTCAGGGAATGGAGGCTGTCAGCATGATGGGGGTTGTGGTTGTGCAACAGCTGGAGAGTGACAGGTTGTAGATCACATTAGTTGTGCAACAGCTATAGAGTTGTCAGGGAATGGAGGCTGTCAGCATGATGGGGGTTGTGGTTGTGCAACAGCTGGAGAGTGACAGGTTGTATATCACATTAGTTGTGCAACAGCTATAGAGTTGTCAGGGAATGGAGGCTGTCAGCATGATGGGGGATGTCATTCTGCAACAGTAGGAGTGTCACAGATGGGGAAAATCATACTTCTGCAACAGCTAAAGAGCTGTCACAGTGGCAATCAGCATGATGGGGGTTGTAGTTGTGCAACAGCTGGACAGTCACAGGTTGGAGAACACCAGTTTTGAATCATCTGAAAGGCTGTGAGGACATGAAGGTTGTCAGCATGATGAGGGTTGTGGTTGTGCAACAGATGGATACGTTAAATGATAGACACCAACAGTATTCAATGGACCCTACTGACCCTTAAAGGAGTCCCCCAAGTTCCGGGTGCCTTTTCTTTTACATCATATCGCATGGAGCTACCAATGAAGGCTTCTAGCGAACCCTCATGTGCATGTGTCCTCAGTGCCTACTACCTGTCGTATTGCTAGGATATGCCATTGCTTTATGATCGCTGAGGGTCTGACCTCAGCTCTCACAGCTGATGGTTTGCTACAATGCATCAGTGCATGGAGTCCCTGCTGACCAGGTGATTGTTTGGACAGGATACCAGACATGACCCCCAAATGTGAACGCTCTCCTGGCAGCCCCCGTCCCTTACACCACTGACCTTATTACAGTCGTCTTAAACAATTACACAGGACTGCAGGAAAACGCTCGGCTTTCTCTGCAACAATTAAGCGATTCCATTCTGAGACCTGTTAAACGTAATGTAATAAGCCGCTGATTCGCCATCTGTTCAGCAGATGTATTGCTTATTACGGCCTGTCTGCCGGCACGGTTATCGCAATCTGTCCTGCACTGCACCCATCTTCAAGGTGAAGGGAAACAGGAGATAGTGCCGGAGATACGAGAGCAAGTGTCCGATAATCCGGAGATACAAGAGCAAGTGTCCGATAATCCGGAGATACGAGAGCAAATGTTCAATAATCCGGAATCCTAGAGACTGCTGCTGGAGATACGAGAGCAAGTGTTCGATAATCCAGAGATACGAGAGTAGGTGTCCGATAATCCTGAGATACGAGAGCAAATGTTCAATAATCCGGAATCCTAGAGACTGCTGCTGGAGATACGAGAGCAAGTGTTCGATAATCCAGAGATACGAGAGTAGGTGTCCGATAATCCTGAGATACGAGAGCAAGCGTCCAATAATACGGAGATACGAAAGCAAGTGTCCGATAATCTGGAGATACGAGAGCCAGTGTAAAATAATCCAGAAATACGAGAGCAAGTGTCCGATAATCCAGAGATACGAGAGCAAGTGTCCGATAATCCGGAGATACGAGAGCAAGTGTCCGATAATCCGGAGATATGAGAGCAAGTGTCTGATAATCCAGAGATACAAGAGCAAGTGTCCAATAATCCAGAGTCCTAGAGACTGCTGCCGGAGATACGAGAGCAAGTGTCCGATAATCCGGAGATACGAGAGCAAGTGTCCAAACGACAGCAAGTGTCCGATAAACCGGAGATACGAGAGCAAGTGTCCGATAATCCGTAGATGCGAGAGCAAGCGTCCGATAATCCGGAGATGCGAGAGCAAGCGTCCGATAATCCGGAGATGCGAGAGCAAGCGTCCGATAATCCGGAGATGCGAGAGCAAGTGTCTGATAATCCGCAGATACAAGAGCAAGTGTCCGATAATCTGGAGCTATGAGAGCAAGGGTTTTATAATACGGAGATGCGAGAGCAAGCGTCCAATAACCCGGAGATCCGAGAGTAAGCGCCCAATAATCCGGAGTCCTAGAGACTGCTGCCGGAGATACGAGAGCAAGTGTCCGATAATCCGGAGATACGAGAGCAAGTGTCCAAACGACAGCAAGTGTCCGATAAACCGGAGATACGAGAGCAAGTGTCCGATAATCCGTAGATGCGAGAGCAAGCGTCCGATAATCCGGAGATGCGAGAGCAAGCGTCCGATAATCTGGAGATGCGAGAGCAAGCGTCCGATAATCCGGAGATGCGAGAGCAAGTGTCTGATAATCCGCAGATACAAGAGCAAGTGTCCGATAATCTGGAGCTATGAGAGCAAGGGTTTTATAATACGGAGATGCGAGAGCAAGCGTCCAATAACCCGGAGATCCGAGAGTAAGCGCCCAATAATCCGGAGTCCTAGAGACTGCTGCCAGAAATACGAGAGCAAACATCCAATAGTTCAGAGTCCTAGAGACTGCTGCCAAACTAGCAGAAAGTCCAAACCACTAACTAAAGATTGTATTTGCTGTGTGGTCCTCAGTTGTTCTGATAACTTTATAGCTATACTTGTTTATTTTGGTTTCTTGTTTTGTCCGGAGTATCAGAAGCTAGACTGTGGTTGTATACATGACAGGAGTTGCGGTTTTCCAAATGCTGGAGAACCACCGGATGGGAACACTACACTAGCGCAACCGATGGCTCTCTAGTTGTTGCTAAAATACAATTCCCAGCATGCCATGTTGCAGTTTCCCTAAAGGCCAGGTAGTCAGGGAATGCTGGGAGTTGTGGCTTTTGCAACCGATAAATGAGGCGCATGAGGAAGGAGGAGTCTATCTTCCGAAACGTCCGCAGGACACCAGGTGGACGCTTGGGTGTATGGATCAGCCTTGTGAGCAAGTTTGTAGTACCAGGTACCATGGAATAAATAGTTTTTGCATTGACTAATTGTCGAAGTTTGTGGATTTCTTTCAATTGAAGCGATCCAGAATACACAGAGGACTATTGCTTTAAGGTACTCATATACAGGTGTATTTAACACCAGTTTATGCTCATTATCTTTCATGATATGTTGGACTGATAGGACTTGTGGAGGTCCTTGAGAGAGATTTTTCTCCCTGAAGGCAAATAGTGCGTTTTTTGCTTATTGTCCGTATCTTTTTGCAATCGGTAAAAAGCCACAAGTTAGAAATCACTGCACTAGTGCAACCAGTGCTTGCTGTAAAACTACAACTCCCAGCATGTCAGTATAGCCTTGCAGCATCCCTGAGTGCCAGGAAAACCTGGGAGCTGTCGTTTTGTGACATCTGAAGAGCCTATGGCTGCCAAGGCATGCTGGGAGTTGTAGTTTTGCAACAGCTGGGGAGCCTAATACATCGTGCATAACAAATGGAGAGCCTGGGGCTGTCATGGCATGCTGGGAATTGTAGTCTTGCAACAGCTGGAGAGACTGGAGCTGTCACTGCATGCTGGGAGCTGTAGTTTTGCAGCAGTTGAGGGGCCTGTTGTCATCGGATAATGCTGGGAGTTGTAGTTTTGCAGCAGTTGAGGGGCCTGTTGTCACTGGATTATACTGGAGTTGTAGTTTTGCAGCAGTTGAGGGGCCTGTTGTCATTGGATAATGCTGGGAGTTGTAGTTCTGCCCCAGCTGGATAGTGACAGGTTGGGGATCCCTGCTATGCAAACACAGACTGAGGCAGGTACTCATCCAGAGACAGTCATAAAGCTGCTGCCGTCCAGTGAGGTGAAGCCATCCTCTTGTAAAAGGAAACTGGAATAAGGTGAATTCCTGAGCAAACATCCTAAGAGGCGCCTGGAAGCCGTGTAAGAATTCTGGAAGCAGCCGGCAGTGGCCGGAGTGGTAAAAGTGAGCAGTCCTTAGTGACATCTGACTGATCAAAGGCAAATCATTTCAAAGGCCATAGCCTGACACTAAAGATTTCCATCAGAGGAGGCGGCACGAGGAGACCCCAACAGGAAGGAGCAGCAGATCCCCAGGACCCCGAGCTGCCTGATTCCAAGTGATCTCCCATTAATCCGCAGCTCCCACCACTTCAAAGGGAAAGGCTGGCCTGCCAGCTCAGGACATTGTTGGAGGATTAGTACAAGTTCATGTCGAAACTCGCCGGTATCAAGATGTATTTTATATTAGAAATCACCAATGCCAAGACTTTCATGTGCAGCCGCACGGAAGCCTCCCCTGCCAGCGAGGGATCCTGGGGCCATGGAGGTAGAACATGTGACCGCCAGGAGCAATAACCAACCAGGGTCCTGACTGCTACCTAACCTGACAGCATGGAGACCAGCAATGGAATCCCAAACATCAGTCACTAGAGGCAAGGCCCGGACTGGCCATCTCATAGATCCAGCCCATCAGTCACTAGAGGCAAGGCCCGGACTGGCCATCTCATAGACCCGGCACGTCATTCACTAGAGACAAGGCCCGGACTGGCCATCTCATAGACCCGGCACGTCATTCACTAGAGACAAGGCCCGGACTGGCCATCTCATAGACCTGGCACATCAGTCACTACAGGCAAGGCCCGGACAGGCCATCTCATAGACCCGGCACGTCATTCACTAGAGACAAGGCCCGGACTGGCCATCTCATAGATCCAGCCCATCAGTCACTAGAGGCAAGGCCCGGACTGGCCATCTCATAGATCCAGCCCATCAGTCACTAGAGGCAAGGCCCGGACTGGCCATCTCATAGATCCAGCCCATCAGTCACTAGAGGCAAGGCCCGGACTGGCCATCTCATAGACCTGGCACATCAGTCACTAGAGGCAAGGCCCGGACTGGCCATCTCATAGACCCGGCACGTCATTCACTAGAGACAAGGCCCGGACTGGCCATCTCATAGATCCAGCCCATCAGTCACTACAGGCAAGGCCCGGACAGGCCATCTCATAGACCCGGCACGTCATTCACTAGAGACAAGGCCCGGACTGGCCATCTCATAGATCCAGCCCATCAGTCACTACAGGCAAGGCCCGGACAGGCCATCTCATAGACCCGGCACGTCATTCACTAGAGACAAGGCCCGGACTGGCCATCTCATAGATCCAGCCCATCAGTCACTACAGGCAAGGCCCGGACAGGCCATCTCATAGACCGCAAGAGAAAAAGGAACAGCGCTCCATGGCATAATACAGACTATGCGATAGATGAGAGCGAATAATGAAATGCTCTCACCTGGTCGTGTTGTGCGATTGAAGAGGCACAACACTCAAAACAGCGTGTAAGATGAACTGCAGCCACTCCCCAAGTATACCCACATAGGGATCGATGTAGCCAAAAAAAACCTCCACTCCACCACGAGGTACTGTAGGGCGCAGGTCCGATAAAACCATCAAAGGATTTGAATATAAAATGTTTTATTGCAAAAAACACAATTAAAATGCGACAATGCGTTTCCAAACCGCTCCAGTTTCTTTCTCAAGTGTCATATCATAGACCGAGCACATGAGTCACTACAGGCAAGGCCCGGACTGGCCATCTCATAGATCCGGTACATTAGTCACTGGCAGCCAGGACTGGACTGGCCGTCTCATAGACCGAGCACATCAGTCACTAAAGTCCAAGGCCATGAGGGGCCATCTCATAGACCTGGCACATTAATCACTAGTAGCCAGGGACAGATTGACCATCTCATAGACCGAGCACATCAGTCACTACATGCCATGCCCACACTGGCACATCAGTCACTAGTGGCTATCCTATCCCTATGCAGCCAATATGAGGGGAGATGTCCTGTACATGAGGCTGCGGGGTCCGTACAGTCACATCCCATCATGACGGCTAATAATGTTTGCTTTCAGCTCTGTAAAGAAATTACACTTTGACCTTTACGATGTAATAATCTGTCACCTGGGACCCAGACGAGACTATGACCCAGCCATATCTATCATCTCTGGCTTCTTCCTCCTCAGCAGTTTTCTTTTATTATGACAACAAATTACACACAAGAGGAAAGTATAGGGGTGTCCCAGCGGCCCGCCACAATCAGATGCGGGGGACTTTGGGCATGATGGAGACATGAACAAGTGATGTCAAGTAATAAGTCACAGATAGCAGAGTTACAGACACTTGGGGCACAGGACAGTGACACTGCGACATTTGGGGCACAGGACAGTGACACAACGACACTTGGGGCACAGGACAGTGACACGGCGACACTTGGGGCACAGGACAGTGACACGGCAACACTTGGGGCACAGGACAGTGACACGGCGACACTTGGGGCACAGGACAGTGACACGGCGACATTTGGGGCACAGGACAGTGACATAACGACACTTGGGGCACAGGACAGTGACACGGCGACACTTGGGGCACAGGACAGTGACACAGCGACACTTGGGGCACAGGACAGTGACACGCCGACACTTGGGGCACAGGACAGTGACACGCCGACACTTGGGGCACAGGACAGTGACACGGCGACACTTGGGGCACAGGACAGTGACACGGCAACACTTGGGGCACAGGACAGTGACACGGCAACACTTGGGGCACAGGACAGTGACACGCCGACACTTGGGGCACAGGACAGTGACACGGCGACACTTGGGGCACAGGACAGTGACACGCCGACACTTGGGGCACAGGACAGTGACACGCCGACACTTG
This sequence comes from Dendropsophus ebraccatus, assembly GCF_027789765.1. Taxonomy (NCBI): domain Eukaryota; kingdom Metazoa; phylum Chordata; class Amphibia; order Anura; family Hylidae; genus Dendropsophus; species Dendropsophus ebraccatus. The sequence continues at coordinate 8,043,670 of NC_091457.1, read as the reverse complement.
GGGCACAGGACAGTGATACCCTGACACTTGGGGCACAGGACAGTGACACAGCGACACTTGGGGCACAGGACAGTGACACGACGACACTTGGGGCACAGGACAGTGACACAGCAACACTTGAGGCACAGGACAGTGACACGCCGAAACTTGAGGCACAGGACAGTGATACCCTGACACTTGGGGCACAGGACAGTGACACGCCGACACTTGAGGCACAGGACAGTGACACGCCGAAACTTGAGGCACAGGACAGTGATACCCTGACACTTGGGGCACAGGACAGTGACACGCCGACACTTGGGGCACAGGACAGTGACACACCGACACTTGGGGCACAGGACAGTGACACGCCGACACTTGGGGCACAGGACAGTGACACGGCGACACTTGGGGCACAGGACAGTGACACAGCGACACTTGGGGCTCAGGACAGTGATACCCTGACACTTGGGGCACAGGACAGTGACACGCCGACACTTGGGGCACAGGACAGTGACACGCCGACACTTGGGGCACAGGACAGTGACACGCCGACACTTGGGGCACAGGACAGTGACACGGCGACACTTGGGGCACAGGACAGTGATACCCTGACACTTGGGGCACAGGACAGTGACACAGCGACACTTGGGGCACAGGACAGTGACACGACGACACTTGGGGCACAGGACAGTGACACAGCAACACTTGAGGCACAGGACAGTGATACCCTGACACTTGGGGCACAGGACAGTGACACGACGACACTTGGGGCACAGGACAGTGACACACCGACACTTGAGGCACAGGACAGTGACACGCCGAAACTTGAGGCACAGGACAGTGATACCCTGACACTTGGGGCACAGGACAGTGACACAGCGACACTTGGGGCACAGGACAGTGACACGACGACACTTGGGGCACAGGACAGTGACACAGCAACACTTGAGGCACAGGACAGTGATACCCTGACACTTGGGGCACAGGACAGTGACACGCCGACACTTGGGGCACAGGACAGTGACACGCCGACACTTGGGGCACAGGACAGTGACACACCGACAGTTGGGGCACAGGACAGTCACAGGTGCCGGGTGTCACACGTAATAGTGATGCTACAAATGGAGTCTACTAGGTTCGCTGTGTAGGATAGATGCATATATGGGGGTGCTATCAGTCTAGTCAGCGACATGGCCCCGGATCCCACACTAGTAGACGCCACAGGGTACATGGGTCGTTCCGGGTGAACATCAATTAGAGTAAAATCAGCAACTACATTATTGTCCTTCTCCGCTCTGCAGGAATGGATGGGCATCTCCGGGCCACTTAAGGCTAATTTAATAGGAGCAGAGTGCAGAACAATGGGGGCCGGGGCCCGGTCACATGGTTACAGAGCGCAGCTGCCTCCCCCCAGCCAGGCCTCCTACGTGGAGCTAAGAGCCCAAGTGTTTGAGCCATCAAAAAATGTGTCCGGAGTATTCTGAGTCGGTAATCCTGCGGCAATGAGTTCCCGGCAGTCGCTCTGTGACTTGTGAAGGGATTTCACACAGATTAGGCTAAAAACAGAAAAGTAAGCAGAATTGTGAAAAGTAAAAGCTTTCAATTCTGAAGAGTGAGAATAAAACGCTTTGGTTTTACCTCCAGCTGATGTAATCCTGAGCGGGGACAAGAGCCAAACATAGCGTGCAAAGCGGGAGATCTCCGGAGCGCCCTGAGATGTGACCCCCAGATCCCCTGTACATGGCCACAGCTGGACTATACCCAGTGTCTGGGCTCGGCTGATTGCCTCCGGTCCCTCGCTCCGTCCCTTCCATCCTCTCACACAACCTTAGAGAGTTTCTGGAAGCCCCTCGTACACTCAGGATGTCCGTGGTCTCTATACAGCATTAAACGTTTATAATACCCTGCATACTACTATACAATGGTGTCATGGGACACAGACTGATACCATACATCTTCGAACATGATCCATTTTTGGGTCCCCTATGTCTGTCAATTCAGCTATATGATTCCTAAGATATGTGCAAATCACTTCCTTTACCCCAGAAAAAAAGCTTCAAAGAAATGGCCACTAGGTGTCTCACTTGTCTGCATTGTGCTGTCCACTGCCTGTTGTCAGGGGAATTCTGTCTATAGTAGCAGAGGGACCAAGATAGAAAACAGATAGTGAGGCAGGGCTTAGCTATATGTATGTGCAGAAGACAGAAAGAGCCTGGGCTGTGTACCTGGCTGTCTGATTCATCCAGAAGATCCATGGTGCGCCTGAAAGGTAAATTAAAGGGAAACTAACAGCAACTTAGAAGACTCTATCCTGTGTTCTGTTTCCACAGGGCTGAGGAAGAACTAGCTTTTTCCTCAGCATTCCTGGCCCTTCATTATAACTTTGCTTTTTAGTTTCCCTTTAAGACTTTCTTCTCATTCAAGCAGCAGATTAGTGCCTAGGGTAACCTATTTATTGGGGTTCCTTTAATTTCTGCTCCCACCACACCTTGCAAACCCAGCATGATGGCAATTGTAGTTTTGAATCAGCTGGAGGGCCTGAAGGTTCCCTTATCGCTGATGGAGGCCATCAAAATCCCATTGGTGGCGGTCTTTCACAGATCTAAAGGGGTCTCTGTGTTCCAGCAAGTGCTGCCTCCTCTTCAAGGTTTTTTAGGCACTGTGCTGTACTTTAAGAGGTTGCTGTTCTTGGTACTAAAGCTTAAAATAACTGGAAATGAGCTGCAATAACAGGTATAGCCACTACCAAATGAATGGCGCTGTGCCTGGGAAACAAAAAAGGGGGTTTTCTATACTACTCTATATAGAAACATGGTCCTGCTCTATATAGAGGCCTATGTGCTGCTGTCTCCGTCTAGCTCCGAGCCTGACAAAGCAAATCTAATACCTAAACAATTAAAAAAGTGGCATTTACAGTAATGATGAAGCTCAATGCACAGAAGTCATAATCTCCCGGCTCTTCGCAGTCTAATTTTAGCACGATGCGTCCCACCAGGGTTTAGCGGCTTCGTTTGTCAGTAAATCCCCTGCAGCCGCCCGGCCGGGTGGAAGTTCTGCAAATCGTTGTCATGAATTCTGTGAAATCTGTGAGATTGGAGCTTTCCCTAAAAATGTATGAATAAAGCATATAAGAAAAGGGGGGCGCCCTCCCCCCACCTGCCGCTCCCTCTCCATAGTGAGTGGTGTTAGCGGCTTCCTCCACATTAGCCCAGAAGGCTCGGGGAGATAAGGGTATTACACAGCTATATGTAATAGGAGGGAGAGGCCGCGTGTAAATCACAGCAAGGATCCTGTTCACAGCCGTAAACCTCAGGACGTCTTCAGACGGATCTTTACTTAATTCCTTTCTGGTTTAATGTGATCGCGGCTTCTCTGTCCAGACATCCGTCTAATGGAAAACGCTGATCCCGGATAATGTATTACAATTTATAGCACACCTCAGAAGTTCCTGATCGGCAACTTTTCTTAGTTATTATCTCTTTCAATGGAAAGCTGGGTGGTGGATATGGTTGCAGCGTCCTGGGACAGATGGATGGGTGGTGGATATGGTTGCAGAGTCCTGGGATACATAGATGGGTGATGGATATGGTTGCAGAGTCCTGGGATAGATAGATGGGTGATGGCTATGGCTGCAGAGTCCTAGGACAGATAGATAGGTGATGGATATGGCTGCACAGTCCTAGGACAGATAGGTGATGGACATGGCTGCAGAGTCCTGGGACAGATGGGTGATGGATATGGCTGCAGAGTCCTGGGACAGACGGATGGGTGATGGATATGGCGGCAGAGTCCTGGGACAGACGGATGGGTGATGGATATGGCGGCAGAGTCCTGGGACAGACGGATGGGTGATGGATATGGCGGCAGAGTCCTGGGACAGACGGATGGGTGATGGATATGGCGGCAGAGTCCTGGGACAGATAGATGGGTGATGGATACGGCTGCAGAGTCCTGGGATAGATATATGGGTGATGGATATGGCTGCAGAGTCCTGGGATAGATATATGGGTGATGGATATGGCTACAGAGTCCTGGGACAGATGGGTGATGGATATGGCTGCAGAGTCCTGGGACAGATGGGTGATGGATATGGCTGCAGAGTCCTGGGACAGATAGATGGGTGATGGATATGGCTGCAGAGTCCTGGGACAGATAGGTGATGGATACGGCTGCAGAGTCCTGGGATAGATAGATGGGTGATAGATACGGCTGCAGAGTCCTGGGATAGATAGATGGGTGATGGATATGGCTGCAGAGTCCTGGGACAGATGGGTGATGGATATGGCTGCAGAGTCATGGGACAGATGGGTGATGGATATGGCTGCAGAGTCCTGGGACAGATGGGTGATGGATATGGCTGCAGAGTCATGGGACAGATGGGTGATGGATATGGCTGCAGAGTCCTGGGACAGATGGGTGATGGATATGGCTGCAGAGTCCTGGGACAGATGGGTGATGGATATGGCTGCAGAGTCCTGGGACAGATGGGTGATGGATATGGCTGCAGAGTCCTGGGACAGATGGGTGATGGATATGGCTGCAGAGTCCTGGGACAGATAGATGGGTGATGGATATGGCTGCAGAGTCCTGGGACAGATGGGTGATGGATATGGCTGCAGAGTCCTGGGACAGATGGGTGATGGATATGGCTGCAGAGTCCTGGGACAGATAGATGGGTGATGGATATGGCTGCAGAGTCCTGGGACAGATAGATGGGTGATGGATATGGCTGCAGAGTCCTGGGATAGATGGGTGATGGATATGGCTGCAGAGTCCTGGGACAGATAGGTGATGGATATGGCTGCAGAGTCCTGGGACAGATAGATGGGTGATGGATACGGCTGCAGAGTCCTGGGACAGATAGATGGGTGATGGATATGGCTGCATAGTCCTGGGACAGATGGGTGATGGATATTTAATCAAGTACCAGCCAAGTGAAAGGAGGTGAATTGTAATACCACATCGATGCATCGTTGCTTCTCTACATTTATTTTCATGTATTCATGTGCTCATTCACACGCACATGTCCTATCTATACAGAAAGAGGGGCTGCCCACAGATGAATTTTTAACCCTGTAAAAGACGTGACCAACGACAAACAAGGTTCTGATCGCTGGGCAATGACTGGAAACCGGTATTTGTGTGAAACATCATACATACCCTCATCAAAAGCCACTGGCAGGATATACCCACAAACAAGCTCCACTGAGGTAAACAGCATTGAGCTGCAGTATCACATACAACCTGTAAACAGGTGTGGCGCTGTTTCTCAAAGAATACAGCCATGTCTCTCCAGTCCAATAAAATATATCAGATCTATACCTGCAGTACCCCTTCTCACCATTACCTGCAACAAGTAATATTTATAGCTACCACTGAAACAGCGCCCCCACTGGAATTTATATTGTTTCAAAATGACTTAAAAGGAGTGACACAGTGTTCTGCCACAGACCATCATACCATATATCATTATATAAGGGAAACGGTTGACTACTGATCATAACCAAAACCATAAGCTACTTCCCCTTTAAGACGCATCTAGCCAGTTTAGGGGAACTCCGGTAGTAAGATAACATAGCTGGCACCTGATACCTGTAACCGCCATAGAGGTAATAAATAATATGACGCCATAAAACCCTTCTTCTTCCCCTGACAACAATGGCTTCTCACAAACAGAGGCGGCCGTGTCTCCATCCATTATTCTTCTATGGGAGAAGCTGTCTCGTGTGTCACGTAGCCGAGATGATAGGAGTATTACTGGAGGATTCCCCCTAAGGGCAGCACACTGATACCACCGCTTCTCCATGACTAAAACAATATACATCCGACACTGACTGATGGGTTACAGGGGCTCTCCGGACGGTGTCACCGACACTGACTGATGGGTTACAGGGGCTCTCCGGACGGTGTCACCGATACTGACTGATGGGTTACAGGGGCTCTCCGATCAGTGTCACCGATACTGACTGATGGGTTACATGGGCTCTCCGGACTGTGTCACCGATACTGACTGATGGGTTACAGGGGCTCTCCGGACTGTGCCACCGACACTGACTGATGGGTTACAGGGGCTCTCCGGACTGTGTCACCGATACTGACTGACGGGTTACAGGGGCTCTCCGGACTGTGCCACCGACACTGACTGATGGGTTACAGGGGCTCTCCGGACTGTGTCACCGATACTGACTGATGGGTTACAGGGGCTCTCCGGACTGTGTCACCGATACTGACTGATGGGTTACAGGGGCTCTCTGGACGGTGTCACCGATACTGACTGCACACAGGGTCCCAACACTGGTAAAACATGGCTGCATCCTTCCAGAAACAGCGCCACCCCTGTCACCAGGTTGTGTGTGGTATTACAGCACAACTCTATTCACTTCAATGGAATTGAGCTGCAATACCACTCCCAATCAGAGGACAGGTGCGGCGCTGTTTATGGAAAAAAGGGACTGTGCTCTTCTAATGCTGGATAATCCCTTTAACTCCTCCTAATCACAATGCATCCCATATTCTGAACCCCTACTAAGACGACTCCACTTCAAACAGCTAGAATATCCTGATGGTTATGGTGGAGAGTAGAGGCATCTGCTTAAAGTGACCCTTTCATGTTGTATATAATGACTGATCTACTAGCACCATATTATAGAGCAGGGGGAGCTGAACGGATTGATATATAAGTTTGTAGGATAATATATCATAGAATTTTAATTATTTTTTTATCTAAATCTCTGCTCATTTTGGGTTTTGGAGTCCAGTGGGCGGTCCTCACCAGATTAACTATCACTAATTAGCTCCACCCACTGGTTAATTTACTCATCCGAACCCCTGTTTATTCTGGGTATACAAGTTTAGTGGTCGTTTCAGACCAAAAACAAATGTCCATTACTAATTAGCTCCACCCACCGGACTCCTGAGCCCCCAGATAGGAATTTTAATGAATAATTTACAAGTTTTACTAAAGATTTTCCCATAAAACTATACATCAACCTGCTTATCTCCCACTCACCTATAATCTGATGCTGGTAGGGTGGAGAGAAATTTTAATGTAACAAGTCCCCTTTAAATCGTAGAGAAAAACAACTTTGGCATTTTTTACTATAGTTATATTTCCACTTCAGTTGTCTTCTATGCAACACATACAGCTCTGCTCATCTGCAGAACAAATCCTATAAACGCCTTACATGACCCTTAAAGGGGTAGAGCAGTGGCTGATATTTATCGTGTATCCAGGCAGGTGATGTGTGTTGTTGTTATTATATAATATAGTATTCTCATTCGGCGCAGTACAGACATGCCTTCCCTCGCCCTGTTCACACCTGTAATCGTTCCCTCTCCTTAGGAATACAGAGAATGACCCGGGTCACTTGGCTCCGTTCTATAGAGTTACATTGTCATTGTGGCTATGCCGCTGATGTCACGACCGGGAGATTTACCAGCCACAAAGCTTTATAGCAGCTCAGGGAACCAGTCTAACAACTTCAGCTGGAAATCCCATATGACGCGGCGGTGATAGTGTTACAGGTCTCCGGGACTGGATGCACAGACCGCCACCATAGTGCGTGCCTAGTCTCCAGGTGTATACAACGGTGGGATACGATTTCCAATACAAAATCAGCCACAAACTACATGGCAACTTAAATACAATTTGCCTTCTATTTGCAGTGTCTAAGGAGCTGGGTTACACATTATAGTTCTTAAAGGGGTTCCTTAGAGTCCCCCCCCCCCCCCCCCTTCCAAAAAAAAATAAATAAATAATAAACACAGCGCCACACCTGTCCCCAGGTTGTGTGTGGTATTACAACTCAACTCCATTTACAACAATGGAACTGAACTGGAGAACTAATGACAAGAGGGGGCGCTGTTTCTGGGAGAAAGTCACCATGTTTTTTCCTAATAAAAGTGATCAGACAACAAATCTCTAGATAGCATGGTCTGTTATAGGGTCTCTGACCCCTTGTACCATCCTCAGGCCCCCTAGGAATGTATGTTTGTCATATTCTAAGGTCTAGGCTCTGTACTATAGCCGGAGTGCCCCATATATATGTGCTATATATGTACTATGGACTGAGTGCCCCATCAATGCTGATAGGTTATCAGTAACAGGAAGGGTTTACATACAGAGTTATCAGGATTATAGAGACGTGACAGCAGAGCTGAGACTCTACGGAGGTCTAGCCGAGGGATATCCTAATCCACAAACCCAGAAGTTAAGTCGGATGTTAGGGTACGTGGCGCCTGCATATACAGCAAATCCTCCAGTGAAGACCCAACCACATCAATGGCAGAAAGTGCAAACCAGGAGGGAGTGATCAAAGTTTTCACTAGGAAAAAAAAATTTGCACATTTTTTTAAATTCAAATTTGAAGGGGGGAGGCATATCGATACACAAAAAGTAAAAAGCACAAATATGCATCGTGACATAGAAGACGGAAGACCGATCACCAAATATCACAGGATCAACGCTACGTGTCCATATATACATGTGACCCGACACAGGACATGGCCGACATATGCGTTACCTACCCCGGGACAGTGCAGGTAGCTGACATACATGTGACTGATCCTGGGACAGTGCAGGTAGCTGACATACATGTGACTGATCCTGGGACAGTGCAGGTAGCTGACATACATGTGACCCATCCTGGGACAGTGCAGGTAGCTGACATACATGTGACCGATCCTGGGACAGTGCAGGTAGCTGACATACATGTGACCGATCCTGGGACAGTGCAGGTAGCCGACATACATACAGTACAACTGGCAATAATCTGGACAGTCTCCCTATAGATAGTCACAACTGTTTTCAACTACCCAAAACGTAAGCATTGCAACACCGTCGAGATCAATGTCAAACTAGTGATAAGAGCACTACAACTCCCAGCAATCAGAATCACACTACAGATAAGTAAAAACACAAACGTTCTGCACAATTCTATGAAAAGCACAAAAAGACCTAAAGTACAAGTGACATTACCATGAGGAGAGACCCTGCAGTGATCATAGAGCCACTGACCTGGTGATGGGCACCCACAGGGTGAGGCGAGGAGCTGGCAGGGGTGCCGGGCACAGAGCTGGCAGGGGTGCCGGGCACAGAGCTGGCAGGGGTGTCGGGCACAGAGCTGGCAGGGGTGCCGGGCACAGAGCTGGCAGGGGTGCCGGGCACAGAGCCGGCAGGGGTCCCGGACACAGAGCTGGCAGGGGTGCCGGGCACAGAGCTGGCAGGGGTGCCGGGCACAGAGCTGGCAGGGGTGTCGGGCACAGAGCTGGCAGGGGTGCCGGGCACAGAGCTGGCAGGGGTGCCGGGCACAGAGCTGGCAGGGGTGTCGGGCACAGAGCTGGCAGGGGTGCCGGGCACAGAGCTGGCAGGGGTGCCGGGCACAGAGCCAGCAGGGGTGCCGGGCACAGAGCTGGCAGTCAGCAGTCCTCACCCGTCTCTGTCCCAGCCCAGTATAAGCCGCCGCTGCTGCCGGTGGATTAAGGCTGCTTACCAGTTTCATTGTGCTGTTGTTCTGCTCCCATCTCCAGAGCATCGCACTCCTGTCCCTGTCCTCCAGAGCACCTGCTGCTGCCGAGAGGCTGCCCGCCTGGACGTAGCTGCACCGGGTCCCCGTCATTGTGCTGGACCCCCACTCTCATCCTATTGCCAGGGGTCTGTGAGCGGCCATTGCTGCTGATCAGATACTGGAGCCAAAAACTCAACCAATACAAATAGTGGAGACAGGAGAGGTAAGAGCAGCTGGGACAGGGGGGAGAGGAGCAGCCACCCCTCCCCCGGCCATTCCTGGCTCAATGGGCCGTTCATCATTACTATTAACTCCTACAGGGATAAGCGCTGCTCCCTATTGTCCGCCCCCTAAGGGAAACCATTGGGAGGACTTTAGGGGAAGTGAAGAAAATACAGATATATATTTAAGATTGAGACCTGTAATATTGGTAATAAGGCACGGCCATGGGGGCAATGATGGGAGGAAGATGTCAGGAGGGGGAGACCATAGGAAGCCAGACCCCCAGTCACATCCTGATCACTTCAATACAGTGGTCTGAAACCTGTTGTAAAACTACAACTCCCATTAGGTCATGTCAGTAGATTATCCAACTCTTCCATAAATACAACTCCCAACGTGCTCCAACAGCTAAAGGCTGTCCAGCCATTGCCTAACTACAACTCCCAACGTGCTCCAACAGCTAAAGGCTGTCCAGCCATTGCCTAACTACAACTCCCAACATGCTCCAACAGCTAAAGGCTGTCCAGCCATTTCCTAACTACAACTCCCAACATGCTCCAACAGCTACAGGCTGTCCAGCCATTGCCTAACTACAACTCCCAACGTGCTCCAACAGCTAAAGGCTGTCCAGCCATTGCCTAACTACAACTCCCAACGTGCTCCAACAGCTAAAGGCTGTCCAGCCATTGCCTAACTACAACTCCCAACGTGCTCTAACAGCTAAAGGCTGTCCAGCTATTGCCCAACTACAACTCTCAGCATGACCTGTCACCAAAAGAGTCTCCAGCTGTTAAATAAACTACAACTCTCAACAAGCCCTGATAGCCAAAAGCTCTCCGGGTGTTGCATAACTACAACTCTCATTGCTCCCTGCCAACCAAAGCCTTTCCAGCTGCTACAAAACTACAACTCCCAGCATGCCCTGAGAGTCACAAGTTCTCCACTTATTGCAAGAACTACAACTCTGGGCAAGATGGAGGTTGTAGTCTTGTAGCTGGGGAGCCCAGGTTGAAGAAGACTGCTATAGAGGGAGGTCAGTCATTGGGGTGCCACTGAGCCCCAATATCAGACCCATCAGTGGGGTGTAGGTCTGTGCTGTATACCTGGCAGACACACTGGGGGTCTCTGTATGTCCGTGTGCAGAAAGATACAAACGTCATCTCACTTCTCATCCCCCGCCATATGCTGCATGGGGAGGATTGTCACTGCATTTATGTATTAATATGGATTCTGTGACCCCAGTGCGTCTACTGAGAGACAGCCTCAGGCTATTACACTGCAGCTGTCACACAAAGAGTTAAGGCCCTGACTACAACCCCCAGCATTGTCTGTAAAAGGAGGACAATATGGTCACCTGGACAGAGTCCCAGGCAGAAGTAATCCCTGACTGATCACCTGACACCTCCCATCCAATCGCATGACACACAATCTCCCCCACTTTCCATGTGATTTCCCTAGAAGCTTCCCCCGACAGGTTTCCACCAAGTATATTTGCATCAGGATCAGCAGGGTTATAGCAGGTGGTCTACCTATTAATAAGAATAAGAGGGCAGGATGGATGTCTGCTCTGTACAATGGATCATGCAGCATATACAGAGACGTATATACATGGAGGGGAGGTAAAAGCCGCTGCCAGGCCCCGTAGAGGCAGAATGCTGTAAGATCTGAGCCGTATATACATGGGGGGAGGTATAAGCCGCTGCCAGACCCCATAGAGTCAGAATACTGTAAGATCTGAGCCGTATATACATGGGGGGAGGTATAAGCCGCTGCCAGACCCCATAGAGTCAGAATACTGTAAGATCTGAGCGGTATATACATGGAGGGGAGGTATAAGCCGCTGCCAGAACCCATAGAGGCAGAATGCTGTAAGATCTGGGCGGTATATACATGGAGGGGAGGTATAAGCCGCTGCCAGAACCCATAGAGGCAGAATACTGTAAGATCTTAGCGGTATATACATGGAGGGGAGGTATAAGCTGTGCCAGAACCCATAGAGGCAGAATGCTGTAAGATCTGAGCGGTATATACATGGAGGGAAGATATAAGCCGCTGCCAGAACCCGTAGAGGCAGAATACTGTAAGATCTGAGCCGTCGATACATGGGGGGAGGTATAAGCCGCTGCCAGACCCCATAGAGGCAGAATGCTGTAAGATCTGGGCGGTATATACATGGAGGGGAGGTATAAGCCGCTGCCAGAACCCATAGAGGCAGAATGCTGTAAGATCTTAGCGGTATATACATGGAGGGGAGGTATAAGCCGCTGCCAGAACCCATAGAGGCAGAATGCTGTAAGATGTGAACGGTATATACATGGAGGGGAGGTATAAGCCGCTGCCAGACCCCATAGAGGCAGAATGCTGTAAGATGTGAACGGTATATACATGGGGGGAAGATAAAGGCCGCTACCAGAACCCATAGAGGCAGAATACTGTAAGATCTGAGCCGTCGATACATGGGGGAGGTATAAGCCGCTGCCAGAACCCGTAGAGGCAGAATGCTGTAAGATCTGAGCCGTATATACATGGGGGGAGGTATAAGCTGCTGCCAGAACCCATAGAGGCGGAATGCTGTAAGATCTGAGCCGTATATACATGGGGGGAGGTATAAGCCGCTGCCAGACCCCATAGAGGCAGAATACTGTAAGATCTGAGCCGTGGGATCCGCTTGGTTCTTAGAGATGACACAGAAGAGTTAATAGATGTTTCGGGGAGGACAGGGCGCTGACAATGATAAGTCGCTGATGACATGTTCTGCCACAAAGGCCTCTGGGTAAAGACAAGCAGCTATTTGATGTCAGGCAAGTCAGTGCTGGTGCGGCTCAGGGGTCAGCTGTACAACGTCCTGAACATGAGGGGGGAGACTGGAGATGTAGAGGATGAGGAGGATGGATGAAGAGGAGGCTGAGGGGCAGACACAATACCCGGCTGCTGCTGAATGAATGGCGGACTCCCCCAGATGCCTGCCACTCACACTGACACACTCACTGCTACTTCTCCACCATTTATCCTACTTTCATTCAATCCTTAAATGAACAGGAACTAAGGCAACTCTGTACTTGAAGAAACAGCTCTACCCCTGTCTCTATTCACTTAAAGGGGCACTCCAGCGAAAATCTTTTTCTTTCAAATCTACTGGTGTCAGAAAGTTATATAGATTTGTAACTTACTTTTATGTAAAAATCTCGAGGTGTCCAGTACTTATCAGCTGCTGTATGTCCTGCATGAAGTGGTGTATTCTTTCCAGTGTGACACAGTGCTCTCTTCTGCCACCTCTGTCCATGTCGCTATCTACACGTTACACACCATAGTGATGAGCGCTATCTACACGTTACACACCATAGTGATGAGCGCTATCTACACGTTACACACCATAGTGATGAGCGCTATCTACACGTTACACACCATAGTGATGAGCGCTATCTACACGATACACACCATAGTGATGAGCGCTATCTACACGTTACACACCATAGTGATGAGCGCTATCTACACGTTACACACCATAGTGATGAGCGCTATCTACACGTTACACACTATAGTGATGAGCGCTATCTACATGTTACACACCATAGTGATGAGCGCTATCTACACGTTACACACCATAGTGATGAGCGCTATCTACACGTTACACACCATAGTGATGAGCGCTATCTACACGTTACACACCATAGTGATGAGCGCTATCTACACGTTACACACCATAGTGATGAGCGCTATCTACACGTTACACACCATAGTGATGAGCGCTATCTACACGTTACACACCATAGTGATGAGCGCTATCTACACGTTACACACCATAGTGATGAGCGCTATCTACGTTACACACCATAGTGATGAGCGCTATCTACACGTTACACACCATAGTGATGAGCGCTATCTACACGTTACACACCATAGTGATGAGCGCTATCTACACGTTACACACCATAGTGATGAGCGCTATCTACACGTTACACACCATAGTGATGAGCGCTATCTACACGTTACACACCATAGTGATGAGCGCTATCTACACGTTACACACCATAGTGATGAGCGCTATCTACACGTTACATACCATAGTGATGAGCGCTATCTACACGTTACACACCATAGTGATGAGCGCTATCTACGTTACACACCATAGTGATGAGCGCTATCTACACGTTACACACCATAGTGATGACCGCTATCTACGTTACACACCATAGTGATGAGCGCTATCTACACGTTACACACCATAGTGATGAGCGCTATCTATGTTACACACCATAGTGATGAGCGCTATCTATACGTTACACACCATAGTGATGAGCGCTATCTACGTTACACACCATAGTGATGAGCGCTATCTACACGTTACACACCATAGTGATGAGCGCTATCTACACGTTACACACCATAGTGATGAGCACTATCTACACGTTACACACCATAGTGATGAGCGCTATCTACACGTTACACACCATAGTGATGAGCGCTATCTACACGTTACACACCATAGTGATGAGCGCTATCTACACGTTACACACCATAGTGATGACCGCTATCTACGTTACACACCATAGTGATGAGCGCTATCTACACGTTACACACCAAAGTGATGAGCGCTATCTACACGTTACACACCATAGTGATGAGCGCTATCTACACGTTACACACCATAGTGATGAGCGCTATCTACACGTTACACACCATAGTGATGAGCGCTATCTACACGTTACACACCATAGTGATGAGCGCTATCTACACGTTACACACCATAGTGATGAGCGCTATCTATGTTACACACCATAGTGATGAGCGCTATCTACACGTTACACACCATAGTGATGAGCGCTATCTACACGTTACACACCATAGTGATGAGCGCTATCTACACGTTACACACCATAGTGATGAGCGCTATCTACACGTTACACACCATAGTGATGAGCGCTATCTACACGTTACACACCATAGTGATATAGATAAATGGAGCGTGTTCACTACATAGTGAAAACTTCTAATACACACGCTACACAAGGCCTTAAAGGGGGTCTCTGGGGTAGAGGGAATATAGCGTAAAAAAGCAAAAACAGTACTCACCCCCAAAACTGAGGGGGGCTCTAGCATCGTTGCCGCTCTGGTGTTACCAGTGACGCAGTGTACAGTCGGGTACTTAGGTCACCATAATGCAATGGTTTGATCAGAGATGGGGAACCTTCGGCCCTCCAGCTGTTACAAGACTACAATTCCCATCATGCCTGGACAGCCAAAGTTGAATGGCCTAAGTGTGACACCCATGGTTTAGATGATGTACTCCAGCACTGTACCCTCGGTGACCCCCCCCAGCGATGGTATGTGTATGGTGGTGGTGGCTGTGATTACACACTGATGGCTGTGCTTTATTGGCACTTGTCACAGCTCAGGATCAATATATTGGCAGCAGGAGGGATATATACAGCCAGTGCACCCAGTGGGGGATCTGCCGCCATTATTCTCCAGGGTCCACAAGACAAGAAAAGACTTCAGAATGTCCTAAGCGGTCTGGCAGCGGGGGGTGAGGAAGTGGAGGGTCTTGGATGACCTCAGCCCGCTCCTTTGTTGGCCTGGAGGCTTGTTAGAATGTAAATCGCATTGTCCTGCGGCCAAATGAGATGCAGATTAGGGCGACGCTGCACAATGTTCATCACCCGAGACAGAGACAAGATGCTTCCTCCACAGCCTGGCTATCAGTGTATTGTATCCAGTGTATTATAGGGTGATATAGTATCCAGTGTATTATAGGGGGATATTGTATCCAGTGTATTATAGGGTGATATTGTATCCAGTGTATTATAGGGTGATATAGTATCCAGTGTATTATAGGGTGATATAGTATCCAGTGTATTATAGGGTGATAATATATACAGTGTATTATAGGGTGATATAGTATCCAGTGTATTATAGGGGGATATTGTATTCAGTGTATTATAGGGGGATATTGTATCCTGTGTATTATAGGGTGATAATATATACAGTGTATTATAGGGTGATATTGTATCTAGTGTATTATAGGGTGATATTGTATTCAGTGTATTATAGGGGGATATTGTATCCTGTGTATTATAGGGTGATATAGTATCCAGTGTATTATAGGGTGATATTGTATCCTGTGTATTATAGGGTGATAATATATACAGTGTATTATAGGGTGATATTGTATCTAGTGTATTATAGGGTGATATAGTATTCAGTGTATTATAGGGGGATATTGTATCCTGTGTATTATAGGGTGATAATATATACAGTGTATTATAGGGTGATATAGTATCCCGTGTATTATAGGGTGATATTGTATTCAGTGTATTATAGGGGGATATTGTATCCTGTGTATTATAGGGTGATAATATATACAGTGTATTATAGGGTAATATTGTATTCAGTGTATTATAGGGGGATATTGTATCCTGTGTATTATAGGGTGATAAGATATACAGTGTATTATAGGGGGATATAGTATCCAGTGTATTATAGGGTGATAATATATACAGTGTATTATAGGGTGATATAGTATCCAGTGTATTATAGGGTGATATAGTATCCAGTGTATTATAGGGGGATATTGTATCCTGTGTATTATAGGGTGATAATATATACAGTGTATTATAGGGTGATATTGTATTCAGTGTATTATAGGGGGATATTGTATCCTGTGTATTATAGGGTGATAATATATACAGTGTATTATAGGGTGATATAGTTTCCAATGTATTATAGGGTGATATAGTATCCAGTGTATTATAGGGTGATAATATATATAGTGTATTATAGGGTGATATAGTATCCAGTGCATTATAGGGTGATATAGTATCCAGTGTATTATAGGGTGATATAGTATCCAGTGTATTATAGGGTGATAATATATACAGTGTATTATAGGGTGATATAGTATCCAGTGTATTATAGGGTGATATAGTATCCAGTGTATTATAGGGTGATAATATATACAGTGTATTATAGGGTGATATTGTATCCAGTGTATTATAGGGTGATATAGTATCCAGTGTATTATAGGGGGATACTGTATCCAGTGTATTATAGGGTGATAATATATACAGTGTATTATAGGGTGATATAGTATCCAGTGTATTATAGGGGGATATAGTATCCAGTGTATTATAGGGTGATAATATATACAGTGTATTATAGGGTGATATAGTATCCAGTGTATTATAGGGTGATATAGTATCCAGTGTATTATAGGGGGATATTGTATCCTGTGTATTATAGGGTGATATTATATACAGTGTATTATAGGGTGATATTGTATTCAGTGTATTATAGGGTGATATAGTATCCAGTGTATTATAGGGTGATATTGTATCCAGTGTATTATAGGGTGATATAGTATCCAGTGTATTATAGGGGGATACTGTATCCAGTGTATTATAGGGTGATAATATATACAGTGTATTATAGGGTGATATAGTATCCAGTGTATTATAGGGGGATATAGTATCCAGTGTATTATAGGGTGATAATATATACAGTGTATTATAGGGTGATATAGTATCCAGTGTATTATAGGGTGATAATATATACAGTGTATTATAGGGTGATATAGTATCCAGTGTATTATAGGGTGATATAGTATCCAGTGTATTATAGGGTGATAATATATACAGTGTATTATAGGGTGATATTGTATCCAGTGTATTATAGGGTGATATAGTATCCAGTGTATTATAGGGTGATAATATATACAGTGTATTATAGGGGGATATTGTATCTAGTGTATTATAGGGGGATATAGTATCCAGTGTATTATAGGGTGATATTGTATTCAGTGTATTATAGGGGGATATTGTATCTAGTGTATTATAGGGGGATATTGTATCCTGTGTATTATAGGGTGATAATATATACAGTGTATTATAGGGTGATATTGTATTCAGTGTATTATAGGGGGATATTGTATCCTGTGTATTATAGGGTGATAATATATACAGTGTATTATAGGGTGATATTGTATTCAGTGTATTATAGGGGGATATTGTATCCTGTGTATGCTGCTCTAGCATCGTTGCCGCTCTGGTGTTACCAGCAATGACGCAGTGTACAGTCGGGTACTTAGGTCACCATAATGCAATGGTTTGATCAGGTATGGGGAACCTTCGGCCCTCCAGCTGTTACAAGACTACAATTCCCATCCTGTGTATTATAGGGTGATAATATATACAGTGTATTATAGGGTGATATAGTACAGTGTATTATAGGGTGATATAGTATCCAGTGTATTATAGGGTGATAATATATACAGTGTATTATAGGGTGATATAGTATCCAGTGTATTATAGGGTGATAATATATCCAGTGTATTATAGGGTGATATAGTATTCAGTGTATTATAGGGTGATATAGTATCCAGTGTATTATACGGTGATAATATATACAGTGTATTATAGGGTGATATTGTATCCAGTGTATTATAGGGTGATAATATATACAGTGTATTATAGGGTGATATAGTATCCAGTGTATTATAGGGTGATAATATATACAGTGTATTATAGGGTGATATTGTATCCAGTGTATTATAGGGTGATATAGTATCCAGTGTATTATAGGGTGATATAGTATCCAGTGTATTATAGGGTGATAATATATACAGTGTATTATAGGGTGATATTGTATCCAGTGTATTATAGGGTGATATAGTATCCAGTGTATTATAGGGTGATAATATATACAGTGTATTATAGGGTGATATTGTATCCAGTGTATTATAGGGTGATATAGTATCCAGTGTATTATAGGGTGATATAGTATCCAGTGTATTATAGGGTGATATAGTATCCAGTGTATTATAGGGTGATATAGTATCCAGTGTATTATAGGGAGATATTGTATCCTGTGTATTATAGGGTGATATAGTATCCAGTGTATTATAGGGGGATATTGTATCCTGTGTATTATAGGGTGATAATATATACAGTGTATTATAGGGTGATATTGTATTCAGTGTATTATAGGGGGATATAGTATCCAGTGTATTATAGGGGGATATTGTATATAGTGTATTATAGGGTGATAATATATACAGTGTATTATAGGGTGATATTGTATTCAGTGTATTATAGGGGGATATTGTATCTAGTGTATTATAGGGTGATAGAACAGACAGTGTATTATAGGGGGATATTGTATCCAGTGTATTATAGGGTGATATTGTATCCAGTGTATTATAGGGGGATATAACAGACAGTGTATTATACTCCAGAGCTGCACTCACTATTCTGCTGGTGGGGTCACTGTGTACATACATTACATTACTGATCCTGAGTTACATCCTGTGTTATACTCCAGAGCTGCACTCACTATTCTGCTGGTTGTCACCTATCTTATAGGATATCACTGGGGCCCTGCAGCCAGCAGTATATCACACAGGGGACGGGTGGCCAGTCATAAAAGGACAGGTCACGGCTGTGGCCCCCATTACCAGTGCCCCCCCTGCAGTAATGTGTTTGTGCTTGGAGGAGCGGGGATAATGGACAATATGTTGTAGGGGCTGGGCGTCTGACAATGAATTAATAATCAGCAGTTGGGGATGCGGGCGGCCATCTGCCTGAGCGAGCCCCTTACACCACGGAGACCCTGCAGGGCCTGACCCGTCCTGGATGATACAGATCCCCCCAATCACCCGGATTAAGGAGAATATGTGACAGCAATAAAAAACACTGCGGGTCCTCAACATGGAGACAAAACCGTGAGATTACTCTGCCCTTTCCTGGGGGTCTCATTCAGCCCTTATCAGCCCCCTGCACCGGTGTGAGCTCAGCTGCCAGCTGCTTTCAGAGGACCCTCTCTATTCTATGCGGGGTCTTGTGTTTGCAGGGCTGAGTCACGGCTTATCTCTATGAGATCCCAATGACATCAGGAGCCAAAGCTGCTATTCTCCTCTATACAGAAGGATCCCATTATTTGCTTATCTCACCCCTACCTGGCACAGATAGAGCTGGCAATGCTGATAGTCCTCCAGGATACAGGGGCTGCTGATAGTCCTCCAGGATACAGGGGCTGCTGATAGTCCTCCAGGACACAGGGGCTGCTTATGGTCTTCCAGGACACAGGGGCTGCTTATGGTTCTCCAGGACACAGGGGCTGCTGATAGTCCTCCAGGACACAGGGGCTGCTTATGGTCTTCCAGGACACAGGGGCTGCTTATGGTTCTCCAGGACACAGGGGCTGCTGATAGTCCTCCAGGATACAGGAGCTGCTGATAGTCCTCCAGGACACAGGGGCTGATGATAGTCCTCCAGGACACAGGGGCTGATGATAGTCCTCCAGGACACAGGGGCTGCTGATAGTCCTCCAGGACACAGGGGCTGCTGATGGTCCTCCAGGACACAGGGGCTGCTGATGGTCCTCCAGGACACAGGGGCTGCTGATGGTCCTCCAGGACACAGGGGCTGCTGATAGTCCTCCAGGACACAGGGGCTGCTGATAGTCCTCCAGGATACAGGGGCTGCTTATGGTCTTCCAGGACACAGGGGCTGCTTATGGTCCTCCAGGACACAGGGGCTGCTGATAGTCCTCCAGGACACCGGGGCTGCTGATAGTCCTCCAGGATACAGGGGCTGCTGATAGTCCTCCAAGACACCGGGGCTGTTGATAGTCCTCCAAGACACCGGGGCTGTTGATAGTCCTCCAGGACACAGGGGCTGCTGATAGTCCTCCAGGACACAGGGGCTGCTGATAGTCCTCCAGGACACAGGGGCTGCTGATAGTCCTCCAGGATACAGGGGCTGCTGATAGTCCTCCAGGATACAGGGGCTGCTTATGGTCTTCCAGGACAAAGGGGCTGCTTATGGTCCTCCAGGACACAGGGACTGCTGATGGTCCTCCAGGACAAAGGGGCTGCTGATAGTCCTCCAGGATACAGGGGCTGCTGATAGTCCTCCAGGACACAGGGGCTGCTGATGGTCCTCCAGGACACAGGGGCTGCTGATGGTCCTCCAGGACACAGGGGCTGCTGATAGTCCTCCAGGACACAGGGGCTGCTGATAGACCTCCAGGACACAGGGGCTGCTGATAGTCCTCCAGGATACAGGGGCTGCTTATGGTCTTCCAGGACAAAGGGGCTGCTTATGGTCCTCCAGGACACAGGGGCTGCTGATAGTCCTCCAGGACAAAGGGGCTGCTGATAGTCTTCCAGGACACAGGGGCTGCTGATAGTCTTCCAGGATACAGGAGCTGCTGATAGTCCTCCAGGATACAGGAGCTGCTGATAGTCCTCCAGGATACAGGAGCTGCTGATAGTCCTCCAGGATACAGGAGCTGCTGATAGTCCTCCAGGATACAGGAGCTGCTGATAGTCCTCCAGGATATGACTCATAGGGCCCTATTCCACCGGACGATTATCGTTTGCATAATCGTTAACGATTAATGATCTCAAACGACCGCTATTGCGAAAGACCTGAAAACGTTCACTCATTTCCATGGAATGATAATCGTTACTTATGATCGTAATTGCGATCGTTTTTCTTCGCTATTTATTCGCTATTGCGTTCGTATCTATTGCAAACCACCGAGCGATGTCTTATTCAATGCGAACGTTTTGCGAACGAGCAACGATAAAAATAGGTCCAGGTCTTATGAACGATCAACGATTTCTTGTTCGGTCGTTAATCGTTAACTGCATTTCAACCGAACGATTGTTGTTTAGATTTGAACTATTTAACGATAATCTGAACGATAATCATCCGGTGGAATAGGGCCCTTCCTCCATTGTGGTGCACACAGCGGGGGGGGGGGGGAGGCCTCCAAGAACATACTATCTGCTCCTGGAGGAACCTGTAAAGTTGCATCAGGGCACATTATGGACTCATAAGTAGTCCGGAGAATTCTGCTAACCCTAATCCTTCCGTGAGCTGGACATACACCGGAGCTGGACGTATACTGGAGCTGGACAGGCACTGCAGACCATAAACCCCCCCCCCCCCGTCAAAAAAGACTAAGTCTGTTGAGTAAAGGCATCATTATGTAACACCAGCAATAAGACTGGCGGCAGAATATATATGAAACGCTTCTATATATACAGAGGTGAGTTGGATCTGTCCTCATAAGCTTTAATTGTCAGAACCTTGGAGTCAAATGGGATGACTATACAATATGTGAGAACGGAGTCATCACCGGCTCGTAGATAAACCGCCCCGGCAGTGTCCCCCCCACATGGTGTCAATGGGATGGACTGTCCAACACCCACAATGACCTCATACTGACCTCACACACGTCCCATTGTATTATAATCCTATATAACACACAGGGATGAATCCATCAGTGTCCTGTACATGGATATCTATACGTCCACAATACGTGATGTCCTGCGTTCTGAGCACACTGGGCAATAAAGGGTTATGTGATGTCTGTGGACGGACAGAGAACACCCCAAATATCACCCCCACCGAAGGGTTAACAGGAAGCGTCTCCTGATGTAAATCAGTCAGTACACAGGAGATAGGGCGGCCGGGGATAAGACCTCACACGTTACATTATGTGATCACTACAAGATCTCACTTGTAGACAAGAGGCATCATACGTCTCACTGAGCCCATTCACTGCAACGCTTGGACGTGGGGGAGACGGAACGCTCATAGACCTCATATACACTGAGCACGTTCACTGCAAGGCCTGGACGTGGGGGGACAGAACGCTCATAGACCTCATATTCACTGAGCACCGTCACTACAACGTCTGGACGTGGGGGAGACGGAATGCTCAAAGACTCCATATACACTGAGCACATTCACTGCAACGCTTGGACGTGGGGGGCGGTGGAACGATCAAAGATTCCATATACACTGATCACATTCACTGCAACGCCTGGATGTGGGGGTGACGGAACGCTCATTGACCTTATATACACTGAGCACCGTCACTGCAACATCTGGACGTGGGGGGGGGGGGGGGGGGGGGGGCAACGGAACACTCATAGATCTCATATACACTGAGCACATTCACTGCAACGCTTGGACGTGGGGGGCGGCGGAACGCTCAAAGATTCCATATACACTGAGCACTGTCACTGCAACGCTTGGACGTGGGGGAGACTTAATGCTCATAGACACACATATCTACACGCTGAGCTCTCCGTATACTCTTTGGGGGACATTTGTTAATGGGGTACTCCATCAAACAACTGGTGTCAGAAAGTTACCAGAGACCAGATTGGTGGGGCAGGAGCGATGATTGATGTGTCTGGAGATCAGATAGGTGGAGCTCGAGTGCTGAGACGTGTCAGGAGTTTCTTTTGTGGGAAAACCTTTGCGGTAAATAAAGTCGGTAAATAAAGTCGGTAAATAAAGCAGCTGACCCCTCCGAGAGATTATAAAACCCCCATCCTCTCTGAATACTGACCTGCAATGACCCGTGTATAAAATAATCCAGAAACAATCTGCCAATAATAACAGGAGCGCTGTGTTGACCCGTGACCCCGAGCCGTCTGCAGGATCTCACAATGCCTGGCAGAGGTAGGAGAAGGTGTAAACCTGGCAACGATACACCGCCTGTCACCCTACGGGGGCGCCATCTGTGGTGTGTATTCTGGAGAACAACACGTGGGTTATTGGGGAGCGGAGATGGCGGATAGCTCTGACACCGGTTGCCAAGAAACAACAAGCACCCTGATGAGTTACAGCACGTCTCCAACTCGTGAAGGTTGCCATGGTAACCCTGTCAGAATTATGTCGGGGGTACGGCGTCCTCTTTATGTATGTATACAGTGAGTGACGTGCCAGCGCCTATGATTAGAGGTCACTAATCTTCTGTATCGACATAGACAACTGGAGACCAAGACTGAGAACTTGGCCAAGGTTCCCTATGCTCTGTATCAGAGGGTGATGGTCACATGATGCTACTCGCCTCTGGCAGGTGAGGTCGTAGTCGTAGTCATCATCCAGTGAAGGAGAAAAAACCTGCAGTGGCTTGTACCCATTGACAATTCCGCCATCTTTCCTCATATAAGAACATGGCCGTAATAGTAAACAGAGAGCCCGCCATAACCTTCACTCCCCATCTAATGAAATCCATGTGTTTTCCTTCTGGAATTTTCCGCCTTTGCCTATTCTATTGACATAAACATACAGGAGTGGGATCTGTGTTCTTTACACACACGCGGATCTGGTTCGTTTCCCACGGTTTTGGCTGCGACTCCTGAACGGGGCCCGACGCTTCTCGCTTCACAATGTTGTTAATGTTTTAAGGAAACTCGGAGCAAAAGGGGTGAAGATTGTACAAACATCTTATAGGGTTTCAGCTGGCGGCAAGGCGGCGAATATCTGGAATGATCTCCAAAGTAAACGCTCAATCACGACGGCTTCTGTGAACTGCGAGAAAACGGAAACTGGGGGGGAAGAGGCCGTCCCTTCAGAGACTAAAGATGGAGGAATGGTGAGACTAAAGGATTCACAGAAATATAGGAGCACCCTGACAAGGGCTGGAAATTAAGGAGAAACCCACAAGACCAAAATATTATATATTTCACAATAACGTCATTATAGGTGGCGCTGTTCCACCACAGTCTACTGATCAGGTAATTTATAACTATGGGAAATATACACTGTAAAGCAAAAGCAATGGACAAACCAACCCTAACGGCTTCCTACTTTCATGTATGTCGGCCATATCTGTTATCACCCAGATGGTAAAAACTAGGAAACACCTTAGAAAACGATTCAAACAATTTTACAAAAAAGCATCCCAATAATCCCTTTCTATTTTTTTAGTTTGGAGAATGTTTTAACTTATGAGAAAAGTTTTCAAATCAGATTGTCCCAGCAGTGACCACAAGGTGGCGCCAGTACCCAAGATAAACAAAACCCCCACGCCTCATTTATCTCAATAAGAGAAGGAACACTCGAAGGCGCTTTCTAGAAAGTCATTTACAGCAGATCGGAGGGATCAAAGGACAAGGGCTGCTATACAACTCCGCAGAAGAGGCTGAAACACTCTGCGCCCACAGAGGCGGATGGGATTTTTAGCATGGCAATATATAGATCACAGGGAGAACGTATATGACCTTGGGTCAGCGGGGTCTAAGCCGATCTGGGAGGAGGACATACTGTAGATTATATGAGGACGGGGTAGGGCTCTGTTCACAAAGGGATACTCCAGTGAAAATTTTTTTTTTTCAAATCAGCCGATGTCAGAAAGTTCTATAGATTTGTAATTTACTTCTGTTTAAAAATCTCCAGTCTTCCAGTACTTATCAGCTGCTGTATGTCCTGCAGGTAGTGGTGTATTCTCTCCAGTCTGACACAGTGCTCTCTGTTGCCACCTCTGTCCATGTCAGGAACTGTCCAGAGCAGCAGCAAATCCCCATAGAAAACCTCTCCTGCCCTGCAGATAAGGGTTGTCCTGAATTAGACGCTCCTCTCTCCTCTCCCCCTATTATCATGGCACTATTCCGCAGCCATGACTTTTACAGGATTCATTAAATTCTTCTGGTCCGGCTGGTGGCCGCCGCGGCTGTATGTCTATGATTTCATGAGCCACAACAGCCCTGAGCCCGGCCGCCGGATCCATGTGCAGCGTTGCCTTCTAATCGTCTGACACCAGTGCAGAGGGGTCATCCCAGGCAGCATTACATGGGGGCCATGCCAGCTCTAATAACTCTTCATCTGTCGCACAGCGGGGGGCCGCACAATGCAGCAAGGCCCATCAGAAATAGGAGGAACACAAGCGTTATCATTTCCCCTGCAGTCTCTGCAATCCTGGGAGAGACCTTATACCAGAGCGCAGTATGGCGGCCAAACATATGTGATCCTGTATAAAGCACAATTACCCCACCAGCAGAATAGCGAGTGCAGCTCTGGGGTACAATACAGGATGTAACTCAGGATCAGTAATGTATGTACACAGTGACCCCACCAGCAGAATAGTGAGTGCAGCTCTGGGGTATAATGGAGGGTGTATGGTCAGTACAGTGGGCAGTTACATAGTGATTATTCTCTCTGGTTACAGCACTGTATATGTATATATATATATATATATATATATATATATATATGTATATGGTGGTCTGTCTCTGGATTTCCAGTCTGGTGCGCGGTGCAGGTGATACGATGTGAGTGTAGGCTGTATACATTATATATATGGCAGCCTCTCACATTACTCAGCACTATCATCATGATACAACCAATATACTCGCCTCGGTCTCTGCCGCACAACCAACCATCAAAGCAGGAAGTCTGAAGCGTAGGAAACATCTGCCGAGACTTCTGAGAAAACCACAAACTAATCAGCAATTAATGAAGAAAGATCTTATCGTCTCCATCGGTTTTCTATGCAGAGAAGTGACTGATGTCTCACAGATGCAATCATGTCTGCACTACAGCGGGTTTCCTGGGGTGAGCGTGATGCATCAGGGTACACGGCAGCATCCTGCTATAAGCCTTAATCATCAATACAATGCCAGAACCGCACACAGTATATACAAGAGCTATATACACCATAGGGCGACAGCCCCTTTAGATGCTTCCATGAACCTGATCCTTGCTGTATACACATTCGGTGTCTGCCGTGACTTCTCCTGACAGCTCCCCATCAGCATAGGATGAGTCTGGGTGACGGGGCCCTCCTTATTTCCTAAGCAGAGATGACGTCT
Organism: Dendropsophus ebraccatus; assembly: GCF_027789765.1. NCBI lineage: Eukaryota > Metazoa > Chordata > Amphibia > Anura > Hylidae > Dendropsophus > Dendropsophus ebraccatus. The sequence continues at coordinate 8,017,348 of NC_091457.1, read as the reverse complement.
GTCAGGATGGGAGCTCGGCGTGACCTGAACGGACCTGACTACTGCGCAGAAGACTCCGCTCAGGGTGGGCAAGACGTGGAAGACCCCCAGCCTCATAACTATAGGACGCAGACAACTAGCTGGAGGACTGAGCGTCACTGAGGCAGAATCATGTGGGGATGCACATTAACCCTTTGGTTATAGACAGCTTTGGGTGCCGACATTACTGGGTCATTCTCTAATAATTGCTAAAGCTTATCATATTCCATCCCCCTATCACACAGGGTGTACAATGGGAGCAGGGCTTGTCTTATTAGTCTATGGGGGCCAAGGTGGACCTGGGGGTGAACTACTCTACAGAGATGAATCATGGCAAGAAGAGACTGTTTAGTGGTGGTCTGGATGGGACAGAAAAAAAAAGGGAAAAATAACAAGAAGGTGCCCCCTGTAGTCACTGGATGTAACTGCACTGCTATCACTGTCTGCAGGGCACTTTGTTAGGAACTTGGTTAACCCTCTTATGTGTTCCTCTTTCCGTTTACATAAAGTTGGGATGTAGACATAGTATTATTTCCCTATGACAGATATGGCTGAATTTTATTGACCGGGGTTGACTGCCTCACTTTTAGCTCTGGTAAAGATTTCTAGATGGTGACGAGCATCTCATCGGTTCTAGAGCCCCAGCTGGTAAGGACTAGAGATGATCGAACAGAGCTGATGTTCAGGTTCGTACAAACTCAAACTATTGGTATTTGACTCCCGCAGTCTTCCCGTTCAGTGGAAAAGGTGGAGACAGCCCCGCCTGGAAAACAGGAATACAACCTGGGCCATAGACTCGGGCTGTCTCCACCTTCCCCACGGAACCGGAAGACTGCGGGAGTCAAATACCGATGGTTCGAGTTCGTACGAACATGAACATCCGCAATGTTCGATAATCTCTAGTAAGGACCCCTCAACCAGCCACCCGAGGCCTGAACTCTCCCATCATTTTATATGACTGCATCAAAGGAGCCGCGAAGACTACAAACTTTCTTGGAGACGTGAAGTCATTTGCATCTGAAGGAAGAGCGAGGAGTCTGATTAGAGTCACTTGTGCTCAGCCGTATGTCAGCGGCGTGTCACTTCTCTGCATGTTCTGGCTGAGCTCTGTACTTCACCCATGAAGGGTAATTCACCTCCAGAGAAAAGCGGCAACTGCATAGAAATCTAATGTGACAGCAGGAAAGATCTAAGGAGCCTTCACCGAGTCTTCATTCTTCCTTCATCTCTTATCTCTTCAATCCATGTCTTGCATTGGAAGAAAGACACGTCCACGTGCAGCTCAGCTTAACAGAAGTGAACAGAACTGAAGTGAAATACTACACACAATCTGAGGACAGGGGTGGCGCTGTTTGTGCAAATCCAGGACAATTGCCGGTTTGGTGTGGTATTGATTGACAGATATGGCCCTAGTTTTGTCGATGTTTTTCCACTCCTAGATAACCCCCTCTAAGTTTTATTTATACTAAACCCTATTGGACACAATCCCTCTTCTTCATCATCCTCATCATAACGTGAGTCATTACAATGCTGCGGTGCTTCGCCGGTAGTCCTAGTCATTGTGTTCCTGGAACCCCCTCCCTCTCCGTCACAGGATACAAGTGCTACGCCGCTCCCATCTCTGAAGTTTCCCATAAATCGGGGAAAAAGTAAAAGGCAAAGTTATAAATAGAGGATTGCGAATGGTAAAAGTGTTTGAGCTGCGTCCAGCCGAGCGTGAAGGGATGGCCGTCTCCTATTACAGAATGTACCGAGAGTCGGCGACTAATAATATACAGGGAGGCGGCCTCCATGGTGTACACCCTGGAAATGAGGGTCGTGACAACCGCGGCCTCAGACGAGGAAGGAGACGAGCGTACAGGGGGGACTGGTTCTAGACTACGCGATCAGAACAGATAGCCCATCCTATAGTCCCGGGGGCCTCGCTATAGCCAGACTCCTAGAATGCAAAACTTCTAGCTTTGGCTGTCCAGGCATGATGGGAGTTGTAGTTTGGCTACAGCTGGAGGACCGTGGTTCCCTAACGCTGCTCTTGAATTTGCAGGTGTACTAGGAAGATAGATCATCATGGTGGCAACCAATGACTATGGCTTCCTTAACCGGGACTCGTCCGCAGGTAGACGGAATCGAAGACAAAGATGGAAAACTTCTAAGTAGACTACAAGTACCAGCAAACCTGGCCAATGAAAGTACATAACACCATTACTGCCATCATCATGGTGGCTCAGCCGCTCATCACTTGGGTCCTGAGATCAGTCTATTCTCCTCATACAGAGCTCCAAACCCCCTGCTCTTCTACAGTCTGGAGAGTGTACCAGACCGGACCGGAACGCACCACAGAATAACATGATAAAACTCCTACATATGGTCCTATATTCTTATTTTCTTCATCCACTGATCTGATCCAGTTTTGCAGTCATAATGTGAATGATGGCTTATATCTGTAATGTGCGATATGGCATCACAAATCCCATAAGATTTGCTAGAGGAGTCTGGGATATAGCCAGTAATACATGCCCGGGACAGCTGGGTGGAGCTGTGCTAGTTGCACTTTTTGGCTTTGTTGCAATGTGCCTGTAGTCTGAATATATATATATATATATATATATATATATATATATATATATATACACACACACACATATGCATCCATTTGCAGATTGTCGCTCTCTCACTTTGTTGTAACTGACCCCATAATAGCGCAGTGAACTTCAGCATACAGATATAGGAAGAGACTGGAGGCCGCGGGGTAATCTCAGGCCGGTATACACTGTCGTCATGGATCTATTGAAATGTGGAGATAAAGCGGAGGAATAAATCCACAGAGCGCTGCAGGTCGCAACAAGTCCTGCTCCACCTGCTACAGTCACATCCAGAAAAACAACACTGCAGCTATTTGTGAGCGCTGAGCTCTTCACGCTGGATAGCACCTCAGGCGGGGGTCACATTGGCGTCGGAGGCTCCGCTTAATGCTGCATGCATTATTTTATTCTGTCCATTATAGTCAATGGGGTCTCCCGGGATCTGCTGGTGAATGTCATGCAGCCCACTGTCCAGCTCTACTGTAAACCTAGCCTATCCCAGCCCGTTTCTTTAGAATTGGGTGACAGCCAATATGTCCGCCCATTAGGGTTGTCACCCAACTTGTAATGCTCTGCTATAAGCCTTGACTATCGAAAGAACAAGATTAAATGGGTTTTTCATCAAAAGATTTTTTCTTTCAAACCAATTGGTCCCAGCAAGTGCCAGAGATTTGTAATTTACTTCTATGAAAAAAATCTCCAGTCTTCCAGTACTTATCAGCTGCTGTATGTCCTGTAGGAAGTGATGTCTTCTCTCCAGTGTGAACAGCTCTCTGCTGCCACCTCTGTCCATGTCAGGAACTGTCCAGAGCAGCAGCAAATCCCCATAGAACAGTGTTTCTCAATTCCAGTCCTCAGGCCTCACCAACAGGTCATGTTTTGAGGATTTCCTTAGTATTTCACAGGTGATATAATTATACTCAGTTTATCAGGTATTCTCACAGGTGTCCTTTGTATGGGATATCCTTAAAACATGACCTGTTGGTGAGGCCCGAGGACTGGAATTGAGAAGCACGGCCATAGAAAACCTCTCCTGCTTTCCCGACTGGAAATAATACACCACTTCCTGCAGGACATACAGAAGCTAATAAGTATTGGAAGACTGGAGATTTTTTAATAGAAGTAAATTACAAATCTCTGGCACTTTTTGGCACCAATTGATTTGAAAGAATTTTTTAGTTTGGTGAACAACCCCTTTATGTACGGTTGAGGAGTCACCCAAACATTTGAAAAAGAAAACATCTAAGTGTCTACGGTCCCCACTAGCTGGAGCTTACCACATACTATTTTATCACTCAATTCAATGTATATGGTGTATGCAATAAACTCATGAGCTCCCCCTAAAGGTGTCTGGGAATCAATAGAAATTGTGCTTTATGATTGGGGTACGAGTATTCATCTAGACAATTAAGGGGATGGAGGGCTGTCCCATAGTGAGTGACTGGTGCAGCAGATGAGCATGTAGCGGGCTGCTCCATTTACTCAAATGGCATTAGGGCCCTGTACTTGTCACTGGTGTCACTGATCCCCAATGATACTTGTCCCCTATCCCAAGGATTTGTGTTTACCTGTGACTTTCCATCATGCCTTGACAGCTGATGGCAACCACTGAAGTGTCATAGATTGGGAAGCACTGAAGCAGGCCATACACTTACTATGGGGCCAGGTAGCCCGGGCACAGTAGCCGCCCCTCATCACTCTTCTCACAAACTCCCGGCCTCCATTCCCTTCTTACTATTAGACATGGGGCCAGGTAGCCGGGGCACAGTAGCCGCCTCTCATCACTCTTCTCAGACTCCCGGGCTCCATTCCCTTCTTACTATAAGACATGGGGCCAGGTAGCCGGGGCACAGTAGCCGCCCCTCATCACTCTTCTCAGACTCCCGGGCTCCATTCCCTTCTTACTATAAGACATGGGGCCAGGTAGCCCGGGCACAGTAGCCGCCCCTCATCACTCTTCTCACAGACTCCCGGGCGCCATTCCCTTCTTACTATAAGACATGGGGCCAGGTAGCCCGGGCACAGTAGCCGCCTCTCATCACTCTTCTCACAGACTCCCGGGCTCCATTCCCTTCTTACTATAAGACATGGGGCCAGGTAGCCCGGGCACAGTAGCCGCCCCTCATCACTCTTCTCACAGACTCCCGGCCTCCATTCCCTTCTTACTATAAGACATGGGGCCAGGTAGCCCGGGCACAGTAGCCGCCTCTCATCACTCTTCTCACAGACTCCCGGCCTCCATTCCCTTCTGCAGCCGACAAGTTATAAATACATTCTCCTCTGAAGCTCAATGAGGAAGAAGAGAATTGTGAATCTGGTTCCCATAGTAGCAGAGTCATAAGGCTCCGCTATCAATCATGTTACCAGCCGCCTCCTGCTGTATACAGTATGTATATATATATATATATATATATATATATCCACCTGGTATGTACATGCCTGACATCATCTAAACAAACTGTATGATGCTAATGGCCGCCCATCTCCCCCGGCGGAGGATAATGTATCGCCTATTATTTCTACTAGATGTAATTAAATCCTCCAGCGCCCCGGAGACTGAATATCTACAGGGCAAAGGAATCAGCAGGCAATTACACAGGAGTATATATATATATATATATATATATAGCAAGGCACTGGCACACAGCAGAGCTGTTTAGCCAGTATGGTCAGGTCACTCAGTATAGTATTAGTACACTGCAGAGCACTCGGTATAGTATTAGTACACTGCCGAGCACTCGGTGTAGTATTGGTACACCGCAGAGCACTCGGTATAGTACTGGTACACAGCAGATGCTTAGTGCAGTGAAATAGGGTCAGAGGGTTTGAGGAGCTTTATGGATGGGTCTGATATGTACAGTATGGCGGCTTAGCACTGATGACTACATACACATCTCGGCAGTAGGTTAGTATGTCAGAGCTTTATGCTTAGTCTTCTTAGCTCAGTTTCTAAGAATGGACTAATATGGCAACTGCAGCACAACTGGGTCAGGAATGTGGTGTGCAGCACAGTATGGCAAGGGCACAGTGCAGAGTATTAGGGGCAGTATGGCAAGGGCACAGTGCAGAGTATTAGGGGCAGTATGGCAAGTGCACAGTGCAGAGTATTAGGGGCAGTATGGCAGGTGCACAGTGCACAGTATTAGGGGCAGTATGGCAGGTGCACAGTGCACAGTATTAGGGGCAGTATGGCAGGTGCACAGTGCAGAGTATTAGGGGCAGTATGGCAGGTGCACAGTGCAGAGTATTAGGGGCAGTATGGCAGGTGCACAGTGCAGAGTATTAGGGGCAGTATGGCAGGTGCACAGTGCAGAGTATTAGGGGCAGTATGACAGGTGCACAGTGCAGAGTATTAGGGGCAGTATGGCAGGTGCACAGTGCAGAGTATTAGGGGCAGTATGGCAGGTGCACAGTGCAGAGTGTGAGGGGCAGTATGGCAGGTGCACAGTGCAGAGTATTAGGGGCAGTATGGCAGGTGCACAGTGCACAGTATTAGGGGCAGTATGGCAGGTGCACAGTGCAGAGTATTAGGGGCAGTATGGCAGGTGCACAGTGCAGAGTATTAGGGGCAGTATGGCAGGTGCACAGTGCACAGTATTAGGGGCAGTATGGCAGGTGCACAGTGCAGAGTATTAGGGGCAGTATGACAGGTGCACAGTGCAGAGTATTAGGGGCAGTATGGCAGGTGCACAGTGCAGAGTATTAGGGGCAGTATGACAAGTGCACAGTGCAGAGTATTAGGGGCAGTATGGCAGGTGCACAGTGCAGAGTATTAGGGGCAGTATGGCAGGTGCACAGTGCAGAGTATTAGGGGCAGTATGGCAGGTGCACAGTGCACAGTATTAGGGGCAGTATGGCAGGTGCACAGTGCAGAGTATTAGGGGCAGTATGACAGGTGCACAGTGCAGAGTATTAGGGGCAGTATGGCAGGTGCACAGTGCAGAGTATTAGGGGCAGTATGGCAGGTGCACAGTGCAGAGTATTAGGGGCAGTATGACAGGTGCACAGTGCAGAGTATTAGGGGCAGTATGGCAGGTGCACAGTGCAGAGTATTAGGGGCAGTATGGCAGGTGCACAGTGCACAGTATTAGGGGCAGTATGGCAGGTGCACAGTGCAGAGTATTAGGGGCAGTATGACAGGTGCACAGTGCAGAGTATTAGGGGCAGTATGGCAGGTGCACAGTGCAGAGTATTAGGGGCAGTATGGCAGGTGCACAGTGCAGAGTATTAGGGGCAGTATGGCAGGTGCACAGTGCAGAGTATTAGGGGCAGTATGGCAGGTGCACAGTGCACAGTATTAGGGGCAGTATGACAGGTGCACAGTGCAGAGTATTAGGGGCAGTATGGCAGGTGCACAGTGCAGAGTATTAGGGGCAGTATGGCAGGTGCACAGTGCAGAGTATTAGGGGCAGTATGGCAGGTGCACAGTGCAGAGTATTAGGGGCAGTATGGCAGGTGCACAGTGCAGAGTATTAGGGGCAGTATGGCAGGTGCACAGTGCAGAGTATTAGGGGCAGTATGGCAGGTGCACAGTGCAGAGTATTAGGGCAGTATGGCAGGTGCACAGTGCAGAGTATTAGGGGCAGTATGGCAGGTGCACAGTGCAGAGTATTAGGGGCAGTATGGCAGGTGCACAGTGCAGAGTATTAGGGGCAGTATGGCAGGTGCACAGTGCAGAGTATTAGGGGCAGTATGGCAGGTGCACAGTGCAGAGTATTAGGGGCAGTATGGCAGGTGCACAGTGCACAGTATTAGGGGCAGTATGGCAGGTGCACAGTGCAGAGTATTAGGGGCAGTATGGCAGGTGCACAGTGCAGAGTATTAGGGGCAGTATGGCAGGTGCACAGTGCAGAGTATTAGGGGCAGTATGGCAGGTGCACAGTGCAAAGTATTATGGGCAGTATGGCAGGTGCACAGTATTAGGGGCAGTATGGCAGGTGCACAGTGCAGAGTATTAGGGGCAGTATGGCAGGTGCACAGTGCAGAGTATTAGGGGCAGTATGGCAGGTGCACAGTGCAGAGTATTAGGGGCAGTATGGCAGGTGCACAGTGCAGAGTATTAGGGGCAGTATGACAGGTGCACAGTGCAGAGTATTAGGGGCAGTATGACAGGTGCACAGTGCAGAGTATTAGGGGCAGTATGGCAGGTGCACAGTGCAGAGTATTAGGGGCAGTATGACAGGTGCACAGTGCAGAGTATTAGGGGCAGTATGACAGGTGCACAGTGCAGAGTATTAGGGGCAGTATGGCAGGTGCACAGTATTAGGGGCAGTATGGCAGGTGCACAGTGCAGAGTATTAGGGGCAGTATGGCAGGTGCACAGTGCAGAGTATTAGGGGCAGTATGGCAGGTGCACAGTGCAGAGTATTAGGGGCAGTATGGCAGGTGCACAGTGCAGAGTATTATGGGCAGTATGGCAGGTGCACAGTGCAGAGTATTAGGGGCAGTATGGCAGGTGCACAGTGCAGAGTATTAGGGGCAGTATGACAGGTGCACAGTGCAGAGTATTAGGGGCAGTATGACAGGTGCACAGTGCAGAGTATTAGGGGCAGTATGGCAGGTGCACAGTATTAGGGGCAGTATGGCAGGTGCACAGTGCAGAGTATTAGGGGCAGTATGGCAGGTGCACAGTGCAGAGTATTAGGGGCAGTATGACAGGTGCACAGTGCAGAGTGTGAGGGGCAGTATGACAGGTGCACAGTGCAGAGTATTAGGGGCAGTATGACAGGTGCACAGTGCAGAGTATTAGGGGCAGTATGGCAGGTGCACAGTGCAGAGTATTAGGGGCAGTATGGCAGGTGCACAGTGCACAGTATTAGGGGCAGTATGACAGGTGCACAGTGCAGAGTGTGAGGGGCAGTATGGCAGGTGCACAGTATTAGGGGCAGTATGACAGGTGCACAGTGCAGAGTATTATGGGCAGTATGACAGGTGCACAGTGCAGAGTATTAGGGGCAGTATGACAGGTGCACAGTGCACAGTATTAGGGGGTATATCAGGGTGGGCTCCATACACTGTGTACAGTGCAGTATATCAGGGTGGGCTCCATACGCTGTGTACAGTGCAGTATATCAGGGTGGGCTCTATACGCTGTGTACAGTGCAGTATATCAGGGTTGCCTCTATACGCTGTGTACAGTGCAGTATATCAGGGTGGGATCTATACGCTGTGTACAGTGCAGTATATCAGGGTGGCCTCTATATGCTGTGTACAGTGCAGTACATCAGGGTGGCCTCTATATGCTGTGTACAGTGCAGTACATCAGGATGGGCTCTATATGCTGTGTACAGTGCAGTACATCAGGGTGGCCTCTATATGCTGTGTACAATGCAGTATATCAGGGTGGGATCTATACGCTGTGTACAATGCAGTATATCCGGGAGGCCTCTATACACTTTGTACAGTGCAGTATATCAGGGTGGCCTCTATACACTGTGTACAGTGCAGTATATCAGGGTGGGCTCTGTAAGCTGTGTACAGTGCAGTATATCAGGGTGGGCTCTATATGCTGTGTACAGTGCAGTATATCAGGGTGGGCTCTATATGCTGTGTACAGTGCAGTATATCAGGGTGGGCTCTGTAAGCTGTGTACAGTGCAGTATATCAGGGTGGGCTCTGTAAGCTGTGTACAGTGCAGTATATCAGGGTGGCCTCTATACGCTGTGTACAGTGCAGTATATCAGGGTGGCCTCTATACGCTGTGTACAGTGCAGTATATCAGGGTGGGCTCTATACGCTGTGTACAGTGCAGTATATCAGGGTGGGCTCTGTAAGCTGTGTACAGTGCAGTATATCAGGGTGGGCTCTATACATTGTATACAGTGCAGAGTACTAGGACTAGGCTTGGCCCGCTGAGTACAGTGCAGAGTATAAGGGTCAGGTGCGGAGCTCTTGGGGTGGATATGTCGGTGCGGATGTTCACTATGTCAGCACTGCAGTGGAGTATATTATCAGTGTGTTTTACAAGCGCCTGATGGGTGTGCTCCTCATCTCCGAGCGCTGCAGGGAATATGACAATCCAGGACAGGAGAGGTGGTGTATATATAGAGTAGGGAGCGCCGGGGCCTAATTGTATACCCGGGAGGGTCACACCTCTCTTACACAGAATCAGGTCTTCCCTATAGCTCTCTGATGGTACTTTTACACGGAGCGATAATTCGCCCGATCGCACAATTAACGATTTTGAATGAACTATGTTTTTTTTATAACGATCGGCGTTTAGACGGAACGATACATCGTACGGAAAATTCGCTATGCGAACATTTTGCGATCGTTTAAGCCTATCTCACACATAGGTGAAATCGTTGAACGATCTGCGAATTTTTGGCGAACGATCAACGATGATTTAAGAACATGTTGAAAGATCAAAATGAACGATTTCTCGCTCGTCGTTTGATCGTTCGCTGCGTTTACACGTACGATTATCGTTCGAATTCGATCGTTATCGTGCAAAAACGAACGATCAATCGTTCCGTGTAAAAGGACCATGAGGCTCGGGGACAGTACACCTGACCAGGTGTGCAGGGATATCATAAGAGGAAACTGAGCCGTTCAGGGGTGTGGAAAAGCTGGGTGATCTCCCATGAAAGGGCAGTGATGGCCACCATGAAGCTGCTACTTCCAGGGGTCCTGTAACAGGTGACTCCCAGTCCTTCCCACTACGCTGCTGGGAGAACTGGCTTCAGAATGAATTTTCCAATGAGTTTGTAGGAAAAAATGACTTGTATAGAAAGACTAAATATAACTGCTCATTGCCATCTGCTGGGTAATGGCTGCCGAGTGCCGCCTACTACAGGGCTCCCCCATCCTACCCCCCAAATATACAATAACCCTCAGCCGATCCTCCCGTCCTGTCCCTACCATGGAGGATACAATGATTCATACTAGTGACAGGAAGCCATTCTGCTGTTGCCAAAATCCCTCTGCACACTCCTCTGCCTCCCGCACCTGGGTGTCACCAGCCCAATGTTCTAGAGTAACACGTCTGCCATGTGTTTATCATTAGAAGGCGGAGATGGATCTGCTCAGGACAACATTACAACATGAGAGCCGAAGCCCCAATACCCGTACCCCCCCCCCCCCCCCCCCCCCCTCTATAACTAGCCATGGATTACTCCAGGGTCTCTCTCCCCTCCATCTTAGTATTAAAGTCACATCCTTTCCGTCTGACTTGCCTTCCAAAACGCCACCTGTCTGAATCTGCCACTTCCAGGCATCTTTCCTATTAGACTAAAGGGAATATTCTGCATTATGGATCTGTCTGCAGGCATCTTAATGTAAAATGCAGCAAGCATCTGCTCTATAGGAATCACATAGTGACATGTTTAACCCTTTACACATCATTCACCATAGTGTGGACTAGCCAAATCCCCCAAATCAATGCAAAATCCATCCAATGCAGCTGTCTATGCAAAATCCATCCAATGCAGCTGTCTATGCAAAATCCATCCAATGCACCTGTCCACGTAAAGTCCATCCAATGCACCTGTCCAGGTAAGGTCCATCCAATGCAGCTGTCCACGTAAAGTCCATCCAATGCAGCCATCAATACAAAATGCACCAATCAATGCAAAATCAATCCAATGTACTTGTCAATGCTAAATGCATCTAATGCACCCATCAGTACAAAATCTATCCAATGCACCCCTTAAAGCAAAACTGATCCATCAATGCAAAATTCTTCCAGTACACTTCTCAATGCAAAATTCATCCAATGCACCCCTCAATGCAAAATCAATCAAATGCACCCCTCAATGCAAAATCCATCCAATGCACCCCTCAATGCAAAATCAATCCAAAGCACCCCTCAATGCAATATCAATCCAATGCACCCCTCAATGCAAAGTCCAGCCAATGCACCCCTCAATGCAAAATCCTTCCAATGCACCCCTCAATGCAACATTGATATAGACAATCTAAAATCCATAGGCGGGCAGGGGGTACATTCTGCATGAATTACATGGATGTCCCAGGGTGAATCATATGCTAAGATGAAAATGCTTAGCAGGTAACCCCTACAACCTCTCTGGGTGGCACACACAATGCTCAATAGGTTACGCTTCAATCCACCCTCCCTCCACCAAAACCTCTTTGGGTGGCACACTGTCTGCATGGTCTGCTCTATCTCTTACATCATGGACACTCTGGCAGCCATGGCATAGCTCCACTAGAGATGGAAGCATCACTATAACATTACTGGTGATGCCAATAAATACATATATGACCATTCTCTGACCTGTGTGTCGAATACATTTTCATCAGAGTCCGTTTTCTTGTTGGGTAGCGCGTCCCCCGTGGACTCGTAACCAAAGTGCGGCTTTAGTGGGATCTGACTGGTGGCGTAGGACGGCTTGGACACTTCTATCTTGTTCCCTAGTTTCAGGTAACAGGGCTGAGGGATTGTCCTTGCGGGAACGTGAAGGATTGGCGCGGCGCTGTGGACCGGTTTGGGCAGTCCGGATTTCATCTTGGAAGCCACCAGGATGGATGGCATCTTCTCCCCCTTCTAGACACCTCTTATTTGTCTCTGTGGACCACCTTGTCCTATAAGAAGAAGAGAATCCTGACAATCTTGTCGGGTGCAGACATGGATTCTCTTAGTGGACCTGTGTCTCCATCATCCGGACCAGGTATCAGAATGGTTCCGTTCCTTCCTGCTTGCTCTCGGTACAACGTCTGACACCTGTAATTTTATTCTTGCAGGGAAATGAACGCTAGTCTTCATTATCCTGTCACCACATCTTGAGAAGCCTATGGCATCTGTTCGTCCCCGGTCCGGATCAGTGCGGCGTCTCCCCAGCAGAAGGATTTGCAGCTTAAGATGTATTTCCTTCAGTCTGGGCCAAAAAGCAGCTGCAGCTTACAGGACTGCCGGCTGATGCCCTTGGATATGGAGGTGTGCGGCTGGGTATGGCTGCCGGGATCCTGCCGCAGCGCACATTCCTGTAGGGAGATCTCAGCAGTGCGGTGACAGATGACGGCGCTCAGGACGACACAACCTGTAGACCTTAGCAGAATTGTAATGTGTCAGTGGTACGGAGGAGCCGAGTGTGTGTGGGTGCAGCCTGCATTTTGACAGCACAGGAGAATGGAGGCTGCTGGTTGGAGGATGAGACAATCTCTCTGCAGGAGAGGAGTGGCCGCCGCTCTCGCCGTACTAGGGAAAGGCAACCAGTATTCAAACAGCCAAATCACTGCCGGGAATCCAGCGTCCTGTGAATCAGCCGCCCGATTCATAGGAAAACATCACCGTGCAGGGAAACCGGTGTCATGTGTGCAGGGTAGGAACCGGGCACTGATCACATGACTGTCTGGGAGCACAGTCCAGTAACTGTATGCCGTAAGATACACGACTGTGCTAGGTGTGAGTGTACCTACATAAGATATAGGACTACTACACCCACACAATATAGAGGACTACTACTCCAACATAACATATAGGACTACTACACCCACACAATATACAGGACTACTACCCCCACACAATATAGAGGACTACTACTCCAACATAACATATAGGACTACTACACCCACACAGATACAGGGCTACTACCCCCCCCCCCACAATATAGAGGACTACTACTCCCACATAACATATAGGACTACTACACCCACACAGATACAGGACTACTACACCCACACAATAGAGAGGACTACTACTCCCACACAACAGAGAGGACTACTACTCCCACACAACACATAGGACTACTACCTCCCCACAATATAGAGGACTACTACCCCCACACAAGATATAGGACTACTACCCCCACACAATATAGATATAGGACTACTACCCCCCCCCCCCACCACACACACACGAAATATAGAGGATCACTACACCCACACAAGATACAGGACTACTACCCCCACACAAGATATAGGACTACTACACCCACACAAGATATAGGACTACTACCCCCACACAATATACAGGAATACTACCCCCACACAGCCTCTATAATATATGCAGTTTCGGCCTACATATCTTGCCGACCGCATCAGTGGGGGTGAATTTCCCTGGTTTTGCCACTCCTGTGGACCTATGTGAGGTGTGATGTACCTACATATCTTGGCTGACTGTGTTTATCATGCTATTAGGCAGTACCGTGTAATGTTTGAGTATCATGGGTCAAGCTTTTAACGAAAATACAGATACTTAATACGTTCCTTAGGCTATATTATAGCTGGATTTAATATTTGTTCCCTGATGAACCTGTGAAATATTCATAATCATACTTATTATCCCAGGGGAAACGCGTTGGAACAGAGTAACGTTCTCATTTTGGAGTAATTTATTACCCCACGAACGTATTGCATATCAATTATCTCTTATGTAAATATGTATATAGTATTTTGATGTTTGTGGCACACTTGTCTGTTTGTTTATTATTTTTCACCTGAGCACCTTAGTCAGAGTGGGGATATTAAGGGGGTAATATGTATTTTCCCCTTTTTTTTCCCCACTCTGTGAGTTATTTAACACTATATTAGTTTTGAAGTATATATTTATTTATTTTCGTTTTTCGTGCTTAGGTACAGATATATGCTCTAGCTTGTACCTTTTTAGATGAATATCCAATAAACGTTATGTTTTAGAATTTATCTGACCTACGGTGGTCCTTTGCCCTCGGTGATTGCTATAAGATACAGGACTACTACACCCACACCGAGCACAGTCTATATACAGGCAGCTATAAGATACAGGACTACTACACCCACACCGAGCACAGTCTATATACAGGCAGCTATAAGATACAGGACTACTACACCCATACCGAGCACAGTCTATATACAGGCTGCTATAAGATACAACTACTACACCCACACCGAGCACAGTCTATATACAGGCAGCTATAAGATACAGGACTACTACACCCACACCGAGCACAGTCTATATACAGGCTGCTATAAGATACAACTACTACACCCACACCGAGCACAGTCTATATACAGGCTGCTATAAGATACTACTACTACACCCACACCGAGCACAGTCTATATACAGGCTGCTATAAGATACAACTACTACACCCACACCGAGCACAGTCTATATACAGGCTGCTATAAGATACAACTACTACACCCACACCGAGCACAGTCTATATACAGGCAGCTATAAGATACAACTACTACACCCACACCGAGCACAGTCTATATACAGGCAGCTATAAGATACAGGACTACTACACCCACACCGAGCACAGTCTATATACAGGCTGCTATAAGATACTACTACTACACCCACACCGAGCACAGTCTATATACAGGCAGCTATAAGATACAACTACTACACCCACACCGAGCACAGTCTATATACAGGCAGCTATGAGATACAGGACTACTACACCCACACCGAGCACAGTCTATATACAGGCAGCTATAAGATACAACTACTACACCCACACCGAGCACAGTCTATATACAGGCAGCTATAAGATACAGGACTACTACACCCACACCGAGCACAGTCTATATACAGGCTGCTATAAGATACAACTACTACACCCACACCGAGCACAGTCTATATACAGGCTGCTATAAGATACAACTACTACACCCACACCGAGCACAGTCTATATACAGGCTGCTATAAGATACTACTACTACACCCACACCGAGCACAGTCTATATACAGGCAGCTATAAGATACAGGACTACTACACCCACACCGAGCACAGTCTATATACAGGCAGCTATAAGATACAGGACTACTACACCGAGCACAGTCTATATACAGGCTGCTATAAGATACAGGACTACTACACCCACACCGAGCACAGTCTATATACAGGCAGCTATAAGATACAACTACTACACCCACACCGAGCACAGTCTATATACAGGCTGCTATAAGATATACAACTACTACACCCACACCGAGCACAGTCTATATACAGGCTGCTATAAGATACTACTACTACACCCACACCGAGCACAGTCTATATACAGGCAGCTATAAGATACAGGACCACTACACCCACACCGAGCACAGTCTATATACAGGCTGCTATAAGATACAGGACTACTACACCCACACCGAGCACAGTCTATATACAGGCTGCTATAAGATACAACTACTACTACTACACCCACACCGAGCACAGTCTATATACAGGCTGCTATAAGATACTACTACTACTACTACACCCACACCGAGCACAGTCTATATACAGGCAGCTATAAGATACAGGACTACTACACCCACACCGAGCATAGTCTATATACAGGCAGCTATAAGATACAGGACTACTACACCCACACCGAGCACAGTCTATATACAGGCAGCTATAAGATACAGGACTACTACACCCACACCGAGCACAGTCTATATACAGGCTGCTATAAGATACAACTACTACACCCACACCGAGCACAGTCTATATACAGGCTGCTATAAGATACAGGACTACTACACCCACACCGAGCACAGTCTATATACAGGCTGCTATAAGATACAGGACTACTACACCCACACCGAGCACAGTCTATATACAGGCTGCTATAAGATACAACTACTACACCCACACCGAGCACAGTCTATATACAGGCAGCTATAAGATACAACTACTACACCCACACCGAGCACAGTCTATATACAGGCTGTTGTAAGATACAACTACTACACCCACACCGAGCACAGTCTATATACAGGCTGTTATAAGATACAACTACTACACCCACACCGAGCACAGTCTATATACAGGCTGCTATAAGATACAGGACTACTACACCCACACCGAGCACAGTCTATATACAGGCTGCTATAAGATACAGGACCACTACACCCACACCGAGCACAGTCTATATACAGGCAGCTATAAGATACAGGACTACTACACCCACACCGAGCACAGTCTATATACAGGCTGCTATAAGATACAGGACTACTACACCCACACCGAGCACAGTCTATATACAGGCTGCTATAAGATACAGGACTACTACACCCACACCGAGCACAGTCTATATACAGGCAGCTATAAGATACAGGACTACTACACCCACACCGAGCACAGTCTATATACAGGCAGCTATAAGATACAGGACTACTACACCCACACCGAGCACAGTCTATATACAGGCAGCTATAAGATACAGGACTACTACACCCACACCGAGCACAGTCTATATACAGGCTGCTATAAGATACAACTACTACACCCACAACGAGCACAGTCTATATACAGGCTGCTATAAGATACAACTACTACACCCACACCGAGCACAGTCTATATATACAGGCAGCTATAAGATACAACTACTACACCCACACCGAGCACAGTCTATATACAGGCAGCTATAAGATACAGGACTACTACACCCACACCAAGCACAGTCTATATACAGGCTGCTATAAGATACAACTACTACACCCACACCGAGCACAGTCTATATACAGGCAGCTATAAGATACAGGACTACTACACCCACACCGAGCACAGTCTATATACAGGCTGCTATAAGATACAACTACTACACCCACACCGAGCACAGTCTATATACAGGCAGCTATAAGATACAGGACTACTACACCCACACCGAGCACACTCTATATATACAGGCTGCTATAAGATACTACTACTACACTCACACCGAGCACAGTCTATATACAGGCTGCTATAAGATACAGGACTACTACACCCACATCGAGCACAGTCTATATACAGGCAGCTATAAGATACAGGACTACTACACCCACACCGAGCACAGTCTATATACAGGCAGCTATAAGATACAGGACTACTACACCCACACCGAGCACAGTCTATATACAGGCTGCTATAAGATACAACTACTACACCCACACCGAGCACAGTCTATATACAGGCTGCTATAAGATACAACTACTACACCCACACCGAGCACAGTCTATATACAGGCTGCTATAAGATACAGGACTACTACACCCACACCGAGCACAGTCTATATACAGGCTGTTATAAGATACTACTACTACACCCACACCGAGCACAGTCTATATACAGGCTGCTATAAGATACAGGACTACTACACCCACACCGAGCACAGTCTATATACAGGCTGCTATAAAATACCACTACTACACCCACACCGAGCACAGTCTATATACAGGCTGCTATAAGATACAGGACTACTACACCCACACTGAGCACAGTCTATATACAGGCAGCTATAAGATACAACTACTACACCCACACCGAGCACAGTCCTATATACAGGCTGCTATAAGATACAACTACTACACCCACACCGAGCACAGTCTATATACAGGCTGCTATAAGATACAGGACTACTACACCCACACCAAGCACAGTCTATATACAGGCTGCTATACGATACAACTACTACACCCACACCGAGCACAGTCTATATACAGGCTGCTATAAGATACAACTACTACACCCACACCGAGCACAGTCTATATACAGGCAGCTATAAGATACAGGACTACTACACCCACACCGAGCACAGTCTATATACAGGCTGCTATAAGATACTACTACTACACCCACACCGAGCACAGTCTATATACAGGCTGCTATAAGATACTACTACTACTACACCCACACCGAGCACAGTCTATATACAGGCTGCTATAAGATACAGGACCACTACACCCACACCGAGCACAGTCTATATACAGGCTGCTATAAGATACAGGACTACTACACCCACACCGAGCACAGTCTATATACAGGCTGCTATAAGATACAACTACTACACCCACACCGAGCACAGTCTATATACAGGCTGCTATAAGATACAACTACTACACCCACACCGAGCACAGTCTATATACAGGCTGCTATAAGATACAACTACTACACCCACACCGAGCACAGTCTATATACAGGCAGCTATAAGATACAGGACTACTACACCCACACCGAGCACAGTCTATATACAGGCTGCTATAAGATACAACTACTACACCCACACCGAGCACAGTCTATATACAGGCAGCTATAAGATACTACTACTACACCCACACCGAGCACAGTCTATATACAGGCTGCTATAAGATACAGGACTACTACACCCACACCGAGCACAGTCTATATACAGGCTGCTATAAAATACCACTACTACACCCACACCGAGCACAGTCTATATACAGGCTGCTATAAGATACAGGACTACTACACCCACACTGAGCACAGTCTATATACAGGCAGCTATAAGATACAACTACTACACCCACACCGAGCACAGTCTATATACAGGCTGCTATAAGATACAACTACTACACCCACACCGAGCACAGTCTATATACAGGCTGCTATAAGATACAGGACTACTACACCCACACCAAGCACAGTCTATATACAGGCTGCTATACGATACAACTACTACACCCACACCGAGCACAGTCTATATACAGGCTGCTATAAGATACAACTACTACACCCACACCGAGCACAGTCTATATACAGGCAGCTATAAGATACAGGACTACTACACCCACACCAAGCACAGTCTATATACAGGCTGCTATAAGATACTACTACTACACCCACACCGAGCACAGTCTATATACAGGCTGCTATAAGATACTACTACTACTACACCCACACCGAGCACAGTCTATATACAGGCTGCTATAAGATACAGGACCACTACACCCACACCGAGCACAGTCTATATACAGGCTGCTATAAGATACAGGACTACTACACCCACACCGAGCACAGTCTATATACAGGCTGCTATAAGATACAACTACTACACCCACACCGAGCACAGTCTATATACAGGCTGCTATAAGATACAACTACTACACCCACACCGAGCACAGTCTATATACAGGCTGCTATAAGATACAACTACTACACCCACACCGAGCACAGTCTATATACAGGCAGCTATAAGATACAGGACTACTACACCCACACCGAGCACAGTCTATATACAGGCTGCTATAAGATACACCTACTACACCCACACCGAGCACAGTCTATATACAGGCTGCTATAAGATACAACTACTACACCCACACCGAGCACAGTCTATATACAGGCTGCTATAAGATACAACTACTACACCCACACCGAGCACACTCTATATACAGGCTGCTATAAGATACAGGACTACTACACCCACACCGAGCACACTCTATATACAGGCTGCTATAAGATACAGGACCACTACACCCACACCGAGCACAGTCTATATACAGGCAGCTATAAGATACAGGACTACTACACCCACACCGAGCACAGTCTATATACAGGCAGCTATAAGATACTACTACTACACCCACACCGAGCACAGTCTATATACAGGCTGCTATAAGATACAACTACTACACCCACACCGAGCACAGTCTATATACAGGCTGCTATAAGATACAGGACTACTACACCCACACCGAGCACAGTCTATATACAGGCTGCTATAAGATACTACTACACCCACACCGAGCACAGTCTATATACAGGCAGCTATAAGATACAGGACCACTACACCCACACCGAGCACAGTCTATATACAGGCAGCTATAAGATACAGGACTACTACACCCACACCGAGCACAGTCTATATACAGGCTGCTATAAGATACAGGAGTACTACACCCACACCGAGCACAGTCTATATACAGGCTGCTATAAGATACAGGACCACTACACCCACACCGAGCACAGTCTATATAAAGGCAGCTATAAGATACAGGACTACTACACCCACACCGAGCACAGTCTATATACAGGCAGCTATAAGATACTACTACTACACCCACACCGAGCACAGTCTATATACAGGCTGCTATAAGATACAACTACTACACCCACACCGAGCACAGTCTATATACAGGCAGCTATAAGATACAGGACTACTACACCCACACCGAGCACAGTCTATATACAGGCTGCTATAAGATACAGGAGTACTACACCCACACCGAGCACAGTCTATATACAGGCTGCTATAAGATACAACTACTACACCCACACCGAGCACAGTCTATATACAGGCAGCTATAAGATACAGGACTACTACACCCACACCGAGCACAGTCTATATACAGGCTGCTATAAGATACAGGAGTACTACACCCACACCGAGCACAGTCTATATACAGGCTGCTATAAGATACAGGACCACTACACCCACACCGAGCACAGTCTATATAAAGGCAGCTATAAGATACAGGACTACTACACCCACACCGAGCACAGTCTATATACAGGCAGCTATAAGATACTACTACTACACCCACACCGAGCACAGTCTATATACAGGCTGCTATAAGATACAACTACTACACCCACACCGAGCACAGTCTATATACAGGCTGCTATAAGATACAGGACTACTACACCCACACCGAGCACAGTCTATATACAGGCTGCTATAAGATA
This sequence comes from Dendropsophus ebraccatus, assembly GCF_027789765.1. NCBI lineage: Eukaryota > Metazoa > Chordata > Amphibia > Anura > Hylidae > Dendropsophus > Dendropsophus ebraccatus. Next base: position 7,996,410 of record NC_091457.1, on the reverse strand, counting down.
CAGGAGTACTACACCCACACCGAGCACAGTCTATATACAGGCTGCTATAAGATACAACTACTACACCCACACCGAGCACAGTCTATATACAGGCAGCTATAAGATACAGGACTACTACACCCACACCGAGCACAGTCTATATACAGGCTGCTATAAGATACTACTACTACACCCACACCGAGCACAGTCTATATACAGGCTGCTATAAGATACAGGACTACTACACCCACACCGAGCACAGTCTATATACAGGCTGCTATAAGATACAACTACTACACCCACACCGAGCACAGTCTATATACAGCCTGCTATAAGATACAACTACTACACCCACACCGAGCACAGTCTATATACAGGCAGCTATAAGATACAGGACTACTACACCCACACCGAGCACAGTCTATATACAGGCTGCTATAAGATACAGGAGTACTACACCCACACCGAGCACAGTCTATATACAGGCTGCTATAAGATACAACTACTACACCCACACCGAGCACAGTCTATATACAGGCAGCTATAAGATACAGGACTACTACACCCACACCGAGCACAGTCTATATACAGGCTGCTATAAGATACAACTACTACACCCACACCGAGCACAGTCTATATACAGGCAGCTATAAGATACAACTACTACACCCACACCGAGCACAGTCTATATACAGGCTGCTATAAGATACAGGACCACTACACCCACACCGAGCACAGTCTATATACAGGCAGCTATAAGATACAGGACTACTACACCCACACCGAGCACAGTCTATATACAGGCAGCTATAAGATACTACTACTACACCCACACCGAGCACAGTCTATATACAGGCTGCTATAAGATACAACTACTACACCCACACCGAGCACAGTCTATATACAGGCAGCTATAAGATACAGGACTACTACACCCACACCGAGCACAGTCTATATACAGGCTGCTATAAGATACAGGAGTACTACACCCACACCGAGCACAGTCTATATACAGGCTGCTATAAGATACAGGACCACTACACCCACACCGAGCACAGTCTATATACAGGCAGCTATAAGATACAGGACTACTACACCCACACCGAGCACAGTCTATATACAGGCAGCTATAAGATACTACTACTACACCCACACCGAGCACAGTCTATATACAGGCTGCTATAAGATACAACTACTACACCCACACCGAGCACAGTCTATATACAGGCAGCTATAAGATACAGGACTACTACACCCACACCGAGCACAGTCTATATACAGGCTGCTATAAGATACAGGAGTACTACACCCACACCGAGCACAGTCTATATACAGGCTGCTATAAGATACAACTACTACACCCACACCGAGCACAGTCTATATACAGGCAGCTATAAGATACAGGACTACTACACCCACACCGAGCACAGTCTATATACAGGCTGCTATAAGATACTACTACTACACCCACACCGAGCACAGTCTATATACAGGCTGCTATAAGATACAGGACTACTACACCCACACCGAGCACAGTCTATATACAGGCTGCTATAAGATACAACTACTACACCCACACCGAGCACAGTCTATATACAGCCTGCTATAAGATACAACTACTACACCCACACCGAGCACAGTCTATATACAGGCAGCTATAAGATACAGGACTACTACACCCACACCGAGCACAGTCTATATACAGGCTGCTATAAGATACAGGAGTACTACACCCACACCGAGCACAGTCTATATACAGGCTGCTATAAGATACAACTACTACACCCACACCGAGCACAGTCTATATACAGGCAGCTATAAGATACAGGACTACTACACCCACACCGAGCACAGTCTATATACAGGCTGCTATAAGATACTACTACTACACCCACACCGAGCACAGTCTATATACAGGCTGCTATAAGATACAGGACTACTACACCCACACCGAGCACAGTCTATATACAGGCTGCTATAAGATACAGGACTACTACACCCACACCAAGCACAGTCTATATACAGGCAACTATAAGATACAGGACTACTACACCCACACCGAGCACAGTCTATATACAGGCTGCTATAAGATACTACTACTACACCCACACCGAGCACAGTCTATATACAGGCAGCTATAAGATACAGGACTACTACACCCACACCGAGCACAGTCTATATACAGGCTGCTATAAGATACAACTACTACACCCACACCGAGCACAGTCTATATACAGGCAGCTATAAGATACAGGACTACTACACCCACACCGAGCACAGTCTATATACAGGCTGCTATAAGATACAACTACTACACCCACACCGAGCACAGTCTATATACAGGCAGCTATAAGATACAGGACCACTACACCCACACCAAGCACAGTCTATATACAGGCAGCTATAAGATACAGGACTACTACACCGAGCACAGTCTATATACAGGCTGCTATAAGATACTACTACTACACCCACACCGAGCACAGTCTATATACAGGCTGCTATAAGATACAGGACTACTACACCCACACCGAGCACAGTCTATATACAGGCTGCTATAAGATACAGGACTACTACACCCACACCGAGCACAGTCTATATACAGGCTGCTATAAGATACAGGACTACTACACCCACACCGAGCACAGTCTATATACAGGCTGCTATAAGATACAGGACTACTACACCCACACTGAGCACAGTCTATATACAGGCTGCTATAAGATATACAACTACTACACCCACACCGAGCACAGTCTATATACAGGCTGCTATAAGATACAATTACTACACCCACACCGAGCACAGTCTATATACAGGCAGCTATAAGATACAGGACTACTACACCCACACCGAGCACAGTCTATATACAGGCTGCTATAAGATACAGGACTACTACACCCACACCGAGCACAGTCTATATACAGGCTGCTATAAGATACAACTACTACACCCACACCGAGCACAGTCTATATACAGGCTGCTATAAGATACAGGACTACTACACCCACACCAAGCACAGTCTATATACAGGCTGCTATAAGATACAGGACTACTACACCCACACCGAGCACAGTCTATATACAGGCTGCTATAAGATACAACTACTACACCCACACCGAGCACAGTCTATATACAGGCTGCTATAAGATACAGGACTACTACACCCACACCGAGCACAGTCTATATACAGGCAGCTATAAGATACAACTACTACACCCACACCGAGCACAGTCTATATACAGGCTGCTATAAGATACAACTACTACACCCACACCGAGCACAGTCTATATACAGGCTGCTATAAGATACAGGACTACTACACCCACACCGAGCACAGTCTATATACAGGCAGCTATAAGATACAACTACTACACCCACACCGAGCACAGTCTATATACAGGCTGCTATAAGATACTACTACTACTACACCCATACGACATCTAGGACTACTGCATAAAGGTTAAAAAAAAAAAAAAAAAAAAAAAAAAAGATTATTTATACCCTATAAACAGTGTGTCACTATCCTGTACCCCAAGTGTCACTATTTTGTACCCCAAGTGTCACTATCCTGTACCCCAAGTGTCACTATCCTGTACTCCAACTGTCACTATCCTGTACCCCAAGTGTCACTATCCTGTACCCCAAGTGTCATTATCCTGTACCCCAAGTGTCACTGTCCTGTACCCCGAGTGTCACTATCCTGTACCCCAAGTGTAACTATCCTGTACCCCAAGTGTCACTATCCTGTACTCCAAGAGTCACTATCCTGAACCCCAAGTGTCACTATAACTGTACCCAAAGTGTCAGCTTGTCATTATCCTGTACCCCAAGTGTAAGTTTTCTAACCCCACACATTTGCCCATCTATAACTCCCACTGTAATGTGCGTGGAGCCTGATCACTCACAGACTATTCTGACCCCCTCCCCGGCCGTTACCCGCGGATTACTCTGGATCTGCTGCGTTTTGCAGCTCTCCATATTGACCGTCGGTGTGAGACGTTGATGAGGATTTGTGTTGGAAGCGTCACATCCAGCGAGTAATTATCCAGAAGAAACTTGAAGGTTGAGGAGCGAGGCGGTCGCTGGTTTCTATGGAGATGTGGAGAAAGTTTCCTATCATATAATTCCCTAATTCCAGAGCCGAGCACATAGTGACTGCTAATACAGGAATACAAGGGCTGTGCCGCCACCTGCAAGCTACCTGACACTGTGATGTATGTCACCTATATACTGCAAGCTACCTGACACTGTGATGTATGTCACCTATATACTGCAAGCTACCTGACCCTGTGATGTATGTCACACTATATACTACAAGCTACCTGACCCTGTGATGTATGTCACCTATATACTGCAAGCTACCTGACCCTGTGCTGTATGTCACCTATATACTGCAAGCTACCTGACACTGTGATGTATGTCACCTATATACTGCAAGCTACCTGACACTGTGATGTATGTCACCCTATATACTGCAAGCTACCTGACCCTGTGATGTATGTCACCCTATATACTGCAAGCTACCTGACCCTGTGATGTATGTCACCTATATACTGCAAGCTACCTGACGCTGTGATGTATGTCACCTATATACTGCAAGCTACCTGACACTGTGATGTATGTCACCTATATACTGCAAGCTACCTGACACTGTGATGTATGTCACCTATATACTACAAGCTACCTGACCCTGTGATGTATGTCACCTATATACTGCAAGCTACCTGACACTGTGATGTATGTCACCTATATACTGCAAGCTACCTGACACTGTGATGTATGTCACCCTATATACTGCAAGCTACCTGACACTGTGATGTATGTCACCTATATACTGCCAGCTACCTGACACTGTGATGTATGTCACCTACATACTGCAAGCTACCTGACACTGTGATGTATGTCACCCTATATACTGCAAGCTACCTGACCCTGTGATGTATGTCACCCTATATACTGCAAGCTACCTGACCCTGTGATGTATGTCACCTATATACTGCAAGCTACCTGACACTGTGATGTATGTCACCTATATACTGCCAGCTACCTGACCCTGTGATGTATGTCACCTTTATACTGCAAGCTACCTGACCCTGTGATGTATGTCACCTTTATACTGCAAGCTACCTGACCCTGTGATGTATGTCACCTATATACTGCCAGCTACCTGACGCTGTGATGTATGTCACCCTATATACTGCAAGCTACCTGACCCTGTGATGTATGTCACCCTATATACTGCAAGCTACCTGACCCTGTGATGTATGTCACCCTATATACTGCAAGCTACCTGACCCTGTGATGTATGTCACCTATATACTGCAAGCTACCTGACCCTGTGATGTATGTCACCTATATACTGCAAGCTACCTGACACTGTGATGTATGTCACCTATATACTGCCAGCTACCTGACCCTGTGATGTATGTCACCCTATATACTGCAAGCTACCTGACGCTGTGATGTATGTCACCTATATACTGCAAGCTACCTGACCCTGTGATGTATGTCACCCTATATACTACAAGCTACCTGACCCTGTGATGTATGTCACCTATATACTGCAAGCTACCTGACCCTGTGATGTATGTCACCTATATACTGCAAGCTACCTGACCCTGTGATGTATGTCACCTATATACTGCAAGCTACCTGACCCTGTGATGTATGTCACCTATATACTGCACGCTACCTGACGCTGTGATGTATGTCACCTATATACTGCAAGCTACCTGACCCTGTGATGTATGTCACCCTATATACTGCAAGCTACCTGACCCTGTGATGTATGTCACCTATATACTGCAAGCTACCTGACCCTGTGATGTATGTCACCCTATATACTGCAAGCTACCTGACCCTGTGATGTATGTCACCCTACAGTCACCTATATACTGCGATCTACCTGACCCTGTGATTTATGTCACCCTATATACTGCAAGCTACCTGACGCTGTGATGTATGTCACCCTACAGACGCCTATATACTGCAAGCTACCTGACCCTGTGATGTATGTCACCCTACAGACGCCTATATACTGCAAGCTACCTGACCCTGTGATGTATGTCACCCTACAGACGCCTATATACTGCAATCTACCTGACCCTGTGATGTATGTCACCCTATATACTGCAAGCTACCTGACACTGTAATGTATTTCACCCTATATACTGCAAGCTACCTGACCCTGTGATGTATGTCACCCTATATACTGCAAGCTACCTGACCCTGTGATGTATGTCACCCTATATACTGCAAGCTACCTGACCCTGTGATTTATGTCACCCTATATACTGCAAGCTACCTGACCCTGTGATGTATGTCACCCTACAGCTGCCTATATACTGCAAGCTACCTGACCCTGTGATGTATGTCACCTATATACTGCAAGCTACCTGACACTGTGATGTATGTCACCTATATACTGCAAGCTACCTGACACTGTGATGTATATCACCTATATACTGCAAGCTACCTGACACTGTGATGTATATCACCTATATATTGCAAGCTTCCTGACCCTGTGATGTATGTCACCCTATATACTGCAAGCTACTTGACCCTGTAATGTATGTCACCTATATACTGCAAGCTACCTGACACTGTGATGTATGTCACCTATATACTGCAAGCTACCTGACCCTGTGATGTATGTCACCTATATACTGCCAGCTACCTGACCCTGTGATGTATGTCACCTATATACTGCAAGCTACCTGACCCTGTGATGTATGTCACCCTATATACTGCAAGCTACCTGACCCTGTGATGTATGTCACCTATATACTGCAAGCTACCTGACCCTGTGATGTATGTCACCCTATATACTGCTAGCTACCTGACCCTGTGATGTATGTCACCTATATACTGCAAGCTACCTGACCCTGTGATGTATGTCACCTATATACTGCAAGCTACCTGACCCTGTGATGTATGTCACCTATATACTGCAAGCTACCTGACCCTGTGATGTATGTCACCTATATACTGCCAGCTACCTGACCCTGTGATGTATGTCACCTATATACTGCAAGCTACCTGACCCTGTGATGTATGTCACCTATATACTGCAGGCTACCTGACCCTGTGATGTATGTCACCCTACAGCTGCCTATATACTGCAAGCTATCTGACCCTGTCATGTATGTCACCCTATATACTGCAAGCTACCTGACCCTGTGATGTATGTCACCCTATATACTGCAAGCTACCTGACCCTGTGATGTATGTCACCCTATATACTGCAAGCTACTTGACCCTGTGATGTATGTCACCCTATATACTGCAAGCTACTTGACCCTGTGATGTATGTAACCCTACAGCTGCCTATATACTGCAAGCTACCTGACCCTGTGATGTATGTCACCCTATATACTGCAAGCTACCTGACCCTGTGATGTATGTCACCTATATACTGCAAGCTACCTGACCCTGTGATGTAGGTCACCCTATATACTGCAAGCTATCTGACCCTGTCATGTATGTCACCCTATATACTGCAGGCTACCTGACCCTGTGATGTATGTCACCCTACAGACGCCTATATACTGCAAGCTACCTGACCCTGTGCTGTATGTCACCTATATACTGCAAGCTACCTGACCCTGTGATGTATGTCACCCTATATACTGCAAGCTACCTGACCCTGTGATGTGTATCACCCTATATACTGCAAGCTACCTGACCCTGTGATGTATGTCACCCTATATACTGCAAGCTACCTGACCCTGTAATGTATGTCACCTATATACTGCAAACTACCTGACCCTGTGATGTGTCACCCTATATACTGCAAGCTACCTGACACTGTGATGTATGTCACCCTACAGCTGCCTATATACTGCAAGCTACCTGACCCTGTGATGTATGTCACCCTATATACTGCAAGCTACCTGACCCTGTGATGTATGTCACCTATATACTGCAAGCTACCTGACCCTGTGATGTATGTCACCCTATATACTGCAAGCTACCTGACCCTGTGATGTATGTCACCTATATACTGCAAGCTACCTGACCCTGTGATGTATGTCACCCTATATACTGCAAGCTACCTGACCCTGTGATGTATGTCACCCTACAGCTGCCTATATACTGCACGCTACCTGACGCTGTGATGTATGTCACCCTATATACTGCACGCTACCTGACGCTGTGATGTATGTCACCTATATACTGCCAGCTACCTGACCCTGTGATGTATGTCACCTATATACTGCAAGCTACCTGACCCTGTGATGTATGTCACCCTACAGCCGCCTATATACTGCAAGCTACCTGACCCTGTGATGTATGTCACCTATATACTGCAAGCTACCTGACACTGTGATGTATGTCACCTATATACTGCAAGCTACCTGACACTGTGATGTATGTCACCCTATATACTGCAAGCTACCTGACCCTGTGATGTATGTCACCTATATACTGCAAGCTACCTGACCCTGTGATGTATGTCACCCTACAGCTGCCCATACACTAACATCTACAAGAGGTATAAGACCCCCAGACGTCCTCTCCTGATTGGTTTGGTTATGGGGGTCCCGCTTTGCCTTCTCCGCAGTAATGGGCACTGGATTATTATAGGGTGAGGGGAGTCCACATGTCGCCTTATCCGTGTATATAATCTATCATTGGCGTCCAGAGAAGAAAACTATTATTTTCCAGTAAACCAGAGTCATGGAAACAGAACTTTCCGCTCTGATATCTCCATGACGGCTGTGTACCCAGAAGAGATTGGTCATTACACACAAATATAACATGAGGTCAGGAAATCAATATTCTGACATAATCACCAATCAATAACCATCAGTATGGAGAGCGGCAAGATTACTGTCTGGAGGAGGAGGCGCCAGGGAGGCAGGAGGCTGTCTGTACCTCACCACCATACCCCCCCAGTGTCTGTACCTCACTCCCCCCCAGTGTCTGTACCTCACCACCATACCCCCCCCCCCCCCCAGTGTCTGTACCTCACTGCCCCCCAGTGTCTGTACCTCACTCCCCCCCCAGTGTCTGTACCTCACTCCCCCCCAGTGTCTGTACCTCACTCCCCCCCAGTGTCTGTACCGCACTCCCCCCCAGTGTCTGTACCTCACTCCCCCCCAGTGTCTGTACCTCACTCCCCCCCAGTGTCTATACCTCACTCCCCCCCAGTGTCTATACCTCACTTCCCCCCAGTGTCTGTACCTCCCTCCCCCCCCCCCCGTGTCTGTACCTCACTCCCCCCCAGTGTCTATACCTCACTTCCCCCCAGTGTCTGTACCTCACCCCCCCCCAGTGTCTGTACCTCATCCCCCCCCCAGTGTCTGTACCTCATCCCCCCCCCAGTGTCTTTACCCCACTTCCCCCCAGTGTCTGTACCTCACTCCCCCCCTAGTGTCTGTACCTCACTACCCCCCAGTGTCTGTACCTCACTCCCCCCCTAGTGTCTGTACCTCACTACCCCCCAGTGTCTGTAGGGCTGCTCATATAGTAGATGGCCACCAGCTAGCTCCCCCCAGCCATGTCTGACTGCAGATGGGAGACCACCGCCAGACTCACTTATCCCCTTCAGACCCCTCCGTCTCCTTCCAGACTTCTCTATCCCTGTCCAGACTCCAGACTATTCAATTCCACTGCAGACTCTTCTGCTGTCCTCCTTCTCCTCTAGACTCTTGTTCTCTCCAGACTCCTCTATCCAGCCCACTAACTACTCTATCCTCCTCTTCCAGACTCCTCTATCCAGCCCACTAACTACTCTATCCTCCTCTTCCAGACTCCTCTATCCAGCCTCCAAACTGCTCTATCCTCCTCTTCCAGACTTCTCTATTCACATCGAGACTCCTTTATCCAGCCTCAAGACTACTCAATCCTCCTCTTACAGACTCCAAACTGGTCTATCCTCCTCTTCCAGACTTCTCTATCCACATCGAGACTCCTCTATCCAGCCTCAAGACTACTCTATCCTCCTCTTCCAGACTGCTGTATCCAGCCTCCAAACTGCTTTATCCTCCTCTTCCAAACTTCTTTATTCCTGTCCAGCCTCCAGGTTTTTCTGCACACATTCTCACTCTCTTAAATTTTCAAGACTCCTCTATCCTTATCCAGATTCCTCTGGCTAGATTTCTCTATCCTCCTGACTCCTCCGTCCACCTTCCAGGTTCTTCAGCCCGCTCCTGACTCCTTTGTCCCCTCCAGACTCCTTTGAAACCAATGAGATTGCTTTATCCAGTCTCCAGCCTCCTCTATTCTGTATACTATACTGGGTATAGACTCTTCTGGCCACCCTCCAGGTCCTTCAGCCCCCTTCTGACTCCTTTGTCCCCATTCAGACTCCTCTGTCCACCCTCCACCCTCATCTATTGTATATAGACTCCTCTGTCCACCCTCCACCCTCATCTATTGTATATAGACTCCTCTGTCCACCCTCCACCCTCATCTATTGTATATAGACTCCTCTGTCCACTCTCCAGGTTCTTTATGCCCCCTCCTGACTCCTTTGTCCCCAATGAGATTCCTCTGTCCAGTCTCCAGCCTCCTCTACTGTATATAGACTCCTCTGTCCACCCTCCAGGATCCTCAGCCCCCTCCAGACTCCTTTGTCCCCAATGAGATTCCTCTGTCTAGCCTCTAGCCTCCTCTATTCTGTATAGACTCTTCCGTCCACCCTCCAGGTTCTTCAGCCCCCTCCTGACTCCACTGTCCCCATTCAGACTCCTCTGTCCAGCCTTCTCTAGTCTGTACAGACTCCTCCATCCGCATTCACACTCCTCTAATGGCAGCTTATGTCCGGTCTGTTCTATAAAACCCTGAATATGTCTCTTACCAGTGAAATGCACAAGAAAAAGCTGATGAGGTTGGACCCTGTTCACACCTGCAGCACACGTTCTGCACATATCCTATGACTATAGCTAGCGTTCCTTCCATCAAAGCAAAGAACACGTTGGTGGAAGCCAATGGACGCCATACTCCTCCCCCCCCCCTATATACTCTAGGATGCACTATACAGCCGCTGTCTCTACTATGTGATATTTCCAGCTTATTACACACGGCAGTCATGTCATAAACATGTCAAAAATGGGAAGATCACAGAGAAATCAGACAAAGCCCCCCGGGGCGCCGTCACACACCACATCATACACATCTCTCCCGCTCCCCGGGTCTCACGCTCTCCGTGCTGGGGGCCACGCTGGCGGCCAATGAGCCAATTGTCAGAGATCTAATAAGGCTCCGCCATTCATCCCAGCCTGGAGAATCCACAGTGGTATTCTGCTTTAACCCTTCAGACTGCATTTTAAGCTGTTTTAAAGGGGCTATCCACTGAAAAATCTTTCTTTCAAATCAACTGGCTTCGGAAAGTTATATAGATTTGTAAATTACGTCTATTTAAAAATCTCTAGTCTTCCAGTACTTACTAGCTGCTGTATGTCCTGCAGGAAGTGGTGTATTCTTTCCAGTCTGGAGAGCAGGAGAGGTTTTCTATGGGGATTTGCTGCTACTCTTGACAGTTCCTGACATGGACAGCGGTGGCAGCAGAGAGCACTGTGTCAGACTGGAGAGAATACAATACTTCCTGCAGGATATACAGCACCTGATAAGTACTGGAAGACTGAAGATTTTTAAATAGAAGTAAATTACAAATCTTTATAACTTTCTCATATCAGTTAAAATCTGACATCTTGTGCATCATAACATGCATCGGTAAGTGACTGTAAAGACTGATGCCGCCATCTTGCATCCAAGGGTTAGACCCACTGAGTAACCATCCAGGGGTCGGGCACCGATGTACACATGTATTGATGAATATCAGAAATAATAGTGCGCAGGGCGTCTGCTCTCACCGCCACAGTGACATCTTGCACAGAATGACAGCGAGTCTGTGACAGAGAGAAACAGACTTCACATAATCCTGGCGATGCCGCCCGTACGGCGAGGGCTGCCAATGCCGGGTGATTGATTCCTGCCATCAGAGTGTGAACATGTCACCAGACGGAGCCGTCATCTCCTCCGATCAGGACGCCATTATTAATACAGAGCGGAGCTGTCACACTGAGGTAGAATTCATACTCAGTCTCTCTGTTACCAAAAGCATCTGTACATCTAAGGGGGGAGATGGAGCCAAACATTGCAACATATCACACATGCTGGTGGGAATTCATGAGGTTACAGACCCCCACATCCTAAATTAAGGGTTGTGATGTCACTTTCCCATATTCCCAATTTTTTTTTTTAATGTCCATGTCAGGAACTGTCTAGAGCAGGAGAGGTTTTTTATGGAAATTTGCTGCTGCTCTGGACAGTTCCTGACATGGACAGAGGTGGCAGCAGAGAGCACTGTGTCAGACTGTAGAGAATACACCACTTCCTGCAGGACAAACAGCAGCTGATAAGTACTAAAAGACTGGAGATTTGTTTACCTTTCTGAGATTTGTATACCTTTCTGACACGATTACCCCGGCCTACATGATTAGGCTGCGTTCACACTACGTATATTTCAGTTAGTATATGTATATTTCAGTCAGTATTGCAACTAAAACCAGGAGTGGATTAAAAACACAGAAAGGATCTGTTCACACAATGGTGAAATTGAGTGGATGGCCGCCATATAACAGTAAATAACGGCCATTATTTCAATATAACAGCCGTTGTTCTAAAATAACAGCAAATATTTGCCATTAAATGGCGGCCATCCACTCAATTACAACATTGTGTGAACAGAGCCTTTCTGTGTTTTTAATCCACTCCTGGTTTTGGTTGCAATACTGACTGAAGTATACTGACTGAAATATACATATACTTACTGAAATATACGTAGTGTGAACGCAGCCATAAGTGGTATAGAGGTGTGGACATTGCTGAGGAGGATGACCAGTCTCCAAGTCTTGGCAGTGTAAACACTGATGGAGCAATGGCACATCCAGGGACGGAGCTAAAGGTTGTCACAGAACACAATGGCCCAGAGGATGACGCAAAAACCAGGAGCAGCACTTGCGCATGGTCAGGATGGGGATGGGAAACAGTAATCTGTAGCAATGACTTTGCTCTGGCCTTTGGATTGGGATCAAATGGGATTAGATGGTCCAATGGCGACAATCATCACAGCAACCTAATGTACATGGCCACAGCAGATACATGGTGGACAAAAAGTAACATGGAAGCGGAGGGGAACAAGTGTGAGACTACATAACAGCATGATGTGACTGGTGGTCAGAGCCGCGGCCACCTGTAGAGACCTGGTGCAGTAACAGCATGATGTGACTGGTGGTCAGAGCCGCGGCCACCTGTAGAGACCTGGTGCAGTAACAGCATGATGTGACTGGTGGTCAGAGCCACGGCCACCTGTAGAGACCTGGTGCAGTAACAGCATGATGTGACTGGTGGTCAGAGCCGCGGCCACCTGTAGAGACCTGGTGCAGTAACAGCATGATGTGACTGGTGGTCAGAGCCGCGGCCACCTGTAGAGACCTGGTGCAGTAACAGCATGATGTGACTGGTGGTCAGAGCCACGGCCACCTGTAGAGACCTGGTGCAGTAACAGCATGATGTGACTGGTGGTCAGAGCCGCGGCCACCTGTAGAGACCTGGTGCAGTAACAGCATGATGTGACTGGTGGTCAGAGCCGCGGCCACCTGTAGAGACCTGGTGCAGTAACAGCATGATGTGACTGGTGGTCAGAGCCACGGCCACCTGTAGAGACCTGGTGCAGTAACAGCATGATGTGACTGGTGGTCAGAGCCACGGCCACCTGTAGAGACCTGGTGCAGTAACAGCATGATGTGACTGGTGGTCAGAGCCACGGCCACCTGTAGAGACCTGGTGCAGTAACAGCATGATGTGACTGGTGGTCAGAGCCACGGCCACCTGTAGAGACCTTGTGCAGTAACAGCATGATGTGACTGGTGGTCAGAGCTGCGGCCACCTGTAGAGACCTGGTGCAGTAACAGCATGATGTGACTGGTGGTCAGAGCCGCGGCCACCTGTAGAGACCTTGTGCAGTAACAGCATGATGTGACTGGTGGTCAGAGCCGCGGCCACCTGTAGAGACCTGGTGCAGTAACAGCATGATGTGACTGGTGGTCAGAGCCGCGGCCACCTGTAGAGACCTGGTGCAGTAACAGCATGATGTGACTGGTGGTTAGAGCGGCGGCCACCTGTAGAGACCTTGTGCAGTAACAGCATGATGTGACTGGTGGTCAGAGCTGCGGCCACCTGTAGAGACCTGGTGCAGTAACAGCATGATGTGACTGGTGGTCAGAGCCGCGGCCACCTGTAGAGACCTGGTGCAGTAACAGCATGATGTGACTGGTGGTCAGAGCCGCGGCCACCTGTAGAGACCTGGTGCAGTAACAGTATGGAGACTTCCTCTACATGGGACTGTATATTCTGCATTATTCGGCATCAATCGCATTAGGTTTTGGGGTGTATGTTGGGATGAGGGATGCCGTCACATGGGCTCACTATAACAGGCCCAATTGTGATGATGTCCGATCCTTTTCCATTTGTGCGGGACTCAGAAATACGGTGAATATTACAGACTAAGAGGGGACTAGGGAAGGACCCGGAACCTCTCTGAACTGCTTCTAAAATTAAAGGGGTTTTCGAATCCAAGACTTTTTTTTTTACATTCAGCTAAAAGTTTATAGTGCTAGAAAAAAAAACCTTTAAGACTAACACTGCATGATGTCCCTATAAATGCTGACACCCCGTATGATTGTAATAAACCTCACGCTTTCCTGATCATCATCGCCTTTAGGAAGACAGCTCCCATGATGTGAAGACGTTGTGCTGACGCCTCAGACTCCGGTGACCTGCACACACAGCATCTTATACCCCAGAGGAGCAGCACAACATTAACTTCTATAATACTCTCACACCACCACTTTGCATCTGATATCGTGTGTATGTTCTTATTATCTATCTGTAAAGTCCTCGTATGCTGTGTATATCTGGTTATATATCTAAAGATCAACGCCCCCACTAACTCACCTGGAGGAAAATCAGTCACCCATTTGTCATAATGGGGTACACTACCCAAAAGTAGCTTCTGAGAGTCTTTTTTATAGGAAAGTAGGGGAAGCTCTTGTACGCCCTCTTGTGGCAGGACCCAGTGTGTAACCAGACCTCACCTGTAATCATCACATAACAATATTTTCTGCATTACTGGACTCTGTCAGTGACTATACAGACCTATATACATATATATATACCCAGTGATATACACTGTAATGGAAATCTGCAGTAATGAGGATAACCCAGCACCATCCTGAGGCCTCCGTACTGGTGGTGGGGGGTGATGAAGAGATGAGGGGGCTCCCACAGGGGAAACAGCGTGGGGATAACCAATCGAGTATCAGGCTGCCTGGATGTGTGTCATCCCTTTAAGCTATATAGGAGACCAGACTCAGCAAGATTGTAAGGGGAAATAAAACGCTGAAATGAATAACTAGGGCAAAGTGATCAGACATGAGCGTCAATGTGATTAGACACAGGCCCCAATGTGATCAGACATGACCCCCGATGTGATCAGACATGAGCGTCAATGTGATTAGACACAGGCCCCAATGTGATCAGACATAGACCCCGATGTGATCAGACATAAGCCCCAATGTGATCAGACATAGACCCCAATGTGATCAGACATGACACCCGATGTGATCAGACATGACCCCCGATGTGATCAGACATAGACCCGATGTGATCAGACATGACCCTCGATGTGATCAGACATGAGCCCCAATGTGATCAGACATAGACCCCGATGTGATCAGACATGACCCCCAATGTGATTAGACACAGGCCCCAATGTGATCAGACATGACCCTCAATGTGATTAGACACAGGCCCCAATGTGATCAGACATGACCCTCAATGTGATCAGACATGACACCCGATGTGATCAGACATGAGCCCCAATGTGATCAGACATGACCCCCAATGTAATCAGACATAGACCCCGATGTGATCAGACATGACCCTCAATGTGATCAGACATAGACCCTGATGTGATCAGACATGAGCCCCAATGTGATCAGACATAGACCTTGATGTGATCAGAAATGAGCCCCAATGTGATCAGACATGACCCCCAATGTGATCAGACATGACCCCCAATGTGATCAGACAGGAGCCACAATGTGATCAGACACGACCCCCGATGTGATCAGACATGACCCCCGATGTGATCAGACATGACCCCCGATGTGATCAGACATGACCCCCGATGTGATCAGACATGACCCCCGATGTGATCAGACATGAGCCCCGATCTGATCAGACATGAGCCCTGATGTGATCAGACATGACCCCCGATGTGATCAGACACGAGCCCCATTGTGATCAGACACGAGCCCCGATGTGATCAGACATGACCCCCCATGTGATCAGACATGACCCCCAATGTGATCAGACATGACCCCCAATGTGATCAGACATGACCCCCAATGTGATCAGACATGACCCACAATGTGACCAGACATGAGCCACAATGTGACCAGACATGAGCCCCTATGTGAGCAGACATAGACCACAATTGAATCACACATGAGCCCCCATGTGATCAGACACAATCCCAATGTGATCAGACACAACCCCGATGTGATCAGACACGAGCCCCGATGCGATCAGACATGACCCCCAATGTGATCAGACACGAGCCCCGATGTGATCAGACATGACCCCCGATGTGATCAGACACGAGCCCCGATGTGATCAGACATGACCCCCGATGTGATCAGACATGACCCCCGATGTGATCAGACATGACCCCCGATGTGATCAGACATGACCCCCAATGTGATCAGACATGACCCCCAATGTGATCAGACATGACCCCCAATGTGATCAGACACAAGCCACAATGTGACCAGACATGAGCCCCTATGTGAGCAGACATAGACCACAATTGAATCACACATGAGCCCCCATGTGATCAGACACAATCCCAATGTGATCAGACACAACCCCGATGTGATCAGACACGAGCCCTGATGTGCCGGCTTCTACTACAAGGTGGTTTATTTCCCGACATGTATGTGACACCAGTAACTCTTTGTTGTACATTTTGATTCACTGTAATCTGAGAATGTTCTGGATAAATCTCCAAGCATTATGAATGATGAGAATAAGACAGGAGGGATGAGATCAGGCCTGTCTCCTATGAGGCCCTGGTGTCCTGGGGGTCAGGTGTGAGAGGAGCCTAGGTGTGATAAGTGCTCTCTCCTCTTCACACATTGCAGGGATGGATGCGCAGCCCTGCGGCTGGGATGTTGGCTGCCTTCCCGCTCATTGCTGCGAGCAGCTTGTGTATAGTGTCACTATGAGGCATTTACATAATTAGGATTGTGCCTATATAAGGAGACGCGAGTGGCCCAGATAGAGAGCCATAAAACACCGCTCCTAGGAGCCGTCACTGGGAAGGATCAGCGCTGGGCTCACTCCACGCAAACACCGCCACGCTCGACCTCCGCATCCTATAAAATACACTATGCAGACGCCATGCTGCTCATTTAAAGGGACACAAGAACTGAGACGTTTGGTGAATAGGACAAAACAGCTAAAGAAATATCTATAAGATATCATCCAGCATATCTATATATCTACAATACTGACTCTGGACCTGTTACATAGGCGTTTCCTGAACCCCATGGGTCAATAGAAGAACATGTAAAGGTATATATATATTTAAGCCAATGACTGTCGCCCGCTGCAGTACACCACAGTATATGTTGGCATTGATGTCTAGGTGGGTCACTTTGACATGTTGTATAAAGGCAGCTTAATAAATCCTGAAAACAACAATATACAGTGTTACCTCCCCACACCAGACATGGCGTACACTGTGACAATAATAGCATGACCTGAAAATAGCGCTACGCCGGATCGGCAGATGGCTGCGTAGGAATCACGCCAGGTGACGCGGCCAGGTTTAGCAGTGATAAGAGCACGAAATGCGTGGAGTGGGTGGAGGCGTCAAGAACAAGAGAAACTTCATGTTGTTAAAATAGCAGAAGACGTGTAAGCTTCTGGATGGTGTATGTGATCCTGGCAGTATAGAATTACATCCATATACGTGAGAGGCGTCCATAGGGGTCATACCCCTTTATGGGAACAGGACGGCATAAACAAACAAGCCCCCCACTCCCTGTGACTCCACAATTTGATCTCTGGGACCGGATCAGGAATGTTCTTGTATCTTGGAAGCCAGAGCCTGGTGGTGACAACTCTGGATCCGCTCCTATACATTCCTCCAGCACTTCCAGGTCCGGCTGCCAGAACTCGGCACTGGATCCTGAGCTGCCAGGAGGGAAGGGGGTGGGTTACAGGAGATGCTGTGATGCCCCCTACTGGAGGTTCCATCCAACATAATATAATGAAAAAGGCAAAAATATGATCGGCACTTTAATATCCATACTATAAATGGACATTAAAGGGAAACTATCACTACATGTATGCTCTCCTCTCTATTTACAGACTGTATAAGCTGCCCTCTATGTATGCTCTCCTCCCTATCTCCAGCCTGAGTGACATGCCCTCCATGTATGCTCTCCTCTTTATTTACAGCCTGTATGAGCTGCCCTCTAAGTATGCTCACCTCCCTTTCTCCAGCCTGTGTGAGCTGACCTGCATGTCTACTCGCTTCCCTATGTACAGCCGGTGTAAGCTGACCTACATGTATGCTTTCCGCCTTACCTACAGTCTGTTTGAACTTCCCCCCCCCCCCCCCCCCATGTATACTGTCCTCCGTATCACCAGCATTTGTTAGATGTCATTTATACTTTTCTTCATATCTCCGGTGTGTCTCAGTTGCCCTCTATGTATGTTCTCCTTATCTCCACCCTCTATGAGCTGCCCTCCATGTATACTCTTCTCCCTATCTGAAGCCTGTATAAGCTGCCCACCATGTATGCTGTCTTCCTTATCTACCGCCTCTGTGAACTGCCTTCCATGTATGCTCTCCTCCCTATCTCCATGCTGTGTAAGCTGTCCTCTATGTATGTTCTTCTCCCTTACTCCAGCCTCTATATGCTGCCTTCCATGTATGCTCTCCTCCCTATATACAGCCTGTGTGAGCTACCTTCCATTCCTTGTATGCTCTAATCCCTATATACAGCCTGTGTGAGCTGCCCTCCATTCCTTGTATGCTCTCCTCCTTATATACAGCCTGTGTAAGCTGCCCTCCATGTATGCTCTCCCCCCTATATACAGCCTGTTGGAGCTGCCCTCCATGTATGCTTTCCTCCCTATATGCAGCCTGCGTGAGCTGCCTTTCATGTATGCTCTCCTCCTTATATACAGCCTGTGTAAGCTGCCCTCCATGTATGCTCTCGTCCCTATATACAGCCTGTTGGAGCTGCCCTCCATGTATGCTCTCCTGCCTATATACAGCCTTTGTAAGCTGCCCTCCATTTATTCTCTCCTCCCTATATGCAGCCTATGTGAGCGACTTTCCATTCCTTGTCTGCTCTCCTCCCTATATACAGCCTGTGTAAGTTGCCCTCCATGTATGCTCTCCTCCCTATATACAGCCTGTGTGAGCTGCCCTCCATGTATGCTCTCCTCCCTATATACAGCCTGTGTGTGCTGCCCTCCATGTATGCTCTCCTCCCCATCTACAGCCTGTGTGAGCTGCCCTCCATGTATGCTCTTCTCCGTACCTCAATGCTGCGTGTGCTGCCTTCCATGTATGCTCTCCTCCCTATATACAGCCTGTGTGAGCTGCCCTCCATGTATGCTCTCCTCACTATATACAGCCTGTGTGAGCTGCCCTCCATGTATGCTCTCCTCCCTATATACAGCCTGTGTGAGCTGCCCTCCATGTATGCTCTCCTCCCTATATACAGCCTGTGTGAGCTGCCCTCCATGTATGCTCTCCTCCCTATATACAGCCTGTGTGAGCTGCCCTCCATGTATGCTCTCCTCCCTATATACAGCCTGTGTGAGCTGCTCTCTATGTATGCTCTTCTCCGTACCTCAATGCTGCGTGTGCTGCCTTTCATGTATGCTCTCCTCCCTATATACAGCCTGTGTGAGCTGCTATCTATGTATGCTCTCCTCACTATATACAGCCTGTGTGAGCTGCTCTCTATGTATGCTCTCCTCCCCATCTACAGCCTGTGTGAGCTGCTCTCTATGTATGCTCTTCTCCCTATATACAGCCTGTGTGAGCTGCTATCTATGTATGCTCTCCTCACTATATACAGCCTGTGTGAGCTGCTCTCTATGTATGCTCTCCTCACTATATACAGCCTGTGTGAGCTGCTCTCTATGTATGCTCTCCTCACTATATACAGCCTGTGTGAGCTGCTCTCTATGTATGCTCTCCTCCCCATCTACAGCCTGTGTGAGCTGCTCTCTATGTATGCTCTTCTCCCTACCTCAATGCTGTGTGTGCTGCCTATAGCAGAAACCATTGTTTAGCTCCTCCATGTATAAGTGAGGTAAATATCCCCTTTATGAATGTTGAAGCCATTACATTGCCATGAGGCTGTGATAACCGTCTGGCCCTGATACCACAGGTCTCATATACTTTCTCACATTGACCAGAAATAAAGAACTTGAAGGAAATGAACATCAGTCAAGTTGTTTCCTTCTTTTCCTAATTAAACCTAATAAGTGTCCGGAAACATCCAGTGCGCCAGGATCTCCCGCCGAGGCCTGTGGGGCGCCAAGCCTGGCACGCTGACTGATACATGGGAATCTGCAGGAACTTATAGGTTTGGGGGGTTTCTAATAGAAATAATTATTCCCATAGCACAAAGCAACTACTCTGGACTACTCTGAAATTCTGGTTTTCTTCCACTTCATGTAAAAATTGGGTCAATGTTTAACATTTTTGGCTGTCCGGGCATGGCGGGAATTGTAGTTTTGCAACAGCTGGCAGGCCAAAGGTTTCCCATCCGTGGGCTAGGATATAAATCCATAAGGTCACAATGCTATCCCGCTCCGGCCTGTGTGTCAGTCTGCACTGCTGCCTGTGTGTCAGTCTGCACTGCGGCCTGTGTGTCAGTCTGCACTGTGGCCTGTGTGTCAGTCTGCAGTGCTGTCTGTGTGTCAGCCTGCAGTGCTGTCTGTGTGTCAGTCTGCACTGCGGCCTGTACCTCAGTCTGCACTGCGGTCTGTGTGTCAGTCTGCACTGCGGCCTGTGTGTCAGTCTGCACTGCGGCCTGTGTGTCAGTCTGCACTGCGGTCTGTGTGTCAGTCTGCACTGCGGCCTGTGCGTCAGTCTGCACTGCGGCCTGTGCGTCAGTCTGCACTGCGGCCTGTGCGTCCGTCTGCACTGCGGCCTGTGCGTCAGTCTGCACTGCGGCCTGTGCGTCAGTCTGCACTGCGGCCTGTGCGTCCGTCTGCACTGCGGCCTGTGTTTCAGTCTGAACTGCGGTCTGTGTGTCAGTCTGCACTGTGGTCTGTGTGTCAGTCTGCACTGCGGCCTGTGTGTCAGTCTGCACTGCAGTCTGTGTGTCAGTCTGCACTGCGGCCTGTGTCAGTCTGCACTGCGGCCTGTGTGTCAGTCTGCACTGCAGTCTGTGTGTCAGTCTGCACTGCGGCCTGTGTCAGTCTGCACTGCGGCCTGTGTGTCAGTCTGCACTGCGGTCTGTGTGTCAGTCTGCACTGCGGTCTGTGTGTCAGCCTGCACTGCGGCCTGTCTGTCAGTCTGCACTGCGGCCTGTGTGTCAGTCTGCACTGCGGTATTGGCCATTTATTCATCATTCATTCCAGTATCTCATCTCCCAGATCTCTGTATACGTGTGATAATGAAGCATGGACGCCTCTCCCCTCCGGTGACACATATGTCTGTCCACAGACTTCCCATCCCTGCAGCATCGGCCTTTTGTTCCCACATTAATAATCTGAACACAATTACGAGGAATCAATAGCAACATTAATGGCGGTGGGATAAGACTCAGCGAGGGGCCAATCATTATTGCGCCATTCCTGATAGGCAATGGGAGAAATCAGCATCGTCCCATTATACACGGGGGAGGGGAGGGGGGTCTTCTGATTATCACCGTTCTTATTTATATGCTGAGAGGATACGTATTCATAGTGGACTACAGATGAGGGCTATGGCCTCCGTATACATGTATACAGTGAGTGCCCTATGAGGCTGGGACTGACACACGTCTGTATCTGATGTTAATTGGAACAAGTATGGAGGATTTATTACGGATGCCTCCTGTGGCGCCGGAGCGGGGTTAGCGCTAATCTGAAGGGGGCAGAATCCATTACTTAGCCTGATTTGCAAGATTTAGGAGATAAATCTAATCCACAATCTGAGCATTTGCTCTGGAACTTATCAAGATGCACGAGAGCAAGATATCTGCGGCTCCTTATCCAGCGGGATTATCGCTTATTACCCTGACGCTTCTTGGGAGAGATCCGACTAAACGAGGAGTAAGTTAGGTTACAGCAAAAACAAGTCACAGAATGAGCAACGTCAGTGACTGGAAGGAGCGCATCCAGGGGGTGACTACCGGCGACTATGGGAAGTCAGAGCAATAAGAGACCAAACTCATAGGACATAGCTATAGTACTGGAGGAGAGAGAGAATGGAGGAAAGGAGGAGAGGAAGGGGAAGCAGAGGAATAAGAGCCATAGACCGTACACATAGAACATAGCTATAGTACTGGAGGAGAGAGAGGATGGAGGGAGGAAAGGAGGAGAGGAAGGGGAAGCAGAGGAATAAGAGCCATAGACTGTACACATAGAACATAGCTATAGTACTGGAGGAGAGAGAGAGAGGATGGAGGGAGGAAAGGAGGAGAGGAAGGGGAAGCAGAGGAATAAAAACCATAGACCGTACACATAGAACATAGCTATAGTACTGGAGGAGAGAGAGAGAGGATGGAGGGAGGAAAGGAGGAGAGGAAGGGGAAGCAGAGGAATAAGAGCCATAGACTGTACACATAGAACATAGCTATAGTACTGGAGGAGAGAGAGAATGGAGGAAAGGAGGAGAGGAAGGGGAAGCAGAGCAATGAGAACCATAGACTGTACACATAGAACATAGCTATAGTACTGGAGGAGAGAGAGGATGGAGGGAGGAAAGGAGGAGAGGAAGGGAAAGCAGAGGAATAAGAGCCATAGACTGTACACATAGAACATAGCTATAGTACTGGAGGAGAGAGAGGATGGAGGGAGGAAAGGAGGAGAGGAAGGAGGATAGGAAGGGAAAGCAGAGGAATAAGAACCATAGACCAAACTCATAGAACATAGCTATAGTACTGGAGGAGAGAGAGAGAGAGAGAGAGAGAGAGAGAGAGAGAGAGAGAGAGAGAGAGAGAGAGAGAGAGAGAGAGAGAGAGAGAGAGAGAGAGAGAGAGAGAGAGAGAGGAAAGGAGGAGAGGAAGGGGAAGCAGAGGAATAAGAACCATAGACCGTACACATAGAACATAGCTATAGTACTGGAGGAGAGAGAGAGAGGATGGAGGGAGGAAAGGAGGAGAGGAAGGGGAAGCAGAGGAATAAGAGCCATAGACCAAACTCATAGAACATAGCTATAGTACTGGAGGAGAGAGAGAAGAAAGGAAGGAAATAAGGAAGAATACATGCTAAGAGAGGTAATGAAGGAAAAGGAGAAGAAAGGAAGGAAATAAGGAAGAGATGAAAGGAAGAAAAATAGAAAGAAAAGAAGTGATGAAGGAAGCAAGAAAGTAGGAAGTAAGGAGAAAGAGGTGATGGAAGAAAAGAACTGAAAAGAGTGAAATAAAGGAAATATATGAAGCAGCAGGGGGTGCCGAGCTATAGGAGGGTAGAGGACTCCTGGGCTCTCATATGATTCCAGGGTTACTCCAGGACCAGACATTCTCCACAGATTTGTCCAGGAACTAAAGGAGTTATTTATAATTTTGTATCTTTTCAGTTTACTATACCGTCCCCTCCTGTGCAATAAAACAACTGCTCCCTATTACAGAGATCATGTAAGAAATGCAGGCGGGTCACTGATGCTCAGTCAGAGCAGGGGGCTGGCAGCGGCGGCGGACCCCGGGGAAAGCATGGGGGAACATAGATGGATGCTTTTTATATTTAGACTGAAGGCGGCTTCATATAAAGCTTCTACAATGTCTGGACAGATGGGTTACAGTATGGCGGTCATCACTATGTATGTCTCTGTGCACCAGTATATACCAGTATACCACATGATTACACACTGGTACAATGACATCTGTCAGTATGATTGATCCTGAATTGATCGCTATGGGCTCCTGTAGAGGAATAGTTATGGATGTATGTGAGACACATTAGATAATCTGCTTGTGGTATGAGAAGGACATATAGACTGATAGCATGTCACACTGCAGAGAGGCTGGGGGTTATACTCCAGAGAGTATCCCGCATTCACACAGCCCAGAGAACATGTCCTGGCATTACAGCTCCAGAAATAGTGCTGCAGCAGCAGGGAAGCCGCCAGTCTGATGAATAAATGCTGCCCAAAGAGAGCGCCATTAACCTGTGGATGACCAGCAGCCGCTTATAGCCCAGCTATACAATGGGAATAAAGGTATAATGAGAGCAGTCATAGGACACAGATGGAAACGCTTACTGTCTCTATATGCCCTATGGATGTCATCGATAGCAGGACCTGCAAAGAACCAGGTGATAGCAGGGGCACCAGTCCTATCCAGCAAGGGGACTTACCATGTATACATATGACATGTAAACTGAACATCCCATATACAGTATTGGGCCAGTCCTGTCATAGTCCAGAGATGTCAGTGATGTCAGAGACAAGTGATGTCAGAGACCAGTGATGTCAGAGCCCAATATAGAAAAGGCTCGTTGATTACAGAGCAAGTGATATTAAAGCCCAGATATCAGAGGTTAGTGATGTCAAAAGACCAATGATGTCAGGGCTCAGTGATGTCAGAGATGAGTAATGTCAGTGATGTCAGAAACCAGTGATGTCAGAAATGAGTAATGTCAGGGATGTCAGAGACCAGTGATGTCAGAGACCAGTGATGTCAGAGATGAGTAATGTCAGTGATGTCAGAGACCAGTGATGTCAGAGCCCAATATAGAAAAGGCTCGTTGATTACAGAGCAAGTGATATTAAAGCCCAGATATCAGAGGTTAGTAATGTCAAAAGACCAATGTCAGGGCTCAGTGATGTCAGAGATGAGTAATGTCAGGGATGTCAGAGACCAGTGATGTCAGAAATGAGTAATGTCAGGGATGTCAGAGACCAGTGATGTCAGAAATGAGTAATGTCAGGGATGTCAGAGACCAGTGATGTCAGAGACCAGTGATGTCAGAGATGAGTAATGTCAGTGATGTCAGAGACCAGTGATGTCAGAGATGAGTAATGTCAGAGATGTCAGAGACCAGTGATGTCAGAGATGAGTAATGTCAGTGATGTCAGAGACCAGTGATGTCAGAGATGAGTAATGTCAGTGATGTCAGAGACCAGTGATGTCAGAGATGAGTAATGTCAGTAATGTCAGAGACCAGTGATGTCAGAGATGAGTAATGTCAGTGATGTCAGAGACCAGTGATGTTAGAGATTAGTGATGCCAGTGATGTCAGAGACCAGTGATGTTAGAGATTAGTGATGTCAGTGATGTCAGAGACCAGTGATGTTAGAGATTAGTGATGTCAGTGATGTCAGAGACCAGTGATGTCAGGGCTCAGTGATGTGAGGGATCAGTGATGTCAGAGACCAGTGATGTCAGAGACCAGTGATGTTAGGGGCCAGGGCTCAGTGATGTGTGGGATCAGTGATGTCAGAGAGCAGTGATGTCAGTGATGTCAGAAAGCAGTGATGTCAGAGACCAGTGATGTCAGTGATGTCGGAGAACAGTGATGTCAGGGAGCAGTAATGTTGGAGATGAGTAATGTCAGAGACCAGTGATGTCAGAGATGAGTAATATCAGTGATGTCAGAGACCAGTGATGTCAGAGACGAGTAATGTCAGTGATGTCGGAGAACAGAGATGTCAGAAAGCAGTGATGTCAGTGATGTCGGAGAACAGTGATGTCAGTGATGTCAGAAAGCAGTGATGTCAGAGACTAGTGATGTCAGAGACCAGTAATGTCAGTGATGTCGGAGAACAGTAATGTTGGAGATGATTAATGTCAGTGATGTCAGAGACCAGTGATGTCAGAGATGAGTAATGTCAGTGATGTCAGAGATGAGTAATGTCAGAGATGTCAGAGACCAGTGATGTCAGAGATGAGTAATGTCAGTGATGTCAGAGACCAGCGATGTCAGAGATGAGTAATGTCAGTGATGTCAGAGACCAGTGATGTCAGAGATGAGTAATGTCAGTGATGTCAGAGATGAGTAATGTCAGAGATGTCAGAGACCAGTGATGTCAGAGAT
The DNA here is from genome assembly GCF_027789765.1 of Dendropsophus ebraccatus. Taxonomy (NCBI): domain Eukaryota; kingdom Metazoa; phylum Chordata; class Amphibia; order Anura; family Hylidae; genus Dendropsophus; species Dendropsophus ebraccatus. The sequence goes on along the minus strand of NC_091457.1, from coordinate 7,970,136 downwards.
GAGTAATGTCAGTGATGTCAGAGACCCGTGATGTCAGAGATGAGTAATGTCAGTGATGTCAGAGACCAGTGATGTCAGAGATGAGTAATGTCAGTGATGTCAGAGACCCGTGATGTCAGAGATGAGTAATGTCAGTGATGTCAGAGACCAGTGATGTCAGAGATGAGTAATGTCAGTGATGTCAGAGACCAGTGATGTCAGAGATGAGTAATGTCAGTGATGTCAGAGATGAGTAATGTCAGTGATGTCAGAGACCAGTGATGTGGGAGATGATTAATGTCAGTGATGTCAGAGACCAGTGATGTCAGAGATGAGTAATGTCAGTGATGTCAGAGACCAGTGATGTCAGAGATGAGTAATGTCAGTGATGTCAGAGAGCAGTGATGTTGGAGATGATTAATGTCAGTGATGTCAGAGACCAGTGATGTCAGAGATGAGTAATGTCAGTGATGTCAGAGACCAGTGATGTCAGAGACCAGTGATGTCAGAGATGAGTAATGTCAGTGATGTCAGAGACCAGTGATGTGGGAGATGAGTAATGTTAGTGATGTCAGAGACCAGTGATGTCAGAGATGATTAATGTCAGTGATGTCAGAGACCAGTGATGTCAGAGATGAGTAATGTCAGTGATGTCAGAGACCAGTGATGTCAGAGATGAGTAATGTCAGAGATGTCAGAGACCAGTGATGTCAGAGATGAGTAATGTCAGTGATGTCAGAGAGCAGTGATGTCAGAGATGAGTAATGTCAGTGATGTCAGAGAGCAGTGATGTCAGAGATGAGTAATGTCAGTGATGTCAGAGAGCAGTGATGTTGGAGATGATTAATGTCAGTGATGTCAGAGACCAGTGATGTCAGAGATGAGTAATGTCAGTGATGTCAGAGACCAGTGATGTCAGAGACCAGTGATGTCAGAGATGAGTAATGTCAGTGATGTCAGAGACCAGTAATGTCAGAGATGAGTAATGTCAGAGATGTCAGAGACCAGTGATGTCAGAGATGAGTAATGTCAGTGATGTCAGAGACCAGTGATGTCAGAGATGAGTAATGTCAGTGATGTCAGAGAGCAGTGATGTGGGAGATGAGTAATGTCAGATCCCATTGAGGTTGGCCACTTATATATAGTAAGGGTTCACTTATCACTGTACAAGTAAATGTTCTGCAGCTTTATAATAAGATTTATGTTTGTGAAACAGATCGGATACTCTGGGATTTATATTGTGATCCCTAATGGGAAGAGGGGCTGATGTGAATGATGACAAGCTGGGTTATTATGGGATAATTATTATTATTATATTTCACTTCATTCTAATCTTAGATCCCTACAACAATAAGGATTTATCATCACTCCTCCCATTGATCCCATACATTGTAGCCTTGTGGATTCTGCATCTAACAATATATGCCCAGTGTGTGTGACCTGGTGTCTATCCGAATGTCGGGCCCATGTGGGTCACAGAACACATCCAGCATCTTGTGTCTTCCATCATCTGCTGTGCAGGAGGAATATAAGCATGAAATTAATAGGGAGCTATGGGGGGGGGGGGGGGGGGGTGTATGTGTTCTCCAGCCAAGGCCGCCACATAAATAAGAGCGGGAGGTCTGTACGGGAATCTGTTACCGGCTGCGGATCCCATTCATTTCTTATTCAAATGGTTTCACTAAACAATTCCAGAGCCGCCATCGATCCGTCAGAATAATGATTGCAAGCTGTGGTGGGGAAAGCGGTCCAAAGAAACGTCAGCCGGCTCCGAGCTGTGGCCTGATAGACCCTGACGGGTGCCTGGCTGCTCCGGCGCTCCATAGGTTAATAGAACATACTGGAAACCAGACAGGGCTGAGTCGGCACAGTAGTCCAAGTAGCTCAACAGATGGGAATGATGAATCCTTTTTATTGTATCCTATGGGAGTAACTAGAGTAGTGTGACTGCTACAGATTGTACAGACACCATGCAAGACCAAGCAAGTGCTTTATAGGAATGCTCCGGACCACTGTCCCCAACATGCCGCCCTACAGCTGTTGCAAAACTACTACTCCCAGCATGCCCAGAGAGCCAAAGGCATGATGGTAATTGTAGATTTGGAACAGCTGGAGGGCAGCAGGTTGGTGAATACTGCTCTGGACATTAAGCTATCCCTAGTATAAGGCCTAAGGGGTGGAGCATGTGCCAAGCTCCACCCCCTTGTCGCCATCACCATTCAGGTGCACACATATATGGGGGTCATTTGGCTGTCTAAGAAATTATCCAGGATTAGAAAACACACAGTGAATTTCTTGCAAAAACAGTGCCACCCCTCTGCTCAGGTTGTGTGTGGTATTACAATTTAGCTCCATTCGCTTTAATGGAACTATGCTGCAAACCCTCGCCCATCCTGAGAACAAGAGGGGCGCTGTTTATGGAGGAAAGCAGCCATGTTTTTCTTAGCACTGTGAGAATAACACAGTGGCTCCCATTTACTTCATTCTAAAGACCCCCATACACCTACAATAACTGGTGGCTGAACAATCGCCTGGTCATCAGTTATGCCGCCTGCCTGCCGCCCGTCCTCCCCAAACACAGCCGAACCTTCCTGTGTTCTCTATGGGAAGGGGAGGAGTAAGCCCCAGCTATAGCGTTTTTGCTGCGGCTTATCTCTAACTGGACAAAGAGGTCACCTGTGATTCTCCATCAGAGCCAACCCTTATCACCACTGACATCCCCTGTTGGTGGCGGTTCTAGCTATCCCCATACACCATGAACTGAGGGCCAAATCCCCCATGACCAGCTCCTCCAGCTATTCAAAGTGTAAAGTGTTAAAGTGTAATGGAGACCTTTAGACTTCAGACGGCCGTACCTGCTGCTGGAGGCAGATTCTGCTGGCAATCTAGGTGTATGGATTCTCCCCACTGACAGATAATGGTGGTGACGATAGAGGTCGACCGTGATGGAAAATCAGAGTTCTCCCCTTTGTTCACATTGAGATAAGCCGCAGTGAGACCGCTTTCTTTACTTGTATGGGGAGGCAAACGTAGACTGGATAGTCTAATAATGCACCAGATGCATCACCGAAGCTCACACTATTCATTATAAGACTATCTAGACTAAGTTTAAACCACAGGTGTCACATTTTCCGCCCCCCAGCTGTTGCAAAACTACAATTCCCATCATACCTGGATAGCTAAAGCGTTGGCTGTCCAGGCATGATGGGAACTGTAGTTTTGCATCAGCTGAGGGGCAGCAGGTTTGACACCTGTGGTTTAGCCTGGTTCCAACATACATTTTGTTGTCATTTTTTCCCATTAGCCTCCCCCCCGGTGTCATGTATTAGCTGTGGTGTCCGATAAATGGGATCTGAGCAGACTCTATATGAAGCTGATGCTGGCACGAGGACCAATCTACATGACAGGTCAATGCTAATTCCGCACCTCATGTAGCGTACATTCAGCATGCTTCACGGTTACACGCCTTACTGGGGGTATACGGCGTAATTGGCCACACATACCGCCCACGCATCGCTCTGCAGTCACAGGCAGAGGATTATTAAAACTCCATCCACGTCCCTGTAAAGTACATTTAAAGGGGAGGATGGAGTTTATCTGTGATGTAGAGACATGGTCAGCACTGATCCTGATGGGGTCTGCTGTCACCCACCTAGTATGCCGGCTGTCTCCAACCAGGATCTATACCACTGGTCCAAACAAAGCAATGTGACTACCTGACTCTGCAGTGTGGCTACAAACTGATGGCCTATCCCCCAGATATGACATTGAGGGGCTTCAACATTCCCCTCCCCACATGTGGTACAGTGGGCCCGGAACTGCTGACACATTCCCTTTAAGTGAATATTTAGCATAAGTGATGAGTTAAGCTCATGGGGACGAGGTAACTCAGTATATTACAAGGGGGGACAATGTATATCGTGGCTGCGGATAACGCCGCCAATCACTTAAAAATGTTATTTTACTAATTTACAGGAAACAATCCCATTAAAAGATTAGCGCGGCTGGATATAGAGTTAACTATTTAAGTCCAAAGCCGCCAATCACTTACACGGATTACTGATGGAGGATGGACGGCAATGGTGTGCCAGCTGAGTCTGCAAAGTGTGCTGCTATGTAATGGTTCAGACCGACATTGTGTCATCCTGGAGAGATAGAGAAGAGCAATGAACCAGAGGAACCAGACCAGACCGACAGTATGTGATCCTGGAGAGATAGAGGGGAGCGATGCACCAAAGGAACCAGACCGACTGTATGTGATCCTGGAGAGATAGAGGGGAGCGATGCACCAAAGGAACCAGACCGACTGTATGTGATCCTGGAGAGATAGAGGGGAGCGATGCACCAAAGGAACCAGACCGACTGTATGTGATCCTGGAGAGATAGAGGGGAGCGATGCACCAAAGGATTCAGACCGACTGTATGTGATCCTGGAGAGATAGAGGGGAGCGATGCACCAAAGGAACCAGACCGACTGTATGTGATCCTGGAAAGATAGAGGGGAGCGCTGCACCAGAGGCATCGGCCCAAACTGACAGTGTGTGATCCTGGAGAGATAGAGAAGAGCGATGTACTGAAGGCACCGGGCCCAAACCGACAGAGTATGATCCTGGCGAGAGAGAGGGGAGCGCTGCACTGGATGCACCGGCCCAGACCATCAGCGCGTGATCCTGGAGAGATAGAGAAGAGCGATGTACTGAAGGCACCGGCCCAGACCAACGGAGTGTGATCCTGGAGAGATAGAGGGGAGCACTGCACCGGATGCACCGGCCCAGACCATCAGCGCGTGATCCTGGAGAGATAGAGGGGAGTGCTGCACCAGAGGAACCAGACCAACAGCATGTCATCTTGGAGAGATAGAGGGGAGTGCTGCACCGGAGGCACCGGCCCAGACCGACAGCGTGTGATCCTAGAGAAATAGAGAGGAGCGCTGCACCGGAGGAACCAGACCAGGCCAACAGCATGTTATCCTGGAGAGATAGAGGGGAGTGCTGCACCGGAGGCACCGGCCCAGACCGACAGCGTGTGATCCTAGAGAAATAGAGAGGAGCGCTGCACCGGAGGAACCAGACCAGGCCAACAGCATGTTATCCTGGAGAGATAGAGGGAAGCAATGCACCGGCCCACACCAACTGCATGTGATGCTGGACAGATAGAGGGGAGCGCTGCACCGGAGGCGCCAGTTATGAACGACAATCCAAAATAAAAACCGATCATATATAGCAAGAATAAGTGAAAGGGTTGTCATCCGTAGCAACCAATCACATGTCTGCATTAATTACCTACAGCACATGTGCAAAATAAGAGCTGAAATCTAATTGTTTGCAGGGACACTGCAACCAAGTCCCTACGACAAAACTACAACTCCCAGCATGACTAGATAACCTTTTATTGTTGCAAAACTACAACTCCCAGCATGCCTAGAGAGCCTTTGAGAGTATGCAGAAAGGAGCTGCTGCTGTTAATGCCACAATTGGTCACACATAGCATTCAGTATTCCCCATAAATATCAGGTCTGGGTGCTGGAAATTCAAGGTCGAAACTGTCCGGTATGACAAGCGGCGGCCTCCTCCATCCACTTGAACATACTTTGCCGCCATTGATCAGTATAAATCCGGAGTGCCTGGCATTTCCATTGAAGAGCACTCTCCATCCGTTCAACAAATACTTCGAAGATTAACAGAATCCTTCTTGGAAATTGTTCTCCTGTGTATGGGCTCTGCTCTCAGTCAGGCTGTCATCAGTGAGATCCTGGGGGCTGCGCTGGCCCTTTAAAAAGACAATACTGCCAAAACCTTTATGTAATTTAGTGACTTTAAAGGGGTAGTTCACAAAAATAAAATCTTTCAAATCAACTGGTAACAGAAAGTTATATACATTTGTAATCTACATCTATTAAAAAATCTCAAGTCTTCCATTACTTATCAGCTGCTGTATGTCCTGCAGGAAGTGGGTTTTTTTTCCCAGTCTGGAGAGCAGGAGAGGTTTTCTATGGGGATTTTCTGCTGCTCTGGACAGTTCCTGACTTGGACAGAGGTGGCAGCAGATAGGAAAAAGTACAACACTTCCTGCAGTTCATACAGCAGCTGATAAGTACTGGAAGACTGAAACTTTCTGGCAGCAGTTGATTTTAAATTTAGTAAACAACCCCTTAAAGGAGAGTTGCATAAACAGCCCAGCCCACTAAACCCCCTGCACACTGCCCATTAATGTCAATGGTGGTTTTAGCTTTCTTTTCTTAGAACTTTTTTTATCCATTATAAATTTTGGGGTAAAAAAAAAACAACTTGAAAGGGAATTGTAAAAAAAAAAAAAAAAAAGTCAAATATTTTGGTTTCCCTTTAACTCTATGGACTGATATTGTGCAGAAGTAACCATTGCCCTGGTAAGCGACCAGTTCTCATCCTACCGGAAGCTGGGAGCACTGGTGCGGCACAATGGAAGAGAAAGGCACGCGGTAATTACAGGCAATTAGTGGCATCTCGCCTAATGTTACCACGCGCCCTAGAATAGGGTAAACACATGAGACCAGAGGGACGTGATGGGGGGCTCGGCATCTGGAAGCCCATCATTAGTAGTCAAGCCGGAGAATTTACTTTTCAGATGCGCAGACAGGAGCTTTGTGCGTTCCTGGGAGAAAAGCGCAGTACGTTCTCCGTAATTGCTACTTACAGATGCACGGGGAGAAATTAGCTATTTTTTGCCGACAATCTCACAAACACATCTAACAAACTCCTAGCAACTAAAACTATTGACTTCTATGAGGCTGGAGCCAGCAGGAACACAGAACGCCCCCGGATGATAAACACTTCAGCGTCTCCTCGACAGGCGCTCGGCGGGTAGTCACAAGTGATGGGAAGAATATAGCCCCATAAATAGTTACATCTGGGGGCCAAGCGTCATGGCTGCCAGCACAGCTACCACAGGCTTGGCATCCAGCTTCCAGACAAGGATGGAGGTCACCCAGCTTCTTAGCATCATTTCCAAACTCTATACCTAAGGCATGATGGGAATTGTAGTTCTGTAACAGCTGGAGGGCCGCAGGTTCCCCATTCTTGATATAGAGGCATGCCACAAATTATTAGACTTAATATCACAACCTATTCAGCAACTGGTTTCCTGGTTGTTGTTAAAGTGTCACTGTTGTTTAATTTTGTTTTTTGTTTTTTTTGCAGAAATCAATAGTGCAGGCGATTTTAAGAAACTTTGTAATTTGGTGTATTAGCCGAAAAAATAGATTTTTATCATGAAAAAGCAGTTTGAAGCTCTTCCCCCTGTCTTCATGGTTCTCTATGGAGAGGGGAGGGGTGGAGGGAGATGAGGCATCAAAACAGGACAACAAAGAGTTAATTTACAGCTACATCCCCGGGCTATCTGCTCTGAAGTCAGCACTGACCTCTGAATACCGGCTTTCACACAGGTCCCACTGTTTAATCCTTTGTTCTCTGCTCTCTGCTGGCGACTAATCTTCCTCCCCCCTCCTCTCTCCCCTCTCCATAGGTTACACAGGGCTCGACTGATGTAAAAGAGTCAAGATTTCCTGATAATAAGCAGTGAATGAGAGAGAGGAGGAGGGAGAGGGGGACCTGGGGAAAGTCTTTTTGAATGCAGATAATGGCATATTTGCCTAATAAACCCAATCACAATGTTTCCTAAAGTCGCCTGGACTATTGATCTCTGCAAAAAAAAAAAAAAAAAAAAAAACACGACAGTGACACTTTAAATTATAACTACCAGAGTGCCCTGACGGCCAAAATCACAAAAGCTTTACAGTATAAACTGAAGCTATGTAACATGTGAATGATCCTGGAAGTAAAACATTACAACAATACCACTATACTATGCAGTTTCCTATGGGAAAAGTTCTCAGAAGTACTGCTCCTCAAAAATGTCCGAACTGCGTCATCTAAAAATCTTAGTTTGGTTATGTTTTTTTGTGTCCCGTGTGGTACAATATTCTGCTATCCAATATAGTGTATCTGCCATACAGTGATAAAGTTTTCCACAGGAGAAGTTCTCAGAAGCATAATTCTTCTATACATGACGGTATTGGCTATACAGGGATGGGTTCTTTGGGTGGGTTCATACTGAGGAATTCTCGTGGATAATGTACACGGAATTCCGCTGTCTGTCCGCGCGGCTTTCCGCCGACTCCATAGACATGGCCGGCATATTCCGCTATCCGACAAAAGAAGTGACATTCTTCTTTTGGCAGATAGCGGATAGGAGAAGTTCTCAGAAGCACTACTCCACCATTCTAAAACAAATGTAGTCATCAAAACTTTCAGAACTGCGTCAGGGGCGAGCCCGAGATTGGTTCTTTTTATCTTGCATATCCAATATTCTGCTATCCATGAATGTATTGGCTATACATTGATGCACTTTTCCATGTGAAAAGTTCTCAGAAGCACTGCGCCATTAAGAAAGTCTGAACAGCGTCATGTACGAACCTCCGTTGTTCCCCGTGTACTACAATATTATGCTAGTTGTAATGGTTTTCCTGCTATAAAGTGATGCACTTTTCTATGGGAGAAGTTCTCAGAAGCACTGCTCCTTCAACATGAAAAAGAATCCATGAAAACTGTCAGGACTGTATTAAGTCTGAACCTCAGTCTGGCCGTGTTTGTAGTGTCCCATGTATTACAATCTTCTGCTATTCATGATGGTGTATCTGCCATAGTCCCACTGCGTAATAATATCGGGAAACACGGCCGCCTTGTAAGGTAGACGGCCGCTAATTATGATCATGACATTAGCAGCCACCTATTTAACGAGATGGCCTCCATCTGCTGATATTATTACGCAGTGAGAACATAGCCATACAGTAATGCAGATTTCCATAGGACAAGATCTCAGAAGCACTGCACTTACAATTGTACCATAAAAAAAAACTTCAGAACTGAATCATGTACAAACCTCAGTTTGGTTGTGTGTTTTTGCCCAATGTGATTGATTCTGAATGTGAAACATTATTACAATATTCTACTATCCAGTAAATAATGTCAAACTCATTCGTGAAAATCCCGTCAAGAAGCCTCGGACAAGACACTGCCTGCGAGGGGGTTGACACATGAGGTTATTAATGCCGGCTACTGTGATGGGCTAGGGGGCTCTGCTTCTCCGAGGATCAGGAGGACTGGCCTGATTTTCGCTGAATACGGCTCTTCGGCTCTTGGCTTTCTCCTCCACTGGGCCGCCGCCAATCATCCAGGAACATTAATGCAATGTGACGGGGAAGCTTACTGCTGCCTGCTCGTGGGTCTTAGTCAGAGATCGCACATTCTGCACAATGCACACTACTCTCCAAGAAAAGGAGAAGCCAAGGATCTGACCTTCTGGATAAACATGATGGGGGCTCGTCCAGGAGTAACGTCAGGGATGCAAAATGGCGCCTGCATAGACAATTGGACAGCCAAAGCCAAAACTTTGATGGGGACTGGCTAAAGGGCCAAAGGGTCCCTATTCCTCGCATAACTCATTGCTCCTGCTACTGGGAAAGTAGCAGAATGGGATGTACCCAGGTAGTCCATCAGAACCTCTTCCCAATATTTCCAATGGGGATCTGGAGTTTAGATGCATGGATTGTGGGTAGAATCTATATATCTATATCAGATCGTCAATGAGTCCCATTGAATGGGGAGAATCTGCCTCCAAAACAGCAGCAAACTTTCCAGTGCAATTCGGCAGGGGTGACAGATACACAAAACCTTAGAGAGAGTTCACATTGACATAATCCAATGCTGAGCAACTTTGCACAACTAGAGGATTGGAAGTGAATTGCATCAATTTTAAGCTGTTACGGGGTAGGAAACTCTGTCCCTCCAGCTGTTTGTAAAACTACAACTCCCATCATGCCTGGACAGCCAAAGTTTCAGCTTTGACTGTCCAGGCATGATGGGAGTTGTAGTTTCGCAAGGTTCCCCACCCCTGCCTTAGTAAATCAGCCCCAATGAGTCCATGGATAATGTAGCTGTGAACATCCCCTGATGGTGCGGGGGGCTGTCATACACTGATCCCGACACATCCCCCGCTCCTCTAACACTTCCTTCTCCTAATAGCATTTCATTTAGTAATTGGATTGTATGACAAATCCCTAATGTGGTGAAGTGGTTTCCTCTGGGGGGGTTAGTCAGATCACATGGGGCGCAGTCTATAACACTGTGTATTATTTCTATATTGTTGTCTCCGGCATCAATCTCATCTCCATTACAGCATGTTGTTTTATATGTGAGTGATTGATCAGACTTGTTAGGCCCTGTTCACATGACGGTTATGGCCTCCTGATTTACTGATGAATTCTTCTCAGTAATAACCCTAGTATGAGAAGTCCCTGGCATTCAGCGCTGTGGCCGGCCATGTGGCCACCAGGATGGAGAGACGTCAGCGGGCGGATAATGAGCGGTTGTTTCCTCGCAGATACCGCCATGAATTATACAGGCAGATTATGCGGGAATGTACAGTATTACGTGTATCTGTGGAGCCATCATAGAGACATATTGTTCATCCCCCCATTAATGCAGAGTCTGGTGAATGAGTATTGTTATATACCCACAGTGACTGGTATACACAGTTATATACATACAGGGAGGGGTATATACCCACAGTGACTGGTATACACTGTTATGTACATACAGGGAGGGGTATATACCCACAGTGACTGGTATACACTGTTATGTACATACAGGGAGGGGTATATACCCACAGTGACTGGTATAAGCTGTTATGTATACAGGGAGGGGTATATACCCACAGTGCCTGGTATACACTGTTATATATACAGGGAGGGATATATACCCACAGTGACTGGTATACACTGTTATGTACATACAGGGAGGGGTATATACCCACAGTGACTGGTATACACTGTTATATACATACAGGGAGGGGTATATACCCACAGTGACTGGTATACACGGTTATATACATACAGGGAGGGGTATATACCCACAGTGACTGGTATACACGGTTATATACATACAGGGAGGGGTATATACCCACAGTGACTGGTATAAGCTGTTATGTATACAGGGAGGGATATATACCCCCAGTGACTGGTATAAGCTGTTATGTATACAGGGAGGGATATATACCCCCAGTGACTGGTATACACTGTTATATATACAGGGAGGGATATATACCCCCAGTGCCTGGTATACACTGTTATATATACAGGGAGGGATATATACCCCCAGTGACTTGTATACACTGTTATATATAAAGGGAGGGGTATATACCCACAGTGACTGGTATACATTGTTATATATACAGGGAGGGATATATACCCCCAGTGACTGGTATATACTGTTATATATAAAGGGAGGTGTATATACCCACAGTGACTGGTATACATTGTTATATACATACAGGCAGGGTTATATACCCACAGTGACTAGAATACACTGGTATATATACAGGGAAGGGTATATACCCACAGTGACTGGTATACATTGTTATATATACAGGGAGGGATATACCAACAGTGACTGGGATATACTGTTATATACATACAGGCAGGGGTATATACCCACAGTGACTGGTATACACAGTTATATACATACAGGGAGGGGTATATACCCACAGTGACTGGTATACACTGTTATGTACATACAGGGAGGGGTATATACCCACAGTGACTGGTATACACTGTTATGTACATACAGGGAGGGGTATATACCCACAGTGACTGGTATAAGCTGTTATGTATACAGGGAGGGGTATATACCCACAGTGCCTGGTATACACTGTTATATATACAGGGAGGGATATATACCCACAGTGACTGGTATAAGCTGTTATGTATACAGGGAGGGGTATATACCCACAGTGACTGGTATACACTGTTATGTACATACAGGGAGGGGTATATACCCACAGTGACTGGTATAAGCTGTTATGTATACAGGGAGGGGTATATACCCACAGTGCCTGGTATACACTGTTATATATACAGGGAGGGATATATACCCACAGTGCCTGGTATACACTGTTATGTACATACAGGGAGGGGTATATACCCACAGTGACTGGTATACACTGTTATATACATACAGGGAGGGGTATATACCCACAGTGACTGGTATACACGGTTATATACATACAGGGAGGGGTATATACCCACAGTGACTGGTATACACGGTTATATACATACAGGGAGGGGTATATACCCACAGTGACTGGTATAAGCTGTTATGTATACAGGGAGGGATATATACCCCCAGTGACTGGTATAAGCTGTTATGTATACAGGGAGGGATATATACCCCCAGTGACTGGTATACACTGTTATATATACAGGGAGGGATATATACCCCCAGTGCCTGGTATACACTGTTATATATACAGGGAGGGATATATACCCCCAGTGACTTGTATACACTGTTATATATAAAGGGAGGGGTATATACCCACAGTGACTGGTATACATTGTTATATATACAGGGAGGGATATATACCCCCAGTGACTGGTATATACTGTTATATATAAAGGGAGGTGTATATACCCACAGTGACTGGTATACATTGTTATATACATACAGGCAGGGTTATATACCCACAGTGACTAGAATACACTGGTATATATACAGGGAAGGGTATATACCCACAGTGACTGGTATACATTGTTATATATACAGGGAGGGATATACCAACAGTGACTGGGATATACTGTTATATACATACAGGCAGGGGTATATACCCACAGTGACTGGTATACACGGTTATATATACAGGGCGGGGTATATACCCACAGTGACTAGTATACACTGGTATATATATATATAGGGAGGGGTATATATCCACAGTGACTGATATATACTGTTATATATAAAGGGAGGGGTATATACCCACAGTGACTGGTATACACGGCTATATACGTACAGGGAGGGGTATATACCCACAGTGACTGGTATACACTGTTATATATACAGGGAGGGGTATAAACCCACAGTGACTGGTATATACTGTTATATATACAGGGAGGAGTATATACCCACAGTGACTGGTATACACTGTTAATCAGAAGTGTATAAAGGGATGTGACAATGATTACAGCTCTGGAGGTTTGTATCAGAAGATAACGCTGCTCACACCTGTTACCACCCGATAGTGTGAGCTCCCCACCACGCCACCTCCGTAAACAAGCCTGGAAAGAGATGAAAGAGGAGGACACCTGGGTGGATCCGATGCCCGCCACCCATGACCACCGCTCCGACTTCCTGTCCCGGAACTTTCCGCTGTATGTTCTGGGTTCCCGGACAGGTCGGATCGTTCCTATAGATAAGATGGAAAAAAACATCCAAACTGTAACAAAACAGACTCCTCATCGGTGTGATAAATGGCAGGTGGAGCAGGGGGGTGCGTGATGTCATCCGAGGGGGCCCGTGACGTCATCCAGGGGCCATGTGACCCCAGATCCATCATCCTCCATTCAGCTACTATAAGAAATCCACTATTCCTTCTCCGCCAGCTCTGACCCCGGCCGCCGCTGCCGCCAGGAAACCTGGAAACACTTTGCGGCTTTCTAGAGAAGTTAGAGAAGCTTAGATGGTATCAGACATGAAGGAGCGAGGACAGGGAACAGGAAGGTGAAACATTCACAGGAAAATGTATTCAGGAGCTAAGAAACAGCCGCCCCTCCATCACCAGGGGCCCCAGGGACCCTCCTGATAGGGGCCCAGTACTCATCACTAGTGCAGGTGTATCCTGGTATTATACATCCACTGGTAACAGAGAAGTATATGTCATACAGCACTGCTCATTAACCTGTGCTTCTCCAACACTACAACTCCCATCATGTCCTGACAACTGCAACTCCCATCATGTACTGACAACTGCAACTTCCATCATGTACTGACAACTGCAATTCCCATCATGTACTGACAACTGCGACTCCCATCATGTACTGACAACTACGACTCCTATCATGTACTGACAACTGCAACTCTCATCATGTACTGACAACTATCACTCCCATCATGTACTATCAACTGCAACTCTCATCATGTACTGACAACTGCGACTCCCATCATGTACTGACAACTATCACTCCCATCATGTACTATCAACTGCAAGCTGTATCCCTGACATCACCTTTAGGTTTCATAAGTGCTGGGGGCCAAGGTCGTAATCTAACCAAGTGCTGGGGGCAAGGGTCTATCCCTGCTCCCTGACTTCTCTGGTAGGGATCACGGCCCGGCACACAAGGCTGCACAGCCCCTGTCTATTCCCGCTCCCTGACTTCTCTGGTAGGGATCAGGGCTCAGCACCTGCTAGGCACACAAGGCTGCGCAGCCCCGGCTCTATCCTTGCTCCCTAACATCTCTGGTTCTCTAGTAGGGATCACAGCCCGACACCTGCTTGGCACACAAGGCTGCGCAGCCCCCGCTATATCCTTGCTCCCTGACTTCTCTGGTAGGGATCACGGCCCGACACCTGCTAGGCACACAAGGCTGCGCAGCCCCCGCTATATCCTTGCTCCCTGACTTCTCTGGTAGGGATCAAGGCTCAGCACCTGCTAGGCACACAAGGCTGCGCAGCCCTGGCTCTATCCTTGCTCCCTGACTTCTCTGGTAGGGATCAGGGCTCAGCACCTGCTAGGCACACAAGGCTGCGTAGCCCCGGCTCTATCCTTGCTCCCTGACATCTCTGGTTCTCTAGTAGGGATCACGGCCCGACACCTGCTTGGCACACAAGGCTGCGCAGCCCCCGCTATATCCTTGCTCCCTGACTTCTCTGGTAGGGATCACGGCCCGACACCTGCTAGGCACACAAGGCTGCGCAGCCCCCACTATATCCTTGCTCCCTGACTTCTCTGGTAGGGATCACGGCCCGACACCTGCTAGGCACACAAGGCTGCGCAGCCCCCGCTATATCCTTGCTCCCTGACTTCTCTGGTAGGGATCAGGGCTCAGCACCTGCTAGGCACACAAGGCTGCGCAGCCCTGGCTCTATCCTTGCTCCCTGACTTCTCTGGTTCTCTAGTAGGGATCACGGCCCGGCACCTGCTCAGCACACAAGGCTGCGCAGCCCCCGCTATTCGCTTCAGAGCCAGGAAAATACTCACTAGAGGAAATAATTGTGATAAGAAGATAAAAATAGCCAGGAATGATGGAGAGCGTGCGGCTCCGAGATACAGGAGAGGAAGTGAACTTATGAAAATGATGCATAAGGTGGAACAAGAGGTTGGCGGCCATGATTAACCCCACATAGGCTGGTGGAACAAGGATAAGTATCTACAGTAAGAGATTATTCAGGTGGATCATCATTTATTACGTCAAATGAGGACAGCCATCAGCCAATCAACAGCCTTAAAGGGTTTGTCCACTTTCTAGACACCGTTGTTCCCGTATCACTTGTCTGTGGCGTCATCTGACCACTACTCCTACAGTGCAATGTAGAAATGGGGATATAATGAAGATATAGAGCTGTCCTCCCTGTGCGGAGATATGGATTCTGACTTGTATAGAGATGATATTATAGCTGTATTCTGCACCAGGTCCCAGCCTCATGTTATTCTAGGTTAATATTTCCTGTCTGAGTCTGTAAAACAAAATGGGAGACTTTGTGGAGGGCAGACGGCAGCGTATAGGAAGCGTTGCCCGGGACATCTGGCGCTGTCATACAGGCCGTATATGCAAGGAACAGCTCCGCAGTGGGGAGTCAGACTTTCCAAGAATGGAAAATACTCTTCAATATGCTAACAAGTCCAGAGCGTTCACTTAAATTGTAGGAAAAAAAGGGGTCACCCAAGTGTCTGCCGGAGCACTGCCACCAGGACCAGGGCGATCAATGGAAACATCCATCAGAGCGCTGCAGAAACGGCAATATAAGATATAGTGCATCCAACATACAGCATAGTGCATCCAACATACACCACAATGCATCCAACATACAGCATAGTGCATCCAACATACGCCATAATGCATCCAACATACAGCATAGTGCATCCAACATACGCCATAATGCATCCAACATACAGCATAGTGCATCCTACACTGTGCATCCAACATACTCCACAGTGCATACAACAGACGCCACAGTGCATCAAACATACGCTATAGTCCATCCAACTTACGCCATAATGCATCCAGCACACAACATAGTGCATCCAACATACAGCATAGTGCATCCAACATACAGCATAGTGCATCCAACATACTCCACAGTGCATCCAACATATGCCATAATGCATCCAACATACTGCATAGTGCATCCAACATACTGCATAGTGCATCCAACATACAGCATAGTGCATCCAACATACAGCATAGTGCATCCTACACTGTGCATCCAACATACTCCACAGTGCATACAACAGACGCCACAGTGCATACAACAGACGCCACAGTGCATCAAACATACACTATAGTCCATCCAACATACGCCATAATGCATCCAGCATACAACATAGTGCATCCAACATACAGCATAGTGCATCCAACATACTGCATAGTGTATCCAACATACTGCACAGTGCATCCAACATACTCCACAGTGCATCCAACATACTCCACAGTGCATCCAACACACATCATAGTGCATCCAACATACTCCACAGTGCATCCAACATACAGCATAGTGCATCCAACATACTCCACAGTGCATCCAACATACTCCACAGTGCATCCAACATACTGCATAGTCCATCCAACATACGCCATAATGCATCCAGCATACAACATAGTGCATCAAACATACAGCATAGTGCATCCAACATACTCCACAGTGCATCCAACATACTCCACAGTGCATCCTACACTGTGCATCCAACATACAGCATAGTGCATCCAACATACTCCACAGTGCATCCAACATACTCCACAGTGCATCCAACATACTGCATAGTGCATCCAACATACTGCATAGTGCATCCAACATACAGCATAGTGCATCCAACATACAGCATAGTGCATCCAACATACTGCATAGTGGATCCAACATACAGCATAGTGCATCCAACATACTCCACAGTGCATCCAACATACTCCACAGTGCATCCAACATATGCCATAATGCATCCAACATACTGCATAGTGCATCCAACATACTGCATAGTGCATCCAACATACAGCATAGTGCATCCAACATACAGCATAGTGCATCCAACATACTGCATAGTGCATCCAACATACTGCATAGTGCATCCAACAAACAGCATAGTGCATCCAACAGACGCCACAGTGCATCCAACATACTGCATAATGCATCCAACAGACGCCACAGTGCATCCAACATACTGCATAGTGCATCCAACATACTGCATCCAACATACAGCACAGTGCATCCAACATACTGCATAGTGCATCCAACATACTGCATCCAACATACAGCATAGTGCATCCAACATACAGCATAGTGCATCCAACATACTGCATAGTGCATCCAACATACTGCATAGTGCATCCAACATACTGCATAGTGTATCCAACATACTGCATAGTGCATCCAACATACTGCATAGTGCATCCAACACACATCATAGTGCATCCAACATACTGCATAGTGTATCCAACATACTGCATAGTGCATCCAACATACTGCATAGTGGATCCAACATACAGCATAGTGCATCCAACATACAGCATAGTGCATCCAACATACTGCATAGTGCATCCAACATACTGCATAGTGCATCCAACACACATCATAGTGCATCCAACATACTGCATAGTGTATCCAACATACTGCATAGTGCATCCAACACACATCATAGTGTATCCAACATACTGCATAGTGCATCCAACATACTGCATAGTGCATCCAACATACTGCATAGTGCATCCAACATACTGCATAGTGCATCCAACATACTGCATCCAACATACTGCATAGTGCATCCAACATACAGCATAGTGCATCCAACATACTGCATAGTGCATCCAACATACTGCATAGTGCATCCAACATACAGCATAGTGCATCCAACATACAGCATAGTGCATCCAACACACATCATAGTGCATCCAACATACAGCATAGTGCATCCAACATACTGCATAGTGCATCCAACATACTGCATAGTGCATCCAACATACAGCATAGTGCATCCAACTCATACCACAGAGCACAGTGCATCCAACATATGCTATAGACCAATGAACTCTATGGTAAAATGGTGCACAAAGGGGAGACATTTATCCAGACTGGCACACTCGTACATCAGTCTTACATAACGCCCCGCCTCATTTACCAGATTTACGTCCACTACGAAAAAGGAAAACATCTGCCCCTATTTCATGGCTTAGGCCCCAATGTCTCATCTAAAGCTGATGTATATGGCACAAAATTCTGGGTGACTGGCCCTTTAATAATTTTTCACTTTTTGATAAGTTCCAATATTTCCGGTACTATTATACAAAACGATTATCAGCCGTACCAGGCTGATTACCGCCCATTTCAGCTGATAACCATTTAGTGTAATGGCTCATGTTGAAAGGAAACGATTGATCGGCTGATCCCGATAACAATAGCGATTTTCTGCTCACTGTCACTCTGTGTAATAGGATTGGCAGCAGTAGGCCAGCACTGTCTTCTATGGGCCACCCGGACAATCTAAAGATCAGCTGGGCAGCCCCCCTAGATCTCCCCATGGCCCCCCAGCAAGTGGGAGACGAGGAGGAAGTGAGTGACAGGTCAGCACAATACTGGGCAGTGTAATAGGGCCGGATCAGACTACACAGGGTGTTGCCTGTAGTCTGTAACCATGGAAACACAGATTTGCTGCATACTCAAAATGATGGAGAAGTTTTAGAAAGTTTTTTTACTTTTTTTTTTTTTTACTTTTAGATGGATTAGAGAAATAAAATAAACATTCTTTTACAATTTATAAAAAGAGACGTCCTTGGTTTAGCTCAGGAATTCTCCCCATTTAGTAGATCTTTCCCTCCTCCATTCAGTCCCTAGGGCGGCTGCGTTACACCCACGTATACACATGGCTCTATTGACTAATGCACAGAAAATCGATAGAAACTTCTCGGCTAACTTTAGCCGTCTTCCGTGTCACCTTGAGAAGTGCTGATGGGCGCAGTCACTGTGTAAGAGACTGATGCATCCGTCATGGAGGTGATCGCCGGTGATGGATGGGCGCAGGGACCCTCTTATCCCTATACCCAGAGACCACACAAACTTTAGGGAAAGTAGCTGATGGTGTCTTTCTGCATCATCTGCGACATGAAGGAGATGGATGGCGCCCAGGTTTTATTAATGTCTTCCCGTGTAGTTCTGCGTGCGGTAATGATGGTGTATTGGGTGCTGACGGCCTGTCCCGGCCTCACATGTGACTGGGTGACATGATGGATGGAGACACGTTCACATGGAAACAATTACAGGAGAGGGAGACGGATCTCTATATAAGATTGCAAAACTACAATTCCCATCATGCCCGGACAGCCGAAGGCTGTCCGGGCATGATGGGAGTTGTAGTTTTGCAACAGCTGAAGGGCCAGGTTCCCCATTCTTGGCCTCTTTATCAGATCCTTATCCCTGTTCACACACGTCAGATTCATGATGCAGATTTCGTCTTGATTTTTTTTTTTTTTTAAAGCTACTTTCTTCCAAAAACAGCACCACCCCTGCTCTCAGGTTGTTTGTGGTATTACAACTCAGCCCTATTCACTTCAATGAAACTGAGCTGCAATATCACACAAAAACTGAGGATGAGGGTGGCGCTGGTCCTGGAAGAAAGTAGCCCTCTTTTTCTAACCCCTTTATATGCAATGAAAATCCTTGTCCCACCCCCCATTCACATGAAACTGACATTTTGGTGGAGTTTTTTTGTTGGTGCTGGTGGAGGCCGGATACTTATCAAGCTGTTTTTTTTTTTCTTTCAAATCTAAGTGCAAGAAATTTGTAATTTAATTTTATTAAAAAATCTCCAGTCTTCCAGTACTTATCAGCTGCTGTATGTCCTGCAGGAAATGGTGTATTCTCTCCAGTATGACACAGTGCTCTCTGTCCCATGTCAGGAACTGTCCAGAGCTCTGGACAGTTCCTGACATGGACAGAGGGGGCAGCAGAGAGCACTGTGTCAAACCACACAGAAATCCCTGGATCAGTATCGGTAACACATCTGCAAGCAATGTGTGAACAGGGTCTTATCGGGACTCAGGAAGCATAACTGGGTACATGCCTGGGTAGGGGCACTACGTCCAGGGTGAAGACCATTCAAGACGATGAGAGATGAAGCTCAGAGCCCTCCGGTGACTACTCCTTCATGTCACATATCTCCAGCGCTGAGACCCTCCAGCCACATTCACATCATGCCAGGGGCGTAACTAGAAATGGCAGGGCCCCATAGCAAACTTTCACATTGGGCCCGACCCCCCCCCCCATGATTTTGGCCTGCATCTTATTAGGGCCTGGGATCATAATCATCATCATTATTCCCCCCCCCCATCATCATCATCATCATCATCATTCCAGCCCTTGCCCCCCCATCATCATCATTCCACCCCCCGCCCCCCCCCATCATCATCATCTTTCCCCCCCTGCCCCCCCATCATCATCATCATTCCCCCCCCTGCCCCCCATCATCATCATCATTCCAACCCCCGCCCCCCCCATCATCATCATTCCCCCCCCTGCCCCCCATCATCATCATCATTCCAACCCCCGCCCCCCCCCCCATCATCATCATTCCCCCTCCTGCCCCCCATCATCATCATCATTCCCCCCCTATCATCATCATTCCCCCCTGGCCCCCCATTATCATCATCATTCCCCCCTGCCCCCCATCATCATCATCATTCCCCCCTGCCCCCCCATCATCATCATCTTTCCCCCTCTGCCCCCCCCCATCATCATCATCATTCCCCCCCTGCCCCCCATCATCATCATCATCTTTCCCCCCCTGCCCCCCATCATCATCATCATCTTTCCCCCCCTGCCCCCCATCATCATCATTCCCCCCCCCGCCCCCCCCATCATCATCATTCCCCCCCCCCGCCCCCCCCATCATCATCATTCCCCCCCCCGCCCCCCCATCATCATCATCATTCCCCCCCTGCCCCCCATCATCATCTTTCCCCCCTTGCCCCCCCATCATCATCATCATTCCCCCCCTGCCCCCCCATCATCATCATCATTCCCCCCCTGCCCCCCATCATCTTTCCCCCCTTGCCCCCCCATCATCATCATCATCATCTTCCCCCCCTGCCCCCCCATCATCATCATTCCCCCCCCCGCCCCCCCATCATCATCATCTTTCCCCCCTTGCCCCCCCATCATCATCATTCCCCCCCCTGCCCCCTCCCATCATCATCTTTCCCCCCCTGCCCCCATCATCATCTTTCCCCCCCTGCCCCCCATCATCATCTTTCCCCCCCCTGCCCCCCCCATCATCATCATCATTCCCCCCCCTGCCCCCCCCCCATCATCATCATCATTCCCCCCCTGCCCCCCATCATCATTCCCCCCCTGCCCCCCATCATCATCATCATTCCCCCCCTGCCCCCCATCATCATCATCATCATCATTCCCCCCCCTGCCCCCCCCATCATCATCATCATCATTCCCCCCCACACACACACACAGTGACAGGCAGCTATTCAGCAGCTGCAGCAGCAGGGATACCTCTGGGGCCCAAGTCACTTGCTCTCCGTCAGTCCGCCTCAATAATGGCGCCTGTGACTCCGCCCCCCTCCCCCACGGTACGGCACAGCAGAGAGGACCTGCGTGCGTGCGTGCACTTACGTGGGGGAGGAGACGGCTCAGCAGTGACTTCGGAGGCGGCCCGCCGCCCCGGGGACTAAGCAACGTGAGAGGCGGCCGCGGGGACAGAGGCGGGGACAGATGCCGGGGCGGGCCCCGTACGTACGGGTAGGTGCGGGCCCGTCCATAGTTCAAATACAGAGTCCAGACAGTTTCTCCCCGGGTGGCCTAACCGGGGAGAAACTGAACTCTGAGAGGACACAAGGACTAGTTGGCCGGGCCCCTTGATGCGGCGGGCCCCGTAGCAACCGCTACCGTTGCTACGGCGGTAGTTCCGCCACTGCATCATGCACAACTGATAGCGGCCTCTTATAACGCTGCTGTACTATTATAAGCCAACCACTTCAGGCTTAGTGTCCCTCTGAGAGGACAGATGTAGCTCACAAGTTGATGTCCTCTTACTCCTCTTTCAGACCATGTAAAGTAGGGATAAGGAATCTGCTGAATTACAACTCCTGTCATGTATGTCCAGGCATGATGGGAGTTGTAGTTTTGCAACATCTGGGGGAGGAGCCGAAGGTTTCCCATCCTGATGCAATGCATCTCCTTCCGTTTTATGTATTCAGCTCCTATACCGACCTATGTGTGACTATACGAATGGCAGCGCCTACAGATAGCGTCACCATGGTTACAGACTACACAAAGTCTGTGTAGTCTGATCCTTAGAGTATGGCAGTCGGCTGTAAACGTGGTCCTCATGAATTCCAAAACCTCGAACGAGGCTGCAAAAAACGTCCTGGTCCTGCCGATGCAGCAGTGAAGGGGTAAACGCCACACACTTGGGCTCCAGCTGTTGCCATGGCAGCCAGCGCTGACAGTCCCTCCTCCGGCTGATGGTGCAGTGCAGGCTCGCAGTGTAATGTATGCACGCCGGCTTGTCACACTCTCTAGTAGAACTCTAGTAGACATGATGGCAGGGACTGTCACTGCCGGATACACGCCGGGGCTGGGGCCATAGCTTATTCTGGATGAAAGAAACAAAAATCCTGGAAACGCATCTGAATAATGAGAAATATAAAGTTTACAATGGGGCTGCTGGGCAGGGCTGTCAGTGCCGGCACTATACATAGGGGAGGACACGGGGAGTCTATGGGGCAACTCCAACCATAGGGCCTCTACAGTTTATCAATGATGAGGCCCACCAAACCAGGTGCACCCAGAGGGATCGTACGGCTTATAGCCAGGAGAAAGAGAGAAGTCTAAGGGGCAACTCTAACCACAGGGTCCCTACAGTATATCAAACAGGCCCATACACCCAACCAGATGGACCCAGAGGGATCATACTACTTATACCTAGGTGGTGGTGGGGGAGTCTATGGGGCAACCCTAACCACAGGGCCCCTACAGTTTATCAAACAGGCCCATCCACCCAACAAGATAGACCCAGAGGGATCATGCTTATCTGCTTATGCCTACGTGAGGGGGGGAGGTCTATGGGGGAACACATGTGAGTTTAAAGGGGAACTCCAGAAACTCCTTTCAAATCAACTGGTGTCAAAAAGTGATATAGATTTGTAATTTACTTCCATTTAAAAATCTTCAGTCTTCCAGTACTTATCAGCCGCTGTATGTCCTGCAGGAAGTGGTGTATTCTTTCCAGTCTAACACAGTGCTCTCTGCAGCCACCTCTGTCCATGTCAGGAACTGTCCAGAGCAGCAGCAAATCCCCATAGAAAACCTCTCCTGCTCTGGACAGTTCCTGACATGGACAGAGGTGGCAGCAGAGAGCACTGTGTCAGACTGGAGAGAATACACCACTTCCTGTAGGACATACAGCAGCTGATAAGTACTGGGATACTGGAGATTCTTTAACACAAGTAAATTACAACTTTATATAATTTTATAAAACCAGTTGATCTGAAACAAAGCATTCTTCACCAGAGTACCCCTTTAAGTTGACAATTGTTCTGACACTGTATGTGACCATAACCAGGACCCCCAGGAACCAAGGAATATACTGGACAGAGCAGTGCTGGGGTGATGTGAGGACTGGAGGTGAGGAGGCGTCCTCTGAGATCTGAGGGATACAGGATCCATGCCGCCTGTCACATCCTGGGTGTAGAGTCTGGGATCGGAGCCAAGCTCCATCAGGTCAGTGTACCACAGCGAGACAGCCGAGGTGCGGAGCATTAACACCGCCAGGTGCTGCGCTTCTCAAAGGATTATCTCACTTATTACAGGATATGGCGGTCACCAGACACCATATGGACACTAAAGAGGGGGCCTCCTTACTTCTTCAAAACTGCAATTCCCATCATGCCTGGACAGCCAAAGCTTTAGCTTTGGCTGCCCAGGCATGATGGGAATTGTAGTTTTGGAGCTGTAGACCATTGATATATCATAGAGCTGAACCATGTCTCAGTGCCCGGGGGTCTCGCTGCTTTCTTATACAGAGACGTGTGGACTGACCTCTCTGCTACCTGGCCATTCCCCAACCCCATGTTATTATTACTCTACCTGTGCAATAAACATGGAACATCTGTATAAATCTCCGCAGCAGCCAGGAGCGCGCGGAGCCTGCCAAGCTGGCGCAGGACAGAGGACGTGGGTGCCAGCGCCATGATGGGTGGCTGCGATAGAATAAACGCTCTGTAAACAGATCTGACACACACTGCACACAGAGCAGAACAAACACTGCAAAACTATAGGAACCCCTCCAATCCACATTCCTGTGATCTGTCTGCCCCCTAGTGGCAGCAGGCAGTAACACAGCTCACACAGCACAGGTGCAGCATGACAGAAGGAGAACTTATACTAACAGGATAGGAGGCCATAAGCTACGATAAGGCCGGGGTCACACACACATTATGACGGCTAGATCGGCAACAAATGCACATGGGTAAACGTAGCCTAAGAGTATACACATACTGATATATACATATAGAATGTGTGAACACACCCCTATGACTGAAGGGCTGCAGATATAGTGTGGATTTTCCCAAATAAGGTCAATAAGAAAAATCTGAATCCGCTACGAATCTGCAGAGTCTTGTGTGAACACACCCCACGGGACGGGAATGATGCAGACATCAACATGTTCCATCAGATCACCCATCGGAAATTGTATCCCAAAATGCATTAGCAGTTTTTGCAGAGACCCCACTGTATGCAGTCAGCCATGTCTACTCATCACTCAGATTGTTATAGATGAATAAAGTCTATGGGGGAGAATGCTGGGACTTGTTCCACACACAGGGCGGCAGGTTTGGTGTCTGTAGTGATGACTCTATAGACCCCGGTGCAGCTGCTGGAGGCTGTAAATCCTGGAGCTCATCATCATCTACACACCGCCTGCTGTTATATGGGGCAGCTGATGGTATACAGCATATGGGCACAGGACGGGTGGGCAGATCATCCCAGATGCCGCCACATGGATCTGATGGAACATGTTATATATATACACAGATCTGATGGAACATGTTATATATATACACAGATCTGATGGAACATGTTATATATACACACAGATCTGATGGAACATGTTATATACACACAGATCTGATGGAACATGTTATATATACACAGATCTGATGGAACATGTTATATACACACAGATCTGATGGAACATGTTATATACACACACAGATCTGATGGAACATGTTATATATATACACAGATCTGATGGAACATGCTATATACACACAGATATGATGGAACATGTTATATACACACAGATCTGATGGAACATGTTATATACACACAGATCTGATGGAACACGTTATATACACACAGATATGATGGAACATGTTATATATACACACAGATATGATGGAACATGTTATATACACACAGATCTGATGGAACATGTTATATATATACACAGATCTGATGGAACATGCTATATACACACAGATCTGATGGAACATGTTATATATACACAGATCTGATGGAACATGTTATATACACAGATCTGATGGAACATGTTATATATACACAGATCTGATGGAACATGTTATATATACACAGATCTGATGGAACATGTTATATACACAGATCTGATGGAAGATGTTATATACACAGAGATCTGATGGAACATGTTATATACACACACAGATCTGATGGAACATGTTATATATACACAGATCTGATGGAACATGTTATATATACACAGATCTGATGGAACATGTTATATATACACAGATCTGATGGAACATGTTATATATACACAGATCTGATGGAACATGTTATATATACACAGATCTGATGGAACATGTTATATACACAGATCTGATGGAAGATGTTATATACACAGAGATCTGATGGAACATGTTATATACACACACAGATCTGATGGAACATGTTATATATACACACAGATCTGATGGAACATGTTATATATACACAGATCTGATGGAACATGTTATATATACACAGATCTGATGGAACATGTTATATATACACACAGATCTGATGGAACATGTTATATACACACAGATCTGATGGAACATGTTATATACACAGATCTGATGGAACATGTTATATACACAGATCTGATGGAACATGTTATATACACACAGATCTGAAGGAACATGTTATATATACACAGATCTGATGGAACATGTTATATACACAGATCTGATGGAGCATGTTATATATACACACAGATCTGATGGAACATGTTATATATACACACAGATCTGATGGAACATGTTATATACACACAGATCTGATGGAAAATGTTATATACACACAGATATGATGGAACATGTTATATACACACAGATATGATGGAACATGTTATATATACACAGATCTGATGGAACATGTTATATACACACAGATCTGAAGGAACATGTTATATATACACAGATCTGATGGAACATGTTATATACACAGATCTGATGGAACATGTTATATATACACACAGATCTGATGGAGCATGTTATATATACACACAGATCTGATGGAGCATGTTATATATACACAAATCTGATGGAACACGTTATATACACACAGATCTGATGGAACATGTTATATATACACACAGATCTGATGGAACATGTTATATATATACACAGATCTGATGGAACATGTTATATACACAGATCTGATGGAACATGTTATATATACACACAGATCTGGTGGAGCATGTTATATATACACACAGATCTGATGGAACATGTTATATACACACAGATATGATGGAACATGTTATATACACACAGATCTGATGGAACATGTTATATACACACAGATCTGATGGAACATGTTATATACACACAGATATGATGGAACGTGTTATATACACACAGATCTGATGGAACATGTTATATATACACAGAGATCTGATGGAACATGTTATATATACACACAGATCTGATGGAACATGTTATATACACACAGATCTGATGGAACATGTTATATATACACACAGATCTGATGGAACATGTTATATATACACAGATCTGATGGAACAGGTTATATATACACAGATCTGATGGAACATGTTATATACACACAGATCTGATGGAACATGTTATATACACACACAGATCTGATGGAACATGTTATATATACACACAGATCTGATGGAACATGTTATATATACACAGATCTGATGGAACATGTTATATATACACAGATCTGATGGAACATGTTATATACACACAGATCTGATGGAACATGTTATATATACACAGATCTGATGGAACATGTTATATACACAGATCTGATGGAACATGTTATATATATACACAGATCTGATGGAACATGTTATATATACACACAGATCTGATGGAACATGTTATATACACACAGATATGATGGAACGTGTTATAGTCACGCGGATATGAAAAGTAATATTATATGACCACTTTCACTTTAAAAATGTTCTGACAGGTCACAGAGATGTGTCAAAAGCATTGGTGATGGTCCAGATGTTTAGCTCTGGGACCCCTACAGCAAGTCTATGGAATCGTCTTGTGCTGCAAGTACAGACGTTGGGGAGATAAGCGCTCAGCCACATACTTCTCCTAGTCCTTTCTAGTGACTGACTGGAGTGAGGTTGAACACCCAGACTCTGATCAAAACTTTTTATGTGTGAAAAGTTTTTTAAAGTGACAGTTACATCTTTAAATAATCCATGACAGGCCTACGGCCCTCCAGCTGTTGCAAAACTACAACTCCCATCATGCCTGGACAGTCAAGGCTTTAGCTGTCCAGGCATGATGGGAATTTTGCAGCTGTTCTGCAACAGGTTCCCCATCTCTATTGCAGGGGTTAAGATCTGCAAGATATTGCAGTGTGCAGACGGGGCCTAATGGTGTGGCCTATGTGCAGAAGCCACTATGGACTCTGACACTATCCTCCTCAGCCGGCAGCCATGATGGGAGCCTGGAGGTGTGAGAAGTGCTGAGGTAGCGGATCCGCTCAATAATGCGTCATTTATATTCCTAGGAAGAGTTCAGCGAGAAAACAAACAGCAATTCATTAAGTGAGCGACGTCCGGACAGCCCAACCCTAATGATTCCATTTGCTAAGCGGAGCCTCCGCCGGCTCCATGTTTCTAACGTCCGCGGATGGAGATGTTTATAATGTATAACGTGATGGATCACAATCGCTGGCGCCACCATGAATAAAACCGAACGTAAAAGCAAATAGATTTATTACTATTTATACTCTTCCATTATTCATTATTACGTATATGCTATTATTTCATTCATTGTTATTCACAGCTGCTTGTTCAGGGTCGGCGTCACAGATTCTGGACCGTCCATTATACACAGGACACCAATGGATCCTGACTGATCCCGCTGACTTTAAAGGGGTTACCCAGGATTACAAAGAGACAGCGCACTCCTCTGGCATTCACCTGGCTGGTTTGCATGGCGTATCCGTTATTTTTAAAGGGAATTTTCTTTTCCTGATTGGAGTCAGATACGAAAACTTGTTCTTTTATTCTGATCTGTTTCTATTTTCTGTCTGTAATTTTTTCCTTACTTCACTATTTGAACATTGTTATGGGGGCGGCCATATTGCCTGGGCTGTTTTTAACAGCATTTAGTGACATGCTTTACAGCGAGACTCATGGACATAGATGACAATAGACACACTCTGTCCCCTTGAGATGAATGTGGGACATTACTGAGCGCGCTCTGTGACCTGTGGAGAGGTCATTCCACAGGAAGCTGCTATTGTCTCCTCTATCTACTGGTGTCACATGACTCTGCAATGCTGCACAGATCACTTTACAGCAGCCTCCTCCTTATCATCACAGACACAACTGGAAGTCTCAGCTTAGTTTTATCCCCAGTGGTGAGAATGAGAACAGCAAGATATCAGAATTATTTTATAATATAGAAAAATTTCACCAAAAATTCTTTAAAAAAAATATGTGTAACATAAAAACATTATTTAACCAATAATTTCTTTTCTGATAACATATTCCCTTTACTATGTAAGACATTAAAGTCTGCTACGCTTTTATTCCCTTCACAATGAGTAACATATGACATAATGGGGCGTTATCCTGTGGATTTACCTCGCGGCTCGCGCTGCCAATTGGTGTTAATGTGGCGGCACAATTAGGTATCAATATTTAGAGGGGGCCATGAATAATAAAAGAGCCGGCGTCTTCTCATTTACATGCTAATGGCTGCTGACGCTCCCAGTCACCGCTGCTTTATGGGGGGCTTGAATAGTGACCGGAGAGTCGTAGAGATGAATTGGTATTGATTTAGTGATATGTCAGACATGGGGGCCTGTCATTGTACCAATGTGAGCGCTCCTTCTCTGCACAGTCCCTTAATTCCCCATAAGGTCTCCTGTCGGGTGACAACAGCTAATGGCCACCATTACAGCGCCCATAGGAGCCATCAAGCAGCTCTGCCCAGACCTGGAATCACATATCAGTCTGTCAGCTCTACAGATGGCGGATAATTCTGGGCTTCACATAAGAGGTGTGCCAACATGTAGCCATGCTAAGTCCATTCACGTTGATGGACTGTATGCGGTCTACTACCATACATAGTCCCATCTTATAGCATAGGGGCCTAGTAGACAACACTGATAATGTAGAAAAGTTTTTGACTCATCAAAAGTTATGAATGAGTTTCCACTTTACATCCAAGCTGGCTGTGATCTTCATCCAGCTGCACTGGACAAACTCCATTATAACTCTATGGAGCCCGTCCAATACAGCTGGACATTGATGATGGCGAGCCGAGGAGTAGAAGTGCGCCGGCCTACCTTTCCTTCTGCTATCCAAACATATATATACATATATATCCCCTAGATGAGGGATGGGTAACCTTCAGCCATTGCTCTGCAACAAACCTGCTGAATCTGGATCCAGTCTGAGGTGTACAGCATGGAGCCAACACCTTTATATGTACAGTCCCTGCAGATCCACATTACAGACTATATGCCGCCACATAGTGCCACAGTATTCATTGTTACACTCTATGGAGGTCTCCTGCTTTTATTGGAGATGGTCTTACTCAGCTACCGTAGTGCTTTCAATAAATTATACAGATACTAAGAGCATGACCACAACAGGAGATAAATCATGTGGTCAGCCGAGATCCTCAGTGTATTGTGCAGGTGCAGTACTCCTGACCGCCAGAAGAGGGAGTGCCATACAAATCAGAAAGAAAATCCTATCCAGAGAGACCAGCCGCCAGGGCACAGACCCCTGCATAACATCTAACTATAGGCACATGCTATATGAAGTTATCATGCTCGATGCTGCACTAATAGGTTAAAATAGGCAAAAAAATAAGGATATATATATATATATATATATATATATATATATATATATAGTATGTAGTAAAGATTCCTGTAGTGTAGCTCAACATTAACTTTCAGGTTTCTGGTTTCAGCAGCTGTTGCAAAACTACCACTCCCAGCATTTATTGATAGATGCAGATATTAAATCAATTCTTTGCAACTTGTGCCTTCGGCTGTCAGGGCATGCTGGGAGTTGTAGTTATGCAACAGCTGGAGAGCCCCAGGTTGGGAGCAGTACTTTATACAATACATCTGTCCTGTGCAGAAGACGGGATGAGCCCTATCAATGCTTACCAAACTGTCACAACACTCAGAAGATGGGTAGTCATCTTATTCTAGCCATAGGACCCCCACACATACAGTAGCATGGCACATCCCTAGGATGGACCGGACCCCCACCATTACAGTAGTATGGCACATCCCTAGGATGGATGGAACCCCCACCAATACAGTAGTATGGCACATCCCTAGGATGGACCGGACCCCCACCAATACAGTAATATGGCACATCTCTAGAATGGATAGGACCTCCATTATACACATATATAACCCTCCTCTCTCTTATGGCTGGATCCATCTCCCTCTCCGGTCACCCTGCTGTGTCTTATGGATGGCTCCATCTCCCTCTCTGGTCACCCCCTTGTCTCCTATGGATGGTCCATCTCCCTCTCTGGTCACCCTGCTGTCTCCTATGGATGGTCCATCTCCCTCTCTGGTCACCCTGCTGTCTCCTATGGATGGCTTCATCTCCCTCTCCGGTCACTCTCTTGTCTCCTATGGATGGCTTCATCTCCCTCTCCGGTCACTCTCTTGTCTCCTATGGATGGCTTCATCTCCCTCTCCGGTCACTCTCTTGTCTCCTATGGATGGCTCCATCTCCCTCTCCGGTCACCCTCTTGTCTCCTATGGATGGCTCCACCTCCCTCTCTGGTCACCCCCTGTCTCCTATGGATGGATCCATCTTCCTCTCCGGTCACCCTCTTGTCTCCTATAGATGGCTCCATCTCCCTCTGTGGTCACCCTGCTGTCTCCTATGGATGGCTCCATCTCCCTCTCTGGTCACCCTGCTGTCTCCTATGGATGGCTCCATCTCCCTCTCCGGTCACCCTCTTGTCTCCTATGGATGGCTCCATCTCCCTCTCCGGTCACCCTCTTGTCTCCTATCGATGGCTCCATCTTCCTCTCTGGTCACCCTGCTGTCTCCTATGGATGGCTCCATCTCCCTCTCCGGTCACTCTCTTGTCTCCTATGGATGGCTCCATCTTCCTCTCTGGTCACCCCCTGTCTCCTATGGCTGGATCCATCTTCCTCTCCGGTCACCCTCCTGACTCCTATGGATGGATCCATCTTCCTCTCTGGTCACCCTCCTGACTCCTATGGATGGATCCATCTTCCTCTTCGGTCACGTTTTTGTCTCCTATGGATGGATCCATCTTCTTCTTTGGTCACGTTTTTGTCTCCTATAGATGGATCCATCTTCCTCTCCAGTCACGTTTTTGTCTCCTATAGATGGATCCATCTTCCTCTTGGGTCACATTTTTGTCTCCTATAGATGGATCTATCTTCCTGTTCCCTCCAGCGATCAGATGATGTATATTAGCTGAGCACTGCAGGAATTGGACGTGTGAATACAATGTGTTCAGCAAAGTGGAATATTTCATCACACGCCGAGCAAAGATACGAGCGGACGTGAGACTATTCTGCCATGTTTTATCTCAGTGATAGGAGGAAAGCGCAATGCTGCTACAACGTGTCCAGCGGCCAAAAACAACGGAGAAACATGAGGCTCCTTAGAAGATGGAAAATCCTACATAAGCGAATGCTGGACGATGTGCAAGGAGGTCATCTCCGGACGTTCCATTACACTTCTGACACTTTGCAGATAGATGTGGATCCCGGCACGCAGCGATTGTCACATTAGATGGAGACATTACACCCGCTCATCGCGAGCAGCGATCAGGCTCCAGCTCTCAGCTGCTGTTTATGGATCCATTAGGCTTTGATTCAGGTGGCGGCTCACGTGAGGCTGAAGAGGACAAATCACTATAATAGAAGATGGAGGTCGCTCAGAGCTGTCAGCACAACCTGTCATTGTGTCTTCAGGTGAAGAGCTCTTGTCATCGGCAAAGAATAGCGCAAAACGCATCCATATGTCCGACAGACTGTACAAATCACCCAAACTCCACGCAGGAAACTGTTCTTAGGGTACAAACCCACACACCGTATACGCAGCAAATACGCAACAAATACGCAACAAATACGCAGCAGTTTGATGGTGAAGATTTAATGCTGAGTTCAGTTATTTAGATCTAATCTGCTGCGTTTTTGTTGCGTATTTGTTGCGTTTTTGCTGCGTATTCGCTGCGTATCGCAGCAGTAAATACACTGTGTATACGGTGTGTGGGTTTATACCCTTAAAGTGATACTCTCCCCCCTTTACATATCAGCAGTTCTCAGCACCATTATTAAGCTTTTATTCTGGACATTTTATATCTTATCGTTTAAAGGATTTCTTGGTCGTCTCTCCCCTCAAAAATGCATGTTATTGTTGGTGGACAGTGCCATAGAGGCGGGGCTTAACAGATGCTGTCACATATCTCCACCCACATAGTCACCGTAGGACCTGCTCCCTCCCAGCATCATTGGAATGGGCCGACCTAGAGACATAGCCCCCGCCCTCTCTAAGACAATGGGATTAGAGGGGGCGGAGCCTAAAACACTGACATATGGGGGGCACAGTATCTTTTAGCCCCGCCCCTATGGCACTGTCCACCAACAATAACATGCATTTTTGAGGGGAGAGACCTCCAAGAAATTCTTTACATGGTTAGACATAAAATGTCTAGAGTATAAGATTAATAAGGGTGCGGAGAACTCCTGACATGGAAATTGGGGAACAATATCACTTTAAACGAGGACATCAAGGGACAGGTAAAGTGAGTAGAACAATTTTATTATTTTCCACCTTTCTAAGGCAATCTGAAGAAAATGTAAATAGCAGGACAATCAAATTCGGATTCTACTTAAAGGGTATACTCACATGTACCATATCGGCATATAATCCTGCAGATCAATTGCAGAAAATCCGCAGGTGTGTCTATGCTATAAGGCTATGGTCACACGCTGTATGAGACGGGCCGTTTCATGACCCGGCCGGGTCATGGAACGGCCAGTCTCTTTTAAGGTCATACGGCCGGTACTGCAATTCAATGAATAGACATGTCAGTTGTTTGCGGCGCCACAAGAGTTCCCGGACAGATCTATGTGTATATGTGTATACGCTCCTGCCGGGATTCCATAGACGGCAAGGTGACAAATATTTTCCTATTAATCACGGCTGCTGTTGCAATCGGCAACAACGGCCGTACTTTTACGAAAATATATGTTGTGTGAACATGGCCTAAATCTGCATTACGCCGTGCTTTATGTATGCTTAGCTAGCAGGGGGGTGCACGCTTCATTTCTATAGCATTGGGTTACACGTATAAGAACAACAAATCAGAGCTCAGCTTTTATTCTGATGAATGGTGGGCTGTGATTGGCTGAGAACGTCCTCATTCAGATGACTGGAACCGATCCCTGCCACATGTGAACATCGCCGCCTTACAATGTAATAACAATTGCAGCCATGTTATAGCGCTGTTTCCCATTATACACATAATGCATCGTACAGGAGAGGAAGCTGATATGTGGTGAGGTTTGGCAGCTGAGCGCTGGTTGCCCGGCTCCATCCATCTGCTTTCTTTCTGTCCCGCTGGTGGAGAACTCCCTTTATTCTGCCTCCAGGCATGAAATCGACTTGGACAAATTGTGATGTCACCTTCCTGCTCACCCGGCCATCTGCACAGCATGCGTGAAGGGCCCGAGGCTCAGCACGATCCCGGCATGGCTCTCCTCCAGTATGGCTGACGGTGACCCCCATGCCTTCCACTTAGCAGCTTCATTAATAATGGATCTCACAAACAAGGGCATCAATCTCCCACCCAGCCCCCGACTCATCTGCCTGCAAGACAAAAGGAGTCTATGAATACCCCTGCCACTGTACAAAGGGAGAGGCTGCGAACTGGGCACCCACCGACCACAGGGCCGGGGAGACCGCAGCTACTATAAGGGATCAGGGCTGGAGAGACCGCAGCTACTATAAGGGATCAGGGCTGGAGAGACCGCAGCTACTATAAGGGATAAGGGAGACCGCAGCTACTATAAGGGATCAGGGAGACCGCAGCTACTATAAGGGATCAGGATCAGAGAGAGACCGCAGCTACTATAAGGGATCAGGGAGACTGCAGCTACTATAAGGGATCAGGGAGACCGCAGCTACTATAAGGGATCAGGGAGACCGCAGCTACTATAAGGGATCAGGGAGACTGCAGCTACTATAAGGGATCAGGGAGACTGCAGCTACTATAAGGGATCAGGGAGACTGCAGCTACTATAAGGGATCAGGGAGACTGCAGCTACTATAAGGGATCAGGTAGACCGCAGCTACTATAAGGGATCAGGGAGACCGCAGCTACTATAAGGGATCAGGGAGACTGCAGCTACTATAAGGGATCAGGATCAGGGAGACCGCAGCTACTATAAGGGATCAGTTACTATAAGGCAGGTGAGACCGCAGCTACTATAAGGGATCAGGGAGACTGCAGCTACTATAAGAGATCAGGGAGACTGCAGCTACTATAAGGGATCAGGTAGACCGCAGCTACTATAAGGGATCAGGGCTGGAGAGACCGCAGCTACTATAAGGGATCAGGGCTGGAGAGACCACAGCTACTATAAGGGATCAGGGCTGGAGAGACCGCAGCTACTATAAGGGATCAGGGCTGGAGAGACCGCAGCTACTATAAGGGATCAGGGCTGGAGAGACCGCAGCTACTATAAGGGATCAGGGCTGGAGAGACCACAGCTACTATAAGGGCAGGTGAGACCACAGCTACTATAAGGGCAGGTGAGACCGCAGCTACTATAAGGGATCAGGGAGACCGCAGTTACTATAAGGGATCAGGGAGACCGCAGCTACTATAAGGGATCAGGGAGACCGCAGCTACTATAAGGGATCAGGGAGACCGCAGCTACTATAAGGGATCAGGGAGACCGCAGCTACTATAAGGGATCAGGATCAGGGAGACCGCAGCTACTATAAGGGATCAGGGAGACCGCAGCTACTATAAGGGATCAGGGAGACCACAGCTACTATAAGGGATCAGGGAGACCGCAGCTACTATAAGGGATCAGGATCAGGGAGACCGCAGCTACTATAAGGGATCAGGGTCCTCACCACAGTCTCCATTACACATTCAGGCATCTGAGACGCCATACTTGTGTTATGTCATAGATGACCCCAGAACATCCAGCCCGTTCCCACCTGTGTTTGCACTGCCTGCTTACCCTACATCCCAGCTCTGCAGAATGGGCCATAACCCCCGACCCCCAGTGGCAGTGTCGGACTGGGGTACCTTGGGCCCACCAGGGAAATTGATTCTTGGGGCCCACCCAACATATAAAGACATAATCAGCACCAAACCTTTCACGTTAGTACAGCGATTTTGCATAGAGCTGTGTATGTGAGCAGCAATACTAGTGCACTGCCAGTCACTTATACAGTTGTTACTGATTGCTGCAGTTGTGGTAAAACTGCACCATTTAGAAACTTAAAGAGAACCTGTCACCTCCCGTGCCGGGTCAGAGCCCGGCCGACCCCCGCTAGAGCCCCTTAAAGTCACCTCAATCCCAAAGTCCCGCTTCTTCAGCCGGTGCGGGGACGGAGATATCACCGTGGGAAGCCTGGTGAGCGCGGCTGAGATGAGTCCGACGCTCATAGAGAATGAATGGAGCAGTCATTCTCATATCAGCAGCTCGCGCTCCGGGCTTCCCACGGTGATATCTCCGTCCCCGCACCGGCTGAAGAAGCGGGACTTTGGGATTGAGGTGACTTTAAGGGGCTCTAGCGGGGGTCGGCCGGGCTCTGACCCGGCATGGGAGGTGACAGGTTCTCTTTAATATTGCTGCAAAAACACATGAAAAATGTCATGTGTGAACACAGACTTAGAAACATAAACGATGAAGGAGAAAATGTCCATCTAGTCTATTCTTATATTACAATCTCCAGCAGAGGAGACCAATAATGGTTTATTCTAGCCTCACCACAAGGTGTTGGGCTAGAATAAGACTTTTAAGGACCTTCATGAAAGGCATATCAGTGGTCATTAAAGCGTTAAAGGGGTACTCAGGTAAATAAAACATTTTTTCAAATCTGTCAGAAGTTACAGATCAGTAAATTACTTTGTCTTCCAGTACTTATCAGCTGCTGTATGTCCTGCAGGAAGTGGTGTATTCTCTCCAGTCTGACACAGTGCTCTCTGCTGCCACCTCTGTCCATGTCAGGAACTGTCCAGAGCAGCAGCAAATCCCCATAGAAAACCTCTCCTGCTCTGGACAGTTCCTGACATGGACAGAGGTGGAAGCAGAGAGCACTGTGTCAGACTGGAGAGAATACACCACTTCCTGCAAGACATACAGCAGCTGATAAGTATTGGAAGACTGGAGATTTTTAATTAGAAGTAATTTACAAATTCCTATAACTTCCTCACACCAGTTAATTTGAAGAAAAAAATTTCACCAGAATACCTCTTTTACCAGAATATCCCAGCCGGATGGTCTTCATCCGGTTGAATTGTGATTCAGGCACACCCGTGTACACCCGCATCTGAATTCCCAGATGCACACAATGGAGCGTGCAGCCGGAGCATTATATTATGAGGGGGGGGGGGGGGGGGGGCATTATACTACCTGTGTCTGGAGGGGTGCAGTCAGATGAGGGGGCATTATACTACCTGTGTCTGGAGGGGGGCAGTCAGATGAGGGGGCATTATACTAACTGTGTCTGGAGGGGGTGCAGTCAGATGAGGGGGGCATTATACTACCTGTGTCTGGAGGGGGTGCAGTGAGATGAGGGGGCATTATACTACCTGTGTCTGGAGGGGGTGCAGTCAGATGAGGGGGGCATTATACTACCTGTGTCTGGAGGGGTGCAGTCAGATGAGGAGGCATTATACTACCTGTGTCTGGAGGGGGGGCAGTCAGATGAGGGGGCATTATACTACCTGTGTCTGGAGGGGGGGCAGTCAGATGAGGGGGGCATTATACTACCTGTGTCTGGAGGGGGGGCAGTCAGATGAGGGGGCATTATACTACCTGTGTCTGGAGGGGGGGCAGTCAGATGAGGGGGGCATTATACTAACTGTGTCTGGAGGGGGTGCAGTCAGATGAGGGGGCATTATACTACCCGTGTCTGGAGGGGTGCAGTCAGATGAGGGGGCATTATACTACCTGTGTCTGGAGTGGGTGCAGTCAGATGAGGGGGGCATTATACTACCTGTTTCTGGAGGGGGGGCAGTCAGATGAGGGGGCATTATACTACCTGTGTCTGGAGGGGGGGCATTATACTACCTGTGTCTGGAGGGGGTGCAGTCAGATGAGGGGGCATTATACTACCTGTGTCTGGAGGGGGTGCAGTCAGATGAGGGGGCATTATACTACCTGTGTCTGAAGGGGGTGCAGTCAGATGAGGGGGCATTATACTACCTGTGTCTGAAGGGGGTGCAGTCAGATGAGGGGGCATTATACTACCTGTGTCTGGAGGGGGTGCAGTCAGATGAGGGGGCATTATACTACCTGTGTCTGGAGTGGGTGCAGTGAGATGAGGGGGCATTATACTACCTGTGTCTGGAGGGGGTGCAGTGAGATGAGGGGGCATTATACTACCTGTGTCTGGAGGGGGGGCAGTCAGATGAGGGGGCATTATACTACCTGTGTCTGGAGGGGGTGCAGTCAGATGAGGGGGGCATTATACTACCTGTGTCTGGAGGGGGGGCAGTCAGATGAGGGGGCATTATACTACCTGTGTCTGGAGGGGGTGCAGTCAGATGAGGGGGGCATTATACTACCTGTGTCTGGAGGGGGTGCAGTCAAATGAGGGGGGCATTATACTACCTGTTTCTGGAGGGGTGCAGTCAGATGAGGGGGCATTATACTACCTGTGTCTGGAGGGGGTGCAGTCAAATGAGGGGGGCATTATACTACCTGTTTCTGGAGGGGTGCAGTCAGATGAGGGGGCATTATACTACCTGTGTCTGGAGGGGGGGCAGTCAGATGAGGGGGCATTATACTACCTGTGTCTGGAGGGGGTGCAGTCAGATGAGGGGGCATTATACTACCTGTGTCTGGAGTGGGTGCAGTGAGATGAGGGGGCATTATACTACCTGTGTCTGGAGGGGGTGCAGTGAGATGAGGGGGCATTATACTACCTGTGTCTGGAGGGGGTGCAGTGAGATGAGGGGGCATTATACTACCTGTGTCTGGAGGGGGTGCAGTCAGATGAGGGGGCATTATACTACCTGTGTCTGGAGGGGGGGCAGTCAGATGAGGGGGGCATTATACTACCTGTGTCTGGAGGGGGGGCAGTCAGATGAGGGGGCATTATACTACCTGTGTCTGGAGGGGGTGCAGTCAGATGAGGGGGGCATTATACTACCTGTGTCTGGAGGGGGGGCAGTCAGATGAGGGGGCATTATACTACCTGTGTCTGGAGGGGGTGCAGTCAGATGAGGGGGGCATTATACTACCTGTGTCTGGAGGGGGTGCAGTCAAATGAGGGGGGCATTATACTACCTGTTTCTGGAGGGGTGCAGTCAGATGAGGGGGCATTATACTACCTGTGTCTGGAGGGGGTGCAGTCAGATGAGGGGGCATTATACTACCTGTGTCTGGAGGGGGTGCAGTCAAATGAGGGGGGCATTATACTACCTGTTTCTGGAGGGGTGCAGTCAGATGAGGGGGCATTATACTACCTGTGTCTGGAGGGGGGGCAGTCAGATGAGGGGGCATTATACTACCTGTGTCTGGAGGGGGTGCAGTCAGATGAGGGGGGCATTATACTACCTGTGTCTGGAGGGGGTGCAGTCAAATGAGGGGGGCATTATACTACCTGTGTCTGGAGGGGGTGCAGTCAAATGAGGGGGGCATTATACTACCTGTTTCTGGAGGGGTGCAGTCAGATGAGGGGGCATTATACTACCTGTGTCTGGAGGGGGTGCAGTCAAATGAGGGGGCATTATACTACCTGTGTCTGGAGGGGGTGCAGTCAAATGAGGGGGGCATTATACTACCTGTTTCTGGAGGGGTGCAGTCAGATGAGGGGGCATTATACTACCTGTGTCTGGAGGGGGTGCAGTCAGATGAGGGGGGCATTATACTACCTGTGTCTGGAGGGGGTGCAGTCAGATGAGGGGGGCATTATACTACCCGTGTCTGATGCTGCTGCTTATATCTTTATTTTTTAAGTTGGTGCAATAATTGAGAAGAAGTTTGCACTCTGGAGGTCCCAGTTGTGCAGGAGATCCGTGAGGCTTAGGCGCTGATCAGCTGATTCAGGATTCTCACATCAAAGATGATAGGAGTTGTAGTAGAAGTAACAGTAAGACTTTAATCAATGGATGACATTTTTTGTAGAAAACCCTCAATAGATCTGACAAAGAGGGTTCCCCTCAAAACGCCTCATCCATTGATGAAAGTCTTACTGTTATGTCTACTACTACTCCTATCATCCTACCATCACTCCTATAATACTGAATCAGCCCCTAAGCCTCAGGGATCTCCTGCACAACTGGACCCCCAGGGTGCAAACTTTTTATCATCACATACAAATATATACACACAAAATGACATACTGCAGACATACACAAATATGCACAACACACCTTACATATATACCTACATCTAATCATACTAACACACACACACAGACACATGACAGACACACAGACATATATACACAGATACAAAAGCATGCAGATTATATATATACAGTAAAATATCTATAGTACTACATTACATAATATACACTATATACATGATAGATGCACACACACACACGCACGCATGCATAAACACATGACACAGATGTACAAACACACACAGATTACAAAGACAGACAAATATACAGTTAGCAAACTCACATGTTCAGCAGGGCAGGAAGCTCCATGGAGTCTCCATCTTTCCCTCCTTTTCTACCAGCCAGGCCCGGCAGCCGGCAGCCTCTCCCCCTTCTCCTGTGCACCGACTGCACACATAGCAACAGGAGAGTCACATGACTGCAGAGGGGAAGGGGGATGGAGGAGGCCCTGCTGCTGCTGCTGCTGCTGCTGCTGCTGCTCTCCGCATCTTCCTCATGACAGGTAGGAAGAGAGCAGGGCCGAGGCTGGGAGCGGGGACACACTGAGTGCAGGGGGAGGGAGGGCCCATGATTAGTTTACATTAAGAACGGGCCCTGATGCCGCCTGTTCTTTTCAGCAGTGTGGGAACAAGCAGGGGCCCCCCTGCGCTCCCTATCAAATGGTAGGCCCCTCTCTGGCTCAGGGACAGGGCCCAGAAGGAGAAAGGAGGGGGGAGGAGGCGGGGCCCACCGGGGAATCCCCCGGCTCCCCGGTGGCCCAGTCCGAGCCTGCCCAGTGGATTACACTCAGGACAGTCTCCATATATAATGAAGAGCGGATGGGGCTCCATGGCAGCGGGGCTGCGTACCTATCCTCATAATATGGAGCAATGGTGTCTCATCCATCAGTCAGCGGTGGTGGCTCAGTGCCGGGTACATTGATCAGTCGCACGCTCCGGTACCAGGCCTTTCATTACAGCTTTTATTGATCACTTAAAATTCTACTCTATTATTTATCATAATGTTCTCACTCCGCGTCATCTGTTTAATCTGCCCCCAGAAAGACATGAATGGAAGCCGCAGGCGGGAGCGGCCTGGCAGGGATGGAGAGTGTGGTATAGACGACACTGAAATCTACACTCTGCCATGATGCCCCGAAACATCATGTGATCGGCATTACCAGGCTTCATCATGTGATCGGCATTACCAGGCTTCATCATGTGATCAGCATTACCAGGCTTCATCATGTGATCGGCATTACCAGGCTTCATCATGTGATCAGCATTACCAGGCTTCATCATGTGATCAGTATTACCGGGCTTCATCATGTGATCAGTATTACCAGGCTTCATCATGTGATCGGCATTACCAGGCTTCATCATGTGATCAGCATTACCAGGCTTCATCATGTGATCAGTATTACCGGGCTTCATCATGTGATCAGTATTACCAGGCTTCATCATGTGATCAGCATTACCGGGCTTCATCATGTGATCAGCATTACCAGGCTTCATCATGTGATCAGCATTACCAGGCTTCATCATGTGATCAGTATTACCGGGCTTCATCATGTGATCAGTATTACCAGGCTTCATCATGTGATCAGCATTACCAGGCTTCATCATGTGATTGGCATTCCTAGGCTTCATCATGTGATCAGCATTACCAGGTTTCATCATGTGATCAGCATTACCAGGCCTCATCATGTGATCAGCATTACCAGGCTTCATCATGTGATCAGCATTACCAGGCTTCATCATGTGATCAGCATTACCAGGCTTCATCATGTGATCAGTATTACCAGGCTTCATCATGTGATCAGTATTACCATGATGAAGCCTGGCAATGGCAATTACATGATGAAGCCTGGTAATACTGATCACATGATGAAGCCTGGCAATGGCAATTCCATGATGAAGCCTGGTAATACTGATCACATGATGAAGCCTGGCAATGGCAATTAAATGATGAAGCCCGGTAATGCTGATCACATGATGAAGCCTGGCAATGGCAATTACATGATGAAGCCTGGTAATGCTGATCACATGATGAAGCCTGGCAATGGCAATTACATGACGAAGCCTGGCAATGCTGATCACATGATGAAGCCTGGTAATGCTGATCACATGATAAAGCCTGGCAATGGCAATTACATGATGAAGCCCGGTAATGCTGATCACATGATGAA
The DNA here is from genome assembly GCF_027789765.1 of Dendropsophus ebraccatus. Taxonomy (NCBI): domain Eukaryota; kingdom Metazoa; phylum Chordata; class Amphibia; order Anura; family Hylidae; genus Dendropsophus; species Dendropsophus ebraccatus. Next base: position 7,927,822 of record NC_091457.1, on the reverse strand, counting down.
GCCTGGTAATGGCAATTACATGATGAAGCCTGGTAATACTGATCACATGATGAAGCCAGGTAATGGCAATTACATGATGAAGCCTGGTAATGCTGATCACATGATGAAGCCTGGCAATGGCAATAACATGATGAAGCCCGGTAATGCTGATCACAGGATGAAGCTTACACAGTCAATGTAGAAAAAACTTCAAAGTCAACACAATTAATTAGGCTGTAATTAGTTAATTACAGAAACACAACTAATTGCAAATGAGGAAACACAAACTTAGTGTTCTGTACTCTTCCATGTGTACTTGGTACAGTGCTGTACATCTAGTAGGAGCTGTTCCTGGTAATAAGGTTCAGTCTTGTTTGTTTGGATAGGACAGAGCTGAAGAGATGTAGTACTATGAACAACCACTGCAAAGAGTATGGCGCTGTTCTTGGTAAACAATGAGGACTGTATTCATTAGAGCCAGGTGTGAGACCACCACAGAGGGCCTATTCCAAGGATTACCAATAAATATCTCATCCCTTCATTGTTCTGGTCTTTCATTGCCTCTTGGGCTAATAATCTATAGTCTTGCTCATCTCTTCTCTCACTTGGAAGATGGACCCAAGAGTAAGGATCCAAGGATGAATAAAAGACCCATCATAAATATGGAATACAAGAGGACCAGTCAAACACAGAAACAACTTGCGACTATGAGTCCCGGATGTGCTATAAGAGGGTATACAGCCGGCACACAGTCTCGCCCCCTTACGCCAGTACGCGGTATAAGCCCGGCCTAAAATAGAGCTGACACCACAGATGATGGATGATGCACAGTAAATAACACACCTTGTTGTCCCACGCGGAGGGTAACCTATATTTAACGCCTTAGAACCTCGATATCGTATGGTAATGGGTAGGCGTTTATGAATCATCAAGCATCATGATCAAAGGAGGGAACTGCGATACGGGGGGATGAATAATGCATGAGCCGCATGCAAATCTGGGGCTAATTATATGCTTGCTATGCATATTACTAATTCCCAAAGTGAAATTTTGTGCAACATAGAAATGGCTTTATTTTTAATTAAACGGGTTCAGCGGAGACAAGCGATCCGACAAACAGATTGTCCGTCCGCTTAAAAGGCGCTAAATTTAGTTCCGCCCACATTAGAGGAAAACGCTGAGAAAAAGGAGCAAAAAGTTCATTCACGTTAACCCTTAGGCCTCCTTGGGGACAGGATCGGATCCGGTGGGCTATGGGTGGCCAAACCCTGCTAAATAATCAGAAACCCAAAAGACCCCATTAAAGTCAATGGTAACTGTCTGGATAGGCTGATATATACACCAAACGTACTTCACATCATGAAGTGGGTGCAACTGCACTGATGATCTTACACCTCCCCACCAGCAATGGGGAGGGCAGGCTCATTTGTGTCCCAGGTTAGTACAAGCCCATATAAGAAACTTTACAACATAACTTATCAGAGAAAAATGCAGTTTTCCGTCTTTATCAGGCTTATTTTCTGCTCATCCCCACACATATCATGCATTATGAAAAAAAACAACCCAGGTACATTTTAGGTAAGGAGACTGTCACATCACTGAGGGATTATGTTACATGCTGCAAACAGAGGTCTATGAAGAGGATAGAGGGGAAAGGAAGTGTCAGGATAGATCAGCTTGTAATAAGTGTTTCATCTTATTCCAATGCTGAAATCACAGCTTACACTGCTTTGTAATGTCCTACTCCTTATGAGGGTGGGCTATAGAGATATTGGGGAGCAGGATCCCTTCTTCTCTAGTCTCCTGCTTCTGAGGGTGTACTATAGAGATATAGAGGAGAAGGATCCCCTCTTCTGTGTATATACAGTGTATGGAGACATCATAGCAGCTAGTCTCCTTCTTTTGAGGGTGTACTATAGAGATATAGGGGACAGGTTCTCCTCTGTGTGTGTACAGTGTATGGAGACATCATAGCAGCTAGTCTCCTCCTTCTGAGAGTGTGCTATAGAGATATAGGGGGCAGGATCTCCTCTGTGTTTGTATAGTGTATGGAGACATCATAGCAGCTAGTCTCCTTCTGAGGGTGTGCTATAGAGATATAGGGGGGCAGGATCCCCTCTTCTCTGTGTATATACAGTGTATGGGGACATCATAGCAGCTAGTCTCCTCCTTCTGAGGGTATGCTATAGAGATATAGGAGAGCGGGATCCCCTCTTCTCTGTGTATACAGTGTATGGAAACATCATACCAGCTAATCTCCTCCTTCTGAGGGTGTACTATAGAGATATAGGGGGAAGGATCTCCTCTCTGTGTGTACAGTGTATGGAGACATCATAGCAGCTAGTCTCCTTCTTTTGAGGGTGTACTATAGAGATATAGGGGACAGGTTCTCCTCTGTGTGTGTACAGTGTATGGAGACATCATAGCAGCTAGTCTCCTCCTTCTGAGGGTGTGCTATAGAGATATAGGGGGGCAGGATCCCCTCTTCTCTGGGTATATACAGTGTATGGAGACATCAAAGCAGTTAGTCTCCTTCTTCTGAGGGTGTGCTATAGAGATATAGGGGGCAGGATCCATTCTTCTCTGTGTATATACAGTGTATGGAGACATCATAGCAGTTAGTCTCCTTCTTCTGAGGGTGTACTATAGAGATATAGTGGGGCAGGATCCCCTCCTCTGTGCGTACAGAATGAATTATGTCATGGGCATAAAAATGGCTTCTATCCCTGGGGTGTCAATTACCATGGAGGGGTCTTAATTTGGATTCATTATGAGTTTTATATTCTCTTTTAGGCAAACTGATGACAATGTAAGTAAAAATGGCATAAGCCCCTTGCCTGACCTTCCATTGACTATCTCGCCCCCACCACCACGTAACCTGATTTATAGCTGTAGAAATCATAATTTGCGCAGCGAGATTTCAGCGCTTTCCCAGCCCCGGAGTTTATAATAATCCTCCATCTTCTAATTGAGAGTGAATGTTTGTGATTAGATTTGGGAAGGTTGGTGGGGAGTAAGAAAGCAGAGAGATTGTGGAGATCAATGAGACAGTCGCCGCCATCGCTCTAATCTCCGCAGCCTATGAATAATTCACGTTGTCGGGCTCCCGAGCTGTCACTTTAAAGGTTAGATGAAACGCACATTAATCTGTCAGAAAGGTGGAAAAACGTCTCTTCTATCACACGGCGGATCTGCATACAGGAGAAAGAAACTTTTTATTCCTCAAATTAAGTGTTTTTAAACAAAGCGGCTAATGGCGGTATAAACATTCCCATGTGATGAACTTCTGGAGACGCGGAGCGGCAATCTCCGATTCAGCGGCCACAAGCCTGAGACTCATACAGACTGGATCCCATTATAATATCACATTGACATCAATTCTACACAGCAGCGAGAGGACATTTCTATCCTATCAGCCGGACTCCAGTTATGTAAATGGCCATGTCCTTTCTGCAAATGTGGAAATTTACATCTCACTATCAAAAAAATGGGGTCAAGGCAGAATGTTTAATCCGTTTTGCTTTTTTATGCTAAGAGAAAAATGAAGAAACAGCCAGAATGTAAATATAATCCACCCAGGACCAAAGCTATAGCTCCCAATATATACACCAGATGTAATACAGGCACTATACACAATATACTGCATATTAATGCTGCTCCTACTATACTACTATAGTACTGCCCCCTATGTACAAGAATATAACTACTATAATACTGCTCCATATATACAAGAATATAACTACTATAATACAGCTCCTATATACAAGAATATAACTACTATAATCTAACTAGGGAAGAAAATCTGAGTTAGCACCAAAGTCCAATGTCATGACATGTGTACCCACGAGCTAGGACATGTAAGGTGAGGATAGTAGGCTTACGGTGTGCAGCATAGTGGTGCAAAGCTATAACAAAGTATACAGGTAATCCAAAAAGGGAGACAAAGAAGCTTGCACTCACCAAAAAACCGCTGCGGTATAAGTCAGTTTTATTTCGTCTTGATAGACAAGAGTGGGGAGGGGAAGTGAAAGCAGGGGCGTCCAGTGGCTACAGCCGTTTCACGTGACTGATCACGCGTGATCCTCCCCAGGCCAGAAGAGGCGTGATCAGTCACGTGAAACGGCTGTAGCCACTGGACGCCCCTGCTTTCACTTCCCCTCCCCACTCTTGTCTATCAAGACGAAATAAAACGGACTTATACAGCAGCGGTTTTTTGGTGAGTGCAAGCTTCTTAGTCTCCCTTTTTGGATAACTACTATAATACTGCTCCTATATACAGGGATATACTACTATAATACTGCTCCTATATACAGGAATATACTACTATAATACTGCTCCTATATACAGGAATATAACTACTATAATACTGCTCCTATATACAGGAATATAACTACTATAATACTGCCCCCTATATACAAGGATATAACTACTATAATACTGCTCCTATATACAGGAATATAACTACTATAATACTGCCCCCGATATACAGGGATATAACTACTATAATACTGCTCCTATATACAGGAATATAACTACTATAATACTGCTCCTATATACAGGAATATAACTACTATAATACTGCTCCTATATACAGGAATATAACTACTATAATACTGCCCCATATATACAAGAATATAACTACTATAATACTGCTCCTATATACAGGGATATAACTACTATAATACTGCTCCCTATATACAGGAATATAACTACTATAATACTGCTCCTATATACAGGAATATAACTACTATAATACTGCTCCTATATACAAGAATATAACTACTATAATACTGCTCCTATATACAGGGATATACTACTATAATACTGCTCCTATATACAGGAGTATACTACTATAATACTGCTCCTATATACAGGAATATAACTACTATAATACTGCTCCTATATACAGGAATATAACTACTATAATACTGCCCCCTATATGCAGGAATATAACTACTATAATACTATGTACAACAATATAACTTCTGGTATCTTTTATTACACCGACTCTGCATATTCTTCCCCAGCAGATGAGGGCAGAGGGGCTCGGCTGAGCTCATTCTCTTTTATCACATTACGCTGAACTTGCATTTCAGAAAAGTCATAAAGATTTTATACAATTATAACAAATAAAATCTTCAGAGCAGTCATGGTACAATGTATTGTGTGTATGGGGATAGAAGACTAGCCCTGTATGGCAGGAGGGGCAGCCTGTGGAGGGGGCAGATGGCTGACAGGTTTAGGCCCATAGAATCAGCCATGCTGAGATGGGGTGATGGAGCGTGCACAGCCGGCTCTCCTGTGTGCCCACCCTGCTATGCCGCTGCCTTCCATCTGGCCCCAGCGCTAATTCCAGGTCGCTGTGACCGACACAGCCTCTGAGCTGGGCCTCTCAGGTCACATGTGACTGCACTGGCCTCCTCTTCAGCCCATTGAAGTGAATTACTATTGAACCTGTAGGTTTTCTGCGCCGTCTTATAAGATTTACAATGTCCTAATGGCCGAGAGGGAAATTCCATGTTAGTGAGCAGCCAAGTGTACCGCAGCCGGGGCCCTAGTATAATATGGATATAATGTGTATCATAACCATCGCCCTAATGCTGGGTGGGCACACGGACCATTCTTTAGGGTAAGTGCCAACGTGTGCACAATATCCGCCTATATAATCGTCCTCATCATGAACCGACATAAGCACGAAATCGCTAGGTAAACCTGCATGGAAAAGCCCTGTGTGCACATGGTCAGCTGTAAGCGATCAGACACGGGTTTCAGCAGTGTCAGAATTTACCGTCCTTAAAGGATTTTCCCCGACGTTTATGTAGCCGGCCATCAATATCAGATTAGTGGTGGTCACCCCCACTGGTCAGCTGACTGAGGGGGCACCATGGTCACCATACTATCTGGCCACAGCTGTAGCTCATATTGTGTATACACTGAAGGGACAAGGACAAGCTGCAATACCAGTTATGGCCACTATTAAATGAATGGAGCTGTTAGTAGATTAAGAGGCCACCATGCTTGCACTTATCAGCTGATCCTTGGGGTGCCAGGTATCACACCCACCTATTTACGGGCCAATTCTAAAGTTAAGGGGTACTCCAGTGAAAATCTGTTGTTGTTGTTGTTGTTGTTTTTTTAAATCAACTAGTGCCGGAAAGTGCCACAGATTTGTAGTTTACTTCTATGTAAAAATCTCCAGTCTTCCAGTACCTATCAGCTGCTGTATGTCCTGCAGGAAGTGGTGTATTCTTTCCAGTCTGACACAGTGCTCTTTGCTGCCACCTCTGTCCATGTCAGGAACTGTCCAGAGCAGGAGAGGTTTACTATGGGGATTTGCTGCAGTTCGTGACATGGACAGAGGTGGGAGTACTCCTTTATGGGCCCTATTACAATAGGGGACGTGGGGCTGATGAGTGATGGCAGCAAAGGGCTCTGCAACTGATCCAGTGACTGATGACAGTGCAGGGAGTGAGACAGAAACAATCAATGTAACAGGCTGTGTAAGCGAGCACCAACCTGCGAGATCAGCCGTCGCTTACAGCACGGCCTGGGACAGGTAATAGGGTCCCCAGTGGAAGGGCCATATTACATGGTCTGATCCTGTTTGTAAATGAGAGCTAATCTCTCTGATCAGCCCTTGCCTACAGGCCCGTCCAAGGCCTAACCAGCTGTGCAGCCCTTCCTTTATGAGCCACCAGCTGTACATCTCCTATTACTACTACTACTACTACTACTACTACTACACAGGGAGACAATGATTTTTTGTCAGGACAGAACAGTCAATTGTTTGTTCATCGGCCGATCGCTAACCCTATTACACCGGGCAATATAACCCTGTTCAGCCCATAATCGGCCTGTGTAATAGGGCCCTTAGACTCACAAAAAATACATCAAATTTTGTTTCTGTTAAATAATCTGGTTTCAGAAAGTTACATCGATTCGTAATTTACATCTTTAAAAAAAAAAAAGTCCATTCTTCCAGTACTTATCAGCTGCTGTATGTCCTGCAGGAAGTGGTATATTCTCTCCAGTCTGCTACCACCTCTGTCCATGTCAGGAACTGTCCAGAGCAGCAGCAAATCCCCATAGAAAACCTCTCCTGCTCTGGACAGTTCCTGACATGGACAGAGGTGGCAGCAGAGAGCACTGTGTCAGACTGGAGAGAATGCATCATGTGAGTATAATCTGGTGTCCAAAACTGCAACCTGCAAATTATTGCAATTTCTATTGAATAAAAGGGGTTAATGGCGGCCCAGCAATTTGGCGCTACTCGGGGAGCATTGTATAGAAGATTCCACCATGGCCGATCCTCCTCCTCCTCCCAGCTGAAAGGCAATGAATAGAGGGTGATATTTATCATCCCGGAGACACCATACAGCGGCAATGTCCGGGGAAGAGGCTCTCTCATCTCTCTGTAGTTACTAGGTAACACCTACGTGAGGCTTTGTAGTCCGCGGCTACATGGTACAGGCAGGGGCTGAGCGCCGGGGCCGGCGGGGCAGATTCCACCTATTACACGCTCCTATTCAGCAGCAGAATTACATGGCATGAAGTGACGGTATTGACAGAGGCGGCCGCTGCTGACATGATACTCATAGGATTGATTGGATTATGGAAGGATTAGGTTATAATGGGATAGAAAGCCGGTCTGAGGGAAAAAAACGTGAAACTAGATGAAAAGCCCATTATTCCAACGAATCTCAGGCTGCCAATGGCTGACAGATCTGCCGCCGTAGGCTCCCTGAGCAGGCGACACGCCAGGTTACTTATGCTACTATATGCACTAAGGAGCGACTAAGGAGTCCAGCAACGGGGTAGAGGATTCCACAAGTGCCATCGAGATGATCTTCCCATCATACATACATGCCAAATAATCCCTGGACACCAGATCCATGAACTGGTCTGCAAGAATATATGATTGTAATGAGATCTATGCAATGCTTCATCTCCCCTGTGGGGGCGCTGCAGAAAAAATCAACACTTGCTGCTGGGTTTTCAAACATATTACGGGGTCACCGATAGATGAGGGGTCTGTTAGGACGGGTGAGGCCCTGCACTGGCAGCCGCCCCGCTGTCCATACCTGCTTACCATAATTTGCCCTAGGTGGCAGCGGGAAACTGGGCGACAGTCCCTGACCTGGGTGGGTAAAACCCAAAAAACGATGACAGGACAAACAAACACAATATGCTCAGGGTAAACAAGCTGGGTCGGTATTAGTCGTTGCTGTACAAATTCAGTATTCGGCAGAACAGTCAAAAGTCAAGGCAAGAATCGGGAAAACCAGGGAATAGCAATCAGGAAACAACACTAGCTTAGTCACACTCTAAAGAGGCTTTATCGCAGGCAAGGGGGATGATGAGGGGAGTAGTTTATGGAGACTGGAGTCCCAGCCCCAGGACGTGATTGGGGACTGAGCCCCAGTGTTGTACCGTCCGCCTGGGGGGGTTGGGGGTGTAGAAGTCCCGGTCGCAGCAGTGGTACGAGTGCCACTGGGCCAGTTGCCGGGGACACCTTTGACGCGTCACTCAGGCCGGCTGCTCGCTCCGACAGGGTCCTTCCATGGAAAAGCAACTGTAACTCCGGTACTCTGGTGACAGAGAATTATATATGATTTACAATTTACTTCTATTTGAAAATATCCAGTCCTTATCAGCTGCTGTATGTCCTGCAGAAAGTGATGTATTCTCTTCAGTCTGACACAATGCTCTCTACTGCCACCTCTGACCATGTAAGGAACTCTCTAGAGCAGCAGCAAATCCCCATAGAAAATTTCTCCTGCTCTGGACAGTTCCTGACATGGACAGAGGTGGCAGCAGAGAGCACTGTGTCAGACTGGAAAGAATACACCACTTCCTGCAGGACATACAGCAGCTGATAAGTACTGGAAGACTGGAGATTTTTACATAGAAGTAATTTACAAACCTATATAACTTTCTGACACCAGTTGGTATAAAACAAATCTTTCTTGAAGATATATGCTGGAGTATATGTGGTAAGTACGGATATATGGAAGATATATGATGTATGTACATGTATATATATGCTGGAGTATATGTGGTAAGGATAGATATATGGAAGATATATGATGTATGTACATGTATATATATGCTGGCGTATATGTGGTAAGGATGGATATATGGAAGATAAATGATGTACGTATATGTATATATGTGGTAAGGATGGGTATATGGAAGATATATGATGTATGTATATGTATATATATGTGGTAAGGATGGGTATATGGAAGATATATGATGTATGTATATGTATATATATGTGGTAAGGATAGATATATGGAAGATATATGATGTATGTATATGTATATATATGTGGTAAGGATGGGTCTGGTATAACACAGCGGCCATGGTGCACAGATAGTAAACGCTCCCCGGTTATTATCACACACAACTAATGAAGTCAATAAATCAGGAGTGCGGATGTCGCCCTGGGAATATAATTTGACGGCAGAAGATCCAGCTGTGAGGCCGAGGGGTTAATCCGTGACCTTTCGCTTCCCGCTGACCTAATCTTGTTTAACCTTTGCAGGAGCCGCTGTTCTTTCTGTCAGTCACTCGCTGTGAGCGGCTGATGATTGGTGTCCGTCATCACTTCTGGCGACACACTGAGACGAATACCCCCCAGTAAACAGAAATGTGAGAGAGCCGAGACGCTGGGATATACATCCTCACGGGAGGAATACTACAGAGGTGTATACACCAGCGTCCATGCTGTGCCTGCACCAGGTAGTCACTGTCACAGGATGAACTCTATATACATATATACTACAGAGGTGTATACACCAGCGGCCATGCTGCACCTGCACCAGGTAGTCACTGTTACAGGATGGACGCTATATACATATATACTACAGAGGTGTATACACCAGCGGCTATGCTGTGCCTGCACCAGGTAGTCATTGTTACAGGATGGACGCTATATACATATATACTACAGAGGTGTATACACCAGCGGCAATGCTGTGCCTGCACCAGGTAGTCACTGTTACAGGATGGACGCTATATACATATATACTACAGAGGTGTATACACCAGCGGCCATGCTGTGCCTGCACCAGGTAGTCATTGTTACAGGATGGACGCTATATACATATATACTACAGAGGTGTATACACCAGCGGCAATGCTGTGCCTGCACCAGGTAGTCACTGTTACAGGATGGACGCTATATACATATATACTACAGAGGTGTATACACCAGCGGCCATGCACTGTGACCGGTGCATCAGTCATTGTGCATGGAGAAGGTGATCTATGTTCTACTTAGGAGTATCGTGGGCATGCTCTTTGACCTGGACAGAGGTCACCGTGCAGGAAGAGGAAGAAGGTGAGCTGTGGCTAACATTAACTGACTTCTTTGGCAGAGTATCATGGGCTTTGACCAGTGCAAAGGCAATCAATACACACCCATTTGCTGGCACTGCCCTCACATGCCCATATACCATCTCTCTTATGCCCAAATCCCGTGTTTTGAGACTCGCAACCGAGACTCCAGGGACTCTTGTTTTGCACATTTAAATTTTGGGGGGCAACTCTTGATTGAGTACTTCATTGGAGTTTTTTCACTGTTCTCCTTGAGTTCAGTGATTACTGTGTTTTGTTGGTTGATTTGTCATTGCCCCAACTAGCCAGGATGCTACTCCACACTGACGAGGGGCAAATACCCCGGGGCAGCTGTCTGTGGATGGAAGCCTGCCTTGGCAAGCCCTTGTCATGATCGCAATATTAGTACCTTGAGTTAGACATTGACAAAAAGGGGCCACCCTGGTGTCTCCCTATTTATGTTCCAATACTTGCAACCAAGTGGGACTAAAGGGGCTATTTATCAGGGTGGTGTGGTGCTCTGCCCATCATGGAGGCACCCCGTGGCAACAGGCTAGAGATATCTGGCTATCCTGTGTTTTGAGACTCGCAAACGAGACTCCGCGGACTCTTGTTTTGCATGCACTCTCTTGCCCATATACCGGCAGTGCCCTCTCATGCCCATATACCGGCCGTGCACTCTCTTACCCACATACCGTCAGTGCCCTCTCATGCCCATATACTGGCCGTGCACTCTCTTACCCATACACCAGCCCTCTCATGCCCAGTAGTCATCATACAGCCGTGCCCTCCTCTGCCCTGCACATAATACGTATACACTGAGAGGCCACAGTGACCCAGAACATTGGGTCATAGAAAGTGCAGAGCTCGGCAGAGCAGAGTATACAGAGATGTAACCATACAGACACTGGGAATAATGGGCAGCATGGCAGGAAATCCTCTGTGTAATGTGACAGAGGGGTCCGGGCTGCGGAGGAGGCTACAGCCCTGGGAATAACAAGATGGCCAGGACTCCCATCTCTACAGCCACTCCCCATCCTGCAAGCTGCGAGCACTGCACGTAACTGCTCAGATAATTCACAGACGCCGATGAACGGACACCGGAGCCGATGAAGCGGCTTTCACACAGAACAGACAGAAAACTACAGCAGGGATTTGCTGTCAGTATACTCCGGGTATATTCATACCAGGGTTGGAGACTCTGCATTTCCATTTATTAAAACAAAAAAAAAAAACTGTTGGTAGATTCATTGCACAATGGACACCAATGGAGCCTGGTGTACCCTTCTAGGGTGCCTTCACACACACCAGACCTGCAGCAGATCCGCAGCAGATTTGATGCTATGTTCATTTATTTAGATCTAATCTGCTGAGGACGTGCTGCATATCCGCTGCAGATCCGCAGCTGCAACACGGTGTGTGTGAAGCTACCCTTAAAGTGAGTGGGGTCTTCCAACAAATTCTGGTAAACTGGGGTCAGGCAGTCATACAGATTTGTAATTTACTTCTATTTAAAAATCTGCAGTCTTCCAGTACTTATCAGCTGCTGTATGTCCTGCAGGAAGTGGTGTATTCTCTTCAGTCTGACACAGTGCTCTCTGCTGCCACCTCTGTCCATGTCAGGAACTGTCCAGAGCAGGAGAGGTTTTCTATGGGGATTTGCTGCTGCTCTGGACAGTTCCTGACATGGACAGAGGTGGCAGCAGAGAGCACTGTGTCAGACTGGAGAGAATACACCACTTCCTGCAGGGCATACAGCAGCTCATAAGTACTGGAAGACTGGAGATTTTTACATAGAAGTAATTAACAAACCTGTGTAACTTTCTGACAAAAGTTGAGTTGAAAGAAAAAAAAAATTCCCCTATAATAAGGTGTGTTCGGTTTCCATCATCGTGTCCATCTGCCATCTACTGGCTGCTACTAGATTTGCATGGCGGTGATTGGTAAGTGCGGTTATATGGTACAGATACCTGGCTGTAGATTCGCATGGCGGTGATTGATAAGCGCGGTTATACGGTACAGATACCTGGCTGTAGATTCGCATGGCGGTGACTGATAAGTGCGGTTATACGGTACAGATACCTGGCTGCACATTCGCATGGCGGTGATTGATAAGTGCGGTTAGATGGTACAGATACCTGGTTGTAGATTTGCATGGCGGTGATTGATAAGTGCGGTTAGATGGTACAGATACCTGGTTGTAGATTTGCATGGCGGTGATTGATAAGTGCGGTTATACGGTACAGATACGTGGCTCTTGATTCGGGTGGCGGTGATTGATAAGCGCGGTTATACGGTACAGATACGTGGCTCTTGATTCGGGTGGCGGTGATTGATAAGCGCGGTTATACGGTACAGATACCTGGCTGTAGATTCGCATGGCGGTGATTGATAAGTGCGGTTATACGGTACAGATACCTGGCTCTTGATTCGCGTGGCAGTGACTGATAAGCACGGTTATATGGTACAGATACCTGGCTCTTGATTCACATGGCGGTGACTGATAAGCACGGTTATATGGTACAGATACCTGGCTCTTGATTCGCGTGGCGGTGACTGATAAGCGCAGTATACAGCACAGACACCTGGCTCCGGCACGCTGAGCGCTGCTCTGAGGGTCTCACTCCATCAACCGGTGAATACCAAGTAACTCTGATGTGTAATTCATGAAGATGAAGCCGCTCGCTCTATTTGCGAGCGTTTAGCTGTGTGTTTCCTCCATGGCAGGCGCGCCTCTCATCTGATGTGATTTACAGCGCGCGGCGTCCTGTATGTACAGCGATTATCTGCCGACCTGCAGGAAAATCAGCAGCTTTATTCTACACGCATATAAAGAGCTGCTTAAGCATATAAAGAGCTACTTAAAGTGACGCAGAACATGGGAGTCAATCAGACCCTCTTCTTCTTCTTCTTCTTCTCCTTTTCCTACAATAGAATGATTGCTCTACACCTGCAACAACCAGCAGGGACTGCATCTATGCATATGGATGGCTTAAAGGGGAACTCCAGCAAAAAAAATACAATCATGATGTTTCAGCTGTTTGTTCTTTTAAAATAATTTTATGTCTGGAGGATTTGCCGGGTTGTTTACGCAAGCATGGGGCGAACACTGCAAATTTTCATCATTCTTTGTGATCCTCCAGTTGACACTTAAAGGGACACTCCAGCGATTTTTATTTTCTATCAAATAAACTAGTTTCAGAAAGCTATATAGATTTGTAAATTACTTCTATTTAAAAATCTCCAGTCTTCTAATATTTATCAGCTGCTGTATGTCCTGCAGGAAGTGGTGTATACTCTCCAGTCTGACACAGTTCTCTCTGCTGCCACCTCTGTCCATGTCAGGAACTGTCCAGAGCAGGAGAGGTTTTCTATGGGGATTTGCTGCTGCTCTGGACAGTTCCTGACATGGACAGAGGTGGCAGCAGAGAGCACTGTGTCAGACTGGAGAGAATACACTACTTCCTGCAGGGCATACAGCAGCTCATAAGTACTGGAAGACTGGAGATTTTAACATAGAATTAAATAACAAATCTATAGAACTTTCTGCTTAATATGGTGGCATTTTCTGCATCTGTATTACAGCCACATTGGCAACTTTCACCAGATCGGCAGTCAGTCCACGACTTGCAACCATAACACGCTCTTGTGAAAGTGGCCTTGAGCTATGTTCACATGACATTTGCACACTTCCATAGGGTTACGTAAGAGCAACAGAGGCCACAAGAGCCTGCTCATCATGGTCAAGAGGATTGGCTCCTGGTCTATTGAAGGATACGAGGATAAAGAAATGCCCAGAATATTCTGTATATGCCAGAGATGAAACAGATGAAGCAATAAGTAGGTTAAAGCTCAACAGTCAGCAGGCTGGAAAGTGATGAGTAAGCCGCCGCCGCCGCCGCTGCGGATGAGCCCTGTCCGGCTAACACCATGCATTGTTGAGGGCGGACAGCCGCGTGTCCACATGAATGGGCGAGCAGCCGGCATGTAATCTCTGCTCCGGGACACTGTCTCATCGGGGATTATCCTCACCGGGAGGGAGAGCTGGAGATATTGGGATCCAGCTTATTAGGAGTCTTCTCCGTCATCCAGGACTAACAATATAGGGGGAAATAAAGGGAAGTCCCACTAGAACAATGCTTCCCACTATGCATTATATCAGTCTGTCTGGCAGCAGGGTGACCCCACCAGGTGCTAGGTCTCCAGTATAATGTGATGGTCATTGTCTACACATTGATGTCGGCCCAGTTAGTGCTGCCTCCTGGTTCCTCCTGTATATTATATGGGCACAGGAAGTATATGACATTGGGGTGATCACACAGGGTGCTAGGGCTCCTCCAGTATAATGTGCTCATCATTGTCTACACATTGATGTCGGCCCAGATAGTGCTGCCTCCTGGTTCCTCCTGCATATTATATGGGCACAGGAAGTATATGACATTGGGGTGACCGCACCAGGTGCTAGGTCTCCAGTATAATGTGATGGTCATTGTCTACACATTGATGTCGGCCCAGTTAGTGCTGCCACCTGGTTTCTCCTGTACATTATATGGGTACAGGAAGTATATGACATTGGGGTGACCCCACAGGGTGCTAGGTCTCCAGTATAATGTGATGGTCATTGTGTAGACATTGTGTAGTGCTGCCTCCTGGTTGCTACTGTATATTATATGGGCACAGGAAGTGTATGACATTAGGGTGATCACACAAGGTGCTAGGGCTCCTCCAGTATAATGTGCTCATCATTGTCTACACATTGATGTCGGCCCAGTTAGTGCTGCCTCCTGGTTTCTCCTGTACGTTATATGGGTACAGGAAGTACCAGAGCTTAAAGCTACACTCAGAGACTGTAGGCTTGGTGGTATCCAGAAGGCTGAATCCCCACACAGCAAGTTAGGGAATCTGTAGTTATGATGCAGTTTTTAGGATCCAATTGATCACGGATCATGGATCACATCACGTCAGGTAAGCGTTGGCTCGCTCTCTCCTGACCAAGTGAGTGGAAAGATGCACCGGGCATGCTAAAACTCATCTATCCTAGCCTTTTCTTCTCAGAAATACGGCAATATGGCAGTGGTTTCCTCCCCCAAGGCCATTGGCCAAAAAACAGCTGATCAAAGGGATGTAATATGGATGAAAGAGGCGGAGAAGGTAAATATCCAGGTATATACACATATCCCGAGCTTTGGTTTATGCTTTACTTATCCAGCGACCGAGATCTTTCACAAGGATGCTGAGGGTGAGCGGGGTTTAGCGCAGTGGGAGTGATCCCCGCCATAATCTCCACTGTGAGAACATGCACGGATGAGATGTCTAATACAATGATTTCTATGTCAGGGAGATGTGGGGAGAACGTAAAGCGGAGATAATGTGAGGAGACGTACACTATTCCACTGCTCTGCTACTTGGGGAACATGAAGTGACACTATGGAGAAATCTCCTGTCACTGCACCCAGGCCGCCATCCCTGCAGAGAGTATTACAGAGCGCTATACAATGCGGTAAGCTTCTCTATGCAGAACACTATATCCAAAGCAGTACTAAAAAACACCAATCAGTACAGGGACCGAACGTCGGCAGTGTGGTCCACGGGGGTCCCTCTGCCATGAAGGGGGGGACTTGGTGTGTACAATGGTTATGTAGGTGGTCTGCAGAAGAACATTGCCCATCACACGGCCCCGCCATCTTGTCTTCTTCCCATAGTGGATCTCTGACTGCATGGCGTCACCTTTATATTCTATTTAATTGTTGCAAAATTATCTTGGTCTTCTAAAGCAACATGGTTGTCACCCATCCCCTTAAATAGGAGATGTTGTATCTATGCAACAACTTGGGTCACATGACCAGGGATCCCCCTGCCCCAATGCTGCATTGCAGGAATCTGTCAGCTCTGTATTATGTTCAAACCTTTAACGACAAGGAGGTGGTGCTGAGATATAGCATGTGTGCCTCCTCCCTACTACTCTCCCCCTGCCTTTAAGGGGGAAAAAATTCTAATCACCTGGTAACTTAAAATATACAGAATTTTAAATTACTTCTATTTAAGAATCTGCAGTCTTCCAGTACTTATCAGCTGATGTATGTCCTGCAGGAAGTGGTGTATTCTCTTCAGTCTGACACAGTGCTCTCTGCTGCCACCTCTGTCCATGTCAAGAAGCCAAGCCCTGTACATGAATGAGGAGGTATGCATGTTGCAGCTCAGCACCCTTCCTTGATATCTGAGCATTGAGCACTACAAAGCGCCTTTAAAAGGACAACCCCTTTAGGGTGCGTTCACACATACAGGATCCGCAGCAGATTTAAGGGTGCAGATTTGATGCTGTGTTCAGTTATTTGGATGAAATCTGCTGCGGATCCGCAGCGGAAAATCCGCAACGGATCTGATACGTGTGAACGCACCCTTAAAGGGGTTATCCAGCGCTACAAAAACATGGCCACTTTTCCCCCTACTGTTGTCTCCAGTTCAGGTGAGGTTTGAAATTAAGCTCCATTTACTTAAATGGAACTGAGTTTCAAAACCCCACCCAAACTGGAGACAGCAGTAGGGGGAAAGTGGCCATGTTTTTGTAGCGCTGGATAACCCCTTTAAAGTAAATGGATGGGTGGATGGATTTCTGGGGATTGTCAGGTCACACAGTCAGGACAACTTCCAAGAGCAAGCATCCACTTTTTATTCAGGGAGAGTGGCTCAGGGATCTGTGGCTGTCCAATCCGACTCGTGACCAGAGTTTATGTCTTGCTTTGTGCAGTTTTGGTTGCCAAACATGCATGAAGATTGCAATGTATCATTGGAACAGTGTTGCATTATGGATGTTGATGTCATGTGCAGTTGTGCCAGCTGTTACAGCAAAATTGCAAATCTAGCTATGTGTATGTATTTATGTACTATGTGTATACACTCCGGCCGGGATTCCCTCAGCCTGCAGCACTACGTAAGTTCTGTAGAAATCAAGGCCGTTATTACAACGGCCGTGATTCCTACGGAACTTGCGTAGTGAGAACATAGCCTAACACTGTAATTCCTTATTACTGTCTATGTTATACAAAAAACTTGCTTCAATAAAAACAGCTCCAGTGCATGGGGGCTGGGATGCCTATAGAGACTGGACTGACTTTGCTTATTGTCAATTGATGAGACAAGTGATTTACTTCATTCCTATAGAGAGTGAGCTAGTGTGAACAGGAGCCGTACCCCGCCTATAACTCGCCTGACACTGCAGGGGACCTTCCTCCATTCATCTGGTATCTTAACGGCTCTCGTGTGGCCGTGATGTGAAGCCGGGGCCGTAATTGGTTCAATTATTGCCGGGAGTTTGGCGGCTGAACACTCATCTTGAGAGGAATTCTGCTCGGGCGTCTCTTCTGAGATTATGCTGCCAAGGTGAAAATCTAGAAACTAATCAGGTTTGGGGGCTGCCTAGAAAACAGATCGCCCCCTCTCCCCCCCCACGGGGCGGTGAGGTGGGCTCGGTTGCTGGGTTACTAGGCAATTATCTACTGGAAGGAGCTGAGAACCACGGACGATGACAGGCGGCTCAAAGTAAACGGAGAGGCGGGATGAGAGGATCAGGGGGATGATGGAGGGACCGCATCTTACAGCTCGTCAGTCAAGAGGATCAATACGAACCAGAACAGCTTCGAGGAGACGAGGCGACCGTCACCGCCACCAAGAGCTCTTCAGATGGCGTGCAGATCCAGCAGCCATAGTGTGGCCTTCATTATCCCACAGATCTGACTGACTGCTATGGGTCAGAAGGTATATAGGATTCAGTGACCCCTCCATAATGAGCAATGATAATTGCATCCCTTGGCCCGTGCATACGCATCGTCTATTATACATGATAGTAATATGGCACCTGCCAGGGCCCAGACTGGAGCTTCATATGTCTCTTTTATGTGTCATGTCATGTGCTTTCCTTATATTCCACGCAAACATAACTCTTGATATGTTGCTGCCCATGGTGAGACTAACAATTCCTTCTGTACTTGTTATTATTTATTCAGTTTCCTTCCCCCAGTTCTCAGCTGTTGCTTTCTGCTGAAGACACAAAAATCTGTGTGCATGCTTTTCTCTCCCTCTTGTCTCCCCCTCCTCCTGCCTGTCTGGGCATGGAGGCAACATTTGCTGGGTGAGAAGGGTCTATGAAGAGGGATCTGATGGGTGATGAGGTGATCCTGGGGTCAGCTGACTCTGGACACATTAAACACTGTAATTTTCTGTGGGTCAGGCTGATCATCACAAGACCCAGTTATGGATGCAGCTGTGCTGGGATGAAACAGATAGCGCTGCAGGCCTAGTGCTGGTGAATGCACATCATATGGGCAAAAAATATAAAATAAGTGAAACTGGAGTCCACGTACAGGATCAACCGCAGATTGGATGATTTGCTTTGAATCTGCAACTTCAAATCTGCTGCGGACCCTGTACATGTGAACGCACCCATAAGGAGAATCCCTCAGGTCATTTATCCTGCCCCATCTAAGAGAAGATGCGCTCTATGGTATATAGGTTTATAGGAGTGAAAATCAAGTAGAGTCCTGCAAGGCCCGCCCACACAATATGATTGACAGTTTATACAAACTCACTGTGATGCAAGGAAATCTGTCATTTACAAGGGGAGAGCAGGGTCTGCTGGACTCTCACTTTCTCTCCTAGGAGAAAGCCTGATCCAAATCCTATACACCTATACATCACATCACTCTATCATATCCTGCTATCAGATGAGGAAGCATAAATCACCTGACAGGTTCCCTTTAAGGACTGTATTACACAACCTAAGCCGCTCTTGTTGATGGTCACTCACTGACTGAGCCTACTACATGGTTCGGTAATCATGCGGCCAGGGCGGCACAGCCGATTGCACCATTGACATCTGTAAGGAGTCTTTATCTTCTTCCTGTGTTGGCCTGGGTTTCCTTCCTCACTCCTAAACATACAGACAGATAAATATGTAGTTTGGATTGTGAGCCCCAATGGGGACAGGGAACAAGGGGTGTCAGAAAGTTCTATAAATTTCAAATTCACTTTCATAAAAAAAAAATCTCCAGTCTTCCAGTACTTATCAGCTGCTGTATGTCCTGCAGCAAGTGGTGTATTCTTTCCAGTCTAACACAGTGCTCTCTGCTGCCACCTCTGTCCTCTGCCCCATAAAAAAATTCTCCTGCTCTGGACAGTTCCTGACATGGACAGATGTGGCAGCAGAGAGCACTGTGTCAGACTGGAAAGAATATACCACTTCCTGTAGGACATACAGCAGCTGTTAAGTACTGGAAGACAGAAGATTTTTAAATAGAAGTAAATTACAAATCTATGGAACTTTCTGAAATCTCACAATTTAAAAGGGAAAAAAATTGACAAGTTGGTGCTATATAAAATAAAGGAACTATTACTTTCCTTTCCTGTTATTGTATTTATTCCCCCAGATAAGGCATAGGGATCCTTGGCCCTCCAAATGTTACAAAACTACAACTCCCATCATGCCTGGACAGTCACAGCTTTAGCTGGAGAGCCAAGGTTCCCTACCCCTGCCCCAGATCAATATGTCCTACTTATAAATAGTAAAATCAGAACGCTGCGGCTACCATCAATGTTGGTTTCCTGGAAAAGCTTTTTGGAACGGCAAAAATAAATCTGGAAGCCGCCTGTACGGTCGCCGACTAAAATCACTTGAGAAAACCGCAAGGAAGAAGCTATTAAATAAGCCTAAAGTGGCTGTAATGAGAAATGGGATGAAACCCCGAGGCACCGGCCAGCGGCAGCGGGGGCCTCCCTGCGGATTAGAACGCACCTGGCCGAGAATACAGAGAATTGAGGAAATCCGGAGGTTAATGCGCAATAATTATGGAACAAAAAACTTCTATTCAGATCCAGATACTTAAGCTTTTTATCTGATAGAACACTCTGTCCCCACGCCCGACTCAGGTCGCCCTCTCCTCCCCAAAAGACAAGAGGAGAACATGGACAAGACGCCAGGCAGCTGGTCACCGCCATCTCCAAGGCTTCTGCTGCATTTACATAACAAGAACCTACAGGGTCTGCAGGAGACGATAGAGGGAACCCCCCACCGACAGGACCACCGCACCACCGGGCTGGGAAAATGAGAGCTTACAGGATATGAGAGGATCAGCTGCAGAGGACGATCAGCATCAAGCAGCGGGCAGAGATGGAGGATTATACCCGGGGACTGCCATATTATATAAGAGAAGAGGCTACACTGTATGGGATCCAACCACAACCTGCACTTATACCATATATTACTGATAAATAACCTATTATACCCGGGGACTGTCATATCATCTAAGAGAAGGGACTATACTGTATGGGATCCAACCACAACCTGCACTTATACCATATATTACTGATAACCTATTATACCCGGGGACTGTCATATCATCTAAGAGAAGGGGCTATACTGTATGGGATCCAACCACAACCTGCACTTATACCATATATTACTGATAACCTATTATACCCGGGGACTGCCATATTATATAAGAGAAGAGGCTACACTGTATGGGATCCAACCACAACCTGCACTTATACCATATATTACTGATAAATAACCTATTATACCCGGGGACTGTCATATCATCTAAGAGAAGGGGCTATACTGTATGGGATCCAACCACAACCTGCACTTATACCATATATTACTGATAAATAACCTATTATACCCGGGGACTGCCATATCATCTAAGAGAAGGGGCTACACTGTATGGCATCCAACCACAACCTGCACTTATACCATATATTACTGATAACCTATTATACCCGGGGACTGCCATATTATATAAGAGAAGAGGCTATACTGTATGGGATCCAACCACAACCTGCACTTATACCATATATTACTGATAACCTATTATACCCGGGGACTGCCATATCATCTAAGAGAAGAGGCTATACTGTATGGGATCCAACCACAACCTGCACTTATACCATATATTACTGATAACCTATTATACCCGGGGACTGCCATATTATCTAAGAGAAGAGGCTATACTGTATGGGATCCAACCACAACCTGCACTTATACCATATATTACTGATAACCTATTATACCCGGGGACTGCCATATTATATAAGAGAAGAGGCTACACTGTATGGGATCCAACCACAACCTGCACTTATACCATATATTACTGATAAATAACCTATTATACCCGGGGACTGCCATATTATATAAGAGAAGAGGCTATACTGTATGGGATCCAACCACAACCTGCACTTATACCATATATTACTGATAAATAACCTATTATACCCGGGGACTGCCATATTATATAAGAGAAGGGACTATACTGTATGGGATCCAACCACAACCTGCACTTATACCATATATTACTGATAAATAACCTATTATACCCGGGGACTGCCATATCATCTAAGAGAAGGGACTATACTGTATGGGATCCAACCACAACCTGCACTTATACCATATATTACTGATAACCTATTATACCCGGGGACTGCCATATCATCTAAGAGAAGGGACTATACTGTATGGGATCCAACCACAACCTGCACTTATACCATATATTACTGATAAATAACCTATTATACCCGGGGACTGCCATATTATATAAGAGAAGAGGCTATACTGTATGGGATCCAACCACAACCTGCACTTATACCAACTATTTGTTACCTATAAATAACCATTCTCTCCAGTCTGACACAGTGCTCTCTGCTGCCACCTCTGTCCATGTCAGGAACTGTCCAGAGCAGGAGAGGTTTTCTATGGGAATTTGCTGCTGCTCTGGACAGTTCCTGACATGGACAGAGGTAGCAGCAGAGAGCACTGTGTCAGATTGGGAAGAATACACCACTGCAGGACACAAAGCAGCTGGTAAGTACTGGAGTTCTGGAGATTTTTAAAAGAAAGTAATTTACAAATCTATAGAACTTTCGGACACTGGTTGATTTGATTATTTTGATCCCTTTGGACTTCTCCAAATCAACAGAAATTTAGAAGACAAATCCATGTGTGGACGTTCTCTAAAAGTGACGGGTCATGAGGATGGGCAACGCTGGACTATTAATGTGATACTTTTTTTATATAACTTTTTGGCAGTTTTTTTTTTTTTTTTTTATTAAAGCCTAAAAGATTCTGAGAGCTAAAGACTTACAGAGTCTCCAGTATTAGATGATGGGGCTCCATGCACACTACATGTATCTATGATGTCGTTTCACACCTCCTTCTCACAGTATCTTAGAGGCGTCTCTATTATATAACATATTGTGACATTATATTATCACTGTGACAGTAATAGCAGCTTCCATGTGTTACCCACGTCATGGTGTAGGTGGATGGATAGAACGCCTGGAAGCTTTCCCGTCATCACTATGTAGATAGATGGAAGATGAGGTTCACACATTCAGGCCTATATCCTGGCAGTACACTCTCATAACCCATGGAAATATCAGCTGCTGTATGTCCTGCAGGAAGTGGTGTATTCTCTCTAGTCTGACACAGTGCTCTCTGCTGCCACCTCTGTCCATGTCAGGAACTGTCCAGAGCAGCAGCCAATCCCCATAGAAAACCTCTCCTGCTCTGGACCATCCAACACAGGGTCCTCCAGCATCGTCTGCAAACTCTCTCTTTATAGCTGAAGGGCATGTTGGGAGTTGTAGTTTTGCAGCAGCCGGAGGGTTACAGGATGGAGGCGGTGGTTCCACAGTGCCATGCAATAATGTATGCATAACAAGGGACATACATGAAATAGGATGTAGTTACAGTAGAGTAATCTCCGCCACATTACAACGGCCTATAGGGACGTGTATACATGCGGCTTTCCGTGCTTATTAGGGGGTATATAATGAATATGTAAAGCAGACGATGCTTAGACGTCTCAGACACCAGAGCCGTGTAATGAATAGTCTAGGGCACAGATATATAGGGATTACCTATAGTTATGTTCAGCGAGCGGCTCCTGGGAGGGGGCTACATCTATCCCCCTGGGATTTACACTCCTCCTGGATGTAATAGGAGTTAAGTTCACGGCAATTACCGGCAGAGACACAATCCCGTACACCGGAGCTGATATAACTCACAGCCATGTACACTGTCAGGCAATGCATTGATGTCTCATAGTCCTATATTTCTAGATAGATGAGGTCCTATATACCTCTGCTCCATCTATCACAGCACAGCGGAGGGTCTGTGTATCTAGGGACATTACCTAGGCCGCCTCTCTCTGCATTATGTATCACAGTCACTAGTGTACACCCTCTTATCTGTTTCCTGGGAGCATTTATTATATCTGTGCCAACCTCAATGCCACCACACCGCTCAGGTCTGCCATCATATCTGTGCCAACCTCAATGCCACCACACCGCTCAGGTCTGCCATTATATCTGTGCCAACCACAATGCCACCACACCGCTCAGGTCTGCCATTATATCTGTGCCAACCACAATGCCACCACACCGCTCAGGTCTGCTATATCTGTGCCAACCTCAATGCCACCACACCGCTCAGGTCTGCCATTATATCTGTGCCAATCTCAATGCCACCACACCGCTCAGGTCTGCCATCATATCTGTGCTAACCACAATGCCACTATACTGCTCAGGTCTGCCATCATATCTGTGCCAACCACAATGCCACCACACCGCTCAGGTCTGCCATCATATCTGTGCCAACCTCAATGCCACCACACCGCTCAGGTCTGCCATCATATCTGTGCCAACCTCAATGCCACCACACCGCTCAGGTCTGCCATCATATCTGTGCCAACCTCAATGCCACCACACCGCTCAGGTCTGCCTTCATATCTGTGCCAACCTCAATGCCACCACACCGCTCAGGTCTGCCTTCATATCTGTGCCAACCACAATGCCACCACACCGCTCAGGTCTGCCATCATATCTGTGCCAACCACAATGCCACTATACTGCTCAGGTCTGCCATCATATCTGTGCCAACCTCAATGCCACCACACCGCTCAGGTCTGCCATTATATCTGTGCCAACCTCAATGCCACCACACAGCTCAGGTCTGCCATTATATCTGTGCCAACCTCAATGCCACCACACCGCTCAGGTCTGCTATTATATCTGTGCCAACCTCAATGCCACCACACCGCTCAGGTCTGCTATTATATCTGTGCCAACCTCAATGCCACCACACAGCTCAGGTCTGCCATTATATCTGTGCCAACCTCAATGCCACCACACAGCTCAGGTCTGCCATTATATCTGTGCCAACCTCAATGCCACCACACCACACATGTCTGCCATTATATCTGTGCCAACCTCAATGCCACCACACAGCTCAGGTCTGCCATTATATCTGTGCCAACCTCAATGCCACCACACCGCTCAGGTCTGCCATCATATCTGTGCCAATCTCAATGCCACCACACCGCTCAGGTCTGCCATTATATTTGTGCTAACCTCAATGCCACCAAACCGCTCAGGTCTGCCATTATATCTGTGCCAACCTCAATGCCACCACACAGCTCAGGTCTGCCATTATACCTGTGCAGAACTCAATGCCACCACACCGCTCAGGTCTGCCATTATATCTGTGCAGAACTCAATGCCACCACACCGCTCAGGTCTGCCATTATATCTGTGCAGAACTCAATGCCACCACACCGCTCAGGTCTGCCATTATATCCGTGCCAACCTCAATGCCACCACACCGCACAGGTCTGCCATTATATCTGTGCCAACCACAATGCCACCACACCGCTCAGGTCTGCCATTATATCTGTGCCAACCTCAATGTAACCATACCGCTGAGGTCTGCCATTATATCTGTGCCAACCTCAATGCCTCCACAATGCTCAGGTCTGCTATTATATCTGTGCCAACCTCAATGCCACCACACAGCTCAGGTCTGCCATTATATCTGTGCCAATCACAATGCCACCACACCGCTCAGGTCTGCCATTATATCTGTGCCAATCACAATGCCACCACACCGCTCAGGTCTGCCATTATATCTGTGCCAATCACAATGCCACCACACCGCTCAGGTCTGCTATATCTGTGCCAACCTCAATGCCACCACACCACTCAGGTCTGCCATTATATCTGTGCCAACCTCAATGTAACCATACCGCTCAGGTCTGCCATTATATCTGTGCCAACCTCAATGTAACCATACCGCTCAGGTCTGCCATTATATCTGTGCCAATCACAATGCCACCACACCGCTCAGGTCTGCCATTATATCTGTGCCAATCACAATGCCACCACACCGCTCAGGTCTGCCATTATATCTGTGCCAATCTAAATGCCACCACACTGCTCAGGTCTGCCATTATATCTGTGCCAATCTCAATGCCAGTCATTGCAGCTGGCTGCCCAAGGATTCTGCTCTTTTGGAAGAGGCAAGGATGGGACGGGATAGAGGCAATGGGAGGAAATCCCAGGTCAGGTCACCAGCACTATAAGATGTACTGCAGTGATCCTCAAATTACAGCTCCCCAACCCCACTGTTGCAAAACTACAACTCCCAGCATGCAACAGCTGCAGAGTCAAAGGTTGGAAATCTCTAATTTACTGTAAAAGGCAGCATGAATATGGAAGACTACTACCCCTGGCGGACCATAGAGAATCTGACCCTGTATACACATCTAATAGAGATGATAGCAGGTAAGGGCTGGCTGCAATATATTTGATAATGAGCAAAAAAGGTTTGTATCACAGACCGGTAAGCGATTATATGGAGCATCAGGCAAAAGCTAGGCTGACAACGGATATATGTATGAGGTATACACCAGAGCAATGAGAAGTATATGAGGTATACACCAGAGCAATGAGAAGTATATGAGGTATACACCAGAGCAATGAGAAGTATATGAGGTATACACCAGAGTAATGAGAAGTATATGAGGTATACACCAGAGCAATGAGAAGTATATGAGGTATACACCGGGGAGATAAGAAGTATATGAGGTATACACCAGGGCAATGAGAAGTATGTGAGGTATACACCAGGGCAATGAGAAGTATGTGAGGTATACACCAGGGCAATGAGAAGTATATGAGGTATACACCGGAGCAATGAGAAGTATATGAGGTATACACCGGAGCGATGAGAAGTATATGAGGTATACACCGGAGCAATGAGAAGTATATGAGGTATACACCGGAGCAATGAGAAGTATATGAGGTATACACCAGAGCAATGAGAAGTATATGAGGTATACACCAGAGCAATGAGAAGTATTTGAGGTATACACCAGAGCGATGAGAAGTATATGAGGTATACACCAGAGCAATGAGAAGTATTTGAGGTATACACCAGAGCGATGAGAAGTGTATGAGGTATACACCGGGGAGATGAGAAGTATATGAGGTATACACCAGAGCAATGAGAAGTATAAATGAGGTATACACCAGAGCAATGAGAAGTATATGAGGTATACACCAGAGCGATGAGAAGTATATGAGGTATACACCGGGGAGATAAGAAGTATATGAGGTATACACCGGGGAGATGAGAAGTATATGAGGTATACACCAGAGTAATGAGAAGTATATGAGGTATACACCAGAGCAATGAGAAGTATATGAGGTATACACCGGGGAGATAAGAAGCATATGAGGTATACACCAGAGCAATGAGAAGTGTATGAGGTATACACCGGGGAGATAAGAAGTATATGAGGTATACACCAGAGCAATGAGAAGTATAAATGAGGTATACACCAGAGCAATGAGAAGTATATGAGGTATACACCAGAGCGATGAGAAGTATATGAGGTATACACCAGAGCAATGAGAAGTATAAATGAGGTATACACCAGAGCAATGAGAAGTATATGAGGTATACACCAGAGCGATGAGAAGTATATGAGGTATACACCGGGGAGATAAGAAGTATATGAGGTATACACCGGGGAGATGAGAAGTATATGAGGTATACACCAGAGCAATGAGAAGTATATGAGGTATACACCAGAGCAATGAGAAGTATATGAGGTATACACCGGGGAGATAAGAAGCATATGAGGTATACACCAGAGCAATGAGAAGTATATGAGGTATACACCAGAGCAATGAGAAGTATATGAGGTAAACACCGGAGCAATGAGAAGTATATGAGGTATACACCGGAGCAATGAGAAGTATAAATGAGGTATACACCGGAGCAATGAGAAGTATATGAGGTATACACCCGAGCGATGAGAAGTATAAATGAGGTATACACCGGAGCAATGAGAAGTACTGTATATGAGGTATACACCTGAGCGATTGGCATACACCGGAGAGAGGAGACGTATATATACTGTATATAAGGTATACACTGGAGTGATGAGAAGTATTTATAAGGTATACAGCGGAGCGAGGAGACGTATATACTGTATAAGGTATACACTGGAGTGATGATAAGTATTTACGAGGTATACACCAGAGAGGAGACGTATATATATATATATGTATATAAAAGTTATACACCGGAGCGATGAGAAGTATATATAAGGTATACACTGGAGTGATGAGAAGTATTTATGAGGTATACAGCGGAGCGAGGAGACGTATATGTCGCGTTCTGCGCCTCTGAGATTTCGTCTAATGTAATTATCCTGCAGAAGAGAGAAACTTCGAACACAGGCAAATCCTGGCGGACAGCGGCCGGGGTCCCTGGGGGTCCTGGAGAGAAAGCTGATATCTATTATACAGATACCTGACACCTCGGGCAGCACATAATTGGAGATAATGCCGGTATTCATGGCCTCAAATAGCAGGAAAGGGATGATAATGGCCGACTATGTGCAGAGCAACGCGGATACAGCTCCGTCCCCATCTGTCTGCAGAGCAATCCTGCCTGATGTATCCAGGTCAGTACAGGATATAATGTATATATCTAGCGTAACATATATTATAGTCACTATTCTATGCCTCTCTATCTCAGGATATCACAGAATTTGGGTACAGTGATTAAGAGGTGAAATCCCAGAATGTCCTTGATAGATGAGAAGCTGTCAGGGAGCGGTAGCAGAAGCCGTCTGTTAGCGGAGGACCGCTGTGCCGCCATACTGTGTCAGGGTAACCATGTAATAGTTCCCTGCCGATACAGCTGGAGGACTCAGTCTCTGTACAGATCTTCTCATATAACTAATGTGTGATTAAACACCAGCTCCCATGTTAGAGATCACTATATATATATATATATATATATATATATATATATATATATGCCTGGTGTAGTACATACAGGTGTCTCTGATATAGATGCGTCCACAGACGTCTCCTGTCACTGACTCTCCATCACTCTTTATATTGGAGGTAATGTCTTAATACTGTGACTACTCCAGGATACAATTTGCCTTCATTACCGCTGTAGTATTGATTTCCTCTGCTGCCGCCCCTGTAAACCAACCCAGCCGTGTTATATGGAGGTCCATAGACGTTCTCATTGCATCACCGTCAAACTAGTGTAAAGTCACCACTGTACGCCCCATTTTTACCTGTACGCCAAAGGACTTGTCACCAACCTCTCACATTTATAATATATAGGATATTATAGCCCCCTATGGATGTAATGTATCTCCTGATGACACAGTTATACAGTATTATACCGGGAACTCATTCGTCTGCTCATATGACAAAGATGAATCTATCTAGTGACAAAGAACCAGGACACCGAGGAGGAGAAGACGGAGGAGGGCATACATAGCCATACCGCATATAGTTACTGGTGCAGGACACCGCTCTTTTGTAGCACCAGGCTATAATACAAGTACAGGGTGATGGAGACATAGGAGTCACACAGTGGTCAGGGGGATGTGAGGTTACTGAAGCACTGGATACATAGTATATACAGTGTATATATATATACACACACACACACACACACACACACACACCTGGTGCAGGATGCTGCTCTGTTGTAGCACCAGACAATAATGCAGGGTGATGAAGACATAGGAGTCACACAGTGGTCAGGGGGATGTGAGGTTACTGAGGCACTAGATATATAGTATATACAGTATATATATATATACCTGGTGCAGAATGCCGCTCTGTTGTAGCACCAGACAATAATGCAGGGTGATGGAGACATAGGAATCACACAGTGGTCAGGGGGATGTGAGGTTACTGAGGCACTAGATATATAGTATATACAGTATATATATATACCTGGTGCAGAATGCCGCTCTGTTGTAGCACCAGACTATAATGCAGGGTGATGGAGACATAGGAGTCACACAGTGGTCAGGGGGATGTGAGGTTACTGAGGCACTAGATATATAGTATATACAGTATATATATATATATATACCTGGTGCAGAATGCCGCTCTGTTGTAGCACCAGACTATAATGCGGTGGTGATGGAGACATAGGAGTCACACAGTGGTCAGGGGGATGTGAGGTTACTGAGGCACTAGATATATAGTATATACAGTATATATATATATACCTGGTGCAGAATGCCGCTCTGTTGTAGCACCAGACAATAATACAGGGTGATGGAGACATAGGAGTCACACAGTGGTCAGGGTGATGTGAAGTTACTGAGGCGTCACCAGTAATCTATCTGCTGGGACCATCTCCAGCCTCCACCATCTGCTCCCCGCGCCTCCCTCCATACTGCTGAGAGGCACCTGCCTACACGCCACGCTTAACCCCATCGCACTGCCGGCCCTGGACGGCCAAATGCTCCAATATCCATCATATTATCAGTGTTTTATAGCCACATCTCTGGACGCTACACACTGCGATGAAGGATTCTCATGCTTAGGTTGTATACTATAGAGGTTCAGCTCCATTCTGCAAGACTTTAACTGGAGAATATGGCAACGTTCAATAGGGAAACTGTCAGCAAGTATGATAACTCAGAACTCCTATCAGCCCTATATAGAGGTATAGAAGTACAGCCCTATACAGAGGTATAGAAGTACAGCCCTATATAGAGGTATAGAAGTACAGCCCTATACAGAGGTATAGAAGTACAGCCCTATATAGAGGTATAGAAGTACAGCCCTATACAGAGGTATAGAGGTACAGCCCTATACAGAGGTATAGAAGTACAGCCCTATATAGAGGTATAGAAGTACAGCCCTATATAGAGGTATAGAAGTACAGCCCTATATAGAGGTATAGAGGTACAGCCCTATATAAAGGTATAGAAGTACAGCCCTATATAGAGGTATAGAGGTACAGCCCTATACAGAGGTATAGAGGTACAGCCCTATATAGAGGTATAGAGGTACAGCCCTATATAGAGGTATAGAGGTACAGCCCTATATAGAGGTATAAAGGTACAGCCCTATATAGAGGTATAGAGGTACAGCCCTATATAGAGGTATAGAAGTACAGCCCTATATAGAAGTATAGAGGTACAGCCCTATATAGAGGTATAGAGGTACAGCCCTATACAGAGGTATAGAAGTACAGCCCTATATAGAGGTATAGAAGTACAGCCCTATATAGAGGTATAAAGGTACAGCCCTATATAGAGGTATAGAGGTACAGCCCTATATAGAGGTATAGAGGTACAGCCCTATATAGAGGTATAGAAGTACAGCCCTATATAGAGGTATAGAGGTACAGCCCTATATAGAGGTATAGAAGTACAGCCCTATATAGAGGTATAGAAGTACAGCCCTATATAGAGGTATAAAGGTACAGCCCTATATAGAGATATAAAGGTACAGCCCTATATAGAGGTATAGAAGTACAGCCCTATATAGAGGTATAGAGGTACAGTCCTATACAGAGGTATAGAGGTACAGCCCTATATAGAGGTATAGAAGTACAGCCCTATATAGAGGTATAGAGGTACAGTCCTATATAGAGGTATAGCCCTATATAGAGGTATAGAAGTACAGCCCTATATAGAGGTATAGAAGTACAGCCCTATATAGAGGTATAGAAGTACAGCCCTATATAGAGGTATAAAGGTACAGCCCTATATAGAGATATAAAGGTACAGCCCTAT
The DNA here is from genome assembly GCF_027789765.1 of Dendropsophus ebraccatus. NCBI lineage: Eukaryota > Metazoa > Chordata > Amphibia > Anura > Hylidae > Dendropsophus > Dendropsophus ebraccatus. The sequence goes on along the minus strand of NC_091457.1, from coordinate 7,896,599 downwards.
ATAGAGGTATAGAGGTACAGCCCTATATAGAGGTATAGAGGTACAGTCCTATATAGAGGTACAGCCCTATATAGAGGTATAGAAGTACAGCCCTATATAGAGGTATAGAGGTACAGTCCTATATAGAGGTATAGCCCTATATAGAGGTATAGAAGTACAGCCCTATATAGAGGTATAGAAGTACAGCCCTATATAGAGGTATAGAAGTACAGCCCTATATAGAGGTATAAAGGTACAGCCCTATATAGAGATATAAAGGTACAGCCCTATATAGAGGTATAGAGGTACAGCCCTATATAGAGGTATAGAGGTACAGTCCTATATAGAGGTACAGCCCTATATAGAGGTATAGAAGTACAGCCCTATATAGAGGTATAGAGGTACAGCCCTATATAGAGATATAAAGGTACAGCCCTATATAGAGGTATAGAAGTACAGCCCTATATAGAGGTATAGAAGTACAGCCCTATATAGAGGTATAGAGGTACAGCCCTATATAGAGGTATAGAGGTACAGCCCTATATAGAGGTATACAGGTACAGCCCTATATAGAGGTATAGCCCTATATAGAGGTATAGAGGTACAGCCCTATATAGAGGTATAGAGGTACAGTCCTATATAGAGGTATAGAGGTACAGTCCTATATAGAGGTATAGAGGTACAGTCCTATACAGAGGTATAGAGGTACAGTCCTATATAGAGGTATAGAGGTACAGCCCTATATAGAGGTATAGAGGTACAGTCCTATATAGAGGTACAGCCCTATATAGAGGTATAGAAGTACAGCCCTATATAGAGGTATAGAGGTACAGTCCTATATAGAGGTATAGCCCTATATAGAGGTATAGAAGTACAGCCCTATATAGAGGTATAGAAGTACAGCCCTATATAGAGGTATAGAAGTACAGCCCTATATAGAGGTATAAAGGTACAACCCTATATAGAGATATAAAGGTACAGCCCTATATAGAGGTATAGAGGTACAGCCCTATATAGAGGTATAGAGGTACAGTCCTATATAGAGGTACAGCCCTATATAGAGGTATAGAAGTACAGCCCTATATAGAGGTATAGAGGTACAGCCCTATATAGAGATATAAAGGTACAGCCCTATATAGAGGTATAGAAGTACAGCCCTATATAGAGGTATAGAAGTACAGCCCTATATAGAGGTATAGAGGTACAGCCCTATATAGAGGTATAGAGGTACAGCCCTATATAGAGGTATACAGGTACAGCCCTATATAGAGGTATAGCCCTATATAGAGGTATAGAGGTACAGCCCTATATAGAGGTATAGAGGTACAGTCCTATATAGAGGTATAGAGGTACAGTCCTATATAGAGGTATAGAGGTACAGCCCTATATAGAAGTATAGAGGTACAGTCCTATATAGAGGTATAGAGGTACAGCCCTATATAGAAGTATAGAGGTACAGTCCTATATAGAGGTATAGAGGTACAGCCCTATATAGAGGTATAGAGGTACAGCCCTATATAGAGGTATAGAAGTACAGCCCTATATAGAGGTATAGAGGTACAGCCCTATATAGAGGTATAGAGGTACAGTCCTATATAGAGGTATAGAGGTACAGCCCTATACAGAGGTATAGAGGTACAGTCCTATACAGAGGTATAGAGGTACAGTCCTATATAGAGGTATAGAGGTACAGCCCTATATAGAGGTATAGAGGTACAGTCCTATATAGAGGTATAGAGGTACAGTCCTATATAGAGGTATAGAGGTACAGTCCTATATAGAGGTATAGAGGTACAGTCCTATATAGAGGTATAGAGGTACAGCCCTATATAGAAGTATAGAGGTACAGTCCTATACAGAGGTATAGAGGTACAGCCCTATATAGAGGTATAGAGGTACAGCCCTATATAGTGGAAGACTTAGCAGCAAAGACATATGTATGGAGAAACACCTTCCACCTTCACATGTATAACTATCTCAAGTGTCCAGGAGGCGGATCCTAAGCAGCTAGAGCTCTTTCCAGGCCCCTCCTCTCAGCTCTGAGTGACCCAGCCTTGTGTGAACGTGCCCCATAGTGACTGAATCTGATAGCTTTGTGGGACTCGTCTGAACTTTGACAGATCAGGATTACAGTCAACATGAAATCTAAGGTTACACAATGAATTCTCAAGAAAGAAGAAGAAGAAAGAAGGAGCTTGTGGGTTGTTTTGGCTGTGACGTCACACGGGGCTACCGGTCGTGACCCGGGCTTGCTGGACATACAGGATCAGCTTTCAGGGTCTCTCTGAGGTTTCACAGATCCTGACCCAGCGGTCTAAGGAATGGATCATGGAGAAATCCCAGTGCACACGGATCAGGAGAGGAGCAAACACTGCAACGTTACACATCTCCTATATATAATGTATATAAGCTAGAAGTCACCATGAAGATTACATTACAGCAATATCAGATCCATCCTGATCTGTATCTTCTATAGCAGGGATAGGGGATATAACCTACATAGCAGGAATAGGGGATATAACCTATATAGCAGGGATAGGGGATATAACCTATATAGCAGGGATAGGGGATATAACCTATATAGCAGGGATAAGGGATATAACCTATATAGCAGGGATAGGGGATATAACCTATATAGCAGGGATAGGGGATATAACCTATATAGCAGGGATAAGGGATATAACCTATATGGGAGGGATAGGGGATATAACCTATATGGCAGGGATAGGGGATATAACCTATATAGCAGGGATAGGGGATATAACCTATATAGCAGGGATAGGGGATATAACCTATATAGCAGGGATAGGGGATATAACCTACATAGCAGGAATAGGGGATATAACCTATATAGCAGGGATAGGGGATATAACCTATATAGCAGGGATAGGGGATATAACCTATATAGCAGGGATAAGGGATATAACCTATATGGGAGGGATAGGGGATATAACCTATATAGCAGGGATAGGGGATATAACCTATATAGCAGGGATAGGGGATATAACCTATATAGCAGGGATAAGGGATATAACCTATATGGGAGGGATAGGGGATATAACCTATATGGCAGGGATAGGGGATATAACCTATATAGCAGGGATAGGGGATATAACCTATATGGGAGGGATAGGGGATATAACCTATATGGCAGGGATAGGGGATATAACCTATATGGCAGGGATAGGGGATATAACCTATATGGCAGGGATAGGGGATATAACCTATATAGCAGGGATAGGGGATATAACCTATATAGCAGGGATAGGGGATATAACCTATATAGCAGGGATAGGGGATATAACCTATATAGCAGGGATAGGGGATATAACCTATATGGCAGGGATAGGGGATATAACCTATATAGCAGGGATAGGGGATATAACCTATATAGCAGGGATAGGGGATATAAACTATATAGCAGGGATAGGGGATATAACCTATATGGCAGGGATAGGGGATATAACCTATATAGCAGGGATAGGGGATATAACCTATATAGCAGGGACAGGGGATATAAACTATATAATAGGGATAGGGGACCTGCGGCCCTCCAGCTGTTGGAAAACTACAATTCCCATCATGTCTGGACAGCCAAAGCTTTAGCTTTGGCTGTCCAGACATGATGGGATTCGTAGTTTTCCAACAGCTGGAGGTCTGCAGGTCCCCTATCCCTGCTATATAGGCTATATCCCCTATATTACATGGTTAGCCATTGATTTGCTGTATGGAGAAGAGCAGATCTGTAATATTTACCGCCAAGTCTATGATGATAAACCAAGTACAACTATAAGACCGTATCATCTTTGGTTACCAAGGAGACAATAAGAATGAAATAAATTGTGTAATCCGCTGCGCTGCGACCTACACGGCTTCATTTCTGCCGTCCTTCAAGCGTAAGGAGTGATCCGCCATAAATACATACAGCAGGATCATAAACCAGGGTATCGATTCCCGCTCCTCCGTCCCTGGAAGATCAATAGATTACTAGACTTGAGAAATCCGCCTGCGGTTCACCGGGAGGGGATGAAGCCACAGCTGATGACTATGGGGGTAACTACTGACGGGAATGTGTAAGAGCAAAATGCATCTGTCCTCAAGTTCACTTCACATTATAACCAAGCAGCTTCTATTAGATATGTTCTTCAATGTTAGAACTGCTTTATAGCTCTGATCCGTAAGGTTACACCTATGATCAGTGACTCCTCCTGCTCTCCAGTCTGACACAGTGCTCTCTACTGCCACCTCTGTCCATGTCAGGAATTGTCCAGAGCAGCAGCAAATCCCCATAGAAAACCTCTCCTGCTCTGGACAGTTCCTGACATGGACAGAGATGGCAGCAGAGAACACTGTGTCAGACTTCTGTCTAAATGGACACCTTTAGACTGTTGCCTTGTCCCTCCCCCATGCTTTACACTGCAGCATGTAACGTCCATGGTAATCCTTGTCACAGACGTGTTATACCTGCATGCCTGAAGTTGTCCAGCTAGCAGTATTGATTCCCAATCCTTCCATTAATACACATCTCCCCCAAGCGAGGTCACAGTAACACCTCTACAGACGTCACCGCCAGCCTCAAGGCTGCCCGATTCACTCTCATGCATTCAGGTGTTGCTACGAGTTCAATATGAGCACTATACAGTCTATTTTATAAGGTGGTTGTAAAGGCCGCGGCACTCGTGGTGGATGCTCTGCAAGGGTTTCTACTGCAATCACTATAGTATTAGAAACAAGGACGCCCAGCATTGGCCCCATTCACATGAACTGCACATAAATGTTGCATCGCCCTGACATATACCGCAGCGATTGCAGGATGAGCAGAAGTAAACATGGAAGAGGCTGCAGCATATACACAAGGCCCACAACCTCTTCAAACAGCTGACAGATGGCAGACCTCCACCCCAATCTTCTACTGATATACAGAGGACAGGCCATCCGTTTTGAAGGCAACCTGTCAGCCCTATGTCATGTTCAGAGTTCAAGTGACAGAGAGGCATTGCCAGGCCGCAGCATGCATGCCTTCTCCTCCTCTGACTGATGGGTATACACGTCCTATACATCAGTCATTAAAGGAGAAGTCCAGTGAAAGCTTTTATTAAAGTACTGTATTGCCCCCCAAAATTTCTACAAATCACCAATATACACTTATTACGGGAAATGCCTATAAAGGGCTTTTTTCCCTGCACTTACTACTGCTTCACTTACTTCAAGGCTTCACTTCCTGTATAACATGATGATGTCACTTCCTGGATAACATGGTGATGTCACTTCCTGGATAACATGGTGATGTCACTTCCTGGATAACATGATGATGTCACTTCCTGGATAACATGGTGATGTCACTTCCTGGATAACATGGTGATGTCACTTCCTGGATAACATGGTGATGTCACTTCCTGGATAGCATGGTGATGTCACTTCCTGGATAACATGGTGATGTCACTTGCTGGATAACATGGTGATGTCACTTGCTGGATAACATGGTGATGTCACTTCCTGGATAACATGGGGATGTCACTTCCTGGATAACATGGTGATGTCACTTCCTGGATAACATGGTGATGTCACTACCTGGATAACATGGTGATGTCACTACCTGGATAACATGGTGATGTCACTTCCTGGATAAAATTTTGATGTCACGACCAGACTCCCAGAGCTCTGCGGGCTTCGGGAGGATGATGGCAGAGGGATGCTCAGTGTCCCTCCAGTGCCCTGTGTCTCTCAGTGTCCTACTGCCATCATCCTCTCTAGCAGTTTTTTGGGGCCAATACAATACTTAAATAAAAATTTTCACTGGGCTTCTCCTTTAAGAGCAACTCAGCAACGCCGTTGTGACACTTTGGCTTTAAGCATCACATAGGGCTGGTTGGATATCCCCTATTTCCAGATGGGATATAAACCCTGTATCGCTGCTACTTGAAGTCACGTACAACCAGAGGTATTTGCTATTCCCCCATAGACCTCAATAGAAAATGCTGCAAACATGCAACAGGGGACCCCCCACCCATCAGACATTCATGGCTGCAGGCTTCATTATGTAATATCTTTTCGCTTTAGATGTCTCCTAAGGATGGTAGCTAGTATAAGAGAAGCAGCCTTTCCTTCAATGTGAGTTACTGTCCTTGCCAGGAGCTACAAGCTCCCACAGTGGGTACGAGGGGCGGCTGATCTGCATATAGCTAACACTGATGAGATTCTAATGACAGGCCGTCACCCACTAACCCTGGGTAAGACACTGAAGCTAATGTGACGGACGCCTGTCAAAAGGTAGCGAGTCCTGTGGTGATAGAGACCACGTCTGCTACAGCGTCTCCAAGAAAAACATCTCCAAGAAAGGAGGTAACATCTATACGGCCAGATATAGCATCTGGGTACTTCTATCTATACGGCCAGATATAGCATCTGGGTACTTCTATCTATACAGCCAGATATAGCATCTGGGTACTTCTATCTATACAGCCAGATATAGCGGCTGGGTACTCCTATCTATACAGCAGATATAGCGGCTGGGTACTTCTATCTATACGGCCAGATATAGCATCTGGGTACTTCTATCTATACAGCCAGATATAGCATCTGGGTACTTCTATCTATACGGCCAGATATAGCATCTGGGTACTTCTATCTATACGGCCAGATATAGCATCTGGGTACTTCTATCTATACGGCCAGATATAGCGGCTGGGTACTCCTATCTATACGGCCAGATATAGCGGCTGGGTACTCCTATCTATACGGCCAGATATAGCGGCTGGGTACTCCTATCTATACAGCCAGATATAGCGGCTGGGTACTCCTATCTATACGGCAGATATAGCGGCTGGGTACTCCTATCTATACAGCCAGATATAGCGGCTGGGTACTCCTATCTATACAACCAGATATAGCGGCTGGGTACTCCTATCTATACAGCAGATATAGCGGCTGGGTACTCCTATCTATACAGCCAGATATAGCGGCTGGGTACTCCTATCTATACGGCAGATATAGCGGCTGGGTACTCATATCTATACAGCCAGATATGGCGGCTGGGTACTCCTATCTACACAGCAGATATGGCAGCTGGGTACTCCTATGTATATGGCCGCTGGGTATTCCTAACTGGACGGCTGGGTACTCCTATCTATACAGCAGATATAGCGGCTGGGTACTCCTATCTATACAGCCAGATATGGCAGCTGGGTACTCCTATCTATACGGCAGATATAGCGGCTGGGTACTCCTATCTATACGGCAGATATAGCGGCTGGGTACTCCTATCTATACGGCAGATATAGCGGCTGGGTACTCCTATCTATACAGCCAGATATGGCGGCTGGGTACTCCTATCTATACGGCAGATATGGCAGCTGGGTACTCCTATGTATATGGCCGCTGGGTATTCCTAACTGGACGGCTGGGTACTCCTATCTATACAGCCAGATATGGCGGCTGGGTACTCATAGAGAGATGTTTTATAGTACTCATATTCACAAAAATAAACTAAGGAAAACTGTGCAAAAAGTCTACATAAAGAGAATATAAATCTCCTGCCGTCACGTGTCCTCAGCCCCTGTGCAGACTTATGTGTCTACCTGGTTACAGACTACAACCAAATGGATCAGGAGACAATGGTCATATAGGAGCCATCCTAGATATGATTATTGGTAGCTGATCAGTCTCTACAACAGTGATACCTAACCTGTGGCTCTCAAGCTGTTGCAAAACTACAACTCCCAGCATGCACTGAATTACTTATTGAGTGTATGCATTAAATCAGTGATCCCCAACCTGTAGCTCTCCAGGTATTGCAAAACTAGAACTAGAAACCCCAGAATTACTTATGAGTGTATGCATTAAATCAGGGATGGGGAACCTCCAGCCTTCCTGCTGTTGCAAAACTACAACTCCCATCATGCCTGGACAGCCGAAGCTTTAGCTTCGGCTGTCCAGGCATGATGGGAATTGTAGTTTTGCAACAGCTGGAGGAGGGCCGAAGGTTCCCCATCCCTGCATTAAATCAGTGATTCCAAACCTAAGGGCCCTCCAGCTGTTGCAAAACTACAACTTCTATCATGCTATGATAAGTAAAGGTTGTCTGGGTATGCTGGGAGTTGTAGTTTTACATGAGCTGGAGAGCCACATGTAGCAGTACCCTGCTGTAGTAGTGGAAATGACATCATAGGGGCTTCTAAATCCGCCCACGTAAAAACGTGTTGAATGAGTTAATTCCGACACTGTAAGTATATAAAATATTCCTTAAATAATTAAAAAAAAAAAAAGCCTAAATATTTCACTACTTGGAACTGCCTAAAGGTGAAAGCATCTGTTCCTGGCTATACTTGCGGGATCTTGCTGGTATAATACCATTTTCCGCTCGGCGTCTTACAGCCGCGCTGGTGGCATTTCCATGGATGCCAGATAACAGAATTTACAAGTCATTGTGATAATATTAATGTGCTTAGTGCCCATTAGAGGAAACTTAATTAAAAATTGAATGGCGCAAGAGATACGGAAAAAAAAATCAGCGCTTCTAATTAGTCCAAGAAGGAAGCGAGTATTAGTAGTGGGGCGAGTATATACTGTCACGTATCCAGCCCCATTACTGCAGACAATGGCCGCTCCTCGCTCTGCAGCCCGGACTGTAAATGATGAGCGGGTGGAGGGAGCGTGCCTGTCAGCTGCTCATCCTTCACACCGGCAGCCCCTGGGGGAGGGGTGGGGGGCTTAATAACAAATATCACTCATATTACATTACAGGCAACAGGCTCTATTGCCATCAATGTCAGGCTTCTAAGACCCCCACTTCATCTCCAAAAAGGAGGATCAATCCACACAGGAAATGTAAATTACACACCAGCATGTTGGGGTAACCTAGGGGGGTGTTCACACAGTTTGTAAATTTCATTAAGTTTTGGCAAGTCACCATTTTTTTTTTCTTTCAAATCAACTGGTATCAGGAAGGGCAAGAGATTTGTAATTTACGTCTGTTTAAAAGACATTGGGCCACATGTATCATACTGCGAACGGATGATTTTCGGCGGAAAATGACGTATTTTTTTATACGCAAATGGCCGATCTGCAAATAAAATATTCGCAAATCGGCACTTTCCGCCGAGTACGCCAGGGGGGCAGAAAGGGGGCGTGTAGTGGCCGGAACGGAGGGCGCAGACACAGAGTCCGCGCGATTTAAAATCCGTTCTGCCCAAATATACGCCGAAAACCTACTGCAGTCCTCAGCTGGCGTAGGTTTTCGGCGGTGCGCACCGGCGCGCACGGGATTTAAGTAGAGGCAGTCCGCCTCTACATAAATCTCCGTAGCGCTGGAGCTGCGGGGGCATTTTTAAGTCCGGCGTAAAAAACGCCGGACTTAATAAATGCCCCCCAATGTCTTTTTAACAGACGTAAATTACAAATCTCTTGCCCTTCCTGATAAGTACTGGAAGACTGGAGATTTTTAAATAGAAGTAAATTACAAATCTATACAACTTTCTGAAACCAGTTGATTTTAAAGAAAAAGGGAGCACCCCTTTAAATTAACTTGGGGCTGTGACAGGGATCACTGTATGGCTGCGAGTACAGTGAAGCACATCTAAGGCTGGGTTCACACTATGTTTTTGCAATCCGTTTTTTCATCCGTTTTTTGCAAAAAAAACGGATGAAAATGGGATGGAAAAAACAGATGCATGTGTGTGCATCCGTTTTGATCCGTTTTTCCATTGAATTCCATAATTTAAAAAAATTATCCGATTCTTTTAACGGACACAAAAATTAGGTTGACTACGTTTTTGTGTACGTTAAAAAAACGGATCCGTTTCTTTTGATAATGGAATTCAATGGAAAAAACGGATCAAAACGGATGCACACACATGCAACGGATTGCAAAAACGTAGTGTGAACCCAGCCTAATGCAAGTAGCAAGGACCCACCAGTTTGCAGCACTGCCCCTATTTACTTGCATTAGGAGCGACAGCCTGCGATCTGGAATTTCTCCATGTGGACGCAGAAGGCTGTCAGCAGAAAAAAGCCGCCTGGTCCCTCTGGACTTCCCTTATATTACTTCCTTATGTTATCATAGGATAGATATAAGCCATCAATGTATGATTTGTGGGGGTCTGGTTCCAGAAGAAGCCGCAGTGACTTCATTACAATACGTCCCTCTCATTCACGCTGCTGTCCCTGGAACTGCAGAGACCTGGGATGAGCTGCAGTAACAGAACCGGCCACATACATCTGGGGGGAGCCATTACACAGAGTGATTATTAGCTGAACAGGACGAAACTGACCCTAGTTTTTGATGGAGTTTTTGTCGTGTTTGCGCCTCCTTTTCCTCCCCTTTAAATGATCTTGCGGCTTGGAGTCACTTGGTAAACTTTCCAGTCAATTATTACTCCACAATGTGAGCTGGGAGATTTGCAGTATCGCGCCACTCTGTCCTGTAGCCCTGAGCTTATCATGATTCATTGTGAAATGAATATAGAGATGATCAAGGCCGCAGCTTTGTGATTCCGCTGGTTTTATATGCTTGTTAGACGCCTAATTGGTGTCACTTTGGCTTAAAATTGCAGTTTAGCGGCTCTTACATTGAGTAAATTAGCAGACGACCCCTGGCATTTGGCGCCATCAGGGTGGGCAGAGCACGGAGCTTGATTGCTGATGCATACTAATGTGGAGCGGGCACAGGCTTCCTGCCGTGCAGACAATGTTATACGGGTCACTCCTGGGGCAGAGGGTGACGGACAATACACTGCCCATCTAGTTATCACCCACCACAGCCTAACCCATCCATTCTCATAAAATACTGGTACCTGCACATATGCTTTCAGTTGACATCATAGGAGCCAGTTAGTGGGTGTAGACTGGCTCCTATGATGTCTACCACGCACAGAAGGAAAACTCCTACTCCCCTGTATCTCTATAGCATACCCTCAGAGGTAGCAGCAGCATGGAGGGCATTACAGAGCAGTACTGGGCAGTCTAATCTCTCACCGTGCCCTTCCCTCTCCATAAACCTATATGGCAGCATGTAATCTAATCCCTCAGTGAGTTGTTAGTTTTTACAGGAGGGGGGGCCTAATAAGGGAGGATTTCCTAAATTCACTTGTACTACTGATTTATGCAAAATTTGTTGACATGACAGTAACCTGCATGCATACCCGCCTGAAGGGGGACCATGAGACCCCCATTCTCATCATTGGTGGGGGTCCTAGGAGTGATGTCCCACAGATAAGACTTATTAGCTATCTTGTGTCTAGTTAATAAATAACATTTCTAGGAAACCCCATTGAACCTTAGTGGACTCGGATCCTCTATACTTAGGATCAATGCAACGTTGTGGAATTGGAGTAGGTAGAAATGCACTATTATTAATATTATATCATTTATTTATTAAATGCATCGCTTTTGGCATATTTACCTTCATGGGAATTTAGAAAAATATTCCTATGCATCACCCGCATATCTCAGGATCCAGCCCTAATGGCCGAGGGGATAGGCCAGGTGCAAACACAACCTCTACATCCTAACAATCCTCATCTGACCCCGTCCTGGCAATGAATAATGTATATGTATACATCCTAGTGTCCTCAGGAGGTATTGATCGCTTCCTATATCCATTAGAAGCTGATCTAAACCCAACAAGCAGGAGACAGGAGGCTGCCGAACGTGACCATGAGTGTCACATAAGTGACAGGTTAGAAGCTTCTTCAGCTCAGGGCGGCTGTCCCTTGTATAACTACCATTGTTGGCATGCCCACAGTGCTGCAGAGCAATCTCCCCCCTTACATTTGCTTGTCAGCAGTCATCAGTGCTTAGTGTAACTCTTTCCTTGCTGTGCTGCTGCAGTTTCTCTCATTATGCTCTCATAGCACCTTGTAATGTCAGTGCATCAGTAACCCCTTCTCCCTCCACATGCCATCTTTACTATTGTACATATCATCCTGGCACAGTGACAACTTGTTTACTGCACCTTCACCAGGACTAAGGGTCCTATTCCACGGGCCGAGCAGGGCCCGATCAATGATGTAAACGAGCACTGATCTGCTAGATCGGCGCTCGTTTACTGGGCCTATTCCACGGCCTGACAATCGTTAGCGAGGGCTGCAGGGACATCGTTACTGATGTCCTTGCAGCCCTTGTTTCATACATTACCTGTCCAGGCGCAGGTCTTCTCCTTCTCCCGGTCCCGCATGGCAGCATCAGCTTCGGAGAGGCCTGACTGAACTGACAGTACGCTCAGCCAATCACTGGCCGCGGCGGTCCCGGCCAGTGATTGGCTAAGCGGTCTGTCAGCTCAGACAGGCCGCTCCGAATCTGATGCTGCCGCACGGGTCCGGGAGAAGGAGAAGACCTGCACCTGGACAGGTAATGTATGATGTTTGTGAAATCGCCGGTCGCCCGCCGCGCCCACTACTCCACGTAGCGATGCACAGGTGACGACCAATGATTTTAGGTTTGAACCTAAATGAACGATCAGCCGAAGACACAATGACACGACGTTCTCTCTATTTCACGGAGCGATAATCGGCCGAATCGGACCGATTATCGCTCCGTGGAATAGGCCCCTAAGTCATGGCATAGCAGAGAGGAGCATGTACTAATGACCAGAGAAGTAAGGGACAGAAAGAACACAGCATTACAAAGAAGCTACAATGTTGCAGACACAGCTAGTCAGGGACTTGTGTACATCAGCTGTCTCAGAAGGGAGGAGGAGGAGGGGGAGACAGAGAAAAGCTCACACACAGATTTTTGTGTCTTCAGCAGAAAGCAGCAGCTGAGAACTGGGGGAAGGAGACTGAATAGATAATAACAAGTATGGAAGGAATTGTTAGTCTCACCATGGGCAGCAGCATATAAAAGGTTATGTTTGAGTAGAATAGCCAGGTAAGAGTGTAATCAATATGCAAATATGTATTTTTAGTGCACTGGGGGAAAAACTACCATCCCCAATGCCCCGACCACCCACCCCTGGCCAGTCCGCCCTGTCTAATGAATATTAGCACAGTGGGTGGGCTGGGGGCAGTGCACTGAGGGTGGTAGTCCTGTCCCCAGAGCACTAAAGCTACATGTTTGCGTGTGGATTAAACTCTTAATATTGTGTAAACGGCACAGAGGATGAAGGTAAGAAACTTACCTTCATCCTCAGCATGCAGCAGGTGAGATTCTTCTAACCTGCTTATAGTTTCCCTTTAACACAGTCAATCACCGCTCTTCAAGGAGAAAATGTACCCAAAAATGATCATGTAAGAAAACCCTTCAGTCCACGAACTCTGACAACGTCTTAGAGACTGCCCACATGCCCAATGATGTTTATTAGAAAGCATCAGTCCATTCATTGCGGTGGTGGTGATCCCATCGCTTTGACATTTCATTTCTTCCTAAGGAAAGGCCATTGCCTTGTATATTTTAGATTCGGTATATGATGGAATTGCTCAAAGGCTAAAAATACCAGAAACACAACAATTACTGATTCCCGTCTTCTGGTGAACAAGTAACCTCTGTGCAAAACTAATAAGGTCTAGATGCAATGAGCGTGGAAGGAGCTGAGCCCTCCATCTCTGGGGTCTCCCGGAGCCTGTAGCTCTGCTATCTGGAGTTATCGGCACTTATATTTTTATGGGGGAAATGTCATCCTCCTCCTGAAGGAAGCATTACAGCTCCAGACTTCCTGTAATAAACCCCTAACAAGTAAATATTTCATCTCTTCCTTAATTTGTTTCCTGCGTTAATGTAACCCAGACCCGTCCGTGGCGATGGTGAAGCTTCTGTGTCACCGCTGACCTTGAAGGCGATGCTCGGGGTCTGCAGCTCCATGGCGGCGCAAGTTGAACATAACAAGGAAAAATGATGATGACATGTCGCCAAACACACGTGTTAATGAAGGCCATAAATAGCTGAAGACATGCAGATTGCGCCTTTACACATTGTGCTGCGTGGATCATGCTGGGAGGTGGAGGATCTTATGGCGTCAATGGGAAATGTGTGACAATGAGTGAACGGCAGAGGTATGCGGAGGTGGCTGCAGATGGAGGACCCCCACCTTAGAAGAGAAGCCGGTGACAATGCACGTTCATCTATACAATATCCCAGTCTAGATCTATTAATAATCCCTGTGCTTACTAGCTCTGGTAGCTCAGTCCCTGGGTCTCATCACTCCATAGGACAATGGTTCTCCATCATAGTTGTCCCTGCAGATCCTGCCTCTTGTGTACGAGTGCATGTCGCCATTCTCTATCTATGTCCAATTTAAAGGACACCTCTGGATCGCCTCTTTACTTGACCAATAAGGTTGTGTAGCATTAATAGTTCTGACTTTTTCCTCCTTGTTCTCTTTGTTTATTGCCTGCCCTGACCTACTGCCTATGACATGTATTAATAAATCCTGCCTGCCCTGACCGTCACTTGGTTGATGATGTTTCCTGACCACTTTACCACATTTGGACATGTGTTATCGGGTCTTCTGAGTTCACTTGTTCTGACTAAAAGAATTATAAAAAAAAAAAAAAAAACAATAAATAAAAGAGACTAATAAGGAAAAGCCAGAACTAGTAAACTCAGAAAACAGGATAACCCATGAGCAAATGCGGTACTGTAGTCGGAAAACATAGTCAACCAAGCAAAGGTCAGGGCAGGCGGGATTTATTACTGAAGTTAACAAAGAAGATGATGGGGAAAAAGACTGCGGGTACTAATACACAAAGAGATTATAGGCCGTACTTGGCTAATTACCGATAATCATTTTGTGTAATAGCTTTTGCAGTCAGCCGACATGCAGAATGTCAGCTGATCATCGCCTTTCTGCATGAACCAAAATTCCGATAACGATAGCGACGGTCTGCTGGCCATTGCTCCATGTAATAGGAGTGGCAGAAGCACTATCTTCCATGGGCCACTTGGACTATCTAAAGATAGTTCAGGCAGCCCCCCCCAGCTCGTTGTCAGTGCATGTAATAGCAGGGAACAAGGAGCAAGTGTACTCTGACATGGCTGGCACGCGCTTGCTCCTAAATATCGGGCCTTCTAATACGACCCTAAGTAAACTCAGAAGACACAAGAACACATGACCAAATGTAATACTGTAGTAAGAAAACAAAGTCATCTAAGCCAAGGTCAGGGCAGGCTCACATGTGAGGGGCTCTCGCTCCCCATCTTTCTGATCCGGGTCGTCCATCTCTGTTATTCTGATAGTTCTGACCTTAGCTCGGTAGGCCATGTTTTCTCAGTACAGTACCACATTTGGACAAGTGTTATTACATCTTCTGAGTTTACTTAGTTTTTTCCTGATTATCCTCTTTACTTATTGCCTGCCCTGACCTACTGCCTGTTACCTGTATTGATTATTTCTGCCTGCCCTGACCTACTGCCTGTTACCTGTATTGATTATTTCTGCCTGCCCTGACCTAATGCCTGTTACCTGTATTGATGAATCCTGCCTGCTCAAACCTTAGCAGGGTTGCTTATGTTTCATGACTACAGAACCACATTTGGACAAGTGTTATTGAGTATTATGTTGGTATTATGTAGTGATCTAGGGGTATCCTTTAGCGATATCCAGATCTGTAGACAGCAGCGGGGTAAGTCTGGTCCATGACAATATGTTCTTGAATTACACAAAATGCTACTCTTACCCAAAGTACTTCTGAACCAGACCTGTGTGTCATTTGGGGGGAACATCTAGTTATTGATTATCTCAGTGACATGTGAGCCTATTACATGGCGCCCGCTACGTGAAATTAATCATCCGGATGGTGGCGGGAGCTCTGGTGACGAGAGAGAAGTAACACATCAACAATCAGGACAAATCACTAAGGACTGAAAGAGATAAGATAATATTTCTGTCAGCCGTGGATTTAAGGCTTGTTTCATTTCACGCAGCACAAAATAAATGGAAGTATTACTGCTTGAAGGCCATGGGAACATGACTTCACATTACATGAATGGACATCATTTCTCAAGACAGAAAAACTCCTCTGCGGGCCAAGTCTGGCTGATGCAGCGGCCGAGATTACAGGGAACTTCTCGGCTTCTTCCACCATCGGCAAGGTGCGGAGGAACAAGCAATGGAGAGATTCTTTGCATGTACATAAAAACAGCATTGATCTGTTCTCAGAAGCGTCTCTCAGAAATCACTTCTGGCCGTGGATGGAGACAAACAAGGCCTTCGATTTTCACCAGCGACTGATTGTTCAGTTGCGAAGGCTTTTTCTCGGACGGACGCTATTACGAACGACGAGACACTCTTCATCCTTTCATCGCATTGGCCTAACAATGACTGCTTGAAGTAATGTGAAAATGAAAGCGACGCCATTATCGGGGGAAATTTAAAGGAAAGGTCAGGACAGGGGCCGTCACTGCGGCCTGGTAACGCCATCGTGGGGGGAATTCAATTAGTGTCACGAGTTATGGATGGTTCTCGGTTAAGAAAAGTTCAATTGTGGAAGATGTAATACAATAACATGCAGATAACACGCAACATATATAACGTTTAACACATCGATGTGACAGCGAGAACAGAGGAGCCTCTCGTCCCAAGTGAAGCCGAGCTTAAAGGGCGTCTGAGGCGACATCTGTAACTGGAGCACATACTGAAATAATCAAGTCATGATGGGAGAAGAGGGACCGTCATGGCGGCTGAGGAGGCAGAAACAATGATACAATGGCCACAGGACATTTACTGGCAATCTGGACCCAGACAGAGCGGTCTACATCAGAGCACCCACATCCCACTAAGGGTGGGCTAAAATAAAAACACCCTGACCCGGGTAACATCACTCAGAAGACCACATCTAGCCATACACATACGCTGACAGCCATCGCTCCTCATACATGGGAACCGGCCACAATTATTGGCTGCTTAAAGCCGCAACTCCGGGTGCTGACTACAATGATTAATGGACATAGGCTCTTACAGCCGCAATCAGTACTACACCTGGGACCCCCATCAATCATGAGAACGAGGGTCCTATGTCATCTGTTTAGATGAATCAGTAGATGACCATATCCAGTCCAGTGCCACTTCATTCAATGCCTATGGGACTGACATAAAAAAACAAAAAAAAAAAACAAAACATAACTTACTGATTGAAATTTCTGCTGATGCTGAATTTAGGAGTCCAGTGGGAGGAGTTACTTAATGGTTAACAGCTATCCCAGTATCAATACATACAATAGCTGTCAGTCACTTACTACAGCTGCCAGCAGGACTCCAGAACAAGAGATACTAAATGAAGTCCTGGGTAATTTTGATCTCAGGAGTCCAGTGGGAGGAGTTATATATTGATTGTCAGTAGGAAGGAACATGCATCAGACTCCTAGGTCCAGAATAAGAATTTGAAGTTCCTGCTAATTTATTTACTTTTTAGTCCAGTGGGAGGACATACATATTGATTGACAGCTATGTCAGTATCGATGTGTATATAGATAAGAGTCCAGTGGGCGGTCCTACTCAGTGACTGACAGCTAAGTCCAGAATGAGAATTATTGAGTGAAATTCCTGATAATTCTAAACATGGGATTGTCCAATGGGGAGGAGTTAATTAATAACTAATGGATGTGAGTCCCTGTTTAGAACCACCCACAAGACTCCTAGGCCCAGGAAGAGCAGACAAATAAATGATGAGATATCCTGAATCTTTTTCCCACAAGCTCAGCTCTTCCCTTTCTATAACATGATGTTGGAGACAATATAAGGAATGATAGTGGCCAATGGCTATCCGTGGCTATAAGTATCTCAGCATTACTCACGCCAACGTAGCCAAGCATACTAAACTAACATCAAGTGACCAAGCGATGAAGCAACAAACCGAGAGAAGTGTAATCCTAGCTGACATGTCCGTGTATATGACTAATGTCAGCAACACTTAACCACACAACAACGTAAAGAGCAATAAAAACACACACACACAGCTATAAAATAAGGAGAAAGGAAATCCCACCCAACGCACTGGGCCTGGCCAGGCGCCAATCTCACTCTCCGCTCAGATAGAATACGATAAAGAAAGATTTATACTGTACGCAATTGTCTCTATATGGTGAAATTCTCCAGTCTGCTCCATATAAAACGTGTCATAAACCATCTTACTTTACTGCCTGCTGCAGTATTATAGGAGGTTTCTTCAGGATAACGACAAGACCAACAAAGACAAAAAGATTTGGCCGCCATGGTGGAAAATCGTTCTGATTGTAGAAGAAATGATAATAGGGCGATTGTGGCTGATAGTAAGGATATGGGCACAGTGCATTTTCTTCAGGTTTCTGATGGAATTGTGGCATTTTTGACCAGGAGGGGGTAGATCGGTGCCCCTCCGTGGGGTAGATCGGTGCCCCCCAACCAATGTGCACCAAATCGTCTCATTAGCAAATTAAATAAACTGCTAATACACCGAAAATGGCACTAAGGATGAAAGTAAGAAACTTACCTTCATCCTCAGCGCCTTGTGCTCTATAGGGACACAGATTTTTCTAACCTGCTGATGGTTTCACTTTAAAGCCCTTTCATATGAGATGATTAGGCATTCAAAGGAACATTTATTCCCGACAATAAGCCCCTGTAAAGGGACCGGCGATCAGCCCACAAACAAGAAATTGGTAGTAAAATAATTATTATTGGCCACACGTTGCCTGATGTAAACAGGAGATGTGTAAGTGATAATGATGAGGTTTAAAGGGGTACTCCGGGAGGGTTTTTTTTACTATGGGAAGGGGGTGAATGAAAGCAATAACGTCCACTTACCTCCCCGGCTCTATCGCTGGGTCCCACATCGCGCTGTTCTGGTCTATCGTCCGCTTTCTGGTCTATGACGCAGCTTAAGACGTGATGTTTCAAGCCCGCTCAGCCATTCAGCGGCTGTAGCGTGGTCCCCCCTCTGCGGCTGAATGGCTAAGTGGACTTGAAACGTCACCAGGAAGCATCTGTGTACCGGAGACCAGAACAGCGTGATGCTAGACCCAGCACTTGAACCAGGGAGGTAAGTGGATGTTGTTGCTTTCATCCACCCCCTCCACAGCCATAGTGAAGAAGAAAAAAAAGCCTGAGGTACCATTTTAAATGGCCACACAAACAATCAAGCTGTCAGTCATGCGACCCAGCCTCTCAATCAACCGAGCCATCAAAATGCTCTGTAAATAAGCATCCTGCCTGCCACCCAATATTACAGATCTAAAATCTATGGGTCCATAATTGCACCCCCATGAAAGTCTATAGGCAAATGCACCCAATGGAGGATGCCATGGTCCATGCATTTGCCCTGACTGCAAAGAATAAAGCCCTGAACTTGTATGGTCTGTGTTAAAATCTGAGCTTAGGGTAAATGCACAGACCCTGGCAATCCACACTTGTGTCTATCTGCCCATAGACGTTCATGGGTCTACAATCATGGGAAAGAGGCCTTAGGCTCTGCTTAATTTTGTGTGTCAGGATTTATATGGATCATTTACTAATGTGAACAGCGCTTAAAGCATAATAAATATTTGTTAAAATGACAGTGTCGTACATGGACCAGTGCAATCGTGGTAAGAAAATCCAACTTTCAATGCTTAAAGGGGTGCTCCAGCATGGGGGCACTTTTTTGGGGGGACCGGGGAGGAGGTGGCTGAAATAAAAGACGTCCACTTACCTCCCCGGTTCCAGCGGCGGGTCCCGCATCACGGCGCTCCGGTCCCCGGCCGCTTCCGGGTGTCTGATGCCGGCCGAGACGCTACGTCTCAGGGCCGCTCAGCCACTCAGTGAAGGAGGCGGGATCCGAGTGGACTTCAAATGGATCCCGCCTCCTTCACTGAGTGGCTGAGCGGACCTGAGACGTCACGTCTCGGGCCCACGTCAGACACACGGAAGCGGCCGGGAACCGGGCACCGGAGCGCAGTGATGCGGGACCCGCCGCTGGAAACGGGGAGGTAAGTGGACGTCTTTTATTTCAGCCACCTCCTCCTCCTCCTCCCCAAAAAAAAGTGCCCCCACGCTGGAGCACCCCTTTAATGTGCATGACTAGAAATTCAGTTGACTCAACCCCAACTTGTGATTGTCCAATCTCTCGGCCAGCGCATGCGGGAGGTTGTAGTTCTGGAACAGCTTGACAGCCGCAGATTGATTGCCTCTGATCTAATGTATAGTTTCTTAGCACATCCCAACCTAACAAGCCGGATGGTATTCTGGAGCTTTGCCTCCATGTAACACAATTAGACCCAGATCTTGTAGAAGAAATGTAATAGCATAAAGAATGTTCTGTGCGAGGGCTGGAGCCCATCCAGGGGCCTAGAGAGAAAGCACACGTTGGCGGACATATTGACTGCGTTACTGCCGTGCACCACACAGGCAGCAGATGAAAGTGGTGACAAATTATATTAACTAACTTCATTTCCCAACAATTTACCCCAAAATATTTATTTTCACTTCCAAGGAGGAGGATTCGCTAATGCCGAATGTATGGAAGAGATCCCAAATATCCAAATAGGGTTTCATGCAAACTCTCGGCTTGGAATCTAGTTCAATGGCTGCGACTTTTATTGATGTGGCTTCCAGATTATCCTGCCTGTACTTTCCAGAACTCATTGCCCTTTAGCTGCTGCCAAACTACAATTCCCATCATGCCTGGACAGCCGAAGGCAAAAGCTGGAGGGCGGAGGTTCCTCATCCCTTACTATCAATGTAAGATGGGGAAAACCAATGCACACATCCGTAACGTGGATGTTTTTCTGACTCTTCAATGTCCGGATCCCTGCACCAGTACATATTAACAGCCGCCGCCTCCTCCTTGTATTATGTGACTTGAGATCGGCATTACAAGCCAACGCGTTTCCCTAGATAGCGAGTTTGATTAAGCTCCAGCATTTCGCCACATCTGAAGCCAAACCTCTGCCCTGTAATAGCATTGCCTTCAGGTAATCCATCAATGGGATTTATAAGGAAAGCTGGAAGGTTTCTGCCAATCCTTACACCCAAACAGGAAAAAAAACAAGACGGATTCTTTAATTGGACTCTGGAAAGTGGCAAATACCCAACGTAATCGCAGAAACTGTGCAGACCTTATAGTCTCCATTCTCAATCCTTATATTTAGAGGGTTTAAAGTACTTAAAGGGGTTTTCTGGCTTTTTGCAAATTGACTGAGGGCAGGGAATTAGAGGACATAGAGAAAACTCTTCTCACTCCTCCACTCTCTCCACGTCTGGTGCTGCAACCACTTCAGAGAAGCAAAAGCTACAGCCCGAAAAAGAACTAATTTATTATTTGGGGCCAAAATACAAGACAGAATACAGGTGTATTCTTGCATGTAAACAGCCATAAAAGGACCCAATGCCTAAAGCAAATGTACTAGTTCAATCCACCTATTAAAGCGAATGTACCATTGGTTAATTGCTTTTTTTTTTTTTACAGCATCCGATCGGCATCGGTACGGGGATCCTGGGCCAGTGATCCTTTTTGGAAACACTGCCAGGTTCCTGTGCTTGGCAACAGTTCTATGGCCGTGCAAAAGCCTGGCTCTATGCACTGGGGACGGGCTCGTCGCTGCCAGTTGGACCATATCCCCTACCCTCTGTGACGCAGTCCATAGATTCTAATAGAGCTGTGTCACAGAGGGGATATGATCCCACTGGGGGTGGCGAGCCCGT
The DNA here is from genome assembly GCF_027789765.1 of Dendropsophus ebraccatus. NCBI lineage: Eukaryota > Metazoa > Chordata > Amphibia > Anura > Hylidae > Dendropsophus > Dendropsophus ebraccatus. Next base: position 7,875,034 of record NC_091457.1, on the reverse strand, counting down.
CCACAGTGCATAGAGCCAGCCGGTGCACAGCCAAAGAACTGTCACCAAGCCCGGGAACCGGGCGGCGTTTCAAAAATAGGACCGCACCACAGGGATCCATATGCAAATGAGGTCGCTTGTGCTCTAGAGGTGGGCCTGGTTGCCCACAGTGTACCAATAACCCCTCCCCTGGGAGGCATAGCCAGGCCAGGTCTTGACTTGATTCAGAAGGTGACATATCACTTCTTTGGGTGTATTTCGCTAGAGAAATCACATAAAAGTCATTAGGGCTTTGAATTTCCGCTCCAATTCCACGCCTATTCTGCCAGATCTGAAGAGGAGAAAATTTCAAGCATAAACTTTCCTCCTCAAATCCTCGCCTATTCCTTAGTGTGAACATACCCTTACAACTGTAATATTTTAATATATGAGAAGAAAGCACCAATTTCCTAAGAGAGCCAACTGGGAAAAATATGGTGGTTGTGGGACTAAACAGCATCCCAAAAATGGCCTAAAAGCGGGTTTATGCACATAGTCTATATGGTCTTCTTATCTCACCATAATGGGTTGGTTCAGCCCACTATGAGCTAGGTCATTGCTAAGTCTTCCAGTGTGCAATAGACATGTCTGATCTGTACGGCATGGACCCCCACAGTAACACACTGTGTACTTCTGAAGGAGGCAAAGTCTATGTAGAAACCTGGTCCGCATAAGTGCACATCCCATATTTATTACGAATTGGCCTTCAGGCAAATACATCCAAGGCCAGAGTCTGGAATGGGTCCAATATTGTCCACATTTGTATACAGACCCTGATGTGCCTGAGGGATCCTGGTTGTATGGAGCTGCTAAGCACCACAGCTTTACTAGCGCACACACATCACTAAGCATCCCACCTAATAGTCATCTCTATCTAAATCTGTGCGCTGGTCAGATGTTGCTCGCCATTTGCCCGTCTTTATTAATTAGACTTGTTTTGTGTCGGCGAGGGAAACACCAGAGCACGAAGAGTCATTAACATCAAAGTTACACATATCATTATAACTGGGATGAATCCCAGTGACAGAGGGAAGATGAATGGCAGCAAAGCATGACCAATTGATTCCCTCCCAGCTGCCACAGGAGCAGGCGCCCCCTTATTACATGTGTACCGGGCACCCTGTGTCGGCAGCAGATGGGACGCGGCGGGGTCTTTGTTTTGCAGGGTGAAGCGAGGAAATAATTAATTGCATATTAATTTTCTATACTAGGGCAATTAAACCGAGCTGGGGGCAAAAGGTGGCAAATATTTACCATTAAGTCCTTATTAGGGGTCCCAGAATGAGCCTGCCGCTCCTCCTGATCGATCTCTATTCAGAGGGGGGAGGACCGGATGATCTGACAGCTTTACAGTCAATAAATCAGCCCCGCAGCATCCAAGGTTTCCTAAATATTATGAATGTGTGAGCCGGGAACAGATGTAACCAATCACTATGTACAATGTGATAGAACTCACTGATACACTGTAACAAACCAGCTCAGCAACGTAATGTGTAATCCAATATGTAAACTAGGCAATCCAGACAGTGCACATTACAGCCTCTAATCCCTTCTGGTGAGCCGCCCCGAGGTCGGGCATCATTACGGTGTACACAGCGGGGCCCAGGAGGACAGGCACACGACAGATGCCGTATACAGATCATAAACCTTCACCCATTGTCTCCCTCCGGATGAGACAATGATAGCCCGCTTCATGCAAAATCCTCATCTCTGATCAATAACATAAGGCCGGCGATTGTTAATGACAGCTAATCCCATTCATCTGTCATCTCCAATGCCCAGAGACATGGAGACCCTGGCTATATATATATATATATATATATATATATATACAGGACAAATCCAATCAACTCATTTACATTTATTACCCAAACACATTGTGTAACAATGCAGCACGTGGACGCTTCCCAGTCGCTTACTGGTCTGCAGTCTATTGGAACCAGTCACTGTCTATTGTGACCATCAGGGCTATAGGGAAGACTCTGCCAGGACAGGACAATAGAGACTGTTGTGGTAACAATGTCTCCTGCAATAGGGGAACACAATGCAATGAACTCGGTAAGGTCAACTGAGTACATTATCACATATAAGAGACAGATGATACCATAAAAAGAGAGAGAGAGAGAGAGAGAGAGAGAGAGAGAGAGAGAGAGATACAAACTGCAGATGTAATGGTGTGTGCATCTATTTACATTGAGTAACACAGTATAAAACTAGCAGTGTATACAGTCCATGGGATGTCACGCTTGCCCTCTCACCGGGCACAGCACATGGTAGACACAAGAGACGCTGGAGTATATCCCATCTCCATGAAGCATGCCGGTCCTGGGTTGTCAAACCATCAGATGTGCAAGTGTGTGACCAATATTACTGAAGAGAATATATTACTAGTGAAGCAGCCGAGTGATATTAATCTGCATAGAAAGCGATGGATCCTGCACACTCACCCAACTACATTATCCATCCTGCAGCAGAACAAAAGTGGGATTAGAATCAGGATCAGTCCTTGTTATTTCCCACTGGGGTCCCCCGGCTCAGGAGTCCATGACGGCCAGGAAAACTGCAACCCCGCAGTATAAAGGGCCCCCAAGTTCTCAGGCACAGATGGAATTATGCCACAGTGTGTCTACATACAATGTGTCTATATACAATGTGTCCATATACAATGCATCCATATACAATGTGTCCATATACAATGCGTCCATATACAATGCGTCCATATACAATGCATATGCATCCATATACAATGTATCCATATACAATGCGTCCATATACCAAGTACTCAACACCAGTCTGGACCACTTGTATAGGTAACTCTGTGGCGCTGAATCTGACCACAGCATTGGTTTTACTAAATGGGCTTTACCCCACCCCACACTGCTACACATTTATTGATCAGGTATAACCTACTAAAAATCACAGGTAAGCGCAGACCCTGGTGTTATATAGACCCATAGAGTGCACAGATACCAATAATCACACGTAATGCAGAGAAAACATTGCTGTATGATATTCTGTGATGTGGAAACTTCCAGGAGTTGTCAGCATGCTTAGACATAAGCTTTACAGCAGCCACATTGGCCACAGGAACGTGGAGTCTCAAGGTGACTCACTGACTTTTATGAAAGAGTGTTATGGGCATGCTCTGTGACTTGTGCAGTGGTTATTTTACATTAAGAGGAGGTGAGCTGTGTCCATCACCTACTGACTTCCATAGTAGAAGGTTGCAGCTGTGACCTTTGCAGAGTGTAGAAAGGAAGAGGAGGCTGGCATCAACAACTGACTTCTATTAGAGAGTAGTGTGGGCATGCCCGATGAGCTGTACAAATGCCAGTGTGTAAGGGAGAAAGCAAGATGTTCACCACCTTACTTCTATAGGAGTGTTGTGAGCATGCTCCATAACCTGTGTATATTCCGCTGTATAGCGAGGTGGAGGACAGGAGCTGTATCCATCACCCTCTGACTTCTAAAGGAAAGCATCACAGACATACCATGTAAAGACATCACTGTGCATGGAAGGAAAAGAAGTCAGCCATGTCCATCACCTACTGAAAGACTGTTTCGGGCATGCTCTGTGACCTGCAAAGATGTCAATATGCCTGAGGGGGAGAAGGGCAGCTGTGACCATCACCTATTCCCGTGTGTGATCCTGCCTGTGTTAATAAGGAGGAAGTGATTTATAGAAAACAGGAAGTGTCAGCTTTTTATTAGGCTTAGTGGTAAGACTGAGAACTGCAGGATTCCCAATTGATAATGACATAGAAAATAAATAAAAAAACACTAAACATTCTTGAAAATTGTTAAACATACAAAGGTTAAATGATCATTTGCTGACTCCACATTCCCCTCAATATATTGCTTCATCAGTCCCAGCTTTATATGGAGCGACGGGAGATTGATTTTTCCCTGACAACCAATGTCCGGTTATTGCTGATCACTGCACTTTTCCGGTGAAGACCGGGTCACTTTTTTTCTAACAATCTTGCTTTGCCCTACTAACCCACATGCAGACAAAGCCAGGGACATCATGTATCCACACTCCTTTACCAGATAAACGCATAAAGACCATGGGGACACATGACAGACAGAAGAGAGAGTAATGAGACATCCCTGGTGCACAGGTTAGCAGCGGCAGGCGCTAGCAGGTTACAATCTGAGGGGTGTCCAGTATCTCAGAATTTGGCAATACTTATTTTAACACCCAAAAAATCAGAATCATATAAAATTTGGACAAAATCGTGGACAATCCCCAACGTCCCATCCTATTACTCACCCTTTTCTGATCCTCCAGCCCATGTGCCACCGGCCTCCTCCGCTGGTGCTGCTTGGATTCTGGAACAGGATCCATCTCCTGATTATTTGTATTCCTTAATTTTCCTCAGAAACTCCAGGAAACATCCAGACATATTCCTTCAGAGCTGCGCTCTGCCATCAGACCATCCAGCCAGATATTCCACTACAGCGCTACTACAAGCCATTCCCAAGACGCCAAAATGTTTCCTTAAAGTCTTAGCAAAATTCATTTCTACAATCCCACCACATTTGTACGATCCAGAATTTGACCATTGCCGCCATATCCGTTGTGTTATTCACCCGCCATCCACCATGTCTAATCCGGAAATCCTAAACCAGAGACCAGGCTATGCTAAGGAATCCGTAGGAGACGCCGACCTTACATCCAGAATGAGGGAGAGACGTTACCTAGGAATAGCGAACCTGCAAAGAATACAGAATGCACAGAATAATACAAGATAAAGTGAAGGAAAGTTGTGAACATTTTTCATCTACATTGCATGTCAATTTCTCACCGCTGTTCACTACTGTCAGCGAATGGGAAGATCAAGAAAAATAACTCCTTTACAGCCCCCTAACAAGGTCTGCCACAATGTATCCAGGGTAGACAATCCATACTGATACATTGTAACAAACTATCATTCTGCTTCATTCTTCTTAGCATCAATGCTAAGGATATAATGCAGGGACGTAGAACATGCCCCCCCCCCCAAGTGTTGCAAAACTACAATTCCCATCATGCTTGGACAGTCGGGTTTTGCAACAGTTAGAGGGCTGCAGGTTCCCTATCTGATATAGTGTCTTAGTTTACAGCACTGCTGCAAGGCAGAGGGGTCATCTCCACCTCCACAGCACCATCTGTTATCGCTGACCCCCAGATGTTGTATCCTGTATACAATGCTGTATACATTACTGCAATCTGTATATTAAGCATTGACTGGTCAGTTGTGTACTAATCCTACAAGTATTTAAAGGGACATCATACATTGGGATTGACCATTGGGACCCCCTTATATAATCCAAAGCAAAGAGTCCCTAAGTAAAGGAGCCTCCTGCTGCTCTGGCTTGTCTTTCTATGTATTCTATGGATGGTCCTTACAAGAACGATTCTGGACTATGACAACGACCTGCATCCCAATGGTGACCCCCATTAGAGCCCGTCTTGGAGGTGAAGTGGCAGCGGTGGTATGGCCACCTCTAGAGGAGACATCTGTTCTTCCAGACCTCCTCTGCATATAAATTGTAGAAACCCTTGAACCTCTCTGCATCCGGACGGGGGTTGAGCGGTGCGGCTGCTGGAGGCTCGGCTTCTGCCGCACTCCATTATTTCCCATTCGTCAGTAAATACACACAATATGGTCACAAAAGGAGCAGTGAACGGGGTCTATTCATGAGGAATCAACGGGGGCCACAAGCAGAGATCAGGCTGGTATTAATAGGGGAGAACGGTGAGTTTACAAACAATGAGCGGCGGCACCGTACGTGGCAGGAACAGCGGCAATTAGCAAAGTAATTACCGGCAATTACCTCAATGACTCAATGTAATTAGACTGGAGTAAGAAGAGCGGGGAGAGGGCGGAAAACTGACGGATAGAGGGGATGCTGCAGGGAAGAGGGGGGCACCCCACTGTCCTGCAACGGGAACCCCGCTAGTGACATCACAGAACTGACGGATAGAGGGGACGCTGCAGGGAAGAGGGGGGCACCCCACTGTCCTGCAACGGGAACCCTGCTAGTGACATCACAGAACTGACAGATAGAGGGGACGCTGCAGGGAAGAGGGCGGCACCGCACTGTCCTGTAACGGGAACCCCGCTAGTGACATCACAGAACTGACAGAAATAACCGGCTGTGGGGATAGAGGGGACGCTGCAGGGAGGAGGGGGGCACCTTACTGTCCTGTAACGGGAACCCTGCTAGGACATCACAGAACTGACGGATAGAGGGGACGCTGCAGGGAGGAGGGGGGCACCGCACTGTCCTGTAACGGGAACCCCGCTAGTGACATCACAGAACTGACAGATAGAGGGGACGCTGCAGGGAGGAGGGGGGCACCCCACTGTCCTGTAACGGGAACCCCGCTAGTGACATCACAGAACTGACGGAAATAACCGGCTGTGGGGATAGAGGGGACACTGCAGGGAGGAGGGGGGCACCCCACTGTCCTGTAACGGGAACCCTGCTAGTGACATCACAGAACTGACGGAAATAACCGGCTGCTGAGAGGATGGGGGCACCGCACTGTCCTGTAACGGGAACCCCGCTAGTGACATAACAGAACTGACGGATAGAGGGGATGCTGCAGGAAGGAGGGGGGCACCGCACTGTCCTGTAACGGGAACCCCACTAGTGACATCACAGAACTGACGGAAATAACCAGCTGTGGGGATAGAGGGGACGCTGCAGGGAGGAGGGGGCACCCCACTGTCCTGTAACGGGAACCCCGCTAGTGACATCACAGAACTGACGGAAATAACCGGCTGTGGGGATAGAGACGACGCTGCAGGGAGGAGGGGGCACCCCACTGTCCTGTAACGGGAACCCCGCTAGTGACATCACAGAACTGACAGAAATAACCGGCTGCAGAGAGGATGGGGGCACCCTACTGTCCTGCAATGGGAACCCCGCTAGTGACATCACAGAATTGACGGAAATAACCGGCTGTGGGGATAGAGGGGACACTGCAGGGAGGAGGGGGGCACCTTACTGTCCTGTAACGGGAACCCTGCTAGGACATCACAGAACTAATGGGATTCCTTATACATGTGCTGTCAGGGAATGATGGGAGTTGTAGTTCCCAACACCTGGAGAGCCAGAGGTTGGGGAGCCATATAATGTGCAGCTTATAAGTGACATGGGGGACCCCAAAAATATCACATATATGGTAATGTAACTATCTTACTGTGCGGTATTATACAGATGTGATAGAGGATACTGTATGTATACAGTAGATGTGACATAGGGTCCTATATGTACCCAGCAGATGTGATATAGGGTTCTGTGTGTATACAGCAGATGTGATATAGGGTCCTGTATGTATACAGTATATAAGATATAGATGCTGTGGCTGCAGAGGTTTGTGGTCCTGTATGTATACATTATATAACATAATCTATAGGTTTAGGGTCCTGTATGTATACAGTATATAACATAATCTATAGGTTTGGGGTCCTGTATGTATACAGTATATAACATAATCTATAGGTTTGGGGTCCTGTATGTATACAGTATATAACAATCTATAGGTTTGGGGTCCTGTATGTATACAGTATATAACCTAATCTATAGGTTTGGGGTCCTGTATGTATACAGTATATAACATAATCTATAGGTTTGGGGTCCTGTATGTATACAGTATATAACAATCTATAGGTTTGGGGTCCTGTATGTATACAGTATATAACATAATCTATAGGTTTGGGGTCCTGTATGTATACAGTATATAACAATCTATAGGTTTGGGGTCCTGTATGTATACCGTATATAACATAATCTATAGGTTTGGGGTCCTGTATGTATACAGTATATAACAATCTATAGGTTTGGGGTCCTATATGTATACCGTATATAACATAATCTATAGGTTTGGGGTCCTGTATGTATACAGTATATAACCTAATCTATAGGTTTGGGGTCCTGTATGTATACAGTATATAACCTAATCTATAGGTTTGGGGTCCTGTATGTATACAGTATATAACATAATCTATAGGTTTGGGGTCCTGTATGTATACCGTATATAACAATCTATAGGTTTGGGGTCCTGTATGTATACAGTATATAACAATCTATAGGTTTGGGGTCCTATATGTATACCGTATATAACATAATCTATAGGTTTGGGGTCCTGTATGTATACAGTATATAACATAATCTATAGGTTTGGGGTCCTGTATGTATACAGTATATAACAATCTATAGGTTTGGGGTCCTGTATGTATACAGTATATAACATAATCTATAGGTTTGGGGTCCTGTATGTATACAGTATATAACCTAATCTATAGGTTTGGGGTCCTGTATGTATACAGTATATAACAATCTATAGGTTTGGGGTCCTGTATGTATACAGTATATAACATAATCTATAGGTTTGGGGTCCTGTATGTATACAGTATATAACCTAATCTATAGGTTTGGGGTCCTGTATGTATACAGTATATAACATAATCTATAGGTTTGGGGTCCTATATGTATACAGTATATAACAATCTATAGTTTGGGGTCCTGTATGTATACCGTATATAACATAATCTATAGGTTTGGGGTCCTGTATGTATACCGTATATAACATAATCCATAGGTTTGGGGTCCTGTATGTATACCGTATATAACAATCTATAGTTTGGGGTCCTGTATGTATACAGTATATAACCTAATCTATAGGTTTGGGGTCCTGTATGTATACAGTATATAACATAATCTATAGGTTTGGGGTCCTGTATGTATACCGTATATAACATAATCTATAGGTTTGGGGTCCTGTATGTATACCGTATATAACATAATCTATAGGTTTGGGGTCCTGTATGTATACCGTATATAACATAATCTATAGGTTTGGGGTCCTGTATGTATACAGTATATAACAATCTATAGGTTTGGGGTCCTGTATGTATACCGTATATAACATAATCTATAGGTTTGGGGTCCTGTATGTATACCGTATATAACATAATCTATAGGTTTGGGGTCCTGTATGTATACAGTATATAACAATCTATAGGTTTGGGGTCCTGTATGTATACCGTATATAACAATCTATAGGTTTGGGGTCCTGTATGTATACCGTATATAACCTAATCTATAGGTTTGGGGTCCTGTATGTATACCGTATATAACCTAATCTATAGGTTTGGGGTCCTGTATGTATACCGTATATAACATAATATTTAGGTCCCCCATGTACCGGGCGCTGCTGCTGCTGCTGACATGTCCCGTTAGTCTCGCAGTAAGTTGAGGAGATGGAGGGCTCTCACCTGTGTCTTCCGGTGCCGGGGGATGATGAGGGTTGTGCTCCGCTGTGAGGAGACGGAGGGCTCTCCGGGATGATGAGGGTTGTGCTCCGGTTGGCTCTCCGGGATGATGAGGGTTGTGCTCCGGTTGGCTCTCCGGGATGATGAGGGTTGTGCTCCGGTTGGGTCTCCGGGATGATGAGGGTTATGCTCCGGTTGGCTCTCCGGGATGATGAGGGTTGTGCTCCGGTTATGCTCCGGTGTGAGGAGAACACAGCAGTCCGTAGTGAGCGGCGTGCAGCCCCAGTCCTCCTCCTCCGCCCATCCCCCGCTCCTCCTCCCCGGTAACCCTCCACACCGCGACCCCGTACCCCTCCGTCTACTTCTCACACACAACTTCCCCGTCCGGTGCCGTAACGTGACCCGGGAGCAGGACACCCGCGCGGCCCGTACCCCGCCAGCTCCGGGCATCACCGACCCCCGTTACCTGGGCAACCCCGTCACCGCCTCCCTAACTCCCGCCTGTGCCTGCGCCTCTCCGCCAATCAAACGGCAAGGTGTGGTCACGTGGTGAAATCCCAGCCAATGGGCGCGCTGAGCGCGGAGCATCCCTCACAGTGTTCTGCGCTTGGTCCCTGAGCGGGACGGTGTGAGGAGGGACGGGGCCCCGGCTCCTGGCGCTATGAGGGGCCCCTCTGTACTGTCTCTACTAACAAAACTAACTTTACTTCACCTCATGCTTTACCTCACCCGATAGAGTGGATAAATATCAGGGGCCACAATGTCCTGGAGGACCCAATGTACCGTGTTAAGAGCTGTGATTGCTGTCAGTCACTGGAAACAGTCAGCAATGGAGGTCTATCATAAATACCGGGACAAATTAACGCACTGTGTGTAAAATGCCGAAAACTGGAGTGACCCCAATGAAAGTTATGGAGTACACTGTGCACAGCTGCTCTTAAAGGGACCACGTCACTTATCTCCACTTATTAGAGAGGCGCACCGTCCATATACCAGACTTCCAGATCTCCTGTATACATATATATATACTCCTGTTACTGTGGTGTAGTGGAGTGCGGACTTGCTGACACCGGGTTGCCATGGATACGTCCCACAATGGACAAACACAATGCACTATTACAATTATTAGAACTTGGGACGTATCCATGGCAACCCAGGCTGCAATCTCTACAGCAGGGGTAGGGAACCTTGGCTCTCCAGCTGTTTGCAAAACTACAACCCACATCATAATGGGAGTTGTAGTTCTGCAACAACTGAAGCGCCAAGATTCCCTACCCCTGCTGTAGAGATTGCAGCGTACTGCTTTTATGGCATGATGGGAGTTGTAGTTCTGCAACAGCTGGAGAGCCAAGGTTCCCTACCCCTGCTGTAGAGATTGCAGCGTACTGCTATTATGGCATGATGGGAGTTGTAGTTCTGCAACAGCTGGAGAGCCAAGGTTCCCTACCCCTGCTGTAGAGATTGCAGCGTACTGCTATTATGGCATGATGGGAGTTGTAGTTCTGCAACAGCTGGAGAGCCAAGATTCCCTACCCCTGCTGTAGAGATTGCAGCGTACTGCTATTATGGCATGATGGGAGTTGTAGTTCTGCAACAGCCATGGAGTCTCATATTGGGAACACCAGTTCCTTTTGATCCCATTACCCCTGCGACCCTCCCATCCCTTCCCTTGATATTCCATCAGCCAATAATGTATATAGGCGATAGTCCTGGGTACTGTGTCACTAGTAGTACATCATAGTCACTATTATCTGGAGAATGCACTAGTTTGGTTTCCATACTGTGTGTAATAGACTCTCAGTTTATTTGCACATAAACTCAGTGATACAATGATGGGTGTTCTTACCTAATCCTTCAATATTTTACTCAGCCCAGGTCCTTGTAGCCTTGAATGCAGCAGCATAGTGTCAGAACTATTAGAATATCTGCCACAGACTACATAGGGTGATAGATTCCAGATACTGTGATGTAGAAACATGCTCCTCCAGCTCCCTCTAGTGGTGAATAGAGAACTGCAGGGGATGCTGCTAGATGCAATTCGGTTAATTTTTTTTTTTAGTTTATTAAAAACGACATAAATTACAAGAATTTTTATAGTGTGGAATTTAGAAGGAATTTTTCTGTCGTTTTTTTTTTAATTATATAGAGAAGGTTATAGGGGGGAAAAAAAACTAGAAAAAAACACCAGAGTGTGTTGCGCGCACTTAAAAATAAATATAAATATATATATATATATATATATATATATATATATATATATATATATATACTACAAAAATTCCATAAACTTCAGTATTTCACTTTAGACTTTAAATTAACATCTGGCTTCAGCATTTTTGGCCAAAATTGATGTGTGTGATTTCCGCTTTACAGCCACAACACCTGGAGCCTGTATTCCTACAGAAATAAACACATTGTGGCCATAGATATACAATAGCTGTCAGATGAAGACTACCTCAGCCAACAGCTATCTCTTCCAATAACCCCCCATACACATGCATACTCACGGCGTGAGTGGCCCAGAGAGCCCATTTGCACATAATTTTTTCGCAAAACATGCGTTTGCACATAGATTTATGCACAATTGGTCCCTCTGCGCCAGAAAACGGCAGGTGCGCCACTTAATAAATGTCCCCCCAATGTGTATGCTCAGCTCTGGATCACTATTATGGTCAACTCCGAATCACTATTATAGACAGTTCTGGATCACTATTATGGTCAGTTCTGGATCACTATTATGGGAAGCTTTGGATCACTATTATGGGAAGCTTTGGATCACTATTAAAGGAAGCTCTGGATCACTATTATAGGAAGCTTTGGATCACTATTATAGGAAGCTTTGGATCACTATTAAAGGAAGCTCTGGATCACTATTATAGGAAGCTTTGGATCACTATTATAGGAAGCTTTGGATCACTATTAAAGGAAGCTTTGGATCACTATTATAGGAAGCTTTGGATCACTATTAAAGGAAGCTTTGGATCACTATTAAAGGAAGCTCTGGATCACTATTATAGGAAGCTTTGGATCACTATTATAGGAAGCTTTGGATCACTATTAAAGGAAGCTTTGGATCACTATTATGGGAAGCTTTGGATCACTATTATAGGAAGCTTTGGATCACTATTATGGTCAGATCTGGATCACTATTATGGTCAGCTCTGGATCACTATTATAGACAGCTTTGGATCACTATTATAGGAAGCTTTGGATCACTATTATAGGCAGTTCTGGATCACTATTATGGTCAGCTCTGGATCACACTATGGTCATCTCTTGATCACTATTATAGTGAGCTCTGGATCAATGTCATGGTCAGTTCTGGATCACTATTATGGTCAGCTCTGGATCACTATTATAGTGAGCCCTGGATCACTGTCATGGTCAGTTCTGGATCACTATTATGGTCAGCTCTGGATCACTATTATGGTCAGTTCTGGATAACTATTATGGTCAGCTTTGGATCACTATTATGGTCCGTTCTGGATCACTATCATGGTCAGTTCTGGATCACTATGGTCAGTTCTGGATCACTATGGTCAGCTCTGGATCACTATTATGGGCAGCTCTGGATCACTATTATCGTCAGTTCTGGATAACTATTATGTTCAGCTTTGGATCACTATCATGGTCCGTTCTGGATCACTATAATGGTCAGTTCTGGATCACTATGGTAAGCTCTAGATACCTATTATGGTCAGCTCTGGATCACTATTATGGTCAGCTTCAGAATCCTATGAATTGCTGAGTTGTAACATCTTGCTTATTTGCCTTTTTGTCTCTTTTCTTTACCCAAATACCAGGAAGGAACCTAAATGGGATCATTGGTATCCAGACCGGTCTGCATGTGGATGCTCTTTGTGTAGTCAAAATAAGAAATGGATCTAAGACGAGTGGAGTCTGGAATCACCATAGCCATCACAAGTCCTGACAACCAGTAAGCAGCATAATAATAACAACTCATATCCATAGTGCACAACTCCCAATAGTGGTATGGATACTCCTTATACTGATCGGCAGGGGGTACAGCAGACTCGCAAGGGCAGTGTGGCACAACCTGCAACCCTCTAGCTGTTCCAAAACTTCTTATCTTGGACGGCCAAAGGATTTGCAGGCATGATAGGAATTGTAGTTTTGCAACAGCTGGAGGGTCGCAGGTTGTGCAACACTGCTGTAAGGTGTATGACGGTCTCTTAACTCCTGGCCTAACAACAAGTCCAATGACTGAAAGTGAAAGCCTCATAGAGATCACTCAGATTGGTCCAGGTTGGGTCCGTAGACCCAAGGCCAGGTCATAAGTCCATAATCACACCTGCCGTGTTTTTCATTTCATTTATTTATTTTCACATCTGACTGTGCCCCAGAAAACTGCGCTGTACCTACAGTAGCGTCTTTCTTCCAGGAGATATAAATACCCTAACAAGTCAATAAAGACAATTGAATCATACAATCACATTGATTCGCGTGGCACAGTTTCCACAGGATCAGATTTCCCCGGGATCACTGTAACAATTAGATTATAAAAAGGAGAAACAGCCTAAAAATAGAGGTGAACAATGGCGCTGTGCCGTCCCTGGATTGTCTTTAATTAAAGCTTTCAGACTGCCCCTTATCTGTAATCTGATTCTGTCTGGTGAGCAGAGCATTGTGAATGGCTCGCCTTCCCTAGTGTCTCCTATATGAGAGTTTCCGCGCTGTTTCCCCTATTACACAAGCGATCAGAAAATACAGAAGCTGGGGCATAGACAGAATTAAAGAGGGACAGTGCCAAATCCAGAATAGGGCCTATGCTGATGCCCATTTATGCCATCAAATCCTCCATGGCACAACAACCTATGCCCCTTTCATCTCCCCAAATATTAATCTAGGGGTCTTATTACAGGTTCAGCTATAGAGGCCTGAATAGTACATACAACCTAGGATGATCTCTAGGACCTTCCAATAATTTAATTGCAGCTGAATGCATCCACTTCATTGTAGCATTAGAGGTTTTGGGCAGCCACTTATCTCCCAATTGAAAAACATGCACTGTAAGTGAGCGCCACTCTGCTGTACACGACTCAATATTCTTGCACGAGGGTTGTGTTAGCGATTTCCGTGCTTTTAACATAGAAAGTAATAAGGTTTATACTTACCTCTCCATGCTCCCCTGGTGTCCTGCTTCCTTTTTCCTGCGTTCCCTGCTCCCTGCAGCTGCAACTGACACTTCTGGCCCCATCTCTTCAGTGACAGGCTGCATAGCTAATCACTGACTGAGAGGGAAGAGCACGGCCAGTGATTGGTTGAGCGGCATTTCACTGAAGAGATGGAGCAAGGGGGCATTCACACATCTGCAAATTTGCAGATGTTGCGAATGGGAAACCGTAACATCCGTAATGTTACAGTGCCGCTGCGATTCAAATTTTCCCACTGCCAGCATGATACTGACATATAATGCCGGGTGGGGAACAAATGCATTACATTCCTTCCCCATCAATGTGAATGCCCCCTTAGTGGCGGCTGCAGGGAGCAGGGAACGCAGGTAAAAGGCAGCAAGACACAGGAAGCATGGAGAGGTAAGTATAAATGTTATTCTTTTAATTTATTCTTTTATTAGTCATCAGCCATCGGCCATACATCACTATTACATGTAGCCATGTGCTGTCGACGACCAATGATTTTTAAACTTGCCTTATTCATCCCATTTTCTTAGCTGCAATGCAGTGTGATCCACCCAGCCCTCATATTGGAGAACAGCTATCTGTTCGGTCTGTGCTGGCCACATCCTCAGGGATTTCAGCTAATTTTGGTTGCACAACATCAAAATTGGGCAATTTATCTGCAATTTTCCATTGTGCATTTATTTTGGATTTGATATTTGACAGGACAACAATCATCCAAATTTCCGACATGTTGCAAGCTTGACCAGCCGCATGTGACTTGCAATCCGGTTTATATTTGCAAAGTTGCTTGCAACCTGTGACCTGTGAAAATCCAGTATGTTTAGATTGTGTGGCTGTCATGGCTTGTCACATGCTGCAATGCTAAAATGTCACACAACCAAAGATGCCACCAATGTCGTCACGTAGCTCTGCCCTACATGATAATTGTTCCTGATCACTAGGATCCTGTCTTCTATTTTCCACATTCCAGTTTCTGCAGCCTCAGTACTCCTGGGCGGGGGTGGAGGGGGGCGCTCCTTGGTCCCTCAGGTCACATCAATTCTGACTTCTCAGCAGTTCATTATGGCAGCCACTGATCTCATCAACAGGACCAAGTGTAAACTTCTTAATGTCTTTATCCTATGGGATTTACATGCTGCAATGACATCTGTATGACACTATGAATGAGAGCCAGGAGGCCACCATACATATTAGACAGTTAGCCAGTGAAACAATCATATCCCTCCATAGGTTTCCATCAGCATCTCAGTATGGTCCATGCAATGCACCATGGGCTATAGAAGCAGGCCCTATGGCAATGACATGGCTGAGATAATTCCACTAATGTGATTGTATTACAGCCCAGTGTGATACAGCATCATCACTAATGTATCTCTATGGGGTAACACACACAAAACTTCATGTAACATTGATACATTGTAAGAGAAGCCAAAGCTTTGGCTGAACGATATATAAAGCCGCAGGATGGGAAACATGGGTGTATGGTATGCAATCCATAGATCCAGCCTTAAAGGGGTTATCTAGCATTAGAAAAACATGGCCACTTTCTTCCTGAGACAGCAGCGCTCTTGTCTCCAGTCTTATTCTCTTCAATGGAAGAGTGGTGCTGTCTCTGGAAGAAAGTAGCCATGTTTTTCTGATGCTGGATAACCCCTTTAACTCAGTCATGCTTTAGGTTGCAGGGATTTTTTTATTTGTAGTTCGTGTGACTGTCGCAGGTCAGATGACTGTCAGATGAGAGATATTTGTTTTACTACTTTGATATTTCAAGTACACAACAGATCTCATTGTTATCCCCGGGATAAGGACCTCATTGACCTTTCACATTAACATCTTATGCAACATTGTAGCTGAACCGAACATAACCTCTGCTTTATAATATTATGTATCAATGCAACAGCCCGGGGTCAGTACTCTAGTAGGGGAAATTGCCAGAGAGATGGGGAGACAGTTATCTGGGGGGGGGGAGGCTGCAGCACTAGTGACACAGACAGCTTCCCCAATGTAGTGTCTATTCTAATGGTAACATGTAATATATAGACATCAGGGGAGGCTGCAGCACTAGCGACACAGACAGCTTCCCCAATGTAGTGTCTATTCTAATGGTAACATGTAATATATAGACATCAGAGGAGGCTGCAGCACTAGTGACACAGACAGCTTCCCCAATGTAATGTCTATTCTAATGGTAACATGTAATATATAGACATCAGGGGAGGCTGCAGCACTAGTGACACAGACAGCTTCCCCAATGTAGTGTCTATTCTAATGGTAACATGTTATATATAGACATCAGGGAAGGCTGCAGCACTAGTGACACAGACAGCTCCCCCAGTTTAATGTCTATTCTAATGGTAATATGTATTATATAGACATCAGGGGAGGCTGCAGCACTAGCAACACAGACAGCTTCCCCAATGTAATGTCTATTCTAATGGTAACGTGTAATATATAGACATCAGGGGAGACTACAGCACTAGTGACACAGACAGCTTCCCCCAGTGTAATGTCTATTCTAATGGTAACATGTAATATATAGACATCAGGGGAGGCTGCAGCACTAGCAACACAGACAGCTTTCCCAATGTAATGTCTATTCTAATGGTAACGTGTAATATATAGACATCAGGGGAGACTACAGCACTAGTGACACGGACAGCTTCCCCCAGTGTAATGTCTATTCTAATGGTAACATGTAATATATAGACATCAGGGGAGGCTGCAGCACTAGTGACACGGACAGCTTCCCCCAGTGTAATGTCTATTCTAATGGTAACATGTAATATATAGACATCAGAGGAGGCTGCAGTACTAGTGGTGGGGGACATTTTATAAAACGCTGCCAGGTTCCCGCCATCTGCACCAGTTTCTGATATGCAAATTGGGCTGCTCTATGCACTGGAGGTACCCCCAGTGCCCCAGTGTACCGATATTCCCTCCCTTCTATGACATGGCCAAACTTGGTTCTGATGGTGGCGCATCACAGAGGGGAGGGGATATACATACACTCTAGGCCCACCTCCAGTGCATAGAGCGGCCAAATTTGCATATCAGACACCGACGCAGATGGTGGGAACCCAGCAGCGGTTTAAAAAAGGGACCACACCACTGGGGTATACACGCCAGCACCAAGAAGGTATTATGAAGATAAAACATCATTAATCTAAGTGGTACATTTGCTCTAATTTGTATATATTGTTTCCAGCATGAAACTGCAGAGCCTTGAGGAGCGGCACCAGTTTTGTGGTTGTGCCATTTCTGTGCCACATTCTACACATCAATGAGGAGACGTCGGAGCCCCTTGATATAGAATATGAGCTCCCTGTTTGCTCGCAGCGCCGCTCACTAATCTGAAGTATCAGTTGCCATGGTAACCATACTACTCCAACACTCCGGATACATTGAGTCTAGTTGTAATAGGAATACAAAACACAACCTGGTCCCCCCCTCACATTTGTTATTCTGTTTATCTGAACACAATGCTTTCAAGAGCATCAATGATTTTTTACCTTTTAAGCTTAAAAAAACAAAAACAAAACTTATATTTATGAACTAGTTTTATGGCCAAGAAAAGTTGCTATTTCTTGTACAAGCTTCATTTATTTTTCAATATTTTCAATGTTTTTAAAACATGTTTTACTTTACAGGAGGGCCAGTGACATGGTAAATCAGTCACGGGAGGAGGCCACAGCTAACGTACGCCACAGAGAAGGTAAGAATCCGCACCTTCTCCATGGTGTATGCCAGGGGTGCAGAATATATATATATATATATATATATATATATATATATATGGTGTTCCACTATGTGTTTTTCTTTTCTTCTTACACCTTGGTTAAAGTGTATCTCTCTAGTGTTAGGTTAAGACTGTTCCTTAATCCAACCACTAGATGTCACACTCTCACAGCACAGCTGCAGCTAACACTAGGTCTAGCTACACACACACACACTCACACACACACACACACACTCACACACTCACACACTCACACACTCACACACTCTCCTTTATAGTACCTACTTCCCTTTAGTTTTTAATTAGTTAGTGTCTGGCTACAGGCCAAGCAGGACCTGTACATAGTTGTTCCTACAGCTAGCTACCCAACCTCTATCGGTTGCTAGACAAGACCTCTTTGATAACCGGAGACAAGTGAGTCTTCACCCTTGTCTATGACGTGGATCCTACTTACTAAAACAAGACAGTCCACCACCTTGGAGAAAAGGGACGGATTATTCAATACTGCACCTGCAGTACAGCACAGTGCCAGCAAGCCACTCTCTACTGACAAGACGCTCAGCTTTGTAGGAATGACACTACAAGCTAGCTCCACCCAGAGCAGAGACCTGGGACTCGTACTACCCCAGTAGGATGGAAACCCAACACTGTGGGGCAGAAGGCAGTTAGGGGAGATAACTGGGACTCATCCATACATGAGTACAAGGATTACTTCAAACACTTCACCACATCCCGGCAGAGTACCTAGTACATTAGGCAGGGGCCCTCCTATCCGGTCCCTGACACCTGTTATTGTTTTTTCAATCAACTCACCTATCTACCTGTTTGAGTATTGTATTAATTATTTTTTAACTAAGAACCTGAGCGCTGTAACGGTTTTGCACTAGGAAACCTTTTTCAAGTAAAGTTTGAAAGTTGTTTAAAGTGGGACCCTGTCATCTCTGCCACCACACTTGCAACTATACCTCACACCTTACCTTAGTCCTAACCAGTGGCGGTCTTTGGCACCAAGCACCCCAAGCGATCGCTTGGGGCCCCCAACATCCAAGGGGGTCCCCGCTCTTGTGCTCAAGATGGCTGGACAGGGCCGCTGCCCCGCTCGCTGCTGCCATCTGAACTGTAACTATGAGCACTCGTAATGAGCTCTCATAGTTACATGCAGCAGCACTGACAGGGCGGGAGACATTGGCTCCCTTCCTGTCAGTCACTCTTGTGGCTGCAGAAAGTGTTTTCCCTGCGGTCACAAGTGGCCCCTTTGTCCTTGTGGTTCCGTCGCTCCAGTGACATCACTGGAGCATCGGCGCCAGGACAAGGGGAGTGCGGCCTCTTGTGACCGCAGGGAAAACCCTTCCTGAGGCCACAAGAGTGAAGAGAAGAGGAGACGCCCGGACCCAGGTGAATATAAGTGTTTGTTTTATTGTGTTATATACTATATGGGAGGGGGAGCACACAGGGGTCTGTTTAACTGGGGGAGCGCACATCGGGGGTCTATATAAATGGGGGGAGCACACAGGGGGCTATATAACAGGTGGAGCACACAGGGGGAGCTATATATAACTGGGGGAGCACACAGGGGGGCTATAGACTACTGGGGCTTCACAGAGGGGTCTATATACTACTGGTGAGGCACACAGGTGGTCTATATACTGCTGGGGGCAGCACACAGGGGGTCTATATATAACTGGGGGAGCACACAGGGGTCTGTATACTACTGGGGCATCACACAAGGGGTCTATATAATACTGGTGGGGCGCACAGGGGGTCTATATACTACTGGGGGAACCACACAGAGGGTTTATATACAACTGGAGGAGCACACAGGAGGTCTATATCCAAGTGGGGAAGCACACAGGGGGGCTAAATACCCCTGAGGGAGCACACAGGGGGGCTATATACTAGTGGGGGAGCACACAGGGGGTATATACAACTGGGGGCAGCACACAGGGGGTCTATATACAACTGTGGCAGCACACAGGAGGTCTATATACTTCTGGGGGAGCACACGGGGGGGGCTATATATAACTGGGGGAACACACAGGGGTCTATATACTACTGGGGGAAGCACACAAGGGGTATATACTACTGGGGAGCAGGACACAAGGGGTATATAATACTGGGGGCAGCACACTAGGAGTATATATTACTGGTGGTAGTGCACAAGGGGTATATACTAGTGGGGGCAGCACACAGCAGTCTATTGTTGTGGAGCGCGTGTTGAGGGGGGGGGAGCTAGACATAACTTCGCCTGGGGCCCCAGAAATGCCAAGACCGCCCCTGGTCCTAACCAAGGTCCGGTTGCCGCATGTTCGGGGTGGGTGTTACCACTCATGGCCACCGTGACAAGTAGTCTCTTAAACACCAGAACCCACCAGCAGGCCCAACATCAGTTCCAGCATCCCGGGACACGGCATATAGACTATAGTAAACTACAGACTATATACACTAGCTCATAGCCCATCGTGCACTAATAGATATCTATTCAGCACACTTTGCATTAGGGCCGGTGAATGAAACACTGATATTAATAATTCCCCCCAATGTGTGTAACATATGCATAAAATATATCACAGTATTAATAATGAATGCCTTTATGTAAAAATGTCGAGGCCATTTATTTCACATATGGAAAGGTCCAGTGAATAGAAAGTCCAGTAATACGATGACAGTCGAGGGGTTAATCACCATTGGCCAGTCACAGTCATATTCACACCGTCGCCTGCGCTTTGCCATAGTGCATAACTCGACTTGATATGGAAAATGGTTAACGTTAATATTCCCTTGTTCTTATGTAAGTAAACTTCTCCGGAATTCATTGATAGTGTCGACTCTGATCAGATTCAACATGACACCTTGAGCACCGTAAATAATTAACTCCCGGGAACAGGGAAATACAAGAAATTATTCACCTCCGCTGTGAACATGTCTGGAATACATTATAACCAATCAGCGAGATATTAGAATGCAGAACATTATGCTTCACCAATACAACAACCTCAGTTCATTACACAGGACAATATGTAGGGAGGATCCTGTATCTGGGAGCTGATTCCCATTGTTTGCATTATATTATACGCATTACTGCTCATGCATTTACTTGTACAATAGCTGATGAAGGGTTACCATTGTATTAGTTACTTAGTCATCATTAGGAAAAAGTTCCCGTCTTGTTTTGACCTGGAAGACATTGGTTGGAAGTTATAAAGACACCTACCTGCTAGTGCCATAGACTTTACCTGAATGTAGATATCTGACAACTAGCATGACCTCTCATACAGCTAGTTTGCTTGTCATCTAGTCAGCCAGGTCATTCTTCACTTCAGGGGGGTCAAACCAATGTGCTGCCTAAGGAATACAAAAAGACGCCACCCCCACCCCCTCTGGGCCTCCCTATAAGACCCCCTCTGGATCTTAAAATAGTGGATAGGCCACTTCTCTGCTCCAATACAACAGTTATGCCTTCTCTGTGCCTCATATAGCATATAGGCCCTTTCTGTACTCGAATATAGGAGTAAGGGTCCCGTCTGTGTCCTCATATAGTGGTTAGGCCACCTCTGTGTTCCCATATAGCAGTTAGGCCCACTCTGCGCCCTCATATAGTGGTTAGGCCACCTCTGTGTTCCCATATAGCAGTTAGGCCCACTCTGTGCCCTCATATAGTGGTTAGGCCACCTCTGTGTTCCCATATAGCAGTTAGGCCCACTCTGCGCCCTCATATAGTGGTTAGGCCACCTCTGTGTTCCCATATAGCAGTTAGGCCCACTCTGTGCCCTCATATAGTGGTTAGGCCACCTCTGTGTTCCCATATAGCAGTTAGGCCCACTCTGTGCCCTCATATAGTGGTAAGCCACCTCTGTGTTCCCATATAGCAGTTAGGCCCACTCTGCGCCCTCATATAGTGGTTAGGCCACCTCTGTGTTCCCATATAGCAGTTAGGCCCACTCTGTGCCCTCATATAGTGGTTAGGCCACCTCTGTGTTCTCATATAGTAGTTAGGCCCACTCTGTGCGCTTATATAGTGGTTACCAGGGGCGTAGCTAGGATTCATGGGGCCCCATAGCAAAAGAAAAGAAAAAAATCTGTCAGATAATCTGTTTGTGTAATAGGGCCCTAAGTGACCCAATATTCTCTTACATGCTTCAACACATAAAAAAAAAAAGTTAAAAGGAAGACAAGAAGATCTCTGCTTCACTGCTCGTGCACTGATAACCCCTGACCTCTGCATGGAGCTCTGCTTATTTTCCTACTTAGAAAACAGAGGTCAAGGGTTATCAGAACAGTGAAGCAGAGACCATACCCATATAGTGGGTACCCATATAGCTCCTCTCTCCTCACACAACGCTGCATCATTTAACTATAATTGCTCCCTACAAGCAGCACCCAGTGGCCGAATGGGCCCTGGTTTGCCAGGTGTTGATACCAGCTTTATAGCCCTCATGGCAAAAGTGCCCCTGCCTTCAGTCTTCTGGCCGTTGAACAACTACAATTCTTATTATACCTGGACAGCCAAAGCATAATGGGAATTGTAGTTTTGCAACAGCTGGAGGGATGCAGGTTCTCCACCACTAACCTAAAGATGCAGCAATCCCATCGTACTGAATACATGAACCGCTAATTGTTTATGTACCAGGCTGGGAAAAAAAAAATGCATCATGCGCCAATATTATTTAATGACAAAATGAGTGGAACACGGGGGCGACATATTCTCACACTAATATACATGGTCATACATCACCCTGTCACTAATGCAAATCGTTCCCTTCCAGTAGAGGCTGATTTCTGGCCCCACAGAATCCATCAATGTTTCTGTTACAGGCCGGAGCCATTGATGGAGTAGTGCTGAATGGCTTTTGTGCCAGAGGGCACCGGCTCACTGCCCATTCCTGCCTGGAAAATAATTAAAGTACAAAACATAATTCAAGCCCCGATTATTCATGTAGAGAACATGAGAGGCCGTGTCAGGAGCTTGCAATCAATGCCGCCACCGCCGCTCATGTTCATTACAATTATTGTCTGGTGTAAATTATCAATTTGTCAGCTGTAGAAAACATACACAGCACGCGGGAGGCTACAGACAGCGGGAATAATGGCGGCATCAGCTCCTGAGGGTGAAGACTGTAATTTGTTAGTATCTATGAGATTAGCAGCAAGTATTCATAATTATTATAATTTTATATTGTGGGGTAAATTTACTGATATTAGGCTGAATTAAGCCGTCACGTTATAACTGGCTGATATAATATTCTCACCCAGAACCAGTTTAAAGGGGAAAATCCATACTTCCCAATATTTTTTTTTATTTTTATTTTTTTGTTAAAGGGGTAAGTTTTTGGGTAAAAAAAAAAATGTATATTTTAAACCAAATGGTGTCAGAAAGTTATATAGATTTGTAATTTACTTCTGTTAAAAAATCTCCAGTCTTCCAGTACTTATTAGCTGCTGTATGCCCTGCAGGAAATGGTAAGTTTTCTATAGGCATTTGATACTTGATGCTTTGGACAGTGCTCTGGAAGAAGAGGCGCTCTATGTTACCACTCGGGTTAAAGGGGTTTTCTGGCATTCTTGGTATGTTCTTGGTATTTATTGCAGTACAAGAAGGAGCTCCCATATTTGTGTTCTCCGTATGTGCGTATACATGTTATCATTGATGTAAGTGGTGACAGAGGAGATATGCCAGGATCAGAATCCCCCCTCACATTTCTGGTCTGTAGCCATACTACCTCAGCTATTGCTATTTTCCTGCACAGCATTAAAGCCATCATCTCTTCTACTTTGATGATTGTTTGGGTGTGATTTATTTCTCCTGACCCCCCATACACATGCACACTCAGTTCTGCTGAGCAGGCACACGTTCTTAATGGCAAGTAGGGAAATAGCATTTCTGTCTAGAATTTCCAGTCTCTTCTGCCTTTCCTAAGTTCCTCTGTCCTCTCCAAATCCTTCTCTCTCTCTCTCTCCTTCCAGTCTCCTCTGCTCTCCTCCAGACTCCTTATCCCCTCCAGACCCCTCTGCCCCCATCCAGGCTCTTCTTTTCCATACTTGTCTCTTTACCTCCTGGTCCCTCTGTCCTTTCAGACTCCTTTGTCCCCTCTAGATTACTCTGTTCCTTCCAGATCCCTCTGCCCCCTCTAGATTATTCCTTCCAGACTCATCTGTCCCCTTCCAGGCTTATCTGTCTCTTCCATATCTCTCTGCCCCTCCTACTGAATGCTCTGTCTCCTTCCAGACTCCTCTGTCTCTTCCATACCCCTCTGCCCACCTACTGAATGCTCTGTCTCCTTCCAGACTCCTCTGTCTCTTCCATACCCCTCTGCCCACCTACTGAATGCTCTGTCTCCTTCCAGACTCCTCTGTCCCCCTCCAGACTTCTCTGTCTCTTCCATACCCCTCTGTCCACCTACTGAATGCTCTGTCTCCTTCCAGACTCCTCTGTCCCCATCCAGACTTCTTTGTCTCTTTCATACCTCTCTGCCCACCCACTAAATGCTCTGTCTCCATCCAGTCTCCTCTGGCCTCCTGCAGACTCTTTTGTCCCCCCCCCCCCCTTTTCCTCTGACAATCTCCAGAATTCCCCTGCCCCTTCAAGTCTCCTCTGTCCTCTTTAAGATTCCATTGTCACCCATCAGACCCCTCTAGCTCCTTCCAGACTCCTCTGTTCTCTTCCAGACTTGTTTGGCACCCCACCCACCCCACATGGCTCATCCAGGGGTGCACGGCCATATTTAGAAGGGGACGAAGCACTAAAACCAGCTCTGCACCTGCCTCATTCACAGGATATTGGTGGTCCCAGAGGTTGGCTCCCCAGCAGTCATAAAATCATGGCACACCCTGCCACTATGCCATCACTTTCTAAAACAATACAATCCTATTGATTTTCCCCAGTAGATATCTCCAATCTGATCAATCATCCATGGCTTTTGTGCCTGTGGCCAATCCATGCAGATGTGGGTAGCCTTGCCCCAGGCACAGGTGGGCCCGCTCTCACTCTCTTTGAAGGTGTGTTCACAATAAAGGTAATGGGGGCGGGGGGGATGGGCCGGGTCCCAGTGACCACTGACTGACTGTTCATTCTCCTGGTTTCTCCTACATTTGTTCCTCAGGTGAAATCCCCAGCAGAGGTGTATGGAGAAGCCGCTCCCCGTCTCTAGGTGTTCACTAGTATCTTTTAGGCCATAGTCACACATTACATTTTGTGCCTTTTTGAGATATAACTTGAGCGGTAGTTCACAAAAAAAAAAAAAAGTTTTTTTTGTTAAATATCGATTTCCAATAAACTCAATAGAAAAACAGCTGGTGATTCCCATTCAATGAAACTTTACGACCAATTATTTTGCAGCCGTAAATTTAAGTGCATGGTCTGTTGTTTTTAAGTGTCTTTTTGTTCCATTAACAGATGGTTTGCAAACAAAAGACTTTGTTGTCGTTGTTGTTGTGAGGCAGCCTCAGAGATATAAGTCACCTCTGAGCTGATTTTAACTACACTTCCTTTGCACAATGGCGCACTCCTTTCCAATCCTTGGTGAGCATAGCATAAAGTGGGAAGATTCACCAAATTTTTGTGCAACCAAGGGCTAAATTCTGCAGCCTTTCCCCGGTCTTACATCCCTCTCCTATATGGACACGACATGTAACACATGTTTCTCCAAGTTGATTTACCACTGCTATTCAAAAAGAACAGTGAACACAAGGTCGCCCCTCATCTCTGCCACTCAAATCAGTATCTGGAGGGATGTCGAATACAGCGTTCAGCCCCATAGAAATGAACGGAGCAGAAGGGCACATGGATGACCGCCACTCCTCATTGCAGGAATGGGGGGGCTCTGGACCAACAGTCTAGTAAGCAGCAGGGTCCCAGCATTAAGGGGGTTGTTCAAGTGTCTGCAAGTGCCAGAGATTTGTATATTATTTCTATTAAAAAATGTCCAGTCTTCCAGTACTTATCAGCTGCTGTATGTCCTGCAGGAAGTGGTTTATTTTCTCCAGTCTGACACAATGCTCTCTGCTGCCACCTCTGTCCATGTCAGGAACTGTTCAGAGCAGTAGAAAACCCCATAGAAAACCTCTCCTGCTCTGGACAGTTCCTGACATAGCCAGAGGTGGCAGCAGAGAACACTGTGTCAGACTGGAGAAAATACACTACTTCCTGTAGAACATACAGTAGCTGATAAGTAACGCAGCAAGCCCTGACACAACTGCAATAAGGTGATAGCATATTGCTAGGATACACCATCACTTTACAATCAGTGGGGGTCCCACTTCTGGTATCCGATCATTGTCTGCATCTCTGTGTAATGTTTGACTGCACAGCTTTATTCAAGTGAGTAGGGCCAGCTGCAGTACCCTGGGTCCGGGTAGCTGGACACCATGGTGGTATCACTTTATAAGATAGTTAAAGGGGGTCACCTACAGCCAAATGGTATCCACTATCCGGCATGATGGTTGTTGTAGTTTTGCAAACAACTGGATGGCTTGAGGTTTCCAGCTGTAACATCTGGTTACATTGTGTCCCATCATGCACTCCCATCATCTCTCCGCTTCTTTGCTAGGTGAGGTTCTTGTCCATTTTCTCAGCCGGCGTCCTCGGGAGCATTTTACCGTTTGGCCTGAGCGGAGGATTCATTTAAAGTCTTAGTTTTCCTCTGCTGGAAAGTATTTACCCCTGAACACGGCTCCATCCCTATGTATAAGACTAAGGAGACTCCTGGGCCCACTTGACACAGAAAATTGGCAGAGCGAAGAAATAATGATCAAGAATGTTCTTTGATGTGGAAAAGAAAATGAAGATTTTCTCCAAAGCCGCTATTTCTCTAATACTCAGCCGGATTTAGGGCCGGGACGAAGCCGCTTTATATTGTTCCCGCTTTGTCTTGGACAAACATATTACAGCTCCAATCCCAGTGCAATGTAAATAGGCATATTGTTACAGGAGTGTTCTCCTAATAACGCCTATACGTCACCTTGTCACGTGGACCGCGCTAAAACCTGCAATCCGGTTTACAGAGTTCATCTTTCTGAAAGCAGCAGTAGATATATATACAGTATATAGTATAACCTGGGTATCTCCTGTATATATGTACAGCTGGTATAACCTGGGTATCTCCTGTATATAATTATATGTGTACAGCTGGTATTACCTGGGTATCTCCTGTATATAATTATATATGTACAGCTTGTATAACCTGGGTATCTCCTGTATATAATTATATATGTACAGCTGGTATAACCTGGGTATCTCCTGTATATAATTATATATGTACAGCTGGTATAACCTGGGTATATACTATATATAATTATATATGTACAGCTGGTATAACCTGGGTATCTCCTGTATATAATTATACATGTACAGCTGGTATAACCTGGGTATATAATGTATATAATTATATATGCACAGCTGGTATAACCTGAGGATCTCCTGTATATAATATATATGTACAGCTGGTATAACCTGGGTATCTCCTGTATATATGTACAGCTGGTATAACCTGGGTATCTCCTGTATATAATTATATATGTACAGCTGGTATAACCTGGGTATATACTGTATATAATTATATATGCACAGCTGGTATAACCTGGGGATCTCCTGTATATAATTATATATGTACAGCTGGTATAACCTGGGGATCTCCTGTATATAATTATATATGTACAGCTGGTATAACCTGGGGGATCTCCTGTATATAATTATATATGTACAGCTGGTAGAACCCTGAGATCTCTATATATATATATAATATATATGTTCACCTGGTGTAACCCGGGGATCTCCTGTATATAATTATAAAAAGGTGGTATAACCTGGGGATCTCCTGTATATAATTATATAAAGGTGGTATAACCTGGGGATCTCCTGTATAGTGATTTGGAGCATGCAGGTATAACCTGGGTATATATATATATATAGCTGGTATTGGCAGCTCTCATAGGGATTTTGACTATTCTTTAAAGAGTTCTGATAGTTGAGGTGACAATTCTTATGGGAGCTGTAATGGCGGCTTTATACGTCACCCTGCTTTCCTGGAAGTAGACATAACTAGCGTCTTGACAGAAGAGCAGCTTCTTTATGGAGGATTTTCATTACCTAATAGATTCCTGAAGGCTTCATGTTACAGACAGTGGAATCCTTAAAGTAGCATGGCTCCCTCCATCCAGCAGATGGGACCACCCTGTCCCATATTAATAATAGATGCTTCCTCTCCGGGACACGCTCCTATTATACGGCCCCTGGTGTCTCCTCTAATCAATCTGATGGGGCCATTTGGAGAAGCATAGAGTAACCCTGGGGGACTCCCATCCCTACCA
Source organism: Dendropsophus ebraccatus (assembly GCF_027789765.1). Taxonomy (NCBI): domain Eukaryota; kingdom Metazoa; phylum Chordata; class Amphibia; order Anura; family Hylidae; genus Dendropsophus; species Dendropsophus ebraccatus. The sequence goes on along the minus strand of NC_091457.1, from coordinate 7,846,547 downwards.
CCGCCAGCCATCTCTTCACCCCATGGACATTACTTCACGTTATTTCCTGGATTCCTGCGCTATAACGGATAGGATTACACGGACTGGTGATGGAGGGTCTCCTCCTGTTTGGGTCCCTCTCTGTCTATTATCTGGATTGCTGCAGGGACCCATCTGCGATGGAACCAAATGTGTCAATGACATCATAATCCTCCATAGAATCCTCCATAGACCCTTCATACTTCTAAAAGCTTATTGATGGGGCCGATATTACCAGCCTCTTTATGTATATAAGAAAATATGGATGTCACAAAGGGGGGGGGGGGGTGCCACTGAGGACCCCTGTGTATGAGCTAGAACAGAGAACGCCTACAAACAGCATTGCAGCCTTTATTAAGGTTTGAAACCGTTCGGCACTCCAGCCATATCTAGACAGGAATTGTAGTTTTGCAACCACTGAAATGCCAAAAAGACCAATAATACCAACAGTACCAAATATTACCAACAAAGGATAACTAATACCACCACATACTGACTAATGCCATCACTCTGCTACTGAATAAAATCCAATGTACAATGACCAACATCACCTCATACAGTGACCATATAGAGTCAGATCCAGCTCTTCACAACTTATAAATGATTACAGTGCAGTTATATCCAGTGACTCACAGAAGGCATCTTCTCTGAGTCACTCACAGGGAGCGTCTTCTCTGAGTAACAGACAGGGGGCATCTTATCTGAGTCACTCACAGGGGGCGTCTTCTCTGTTCACTCACTTTTTCTTTACTTCTCCATTTTGGACTCCTCCCAGTCATGACTCGTCTCCGCAGAATCTGTCAGACAAACGTTTTAGCCTCCTCACTCTTGCACAATTCTCACCTCTTTACAGACTTGTCATCTGTGTTGGTCTCTCTGTGTCTCTAGTAGGCCAAACTCTGTACCCCCCATATCGAACTAGGCAGCCTTTATTACTCCAGATAGTATTAGGCCCCCCTCTGTGCCCCCCATGTGTAGCCCCCCTCCTGTAGTAGATGGCCCTCCTATGTGTAGTCCCCCTAAAGTAGATCCCCCTCTCTGTGTAGTCTGCCTGTAGTAGATGCCCCTCCTCTGTGTTGTCCCCCTATAGTAGATGGTCCCTTTCTGTGTAGTATCGCTATCACAGATGGCCCCCTCTGTGTAGTCTGCCTATAGTAGATGGCCCCCTTCTGGGTAGTCCCCCTATCACAGATGGCCCCCCTCTGTGTACACCCAGAGGCTGCAAATCTGATCTAAAGGCGCCCTTACACCTTCAATAACTGTTGTTTGAAAGCTCCTGTGTTCCCTATAAGGAGGGCAGTGGGGAGCCGCTGCCAGACACTTCTGGAACCATCTATTCTCCCCCTGACCAATAGGATAGGTTGGTGAAAATTCATCACGCCTGACCCTTATGCTCTTCACTGACATCATCTGTCAGTGGAGAGTCAGGAGGACCTTATATGCCTTAAAGGGAACCTGCCACCCAGGGAAGAACCCACCTGACCCCTCGATAGAGCCCCCGATACTTACCTCCCGATGGCGGCCCTACTGCAGAGAAATCGCTGCCCGCTTGTCTGTGCAAATGAAAAGAGATAAGTATGAGGAAGAGATGAGATATCCATAGGTAATTAGTGATTTATCCGTGGCGGGACCGAAATCGGGAGTGGGATCGGCAGAAGTGGGTATTGGGGGCTCTATCGGGTGTGCTCTGCCCTGGGTACCAGGTTCCATTTAAAGGAGTACCCCTAGGGCCTTCCTAGTCTTCACCAACATAATTTGAACTAGGGGTTGAGTGTGGTGGAATCTCACTGCCCAGCGCCATTGTTCTTGGATAGGTAAGCCGCTGCCACTGCTGTCTGGCTGTGGTTTACCTCTCTCTATAGTTCATGAGAAAGTGGTGGACAGGACAGATAACTGTCCGTTCAGCCAACAGTTATTAACCCTTTGAGGACCAGGCCCAAAATGACCCAGTGGACCGCGCAAATTTTGATCATTGCGCTTTAGTTTTTCCCTCCTCCCCTTCTAAGAGCTCTAGCACTTTCAGTTTTCTATCTACACGGCCATGTGGGGGCTTGTTGTTTTTTACAGGAATAGTTGTACTTTGTAATGGCGTCTTTCATTTTACCATAACATGTATGACGGAATCCCAAATATATTATTTATGAAGATATAAATTGGTGAAATCGCAAAAAAGAATGCAATATGGTAGCGTTTGGGGGGTTCCTGTGTCTACGTAATGCACTATATGGTAAAAGCGACATGATACTATTACTCTATAGGTCAGTCCGAACACAACCATATGCAGGTTACACAGATTCTCTAATGTTATATATATTTTTTTTATGAAATCCTTTTTTTTTTTGGCAATTAGTTAATAATATAATGGGCCTATTGTGACGCTTATAACGGTTTTATCTTTTCACCTACGGGGCTGTATGGGGTGTCATTTTTTCCGCCATGATCTCTAGATTTTATTAATACCATATTTGTGAAGATCAGACGTTTTGATCACTTTTTATGATTTTTTTTATATATATAATGTAACATAAAATCGGTAATCCGCGCACTTTTTTCCCTCTTTTCGTGTACGCCGTTCACCGCTCGCAATGACGCTTGTTATACTTTAATAGATCGGACAATTACGCACGCTACGGTATATTATATGTTTATTTATTTATATATGTTTTATTTATATAATGGGAAAGGGGGGTGATTTCAACTTTTATTGGGGGCGGGGCTTTGGGGTAGTGTATTGGTGTTTTTAACTTTTTTTTTTTACACATCCCTTTGGGGGACTTTTACATTCACTACTTTGATTTCTACTCTGACCATTTCTATGCCATAGGCCTAGCATTGATCAGTGTTATCGGCGCTCTGCTCATTGAGCCTGCCTGTGCAGGCTCAGTGTAGCAGATCGCCGATCAGACCGCACGGAGGCAGGTGAGAGACCTCCGGCGGTCCGTTTTACCGATCGGGACCCCCGCAGTAACACTGCGGGGGTCCCGATCAGTAAGTGACAGGGGACTCCCCCTGTCACTTACACTTAAGCGCCGCGGCCGCGCCGCGATCACGGCGTTTAAGGGGTTAGTGACACATCGCTGCAGCGTGTCATTACCGGTGAGGTCCCGGCTGCTGATTGCAGCTGGCCCCCACCTGCTGTGAAGCGCGCTCCGGAGCCGGAGAAACACCCAGGACGTAGAGTTACGTCCAGGGTCGTCTAGGGCAGTGATTTTCAACTAGTGTGCCGCGGGGAAAGTTCTCCAAACTATGGTGCCCCTGTGTTTTGTTCCCCGGCAATGCGCAGCGATCAGTGGCGGATTACAATGTAGGCGGTTGCGTGGTGCAGCCCGGTCTCCGCTGATTGGAGGAGCACGTCTGGGCCCTACGGGCGGCCAGTAGGTTAAGCGGACAGCAGCGGCAACCATCTCGGAGGAGGTGAGGAGGAAGGGGGGGAGAGAAACCTGGGGATGGAGCAGAGAAACAGCGGAGAGAAGCAGGGGGGAGAGAAGTTTGGTGGAGAGAAGCAGGGGGGAGAGAAGTATGGTGGAGAGAAGCATGGGGGAGAGAAGCACAGGAGAGAAGCATGGGGGAGAGAAGCACAGGAGAGAAGCAGGGGGAGAAGTATGGTGGAGAGAAGCACAGGAGAGAAGTAGGGGGGAGAAGTATGGTGGAGAGAAGCATGGGGGAGAGAAGCACAGGAGAGAAGCATGGGGGAGAGAAGCACAGGAGAGAAGCAGGGGGAGAAGTATGGTGTAGAGAAGCACAGGAGAGAAGCATGGGGGAAAGAAGCACAGGAGAGAAGCAGGGGGAGAAGTATGGTGTAGAGAAGCACAGGAGAGAAGCATGGGGGAGAGAAGAACAGGAGAGAAGCAGAGGGAGAAGTATGGTGGAGAGAAGCACAAGAGAGAAGCATGGGGGAGAGAAGCACAGGAGAGAAGCAGGGGAGAAGTATGGTGGAGAGAAGCACAGGAGAGAAGCAGGGGGGAGAAGTATGGTGGAGAGAAGCACAGGAGAAGCATGGGGGGAGAAGCACAGGAGAGTAGCAGGGGGAGAAGTATAGTGGAGAAAAGCATGGGGGAGAGAAGCACAGGAGAGAAGCAGGAGGAGAAGTATGGTGGAGAAGCACAGGAGAGAAGCAGGGGGGAGAAGTATGGTGGAGAGAAGCACAGGAGAGAAGCATGGGGGAGAGAAGCACAGGAGAGAAGCAGGGGGGAGAAGTATAGTGGAGAGAAGCATGGGGGAGAGAAGCACAGGAGAGAAGCAGGAGGAGAAGTATGGTGGAGAGAAGCACAGGAGAGAAGCAGGGGGGAGAAGTATGGTGGAGAGAAGCACAGGAGAGAAGCATGGGGGAGAGAAGCACAGGAGAGAAGCAGGGGGGAGAAGTATGGTGGAGAGAAGCACAGGAGAGAAGCAGGGGGGAGAAGTATGGTGGAGAGAAGCACAGGAGAAGCATGGGGGAGAGAAGCACAGGAGAGTAGCAGGGGGAGAAGTATAGTGGAGAGAAGCATGGGGGAGAGAAGCACAGGAGAGAAGCAGGAGGAGAAGTATGGTGGAGAAGCACAGGAGAGAAGCATGGGGGAGAGAAGCACAGGAGAGAAGCAGGGGGAGAAGTATGGTGGAGAGAAGCACAGGAGAGAAGCAGGGGGGAGAAGTATGGTGGAGAGAAGCACAGGAGAAGCATGGGGGAGAGAAGCACAGGAGAGTAGCAGGGGGAGAAGTATAGTGGAGAGAAGCATGGGGGAGAGAAGCACAGGAGAGAAGCAGGAGGAGAAGTATGGTGGAGAAGCACAGGAGAGAAGCAGGGGGGAGAAGTATGGTGGAGAGAAGCACAGGAGAGAAGCATGGGGGAGAGAAGCACAGGAGAGAAGCAGGGGGGAGAAGTATAGTGGAGAGAAGCGTGGGGGAGAGAAGCACAGGAGAGAAGCAGGAGGAGAAGTATGGTGGAGAGAAGCACAGGAGAGTAGCAGGGGGAGAAGTATAGTGGAGAGAAGCATGGGGGAGAGAAGCACAGGAGAGAAGCAGGAGGAGAAGTATGGTGGAGAAGCACAGGAGAGAAGCATGGGGGAGAGAAGCACAGGAGAGAAGCAGGGGGAGAAGTATGGTGGAGAGAAGCACAGGAGAGAAGCAGGGGGGAGAAGTATGGTGGAGAGAAGCACAGGAGAAGCATGGGGGAGAGAAGCACAGGAGAGTAGCAGGGGGAGAAGTATAGTGGAGAGAAGCATGGGGGAGAGAAGCACAGGAGAGAAGCAGGAGGAGAAGTATGGTGGAGAAGCACAGGAGAGAAGCAGGGGGGAGAAGTATGGTGGAGAGAAGCACAGGAGAGAAGCATGGGGGAGAGAAGCACAGGAGAGAAGCAGGGGGGAGAAGTATAGTGGAGAGAAGCATGGGGGAGAGAAGCACAGGAGAGAAGCAGGGGGGAGAAGTATGGTGGAGAGAAGCATGGGGGAGAGAAGCACAGGAGAGAAGCAGGGGGGAGAAGTATGGTGGAGAGAAGCACAGGAGAGAAGCAGGGGGGAGAAGTATGGTGGAGAGAAGCACAGGAGAAGCATGGGGGAGAGAAGCACAGGAGAGTAGCAGGGGGAGAAGTATAGTGGAGAGAAGCATGGGGGAGAGAAGCACAGGAGAGAAGCAGGAGGAGAAGTATGGTGGAGAAGCACAGGAGAGAAGCAGGGGGGAGAAGTATGGTGGAGAGAAGCACAGGAGAGAAGCATGGGGGAGAGAAGCACAGGAGAGAAGCATGGGGAGAAGTATAGTGGAGAGAAGCATGGGGGAGAGAAGCACAGGAGAGAAGCAGGAGGAGAAGTATGGTGGAGAGAAGCACAGGAGAGAAGCACAGGAGAGAAGCAGGAGGAGAAGTATGGTGGAGAGAAGCACAGGAGAGAAGCAGGGGGGAGAAGTATGGTGGAGAGCACAGGAGAGAAGCACAGGAGAGAAGCAGGAGGAGAAGTATGGTGGAGAGAAGCACAGGAGAGAAGCAGGGGGGAGAAGTATGGTGGAGAGAAGCACAGGAGAGAAGCATGGGGGAGAGAAGCAGGGGGGAGAAGTATGGTGAAGAGAAGCACAGGAGAAAAGCATGTGGGAGAGAAGCACAGGAGAGAAGCAGGGGGGAGAGGTATGGTGGAGAGAAGCACAGGAGAGAAGCACAGGGGGAGAAGAAAACAGGCCCAGGTTTCACACTGAGCGAGTATAAATACATTTAGAATCTATATTATTAACTATATGTATAATATGTACTGTTTTAGTGTCATTTTGTGCCATTTTGGTTGGTGGTGTGCCCCGGGATTTTTTAAGTATTAAAAGTGTGCCGCAGCTCAAAAAGGGTTGAAAATCACTGGTCTAGGGGTTAAAGGTGTAAAGACACATTAAAGTGACTGTACCACCAGGCCCAGGCTGAAGCACTGGAGGCGGGCCGACCCACCCTTAGTGGGAAGAAACCCCCGCCCCTCTATGATAGGGTTCCATTGATTCTAATAGAGTCAAGTCATGGAGGGGCAGGAGTTTCTTCCCACTGGGGGAGGGTCGGCCCGCCTCCAGTGCTTCAGCCTGGGCCTGGTGGTACAGTCACTTTAAAAGGGTTATCCAGCGCTACAAAACATGGCCACTTTCTTCCAGAGACAGCCCCACTCTTGTCTCCTGCTTGGTCGGGGGTTTTGCTGCTAAGTTCCAAGTAAATGGAGCTTAATTGCAAACCGCACCTGAAGAGTCACGTTGTCTCTGAAAGAAAGTGGCCATGTTTTTGTAGCACTGGATAACCCCTTTTACATGTGTGACAATTGGGAGACTGATACCATTGTATCCGGCCTATGTAATCCTGTGTGGGCTAAACACATCAGCCCCCTAATCTCTCCTGATCAGTGCTGCTACAATGTATCAGTCTGGAGACCCCCATAGCTGAGGGGTATTGGCTGCTTACAGGATATCCCCTCTGGTGCCTCTGCTTATTGGCATATTAACTATACAGGGTCGCACATTTAGGACTTTAGGATTTATAGATGCAAAGTAGCATAGAGTCATTGACATCTGAGCCTACCCCATGTGGTATATATCAGTGTGCTGCCGCTCTCCAGAACTACAACTCTCATCAAGCCCACAGCTGGAGAGTTGAAGGTAAAGGTATGCCAAGCTGGAAGTTGTACTGCAAAACTACAACTTCCAGCCTACCCTGACAGTCATAACAAAACTACAACTCCCATCAGCTGATGCATAACTCCCATAAGGCTGTCAGAGCATGCTGGGAGTTGTAGTTGTGCAGCGGCTAGAGACCCTGGGGCTGTCAGAGCATGCTGGGAGTTGTAGTTTTGCAGCAGCTAGACCCTGGGGCTGTCAGAGCATGCTGGGAGTTGTAGTTTGGCAGCAGCTAGATACTGGGGCTGTCAGAGCATGCTGGGAGTTGTAGTTTTGCAGCAGCTAGACCCTGGGGCTGTCAGAGCATGCTGGGAGTTGTAGTTTGGCAGCAGCTATAGATCCTGGGGCTGTCAGAGCATGCTGGGAGTTGTAGTTTGGCAGCAGCTATAGATCCTGGGGCTGTCAGAGCATGCTGGGAGTTGTAGTTTGGCAGCAGCTAGACTCTGGGGCTGTCAGAGCATGCTGGGAGTTGTAGTTTGGCAGCAGCTATAGATCCTGGGGCTGTCAGAGCATGCTGGGAGTTGTAGTTTGGCAGCAGCTACAGGCCCTGGGGCTGTCAGAGCATGCTGGGAGTTGTAGTTTGGCAGCAGCCTTTGGCTGTCAGAGCATGCTGGGAGTTGTAGTTTGGCAGCAGCCTTTGGCTGTCAGAGCATGCTGGGAGTTGTAGTTTGGCAGCAGCCTTTGGCTGTCAGAGCATGCTGGGAGTTGTAGTTTGGCAGCAGCTATAGATCCTGGGGCTGTCAGAGCATGCTGGGAGTTGTAGTTTTGCAGCAGCTATAGACCCTGGGGCTGTCAGAGCATGCTGGGAGTTGTAGTTTGGCGCCAGCTGTAGACCCTGGGGCTGTCAGAGCATGCTGGGAGTTGTAGTTTGGCAGCAGCTATAGATCCTGGGGCTGTCAGAGCATGATGGGAGTTGTAGTTTGGCAGCAGCTATAGACCCTGGGGCTGTCAGAGCATGCTGGGAGTTGTAGTTTGGCAGCAGCTATAGATCCTGGGGCTGTCAGAGCATGCTGGGAGTTGTAGTTTGGCAGCAGCCTTTGGCTGTCAGAGCATGCTGGGAGTTGTAGTTTGGCAGCAGCTATAGATCCTGGGGCTGTCAGAGCATGCTGGGAGTTGTAGTTTGGCAGCAGCCTTTGGCTGTCAGAGCATGCTGGGAGTTGTAGTTTGGCAGCAGCTATAGATCCTGGGGCTGTCAGAGCATGCTGGGAGTTGTAGTTTGGCAGCAGCTATAGACCCTGGGGCTGTCAGAGCATGCTGGGAGTTGTAGTTTGGCGGCAGCTATAGACCCTGGGGCTGTCAGAGCATGCTGGGAGTTGTAGTTTGGCAGCAGCTATAGATCCTGGGGCTGTCAGAGCATGATGGGAGTTGTAGTTTGGCAGCAGCTATAGATCCTGGGGCTGTCAGAGCATGCTGGGAGTTGTAGTTTGGCAGCAGCTATAGATCCTGGGGCTGTCAGAGCATGATGGGAGTTGTAGTTTGGCAGCAGCTATAGATCCTGGGGCTGTCAGAGCATGATGGGAGTTGTAGTTTGGCAGCAGCTATAGATCCTGGGGCTGTCAGAGCATGCTGGGAGTTGTAGTTTTGCAGCAGCTATAGACCCTGGGGCTGTCAGAGCATGCTGGGAGTTGTAGTTTGGCAGCAGCTATAGATCCTGGGGCTGTCAGAGCATGCTGGGAGTTGTAGTTTTGCAGCAGCTATAGACCCTGGGGCTGTCAGAGCATGCTGGGAGTTGTAGTTTGGCAGCAGCTACAGGCCCTGGGGCTGTCAGAGCATGCTGGGAGTTGTAGTTTGGCAGCAGCCTTTGGCTGTCAGAGCATGCTGGGAGTTGTAGTTTGGCAGCAGCCTTTGGCTGTCAGAGCATGCTGGGAGTTGTAGTTTGGCAGCAGCTATAGATCCTGGGGCTGTCAGAGCATGCTGGGAGTTGTAGTTTGGCAGCAGCTATAGACCCTGGGGCTGTCAGAGCATGCTGGGAGTTGTAGTTTGGCAGCAGCTACAGGCCCTGGGGCTGTCAGAGCATGCTGGGAGTTGTAGTGTGGCGGCAGCTATAGACCCTGGGGCTGTCAGAGCATGCTGGGAGTTGTAGTTTGGCGGCAGCTATAGACCCTGGGGCTGTCAGAGCATGCTGGGAGTTTTATAGTCTGAAGGGGTCTGTCTCCTGATCGTCCTGTGGTCTGGACGCTACTGCTGGGACTTGTAGTACTACAGACTGCACAGCCCGGTAACGTATACACACAAGTGCAAAGTCCATTCCCAGGTCACAGCGCATACATTCCCGCGCCCCGCCCCTCCTGCCTTCACAACTTCTGATTGGTCGGATTGGATGAGTCGCCGCTCTCTGATTGGTCATCTCCTCCCTTCGCTGATAAGGTGGCAAATTGAAACAAAGTATCGGCTGTTTGGCGCCCGAAACCCCGAATCTACTGCTGACACCCGACGTTACCGGGAAACCGCGCGTTACCGAGACCCCCGACACTGCGGTACCGCGTCCTCCTCCCGGTACACTGAACACGGAATGCCGAAGACGCGATAGGATCGGCGGGGAGAGGTGAGCGCCGCTGGCCGGTTATACGTCCGCCACTGGGGTCCTATACGTCCTGATCACGGACTGTGAGCTTACCGGGGGGCCCTGTATACAGATCAGAGCCCGGTACCGGCTGCTGTATACTGATCTCAGCCTATAGATGTGACTGTACTGGGGGAGGGGGTGTGTGTACATAGAGATGACTGATGTGTATATAGAGTGAGGTCAGGGTATATAGGAGGACAGAGGGTGAGAGCAGGGTATATAGAGGGACAGAGGGTGAGGTCAGAGTATATAGAGTATATAGAGGGACAGAGGTAAGGTCAGGGTATATAGAGTATATACAGGGACAGAGGGTGAGAGCAGGGTATATAGAGGGACAGAGGGTGAGGTCAGGGTATATAGGAGGACAGAGGGTGAGAGCAGGGTATATAGAGGGACAGAGGGTGAGGTCAGAGTATATAGAGGGACAGAGGTAAGGTCAGGGTATATAGAGTATATAGAGGGACAGAGGGTGAGAGCAGGGTATATAGAGGGACAGAGGGTGAGGTCAGGGTATATAGAGTATATACAGGGACAGAGGGTGAGAGCAGGGTATATAGGGCAGAGGGTGAGGTCAGGGTATATAGGAGGACAGAGGGTGAGAGCAGGGTATATAGAGGGACAGAGGGTGAGGTCAGAGTATATAGAGGGACAGAGGTAAGGTCAGGGTATATAGAGTATATACAGGGACAGAGGGTGAGAGCAGGGTATATAGAGTATATACAGGGACAGAGGGGGAGAGCAGGGTATATAGGGCAGAGGGTGAGGTCAGGGTATATAGAGTATATACAGGGACAGAGGGGGAGGTCAGGGTATATAGAGGGACAGAGGGCGAGAGCAGGGTATATAGAGTATATACAGGGACAGAGGGTGAGAGCAGGGTATATAGAGTATATACGGGGACAGAGGGTAGGGTCAAGGTATATAGAGTATATAGAGGGTGAGGTCAGGGTATATAGGACAGAGGGTGAGGTCAGGGTATATAGGACAGAGGGTGAGGTCAGGGTATATAGGACAGAGGGTGGGGTCAGGGTATATAGAGTATATACAGGGACAGAGGGTGAGGTCAGAGTATATAGAGGGACAGAGGGTGAGAGCAGGGTATATAGAGTATATACAGGGACAGAGGGTGAGAGCAGGGTATATAGAGTATATACAGGGACAGAGGGTGAGAGCAGGGTATATAGAGTATATAGAGGGACAGAGGGGTAGAGCAGGGTATATAGAGTATATACGGGGACAGAGGGTGGGGTCAAGGTATATAGAGGGACAGAGGGTGAGGTCAGGGTATATAGAGTATATAGAGGGACAGAGGGTGAGGTCAGGGTATATAGGACAGAAGGTGAGGTCAGGGTATATAGGACAGAAGGTGAGGTCAGGGTATATAGGGTATATACAGGGACAGAGGGTAAGGTCGGGTATATAGATCATATATAAAGGGGGGGGGTGAGGTCTGTGTATATAGAATATATATGAGGACGTGTATATAGATCATCAATTAAGAGGACAGAGGGTGAGGTCAGTATATAGAGATCATATGTAAGGGGCAAAGAGTAAGGGCAGTATATAGAGATAATATATAAGGCACAGGGGATGAGATCTGTGTGTGTATATATATATATATATATATATATATAATATGGCATGGGGTGAGGTCTGTATATAGGGATCATGTATAAGGGGCATGGGGTGAGGTCTGTATATAGGGATCATGTATAAGGGGCATGGGGTGAGGTCTGTATATAGGGATCATGTATAAGGGGCATGGGGTGAGGTCTGTATCTAGGGATCATGTATAAGGGGCATGGGGTGAGGTCTGTATATAGGGATCATGTATAAGGGGCATGGGGTGAGGTCTGTATATAGGGATCATGTATAAGGGGCATGGGGTGAGGTCTGTATATAGGGATCATGTATAAGGGGCATGGGGTGAGGTCTGTATATAGGGATCATGTATAAGGGGCATGGGGTGAGGTCTGTATATAGGGATCATGCATAAGACACAGATACTAAGGACAGATTATAGGAATAATATGCAAGAGGCATATGGTGACAGAGGGTGAGGCCAGAATATAAGAGTCACATGTAAGGGGCAAAGGGTGAGGTCAGTGTATAGAGATTTTATATACAAGGCCACACACACACACAGAGCTGTAGACCTGTAACAATCACAGCTGGCATCTTATGAGAAAGATCATGTGCCAGTCATGGGTAAATGTGGCGACTCAGGGGCTGCACGTGGTGGTGGCGGGCAGGAGATGGGCATGAGGTGGCATGTGTGGTCTCTCAGCAGTGAAGAATCACAGTGAACCAAAGGATCCAGCAGTAGAACAGCGGCATCACAGACATATTTCTACAGTGCCCATGCTCTGTACATTGTGCCAGCTTGGGCTCGATCGCCCTGACAACCTGGGCTGGCATCATTGCAAACATCATCTGGCACAGGTCAAGGTAATATGTCTGTGCACCTTGGACACATGGCGGGAGGTTGGCTGGCCGGGTGCATGAAGCTTGTGGGTGCAGCAGTGATGGGGTTCAGCAGGCCAGTGGTGGCAATGTCATGGTTTGGGCGATGTTTCCTGGCATGCCCTAGGACCACTGGTCCCCATATCTCTATGAATGTTATGGGGATCATCTGCACCCATAGCCTCCCCAATCGCAGCACCATCTTTCAGCTGGACAATGCTCTGCAGATCACTAGGTTTCGAATGATGACTTCTCCCCAATGTCTGGTCCTCCTCTCTCTGGATTGAACATGGTGGAATGGGGGGGAGTACGGAGAATGTTCACCTAGACACCTGCATACCGCAATCACCCTAAAAGCCAAGACTTATCAATCTGTCTGGAACCCAGACTGTGATTTTCCTCAGCAACCAATCACAGCTCAGCTCCTATACCTTACCAAGCTCTAGTGAAATGAAAGCTGAGCTGTGATTGGTTGTTATGCGAAATACCTGGCAGATCTGAGTAATTAATTAGGTGTGTGTACCTGATGCATAGTGGTCGGTGAGTATATATCACCTGTGCGGACAGTGTATAGATGTATATAGTACACCCCAATCACCTACAGCACATACAGGATGTATATAGTACACCCCAATCGCCTACAGCACATACAGGATGTATATAGTACACCCCAATCACCTACAGCACATACAGGATGTATATAGTACACCCCAATCACCTACAGCACATACAGGATGTATATAGTACACCCCAATCACCTACAGCACATACAGGATGTATATAGTACACCCCAATCACCTACAGCACATACAGGATGTATATAGTACACCCCAATCACCTACAGCACATACAGGATGTATATAGTACACCCCAATCGCCTACAGCACATACAGGATGTATATAGTACACCCCAATCGCCTACAGCACATACAGGATGTATATAGTACACCCCAATCGCCTACAGCACATACAGGATGTATATAGTACACCCCAATCGCCTACAGCACATACAGGATGTATATAGTACACCCCAATCGCCTACAGCACATACAGGATGTATATAGTACACCCCAATCGCCTACAGCACATACAGGATGTATATAGTACACCCCAATCGCCTACAGCACATACAGGATGTATATAGTACACCCCAATCGCCTACAGCACATACAGGATGTATATAGTACACCCCAATCACCTACAGCACATACAGGATGTATATAGTACACCCCAATCGCCTACAGCACATACAGGATGTATATAGTACACCCCAATCACCTACATACATTGGCTGTGCGGGAGGTATATCTGTAACCTGTCATCTGTGTGTGTATATATATATATATATATATATATATATATATATATATATATATATATATATATAATAAATATAAATACATATAATATGATGCATATGCGGCCTATAGGTGATATAATATACAGTAGTTACCTGATCCCAGATGTTATGTATATGACCACTATGGCTCTGGTATATACAGGGGTTGTGGGGTCAGGGTGGTATATAACATTTCCAGACACTATCCTGTCTCCACATATCCTAAGGAGGGATCCAGGGTCCTTATACAGGCTATAGGTGAGGTCAGTGTACAGGCGGGGCGGTGAGTGAGGTCAGTGTATAGATTGTATATGGGACAGTATATATAGGGGCACTAGGTGAGGTCAGTATATAGATTATTTATAAGGGACAGTATATATAGGGGCACTAGGTGGGGTCAGTATATAGGATGTATACACAATCGGTGCTATATATTTACAGCATAGTGCTGTTCCCTAAATACCGCCCCTGTACTGTATGTGTGTGTGTGTACAGTGACCTGGCTCCGCTGCCCCCCCGCCATACGCAGCTCAGTGTGTAGGGCTCCTCTATCCCTGATGCACCCCCGCCATATACAGAACAGTATACAGGGCTCCTTTATCCCCAGTGCACCCCCGCCATACACAGCACAGTATACAGGACACCTCTATCCACGGTGCAGCACAGTATACAGGGCTCCTCTATCCCCGGTGCACCCCCGCCATACACAGCACAGTATACAGGGCACCTCTATCCCCGGTGCACCCCCGCCATACACAGCACAGTATACAGGGCACCTCTATCCCCGGTGCACCCCCGCCATACACAGCACAGTATACAGGGCACCTCTATCCCCGGTGCAGCACACTATACAGGGCTCCTCTATCCCCGCTGCAGCACAGTATACAGGGCTCCTCTATCCCTGCTGCAGCACAGTATATAGGGCTCCTCTATCCCCGGTGCCTTCGCCATATACAGCACAGTATACAGGGCTCCTTTATCCCCAGTGCACCCCTGCCATATACAGCAAAGTATACAGGGCTCCTTTATCCCCAGTGCACCCCGCCATACACAGCACAGTATACAGGGCTCCTCTATCCACGGTGCGGCACAGTATATAGCTACAGGGCTCCTCTATCCCAGCCATACACAGCACAGTATACAGGGCTCCTCTATCCCCGGTGCAGCACAGTATATAGCTACAGGGCTCCGCTTTACACAGCACAGTATACAGGGCTCCCCTATCCCCGGTGCCCCCGCCATACACAGCACAGTATACAGGGCGCCTTTATCCTCGTGCAGCACAGTATACAGGGCTCCTCTATCCCCGCTGCAGAACAGTATACAGGGCTCCTCTATCCCCAGTGCAGCACAGTATATAGGGCTCCTCTATCCCTGGTGCAGAGCAGTATACAGGGCTCCCCTATCGCCGATGCAGCGCAGTATACAGGGCTCCCCTATCGCCGGTGCAGAGCAGTATACAGGGCTCCACTATCCCCGGTGCAGCACAGTATACAGGGCTCCTCTATCCCTGTTGCAGGACAGTATACAGGGCTCCTGTATCCCCGATGCAGCACAGTATACAGGGCTCCTGTATCCCCGATGCAGCACAGTATATAGCGCTCCCCTATCCCCGATGCAGCACAGTATATAAGGCTCTTCTATCGCTGGTGCAGCACAGTATAGAGGTCTCCCCTATCGCTGGTGCAGCACAGTATACAGAGCTCCCCTATCGCCGTTGCAGCACAGTATACAGGGCTCCCCTATCGCCGTTGCAGCACAGTATACAGGGCTCCCCTATCGCCGTTGCAGCACAGTATACAGGGCTCCCCTATTGCCGATGCAGCACAGTATACAGGGCTCTTCTATCCCTGGCGCAGCACAGTATACAGGGCTCTTCTATCCCTGGTGCAGCACAGTATACAGGGCTCTTCTATCCCTGGTGCAGCACAGTATACAGGGCTCTTCTATCCCTGGTGCAGCACAGTATACAGGGCTCTTCTATCCCCGGTGCAGCACAGTATATAGGGCTCCTTTATCCCCAGTACAGCACAGTATACAGGCCTCCTCTATCCCCGGTGCACCCCCGCCATATACAGCACAGTATATAGGGCTCCCCTATCCCCGGTGCAGCACAGTATATAGTGCTCCCCTATCCCCGGTGCAGCACAGTATATAGCGCTCCCCTATCCCCGATGCAGCACAGTATATAGCGCTCCCCTATCCCCGGTGCAGCACAGTATATAGCGCTCCCCTATCCCCGGTGCAGCACAGTATATAGCGCTCCCCTATCCCCGGTGCAGCACAGTATATAGCGCTCCCCTATCCCCGGTGCAGCACAGTATATAGCGCTCCCCTATCCCCGGTGCAGCACAGTATATAGCGCTCCCCTATCCCCGGTGCAGCACAGTATATAGCGCTCCCCTATCCCCGGTGCAGCACAGTATATAGCGCTCCCCTATCCCCGGTGCAGCACAGTATACAGAGCTCCCCTATCCCCGGTGCAGCACAGTATATAGCGCTCCCCTATCCCCGGTGCAGCACAGTATATAGCGCTCCCCTATCCCCGGTGCAGCACAGTATATAGCGCTCCCCTATCCCCGGTGCAGCACAGTATATAGCGCTCCCCTATCCCCGATGCAGCACAGTATACAGAGCTCCCCTATCCCCGGTGCAGCACAGTATACAGCGCTCCCCTATCCCCGGTGCAGCACAGTATATAGCGCTCCCCTATCCCCGGTGCAGCACAGAATACAGGGCTCCCCTATCCCCGGTGCAGCACAGTATACAGGGCTCCCCTATCCCCGGTGCAGCACAGTATACAGGGCTCCTTTATCCCCGGTGCAGCACAGTATACAGGGCTCCTTTATCCCCGGTGCAGCACAGTATACAGGGCTCCCCTATCCCCGGTGCAGCACAGTATATAGCGCTCCCCTATCCCCGGTGCAGCACAGTATATAGCGCTCCCCTATCCCCGGTGCAGCACAGTATATAGCGCTCCCCTATCCCCGGTGCAGCACAGTATATAGCGCTCCCCTATCCCCGGTGCAGCACAGTATACAGGGCTCCCCTATCCCCGGTGCAGCACAGTATACAGGGCTCCCCTATCCCCGGTGCAGCACAGTATACAGGGCTCCCCTATCCCCGGTGCAGCACAGTATACAGGGCTCCTTTATCCCCGGTGCAGCACAGTATACAGGGCTCCCCTATCCCCGGTGCAGCACAGTATATAGCGCTCCCCTATCCCCGGTGCAGCACAGTATATAGCGCTCCCCTATCCCCGGTGCAGCACAGTATATAGCGCTCCCCTATCCCTGGTGCAGCACAGTATATAGCGCTCCCCTATCCCCGGTGCAGCACAGTATACAGGGCTCCCCTATCCCCGGTGCAGCACAGTATACAGGGCTCCCCTATCCCCGGTGCAGCACAGTATACAGGGCTCCCCTATCCCCGGTGCAGCACAGTATACAGGGCTCCCCTATCCCCGGTGCTCCCCTATCCCCGGTGCAGCACAGTATACAGGGCTCCTCTATCCCCGCTGCAGCACAGTATACAGGGCTCCCCTATCCCCAGTGCAGCACAGTATATAGGGCTCCCCTATCCCCGGTGCTCCCCTATCCCCGGTGCAGCACAGTATACAGGGCTCCCCTATCCCCGGTGCAGCACAGTATACAGGGCTCCTTTATCCCCGGTGCAGCACAGTATACAGGGCTCCTTTATCCCCGGTGCAGCACAGTATACAGGGCTCCCCTATCCCCGGTGCAGCACAGTATACAGGGCTCCCCTATCCCCGGTGCAGCACAGTATACAGGGCTCCTTTATCCCCGGTGCAGCACAGTATACAGGGCTCCTTTATCCCCGGTGCAGCACAGTATACAGGGCTCCCCTATCCCCGGTGCAGCACAGTATACAGGGCTCCCCTATCCCCGGTGCAGCACAGTATACAGGGCTCCCCTATCCCCGCTGCAGCACAGTATACAGGGCTCCCCTATCCCCGGTGCAGCACAGTATATAGCGCTCCCCTATCCCCGGTGCAGCACAGTATACAGGGCTCCCCTATCCCCGGTGCTCCCCTATCCCCGGTGCTCCCCTATCCCCGGTGCAGCACAGTATATAGCGCTCCCCTATCCCCGGTGCAGCACAGTATATAGCGCTCCCCTATCCCCGGTGCAGCACAGTATACAGGGCTCCCCTATCCCCGGTGCTCCCCTATCCCCGGTGCAGCACAGTATATAGCGCTCCCCTATCCCCGGTGCAGCACAGTATATAGCGCTCCCCTATCCCCGGTGCTCCCCTATCCCCGGTGCAGCACAGTATACAGGGCTCCCCTATCCCCGGTGCTCCCCTATCCCCGGTGCTCCCCTATCCCCGGTGCTCCGGTTCCCGCGCTATTTCCGGCGCCAACCTTTTTTTATGTTGTGAAATCATGAGAAGTTTCAACGTCCTTCCGGTCTGCGGCCACGCCCCTCCAGCGCTTACACCAATCATCGATCGCTCTAGACTGGCAGTGGGCGGGGCTTTGAGGCGCCAAGGTTTGAAAGTTGTAGAAGTCGCTTCGTGTCTCGGTGGGCGCTGAGAAGCGGCGGGTGTGAACGCGGACTAAACGGAGCGAGTGCACAGCGATCCTCTACCTGCGGCAACACTACGAGTCCTAGCCAGAGGCCGGCAGGGCATGCTAGGAGTTGTAGTCCTGCAACAGCTGTTCAGGCTATGAGGGTAAATGCATGATGGGAGTTGTAGTCTTGCAGCATTCAACATGCCCCTAGTCACTGGCAGCAAGCAGAGGTGCTGAAACATTCACAGACCAATTCTATGACATTTATTTTCCTTCTATATATAATAATCATTGTATAGTAGGAAACCCCCTCTAAGCCGCTGTTTCCCCCTGTTTCTGTATTACAGGACTGCTGGGACTATTCACCTGGTGTAGAGGAATCGTTATGGATATGGAGGGCGACCAGAAGGTTTGTATATAGTGTGTGCATAGTATGTAGTGCGTACTGTATATAGTGTGTGTGCGTAGTGTATATAGTGTGTGTGCGTAGTGTATATAGTGTGTGTGTGTAGTGTGTGTGCGTAGTGTATATAGTGTGTGTGCGTAGTGTATATAGTGTGTGTGCGTAGTGTATATAGTGTGTGTGCGTAGTGTATATATAGTGTGTGTGCGTAGTGTATATATAGTGTGTGTGCGTAGTGTATATAGTGTGTGTGCGTAGTGTATATATATGTGTGTGCGTAGTGTATATAGTGTGTGTGCGTAGTGTATATAGTGTGTGTGCGTAGTGTATATAGTGTGTGTGCGTAGTGTATATAGTGTGTGTGCGTAGTGTATATATAGTGTGTGTGCGTAGTGTATATATAGTGTGTGTGCGTAGTATATATAGTGTGTGTGCGTAGTGTATATAGTGTGTGTGCGTAGTGTATATAGTGTGTGTGCGTAGTATATATAGTGTGTGTGCGTAGTGTGTATATATAGTGTGTGTGCGTAGTGTGTATATATAGTGTGTGTGCGTAGTGTGTATATATAGTGTGTGTGCGTAGTGTATATATAGTGTGTGTGCGTAGTGTATATATAGTGTGTGTGCGTAGTGTATATATAGTGTGTGTGCGTAGTGTATATATAGTGTGTGTGCGTAGTGTATATATAGTGTGTATAGTGTGTGTGTGCGTAGTGTATATAGTGTGTACTGTATATCCGCCTGGTGACTGATGATGATTTCAGGAGAACGTCTGTCCGATAAGTTTACGGCTCCCCCGATCTCCGTCCAAGCATTCATCGTCTATGGTGCTGACGGAGCTGCAATGTCCAGCCGCTAACCTGAAGACCCCCACTAAACCGTGTGATAATAACAGCGACCCCTGGACGCCGACCGCAAACCTAAAGATGCTGATCAGCGCCGCCAGTCCGGAGATCCGAAACCGGGAGCGTGAGATCCTAGAGGTGAGCGCAGCGCCATGTCCTGCGTCCTCCATGCTTTACACTGCACATATACTGGAATATACTGCTGTCAGGGCATGCTGAGAGTTGTAGTTTTGTAACTGGTGGAGAGTCACAGGTTAAAGACCTCTGCCCTAAGGGTTCTTTACTGTTAAGATCAGGGGTGCACAACCTGCCGCTGTTGCAAAACTACAGTCCCTATCATGCTTGGACAGGCAAAGGCTGCAAGGCATGATGGGAGTTGTAGTTTTGCAACAGCTGCAGTTTGTGCACATATGGGATACATCAGGGTTGGGGAACCTGTGGCTGTTGCAAAACTACAATTCTTATCATGCCTGGACAGCCAAAGGGTGCAAGGTATGATGGGAGTTGTAGTTTTGCAAACAGCTAAAGGGCCACAGGTTGTGCACGCATAGTATAGATCGGGGATGGGGAAGCTGTGGTTGTTGCAGAACTACAATTTCCATGATGCCTGGAGAGCAGAGTTGGAGGGCGGCAGGTTCCCCATCCCTATAATCAGCAGATAGCAGGGGCCATTGTTAGTTCTCCTCCCTCCCCATGTATCACCACTGTGCAGGTTTGTGCAGCTGCAGGAGCTAATCAGTGACCTTTGACCCCTGCTGAGCCCACCTGTGCCCGTCCACCACTTGTTGCAGGACGTGTGACATCAATCACATCCTCGCTAAGTGAGACGCTGGTAGATCCCCCCCCCCATCCTCGCACCTCATTTCCGGGATCCTTCTCAATAGATGCATGGAGATCAGTATGGGGGGGGGGGGGGGGGGGGGAGTGATAAAAATTAATTAATGAATAAATTAATGGATCTGTGACAGGAACAATATTCAGGGGACGAGCTGGAGAAGACCATGCCGAGCCGCAAAGAGAAGAGTCTGGGCTTGTTGTGTCATAAGTTTCTAAAGAGGTATCCCGATTACCCCGACCCGGCTATGAACAACAGTATCTGCCTGGATGAGGTCGCCGGAGAACTAAGTGAGGAAGCCTTCCATGTTATTATTATTATTTTATTATATTATTATTATTATTTTATTATTGTTACTTATACTTTCTATTTGTTTGTAAATAAGATTTAGTGTTTAGTATTATTACCAGTTTCAGCCGATCCCCAGTGTATATATTACTTTCCCCAGTAAGGCTACGTTCCCACTGAGCAAAAGCAGCTGAATTTCTGCGCTGAATCAGCGCTGAAATTTCAGCCGTTAAAATAGGTGCAGAGCTAATTTCCATTGTTTTGAATGGAAATTCTGCTCTGCAGTTCACACAGTGGAATTTCCGCACTGAACTAATACGCTTTCCGCCAGAAGAATGAACATGTTCATTCTTCCGCTAGCGGAAGCCTATACAAATCAATGGGGCTCTGATTTTCTGTTTCAGCGCGGAATACAAGCGGAAATTACTCGCTGAATCAGCGCGGAAATGGGGAAAAGGGGGGGGGGGGGGGAGAGAATTCTAGTATATGTTCTGGTATAGTCTAGTTTACTCACCAAATACTCGCTGAATTTCAGCGCTGAATGCATGCGGATTCAGCGCGGATTCCTCGAGTATTCCGCGCTGAATTTGTCAAGAGCTGATTACGAGCTGAACACTTTCCTAGCAGAATACGCAGGGATTCTGCTTACATTCTGCTTATATTCTGCTCGGAATTCACCGTCAGTTGATTTCAGGCGGAAATATTTCCTTGCGTAATCCGCTCCTTTTGCTCTGTGTGAACGAGCCCTAAGTCTGGGTTCACACTACGTTTTTGCAATCCAATTTTTTCATCCATTTTTTGCAAAAAACGTATGCGTGTGTGCATCCGTTTTTCCATTGAATTCCATTATTTAAAAAAAAAAAAAAAAAAAACGGATCCTTTTTTTTATAATTTAATTCAAAGGAGAAATGGATCAAAACGAATGCACTCACTTGCATCAGTTTTTTGCAAAAAAAAAAAATGGATGAAAAAAAAACGGATTGCAAAAACGCAGTTTAAACCTAGCCTAACAGGGACACAGCAAGTAGATTACCACCACCAAACCAGAGCGCCAAAAGTGAATACGCCGCATGCCGTGTAGAATCACTGCAACAAATACAATGTTACTTATATGGCTTTGGCCTCAGCTATAGGAGCTCACTGCATGGGATGGGAATGACAAGTGATACACTAGGTGCACTATAATGGGGAAATGTAACATCAATGCAGAGGAGGGATTTGGATGTAGCGCACATCACCCCATAGACAGGCGGGTCTTTCGTTGGATTTTGTTATGTATAATGGGTTAGAGGGTTTGGGCCATTGTATTCTTTTGACTTGTTAATTGAAGATAAACTGTAGAGAAATGAGCATAAAGGAAGTGCTGACAGGGTGTTTGCTGAGCGATCCCCCTGGGGAGTGAGGAATTCCACACGTCTGGTGATGGACAGGATGTCATACCCACAGGAGGCAGCAGGTGGCGCATGTATTGCATTCACACTTCATCCTGGCATTGTGGAGCCTGAACTATCTGTACAGACCCGTCCTATACGATTTCCTAATTGGCAATATTCACATTATGCAATAACACAAGCTTATTTTTCACTAGACTTACAATAATGAGCAGCAGTATAACCCAGTCCCATGTTTGCGCCCAGAAATGGACATGTTAATATTGTCAGTCGCTGATCTCTTCTCTCTTCCCAGGCGTGGAGCGTAGACGGATCTACGACATAGTCAACGTCCTAGAGAGCCTACACATGGTCAGCCGCCTGGCCAAGAACAAGTACATCTGGTACGGACGCAAAAACCTCCGCCAGACCTTCGATGTGTTGAGACGAGTCGGGGAGGAAAACAAATACGCGGAACAGATCTATCACCTGAAGAAGCGGGAGCAGGAGGAGGCGGAGTTACAGGACGATTCGTTGATCCCCAAGTCGCTGGTGAAGCAGCAGGAGATCAGCTTTGTGGAGCTGCCTGGACTGGAGTTTAGAGCAGGTAAATCCTCCCTGTGCCGCATCGGTCAGAGCCGCCTTGTGTATCAACCAACCATAAAGAAAGTGGTGACAACATGGAGTCTGGGACATCACAAGCCAAAATGTTGGATCAAGCTCTTCTAGTTAAAGGGTTTATATAGGATTAGCAAATCATGGCTGCCTGAAACAGCGCCACACCAATCTATAGGTCGTTTCTGGTACTGCACCTTGGCTCCTGAAGGTGCAATACTTGGGCAGTGACTAGATATTACATGGCAGACCGGATGGTAGGTACGGTGTTATGTTGGGCAGGCGGCGGCGGTGACTCCATAACTTGTGTAGGTTGAAGGAATCCTGCAGCATTTTAACCCAATTCTTGTGTTTTTTAGCGTCGGTGAACAGCAGGAAGGAGAAGTCGCTGCGGGTGATGAGCCAGAGGTTCGTGATGCTTTTCCTGGTGTCCACGCCGCAGATCGTCAGCCTGGACATCGCTGCTAAAATCCTCATAGGGGAAGATCAGCTGGATGACCTGGATAAAAGCAAGCTCAAAAGTGAGTATTGTGTGCAGCATGTATGTATATAAAAAAAATACACATGTATACATACATCATTACTGGAGCAGACCCCATCTCAGGCCCGTTTTTCTGTATTAAAGGGGTATTTCCCTCAGGTAAAATACATGTTGAATCGCCCCCTCCCCTCCTCCTCCTGGAGACTAACCATTCCTTCCATACTTGTTATTATCTATTCAGTCTTCTTCCCCCAGTTCTCAGCTGCTGCTTTCTGCTGAAGACACACAAATCTGTGTGTGAGCTTTTCTCTCTTTCTCCCCCCTCCCTTCTGAGACAGCTGATGTAAACACCATCCCTGACTGTCTGTCTTTGTATTATGTGATGCTGGGAGGTCAATTTGCTGGTGACCTCACTGTGATCAACCCTCCCAGCGTTACAAAGAAGCTACAATGTTGCAGATACAGCCAGCCAAGGACTTGTTTACATCAGCCGTCTCAGAAAGGAAGGGGGAGACAGTAAGAGAGGCTCAAGCACAGATTTTTATGTCTGCAGCAGAAAGCAGCAGCTGAGAACTGGGGGAAGGAGACTGAATAGATAATAACAAGTATGGAAGGAATTGTTAGTCTTCAGGAAGGGGGATGATTCAGTCCGTATTTTACCTAACCAGATAACCCCTTTAATCAATTTGTAACTGTCTGGTGTTAACTATAACAATAGCCAGTCCAGACAATCCTGTGAGCTGAGTATATGAGCAGCACATCCTGTACCAGAAAGGGGGAGGGGGAGTAGGTAGCACTGCTGCTGTCGCTGATACACTGTAACAAATAACTATACACTGTAACATAAAATAATGATTACATTTTAAGTAGAAACCAGTAATTATAATCTACCTCTTTCTTCTTAGCAAAAATAAGACGTTTATACGATATAGCGAATGTGCTGAGCAGCCTGAACCTCATCAAGAAGGTGCACGTGACCGAGGAGAGGGGCCGCAAACCAGCATTCCAGTGGACCGGAGGGGAAGCCTCATCCAATCAGCAAGGTGCGATGACTGCGCTAATACTACAGAGCCATCTGTTATGTGGTGTTATACGCGGGATCTTTGCTTCTACTAGTCTACAGTCTGGTGGCTCTAAGGGGAATCCCCATCTGACTGTATACAAGTTAGGGCTGGGCGATATTGGCCTAAATCAATATCGCGGTTTATCGCATATGTAGCTGCGGTAACGATAAATGGACGATAACTATGACACGCCCCTTTGTAAGCAACACCCCCTTTTACAAGCCACACCCACTTGGCCATACCAAACTGGGAATATTATGTTTTTAAAAAAGTACAGTAACTCAATGAGCAGCAACCCAAACTATGTACACACCACAGGTCGTGTATATACAGCATACAGCTATGGACACACCACAGGACATGTATATACAGGTATATAGCTATGTACTATAGGGACTCAGAGTGTATACAGTATGATGTGTATGTAGTATATACAGGTTTATCTATCATCTATCTATCTATCATCTATTTCCTCTGCCTATCTATCTCCTATCTATCTATCCATCTATCTCCTTGATCGATCAATAGATAGATAGATAGGAGATAGATAGAGATAGATACAGATAGATAGGAGATAGATAGATCTATCTCCTATCTATCTATCTCCTATCTATCTATCTCCTATCTATCTATCTATCTATCTCCTATCTATCTATCTCCTATCTATCTCCTATCTATCTATCTCTCTCTATCTATCTCCTATCTCTATCTATCTATCTCCTATCTCTATCTATCTATCTCCTATCTATCTATCTCCTATCTATCTCCTATCTATCTATCTCTCTCTATCTATCTCCTATCTCTATCTATCTCTCTCCTATCTATCTATATCTATCTATCTATATCTATCTATCTGTATCTATCTATCTGTATCTATCTATCTGTATCTATCTATCTGTATCTATCTATCTGTATCTATCTATCTGTATCTATCAATCAAGGAGATAGATGGATAGATAGACAGATACTAGATAGGAGATAGAAAGATCTATCTATCTATCTATCTATCTATCTATCTATCTATCTATCTATCTATCTATCTATCTCTTCTATCTCTATTCATATAGTAGCAGCATTCCAGTTGGACTGTGAATAAATCTCCACCTTTTCACATTTATGTTGAAAACAGTGATGTTTCTGACCACAATCGTGGTCTTTTCTTAAGCCAAATGTTATTTGGCTTGAGAAAAGACCACGGTTGTGGTCAGAAACGTTGCTCTTTTTCTCATGTGTTGCTGAACAGGTTGGAGGATGTCTCGTGTGTTGTGTGTGCAGGGACGCACAGACAGCACATAGAAGACTGGCCGTGATGCTCTTACAGGCCGTGCAGGTGGCGGCTCCACTGTGCTGTGCCGGGCCGCTGAGAGGCATGTGCTTGCCGCGGAAACTGGCTGAGACGAGAAGGGTGGTGTGCCGTGCCGGGCGGGTGACGCGGGGCGCTCTGACACGCCGAGAGGTTGGGAGACGCGGGGGCGGGCGGGTGGCGGCTCAGTTGTGCTGTGCCGGGCGATGCGGGGCGCTCTGACACGCCGGGGGGTTGGGGCACGTGGGGACGGGCGGGTGGTGGCTTTGTTGTTGCTGTGCCGGGCGGGTGATGCGGGGCGCTCTGACACACAGTGCCAGTTATGTGCTGTCTGTGCGTCCCTGCACACACAGCGCACGATACATCCTTCAACCTGTGCAGCTTAGGGCTCAGACGGGTAGATGAAAGTGAAAATACCGCAGATACCGTCCTGGCAAAGTTGAGGTCGGTTAACCGACGCCAGTGACTGTATCGGTATTTTCATGGTATACCGCCCAGCCCTAATAAAAGTGTAACAAACCCTCAGCTGTTTCACAATGCAATGGTTCACAATGGTTGTCGATCTTGTACATTGCCCTGCGCGGTTGCCGATCTTGTACTCTGGCCTGCACCATTGCTGATCTAGTACGTTGGCCTGCACCATTGCCGATCTAGTACGTTGGCCTGCACCGTTGCCGATCTTGTACGTTGGCCTGCGCCGTTGCCGATCTTGTACGTTGGCCTGCGCCGTTGCCGATCTTGTACTCTGGCCTGCGCCGTTGCCGATCTCGCACGTTGGCCTGCGCCGTTGCCGATCTCGCACGTTGGCCTGCGCCGTTGCCGATCTCGCACGTTGGCCTGCGCCGTTGCCGATCTCGCACGTTGGCCTGCGCCGTTGCCGATCTCGCACGTTGGCCTGCGCCGTTGCCGATCTCGCACGTTGGCCTGCGCCGTTGCCGATCTCGCACGTTGGCCTGCGCCGTTGCCGATCTCGCACGTTGGCCTGCGCCGTTGCCGATCTCGCACGTTGGCCTGCGCCGTTGCCGATCTCGCACGTTGGCCTGCGCCGTTGCCGATCTCGCACGTTGGCCTGCGCCGTTGCCGATCTCGCACGTTGGCCTGCGCCGTTGCCGATCTCGCACGTTGGCCTGCGCCGTTGCCGATCTCGCACGTTGGCCTGCGCCGTTGCCGATCTCGCACGTTGGCCTGCGCCGTTGCCGATCTCGCACGTTGGCCTGCGCCGTTGCCGATCTCGCACGTTGGCCTGCGCCGTTGCCGATCTCGCACGTTGGCCTGCGCCGTTGCCGATCTCGCACGTTGGCCTGCGCCGTTGCCGATCTCGCACGTTGGCCTGCGCCGTTGCCGATCTCGCACGTTGGCCTGCGCCGTTGCCGATCTCGCACGTTGGCCTGCGCCGTTGCCGATCTCGCACGTTGGCCTGCGCCGTTGCCGATCTCGCACGTTGGCCTGCGCCGTTGCCGATCTCGCACGTTGGCCTGCGCCGTTGCCGATCTCGCACGTTGGCCTGCGCCGTTGCCGATCTCGCACGTTGGCCTGCGCCGTTGCCGATCTCGCACGTTGGCCTGCGCCGTTGCCGATCTCGCACGTTGGCCTGCGCCGTTGCCGATCTCGCACGTTGGCCTGCGCCGTTGCCGATCTCGCACGTTGGCCTGCGCCGTTGCCGATCTCGCACGTTGGCCTGCGCCGTTGCCGATCTCGCACGTTGGCCTGCGCCGTTGCCGATCTCGCACGTTGGCCTGCGCCGTTGCCGATCTCGCACGTTGGCCTGCGCCGTTGCCGATCTCGCACGTTGGCCTGCGCCGTTGCCGATCTTTGTATCTTCTGTTTTGCAGACTCCACACCAACCTCCTCGCTGCACACCTCCATCGCTCTGGACCTTCGTTCTCCCAAGGAGAATTGCGCCAAGAATCTGTTCTCCGGTCGCGGCAAGCAAAGCTTCACCCGCCACCAGTCCCTTATCAAGCTGGCCAAGAGCATCGAGAACGACAGGAGGAAGATCAACTCCGCGCCCAGCAGTCCTGTAAAGAGCGGTGAGTGTCTGAGCTCAGGGATCAGGATTGCCTCGGCTCTGGGAACCATAAGCATGCTGGGAGTTGTAGTTGTACAACAGCTGCAGAGTCGCTGTCCTCTTTGTACAGCTTGCAGCCCATATGAGCTGTATACCTACGAGTAGAGATGATCGAACAGCGGAAAATCTATAGAATCCCGGAATTCCAGGCGGTACCCGGGCTGTCTCCTCCTTCCCCACGGACCGGGAAGGCATCAGAAATCAAATGCGGAAGGTTCGACAAGTTTCGAGTTCTATAGAACCTAAGATTTTCCGTTGTTCGATCATCTCTACCTACTAATGATCAATGGGTCTATCCATCCATCTATTGATCCATACAGTCTGTGATAATCTATCATCTTTCTTCTTTTCTATATGAAGGAGATTCCAGCGATGGCTCCATGTCTGTCCCCAGTAAGATGGCTCAGCTGGCGGCCATCTGCAAAGAACAGCTCGATCAGGCCAAGTAGGTGCAATGTTATATGAGAATGGGAGTGTCTGTGTTTGATAGGTCTGTATATTGTATGTGTGATGGGTCTGTAGATTGTGTATGTGTGATGGGTCTGTATGGTGTAGGAAGGGTTAACATATGGTTCTCTATAATGTATTACAGGGAACAAAAAAAGATGAAACTCAAGGTGCCCCGAGGAGTCCTGAATGGGAACGCCAAGGTGGTGGTGAAGCCTCAGAGCCAGCAATCGTCACCGTTCAGCCCGGTCCTGCTGCAGGCTCTGCCCATGGTCCAGCCGCATTCCCCCGCCCCGTACGCCATCTACATGCAGCCTCCACACACTAACCTCCAGGCCCGCCCTGTGCTGTGCACCAGCAATACCCGGCCAGAAGCCCCGCAGGGAGACAGGAAAGGTGTATCAGGTGACGGGAAGATGTCCGCATCTGAGAGACCTGCGGAGAATGACTCTGCACATGACAAATCTGCCAGGAAATTCTCTGAACAGGAGAGCGGCGCCTCCAAGAGGCTGAAAGCTTCTCCTCAGGATGAGATGTCAGAGGTGAGTATCTTCTATGTTCTATCTATAAGGTGCGATTACAGCATGCTGCCTTGTGCTGAACAATGCCACAGGCAGAGGAGCAGACAGGAAATAAATGCAGCAGGTGCTACAGAGCCATAGTCTGCTGTGTACTTACAGAATTGTATCCATAAATGTATATAAATCAATAAGTCCAGAATGGCTGCTCCTTCCAAGGTGGTCGTCATGCTTCTTGCAGATTGGTTCTGATATCAGGATCTTAGTCCTCACTCTTTTGTCTTGTTCCTGCAGAGGTTTTTGCATTCTGGGTACCTCATCCCCGTACAGCTGGCGCCAATGAGCAACGAACCCGGGAAAGATCAAGCTGCTGCCACCCCTGACCCGAAAATCCTCACATCTCCTCTGACAGGTGAGAAATACGTCCATTATAGGGGGATATACATATATACCAGAAAGAGCGCCCCCATCTGTGCTCAGGTGACATGCAGTATTACAGCACGGATCCATGCACCATGCATGCTATGTATTGCTAATTCTGGGTAACCTCTTTAATTCATTCAGTCAGGGAGTTGCTTGCTGGGAGTTGTAGTTGTACAGCTTCTAAGTCATTCCTCTTTGTCTTCCATAGGTGTCTTTCCATTGAAAGTCATGTTTTCTCCGTGTGTGAGTCAGGCGGGTCCTACCCTCAGCCCCAGTCCCGGAATCTTCAACTTCACCATGCAGAACAAAGACCTGATATCGCCCCCATGTGGCAGCGCCCAACCTGTTACCATATCCCCGAGAAACGGGAAAGCGGACGATCTGCAGGCAGCTAAACTGTTAAACTTCAACCACCTCTCCCCTATTCCGTACCATGGGCAGCCCTTCACGCTGTACGCTCTGCAGCAGGTATGTATATAGACTGGTGGCGCCCCCTACCTTCCTGACTGCTATAAGAGTTTTGTCTGTAGAGGAGAAACACGTCGGGATTGAATTTGCTGTTTTTTTTTGTCTTGCAGCAGCCCGGCATCCCCCTCACACCAAAAGGATCCCAACCACTAAAGGACACCTTCTTCCGGACCCCCGGGGGTCTGACGTCGTCCCCTGTGAATTCTGCCGCTCAGGGACCAGTGGTCGTGCCGCAGAGGAAGCTTGATGTGGGTGGAGAGGATTAGCAGACAGAACGAGTGCGCTGATGTGTTCTCCATGATTGGTGGGATCATTGATGTGCACATCAGGGATCTCTGCTGCAGCAGGGACCCCCATAATGCATTGCACATCAGGGATCACTGCTGCAGCAGGGACCCCCATAATGCATTGCACATCAGGGATCACTGCTGCAGCAGGGACCCCCATAATGCATTGCACATCAGGGATCACTGCTGCAGCACGGGCCACCATAATGCATTGCATGTCAGAGATCTCTGCTGCAGCAGGGACCCCCATAATGCATTGCACATCAGGGATCTCTGTTGCAGCACGGACCACCATAATGCATTGCATGTCAGAGATCTCTGCTGCAGCACGGACCACCAGAATGCATTGCACATCAGGGATCTCTGTTGCAGCACGGACCACCATAATGCATTGCATGTCAGAGATCTTTGCTGCAGCACGGACCACCAGAATGCATTGCACATCAGGGATCTCTGCTGCAGCAGGGACCACCATAATGCATTGCACGTCAGAGAACTCTGCTGCAGCAGGGACCACCATAATGCATTGCATGTCAGAGATCTCTGCTGCAGCACGGACCACCAGAATGCATTGCACATCAGGGATCTCTGCTGCAGCAGGGACCACCATAATGCATTGCACGTCAGAGAACTCTGCTGCAGCAGGGACCCCCATAATGCATTGCACATCAGGGATCTCTGTTTCAGCGGCACCCCCACACAGAAGACCCATGCTGACTGTCTCCATAATCAGAACTTGCCCCATGATGGGGGTCTCCCCTGCAGAACCATGTGAACAGATGAATACTCTCATCCTCCTCCTCTGTGCCTATCATATAAGCATTATTAACCCTTCCGGGATTGCACTAGAAGGGACCCCGAAATCCTTTCTGCATCTATCGTTCCTGGTTTGTGGGGGTTCAAAGGTCATTTAGCAATGGTGCTAGACTAGTGTGGTCCAACCTATGCCTATCCGGCTGGTGCAGAACTACAACTCCCAGCATGCCTGGACAGCCGGCAGCATAGGTTGGGGCATGCTGCACTAGACCATCCCAGGTAATCTCTGCTTCCTTTCCTTTGCTCCAGCTTTGACGCTTTGCTCCACCAGACGGTTGCTCCTCAGCACGGGACAAATTCTGTGTTGTAAATTTATTGTTATGGTGCTATAGAAAATTGTGCAACTTCCCTTCATGCTCTTCTGGCCAGATCTGTGCTTGCTGTCAGTGAACGGACACAGCGCCTTGTCTGCAGTCACGGACGGGGCATAGTTTGTTACAGGGTAGCAGTGCGCTCATTTACACCCGTATTCATACATGATAAACTACAACTCCCAGCATATTAGGTGTGGTGTGTTCTCATTCACCAACAGCAAGCATGGATCTTGGAATCTGTAAGAAACTGGAACATGAAGTTTATTAGAAAGTTGCTTAATATTTCATGATACAACAATAAAAGGGCTGGTCCGGAATGAAAAAAACATGGCAGCTTCGAAAGCAAAAGACAGCGCCACCCTTGTCCTCAGGTTGCATGTGGTATTGCATGTTGTTCACCCCCTAATATTTTATTTATTTTTTTCAAATCAACTAGGGCCAGAGATTTGTAATTTACTTCTATTAAAAAATCTGAAGTCTTCTAGTACTTATCAGCTGCTGTATGTCCTGCAAGAAGTGGTGTATTCTCTCCAGTCTGACACAGTGCTCTCTGCTGCCACTTCTGTCCATGTCATGAACTGTCCAGAGCAGAACAGGTTTTTTATAGGGATTTGCTGCTGCTCTGGACAGTTCCTGACATCGACAGAGGTGGCAGCAGAGAGCACTGTCAGACTAGAGAGAGTACACCACTTCCCGCAGGACATACAGCAGCTGATAAGTACTGGAATACTGGAGATTTTATAAAAAAAAGTAGATTATAGATTTCTGCCACCAGTTGATTTGAGACAGCAAAACTTTTTGTGAACAAACCAGAGTTGAGCTGCAATACATCACATAACCTGTGGGCAGGGGTGGCGCTGTTCTGTTAAGTTACCAATCCTGGATATATGGCAGCAGTATATTTGCTGAGGAGCAACCGTCAGGCTGTTACTACGTTGTCAGCACTAATGTGAGGAACGCCTTTTCTCTCTCCTATATATCAGACCCCTTCTATAAGCATCCAATGGTTGCACAATTAAGTGAAAAATAGAATAATTTTTATTAAGTAATTTTTGTAGAATTTATTTATACAGTTTGTTTCACACTTGGTGTCGCGTCTACAGGATGTGAACTTTATGTTTTTACTTTATTTTATTTTTTTTTTGCTATTTTGTAAGTGTAAAATCTGCAGGATGATAAATGTGTGCGCCCCCTGGTGTTAGAGCGCTGTATACCCCCATCTGTATGTAATGTGCCCCGCCCTCGGTGTGTAGAGCGCTGTATACCCCCATCTGTATGTAATGTGCCCCGCCCTCGGTGTGTAGAGCGCTGTATACCCCCATCTGTATGTAATGTGCCCCGCCCTCGGTGTGTAGAGCGCTGTATACCCCCATCTGTATGGAATATTTGCCCCCTGGTGTGTAGAGCGCTGTATACCCCTATCTGTATGTAATATGTGCCCCACCCCCGCCCTCGGTGTGTAGAGCGCTGTATACCCCCATCTGTATGTAATGTGCCCCGCCCTCAGTGTGTAGAGCGCTGTATACCCCCATCTGTATGGAATATTTGCCCCCTGGTGTGTAGAACGCTGTATACCCCTATCTGTATGTAATATGTGCCCCACCCCCGCCCTCGGTGTGTAGAGCGCTGTATACCCCCATCTGTATGTAATGTGCCCCGCCCTCAGTGTGTAGAGCGCTGTATACCCCCATCTGTATGGAATATTTGCCCCCTGGTGTGTAGAGCGCTGTATACCCCTATCTGTATGTAATATGTGCCCCACCCCCGCCCTCGGTGTCTAGAGCGCTGTATACCCCTATCTGTATGTAATATTTGCCCCGCGGTGTGTAGAGCGCTGTATACCCCTATCTGTATGTAATATTTGCCCCCTGGTGTCTAGAGCGCTGTATACCCCTATCTGTATGTAATATGTGCCCCACCCCCGCCCCCAGTGTGTAGAGTGCTGTATACCCCTATCTGTATGTAATATTTGCCCCCTGGTGTGTAGAGCGCTGTATACCCCTATCTGTATGTAATATTTGCCCCCTGGTGTGTAGAGTGCTGTATACCCCTATCTGTATGTAATATTTGCCCCCTGGTGTGTAGAGCGCTGTATACCCCTATCTGTATGTAATATTTGCCCCCTGGTGTGTAGAGCGCTGTATACCCCCATCTGTATGTAATGTGCCCCGCCCTCAGTGTGTAGAGCGCTGTATACCCCCATCTGTATGGAATATTTGCCCCCTGGTGTGTAGAGCGCTGTATACCCCTATCTGTATGTAATATGTGCCCCACCCCCGCCCTCTGTGTCTAGAGCGCTGTATACCCCTATCTGTATGTAATATTTGCCCCGCGGTGTGTAGAGCGCTGTATACCCCTATCTGTATGTAATATTTGCCCCCTGGTGTGTAGAGCGCTGTATACCCCTATCTGTATGTAATATGTGCCCCACCCCCGCCCCCAGTGTGTAGAGTGCTGTATACCCCTATCTGTATGTAATATTTGCCCCCTGGTGTGTAGAGCGCTGTATACCCCTATCTGTATGTAATATTTGCCCCCCGGTGTGTAGAGCGCTGTATACCCCTATCTGTATGTAATATTTGCCCCCCGGTGTGTAGAGCGCTGTATACCCCTATCTGTATGTTATATCCGCCCACCACCTTACACTATGAGCCCTGTACATAACTGCCCTGCAGGGGGCGTCTTTGCACACTAGATATATACTGTGATGGACGCGCTCTGTGCTTCCTGGAAACTTACAAAAGTAAAACTCTGTACAGCTTGTATCAAAGTGAAAAGATCAAAAGATGAATTATTTATAAAACGTTCGGGAATTAATTGTAATGTGGTCAGAAAATAAATTTCCTATTTTAAACTTTCCTGGAGTTTCTTTTTTAGTTATCTTGTCCCTAGTCCCCAGCATGGCTCCCATCTCATTCCTAGTCCCCAGCATGGCTCCCATCTCATTCCTAGTCCCCAGCATGGCTCCCCATCTCATTCCTAGTCCCCAGCATGGCTCCCCATCTCATTCCTAGTCCCCAGCATGGCTCCCCATCTCATTCCTAGTCCCCAGCATGGCTCCCCATCTCATTCCTAGTCCCCAGCATGGCTCCCCATCTCATTCCTAGTCCCCAGCATGGCTCCCATCTCATTCCTAGTCCCCAGCATGGCTCCCATCTCATTCCTAGTCCCCAGCATGGCTCCCATCTCATTCCTAGTCCCCAGCATTGCTCCCTATCTCATTCCTAGTCCCCAGCATGGCTCCCATCTCATTCCTAGTCCCCAGCATGGCTCCCCATCTCATTCCTAGTCCCCATTAAGGCTCCCCTCTCATCCCTAGTCCCCAGCATGGCTCCCCATCTCATTCCTAGTCCCCAGCATGGCTCCCATCTCATTCCTAGTCCCCAGCATGGCTCCCATCTCATCCCTAGTCCCCAGCATGGCTCCCCATCTCATTCCTAGTCCCCAGCATGGCTCCCATCTCATTCCTAGTCCCCAGCATGGCTCCCATCTCATTCCTAGTCCCCAGCATGGCTCCCATCTCATTCCTAGTCCCCAGCATGGCTCCCATCTCATTACTGCCCCCCAGGATGGCTCCCATCTCATTCCTGCCCCCCAGCATGGCTCCCCATCTCATTCCTAGTCCCCAGCATGGCTCCCCATCTCATTCCTAGTCCCCAGCATGGCTCCCATCTCATTCCTAGTCCC
The DNA here is from genome assembly GCF_027789765.1 of Dendropsophus ebraccatus. Taxonomy (NCBI): domain Eukaryota; kingdom Metazoa; phylum Chordata; class Amphibia; order Anura; family Hylidae; genus Dendropsophus; species Dendropsophus ebraccatus. The sequence goes on along the minus strand of NC_091457.1, from coordinate 7,812,291 downwards.
CAGCATGGCTCCCATCTCATTCCTAGTCCCCAGCATTGCTCCCTATCTCATTCCTAGTCCCCAGCATGGCTCCCATCTCATTCCTAGTCCCCAGCATGGCTCCCCATCTCATTCCTAGTCCCCATTAAGGCTCCCCTCTCATCCCTAGTCCCCAGCATGGCTCCCCATCTCATTCCTAGTCCCCAGCATGGCTCCCATCTCATTCCTAGTCCCCAGCATGGCTCCCATCTCATCCCTAGTCCCCAGCATGGCTCCCCATCTCATTCCTAGTCCCCAGCATGGCTCCCATCTCATTCCTAGTCCCCAGCATGGCTCCCATCTCATTCCTAGTCCCCAGCATGGCTCCCATCTCATTCCTAGTCCCCAGCATGGCTCCCATCTCATTACTGCCCCCCAGGATGGCTCCCATCTCATTCCTGCCCCCCAGCATGGCTCCCCATCTCATTCCTAGTCCCCAGCATGGCTCCCCATCTCATTCCTAGTCCCCAGCATGGCTCCCATCTCATTCCTAGTCCCCAGCATGGCTCCCATCTCATTCCTAGTCCCCAGCATGGCTCCCCATCTCATTCCTAGTCCCCAGCATGGCTCCCCATCTCATTCCTAGTCCCCAGCATGGCTCCCATCTCATTCCTAGTCCCCAGCATGGCTCCCCATCTCATTCCTAGTCCCCAGCATGGCTCCCCATCTCATTCCTAGTCCCCAGCATAGCTCCCCATCTCATTCCTAGTCCCCAGCATAGCTCCCCATCTCATTCCTAGTCCCCAGCATGGCTCCCATCTCATTCCTAGTCCCCAGCATGGCTCACATCTCATTCCTAGTCCCCAGCATGGCTCCCATCTCCTTCCTAGTCCCCAGCATTGCTCCCATCTCCTTCCTAGTCCCCAGCATGGCTCCCATCTCATTACTGCCCCCCAGGATGGCTCCCATCTCATTCCTGCCCCCCAGCATGGCTCCCATCTCATTCCTAGTCCCCAGCATGGCTCCCATCTCATTCCTAGTATACAGCATTGCTCCCATCTCATTCCTAGTCCCCAGCATGGCTCCCCATCTCATTCCTAGTCCCCAGCATGGCTCCCATCTCATTCCTAGTATACAGTATGACTCCCATCTCATTCCTAGTCCCCAGCATGGCTCCCATCTCATTCCTAGTCAGCATGGCTCCTATCTCATTCCTAGTCCCCAGCATGGCTCCCATCTCATTCCTAGTCCCCAGCATGGCTCCTATCTCATTCCTAGTCCCCAGCATGGCTCCCCATCTCATTCCTAGTCCCCAGCATGGCTCCCCATCTCATTCCTAGTCCCCAGCATGGCTCCCATTTCATTCCTAGTCCCCAGCATGGCTCCCATCTCATTCCTAGTCCCCAGCATGGCTCCCCATCTCATTCCTAGTCCCCAGCATGGCTCCCATCTCATTCCTAGTATACAGCATGGCTCCTCATGTCATTCCTAGTCCACAGCATTGCTCCCATCTCATTCCTAGTCCCCAGCATGGCTCCCCATCTCATTCCTAGTCCCCAGCATGGCTCCCCATCTCATTCCTAGTCCCCAGCATGGCTCCCCATCTCATTCCTAGTCCCCAGCATGGCTCCCATCTCATTCCTGCCCCCCAGCATGGCTCCCCATCTCATTCCTAGTCCCCAGCATGGCTCCCATCTCATTCCTAGTCCCCAGCATGGCTCCCCATCTCATTCCTAGTCCCCAGCATGGCTCCCCATCTCATTCCTAGTCCCCAGCATGGCTCCCCATCTCATTCCTAGTCCCCAGCATGGCTCCCCATCTCATTCCTAGTCCCCAGCATGGCTCCCCATCTCATTCCTAGTCCCCAGCATGGCTCCCCATCTCATTCCTAGTCCCCAGCATGGCTCCCCATCTCATTCCTAGTCCACAGCATGGCTCCCATCTCATTCCTAGTTCATAGAATAACTGGTCTCTTCACTACAGTGTAACTTTGGCTGTAACCTTCGTGTTTTTGACTTCCCTCCACCTTTAACTCAGTATCAGTTATGTATGTACACAGTGACCCCACCAGCAGAATAGTGAGTGCAGCTCTGGGGTATAATACAGGATGGAACTCAGGATCAGTAATGTAATGTATGTACACAGTGACCCCACCAGCAGAATAGTGAGTGCAGCTCTGGGCTATAATACAGGATGTAACTCAGGATCAGTAATGTATGTACACAGTGACGCTCTGCAGTATAATACAGGATGTAACATAGGATCAGTAATGTATGTACACAGTGACCCCACCAGCAGAATAGTGATTGCAGCTCTGGAGTATAGGGCAGCCTGTATACATTGAGGTTATAGGTAACAGAAGAATTTGCTGTAGGTGTGGACGATGAGACGTGACACAATGTCAGGAATACTTAGAGGTGACAGTGATAATTCCATTGCTCTGTATTTCTCTGACACCGTCCTCCATGATGTCACCTTTCAGCAGGATATCGCGGTCAGGCAGGAACCTGCTGATAATGCGACCAGAAAGGCGACTATTGCAGGAAGAACAAACAATGCATCACCTAATGCACTGCCTGTATAGTGTAACTACAAGTCCAAGAATGCCCTCTATTGTAAGCAGCCATGTTCCCATTCACTGACAGCAAGCAGTGATCTTATAATTAAACAGTCTATTATGTTATATATATTATTATAGTAAACTGGAGATTATTAGACCCTTTCCATGATGATTCAGCTTCAGGAGGACGAGGATTGGGGATGGGGGCAGAGAATGGGGGGAGGGGGGGACTTTTTTTTTTATAGCACTGATCTCACCCCTGCCTATAAATAGTGGCGGAGATAGCGGCTCAATCCTCTGAAGATAACCGGGCAGCTGACCGTCTTAGCGCCTTACTCACTATCACACGCTGTAATGGCAGACCGGGAGTTTTTATGACATTTGAGCTTTTTGATGTTGCTCAGAGCTGGGATCGACATAAAACAAAGGAAAAATCTCATCCGCAGATCATCGCACCTTCCCGTATTACCGGAGGCTTCATATGATGTGTAATGGAAAGTTCTGCATCTATCTGATCCCTCACCGTATACAAGATCTCTGCTTGCTGTCAATGAAAGGACATGGTCTTGTTTGCATCCTGAGACTTCAGATAACTGAGACTGATGCTTTTAACGCAGCTGTCCAGGCATGATGGGAGTTGTAGTTTTGCAACAGCTGGAGGGCCACAGGTTCCCTACCCCTGCTTTATCCCTTATTCCCATTCATAGTACATGCATGGCCATCTGAGCAGAGCGTGCATGTGTATGGGGAGGGGTCTGGGGACGCAGTTGTCGGCTATGGCTGGTTTCACTGTGATTATATCATTATGTTCAGGAACCAGGAGGCTCAGGATGAGCAGTGCTTATATTACCCCTCATATGTGGCCTTTCCTCTTCATGCTCTCAGTTTTTTATGGTTTGGGGGGCTCGGTGGGGATTTACTGCTCAGCTCGTGTGAAGTCGGTTTTATATGTCTTTGATGTCACCCAGAAAGGCGAAACCCCCTGATGATGTGGACACAGCCTCAGTTTTTCCTTGGCCGCAGCGCAGATTCTGGAATATCAATAAAGATTACAAGTGGAAAATCAGGAGTGCGGCCTCTCAGGCGGCAGAATCTACTGCGGCCTCCATATTATCATCCTCCCGGGGAACTGTGCACCCCTATATCCTAACCGGCAATGACTGGAAACAAGAAATGAATGTCACCCTTAAGTGCAAAGCATCATGGGTACAGGATAAGGACACTTGGAGAACAGGATAGTGACACTTGGGTATAGTATAATGACAGGCTGACACTTGGGGTACAGCATAATGACAGGCTGAGACTTGGGGTACAGGATAATGACACTTGGGTACAGGATAGTGACACTTGGGTACAGCATAATGACAGGCTGACACTTGGGGTACAGGAGAGTGACACTTGGGTTACAGGATAAGGACAGGCTGACACTTGGGGTACAGGATAGTGACACTTGGGGTACAGCATAATGACAGGCTGAGACTTGGGGTACAGGATAGTGACACTTGGGTACAGGATAGTGACACTTGGGTACAGCATAATGACAGGCTGACACTTGGGGTACAGGAGAGTGACACTTGGGTTACAGGATAAGGACAGGCTGACACTTGGGGTACAGGATAGTGACAGGCTGAGACTTGGGGTACAGGAGAGTGACACTTGGGGTACAGGATAATGACAGGCTGACACTTGGGGTACAGGATAGTGACACTTGGGGTGCAGGATAATTACACTTGAGGTACAGGATAATGACATGGTGACACTTTGGGTACAGGATGGTGACACTTGGGGTACAGGGTAGTGACACTTGGGGTACAGGATAATGACATGGTGACACTTTGGGTACAGGATGGTGACACTTGGGGTACAGGATAGTGACACTTGGGGTACAAGATAGTGACACGGTGTACAGGTAGTGCCACTTGGGGTACAGGATAGTGACACTGGGGGTACAGGATAATGACACTTGGGGTACAGGTATTGACACTTGGGGTACAGGATAGTGACACTTGGGGTACAAGATAGTGACACAGTGTACAGGATAGTGACACTTGGGGTACAGTACATTGACACTTGGGGTACAGGATAGTGACACTTGGGGTACAGGGTAATGATTTGCCATCGATACCTCTTGTTGAACATTCTGGACTCCCTACAAATAGAGAATATTATATACAGCTGAGCCCGCGGCACCAGGACTCATCCTTCTCACACATACTCATACCCCTACATACTAGGGGTACTAATCTACTTACTGGGGGGACTACCTGCCTAACTACCTACTGAGGGAGACACTTATCCAACTACTGGGGGTAACTACCTACTGGGGGTACTTATCTACCTACTAGGGGTAACTGTCTATTGGGAGGCACCTATCTTTTGAGAGGGGCATTATTACCATTTGAAGCATTATAAGTGGGGGGAAAGACAAGGATGAAGTTAGAAAAGTGTGAAGACTAAGATGTGTGTCTGACAGGAAGATGTGTGGCACGAATGGAAGAAGTCATCATGGCGGTCTGGGCTTGATAGAAAAAGAAAAGACAAGAATGTCTCCTATCAGAGAAGATGCCCCCTGTGAGTCACTGGATATAACTGCACTGTTATCACTGTATAGTCTGCAGACCTGGTATCTACCTCTATACGATTATTGCTACACAGTAGCAAAGCAAGAATGAGAATCACAGATATTCCGTTCATTGATCTTCATCACTATACATCCTTTACGCCAGTGTCCCCCAACCTGTGGCTCTCCAGCTACAACTCCCAGCACGTCAGGGAACCCTGGTTTATCCTATTGTGTAGTTTGTAGCTGTGTATTAACCCTCTCCCTGCTGGGAGATTCCCATGATGCTGTGTGATTCGTGACACCATGCACCCCCCCCTCCTTTCTGGAAAACTCCTAAGTGAAATTCCAGAAGTCATTGTTATCCGCCTCCCTCTCTCTCTACCGCTAGGAAATGATCCAGGGATTGATCAGGAGCTATTTTTGGCCGTCTGATTTCAGACATGTTCTTCTTCATCAATCATCACCCAAGGAAAGATCTTTCTGGGGAATTTAAAGGGTCCAGGACTCTGTGCAGACCTTACAGTGGCTGCCATCTCTCTAGAGGACTGGTCTGCGGAGCCGGTGAGTGCTGCACTAATGATTATATGATTGTGTATATATATATATATATATATATACACACACACACACACATTAATATATATATATATATATATATATATATATATATATATATATATATATAATCCTTCTGCTTTATTAGACTCATTCACACAGGGCAGATTTTCTTTTTCTTCGGATGAATATTACTTATCACCTCTATTGCTAGATGCCCGTGGATTTCTGCGAGCTCCATCCAGAATTTTTTTCTCTAGTCTTGGATTTATATCGCATTTTATGTTGCATTTGCTCCAATGCGTCTCACATAAAACATGAAGCTATTCTTCTAATTTTTATTATTAAAAGAATATCTCCTCCGTTTTGTGTGCACAGCTCCAATGCAGACTGATGTGGCTTCATATATACAGACCGTACCTTATGCTGGGTGATACTTCTTACTTGTTATTATGTATTTCATCTATTGCTGTGAGGTAGAACTAACTGTAGTCTGTTATATCAGAAGCGCATAGACCTGCACAGGAGCTGTATACATAAAGCGGGAGAAGGGTATATACAGTATATAAAGTAGCTCCACTTCTTATAAGTGATGCATTGCTGCAATACAACAACTGGTGGCAAATACCAGACTGATACATTGTACATAGCTAGTCCTGCTCTCAGCTGTATCCAGTGTATAATGCTCTGTGAGCTCCAGACTGATACATTGTACATAGCTAGTCCTGTTCTCAGCTGTATCCAGTGTAGACAATGCTCTGTGAGCTCCAGACTGATACATTGTACATAGCTAGTCCTGCTCTCAGCTGTATCCAGTGTAGACAATGCTCTGTGAGCTCCAGACTGATACATTGTACATAGCTAGTCCTGCTTTCAGTATCCAGTGTAGACAATACTCTGTGAGCTCCAGACTGATACATTGTACATAGCTAGTCCTGCTCTCAGCTGTATCCAGTGTAGACAATACTCTGTGAGCTCCAGACTGATACATTGTACATAGCTAGTCCTGCTCTCAGTATCCAGTGTAGACAATGCTCTGTGAGCTCCAGACTGATACATTGTACATAGGTAGTCCTGCTTTCAGTATCCAGTGTAGACAATACTCTGTGAGCTCCAGACTGATACATTGTACATAGCTAGTCCTGTCTACAGACAATGCTCTGTGAGCTCTACAGCTTGGACTCCAGACTGATACATGTTATATAGCTGAGAGCAGGACTAGCTATGTACAGAGCCCATAGTTACACATAGAGCCATAGAACGAGCCGTCAGCAATATTATCCCTGCTTGCTGACTGTTTCCAGGTACAGCAGTATATAGATGTAGGTCACATTATCCTGCTCACTCATTCCAGATTTCTTGGACGATGCCGAATCTGGGCGGCGGAGCGAAGTGCGGAGCCTGTGGGAAGACTGTGTACCACGCCGAGGAGATCCAGTGCAACGGCCGCAGCTTCCACAAACCCTGCTTCATCTGCAGTAAGTGCACAGCCGGGGACACAGCCCTACCAGTTTCGCCTCCTTGCACTTCAGCAGCCATTTTTTTTTAATTAGTATTTTTCAGTTGTCTTGGCTGTATGGAAATTTGTAGATTTGGGAGGTTTAGGGGTTAAAAGACATATTTGTTACCACATGAATATATAAAATATATATATATACCAACCCCTAATACTACACACTGATGACCTGCAGTGTCTGCTGTCAAAACACATCGAGCAATCAGTAATCATAATGTATTAATATGGATCTGAGTTGTAATACCACACATAACCTGAGGAAGGGGTGGCGCTGTTTCTGCAAGAAAGTATCTGGTCTTTTGTTGTAATCCTGGATAATCCCTTTAAGACATATACAAACAAGGCTGGCGGGGTAGGGCTTGTGATGTACAGGACACTGGTCGGTGCAGGGACGCCTTTCGGACTCCACCGTCTCTCACCTTCTTGATATCTCCATGGGGGCCGCAGGCGCGATGTGACAAGTCTCAGAGACCTCCTGACTCTCTCCGCATCTGTCACAATAAATTCTCACAGACTTTTCCAAGAATAACCGGGATTTATCTGTCAGAGTTTCCGTCCCTGCAGCCCCTGGGGTTGGCAGCTGCCCCCGCGCCCTCAGTCACAGCGCCCTGGTTGGCAGGACCGAAATAACGTCTGACCTCTCACTTTCTGGACGTTATCTCCAGAGCGTTGTGTCCTGGATTGTGAGATTACCGGCTGAGACCCGAGAGCATTGTTATATCAGGCCTCACTGCAAGGACGATACAAGGTCACAGGCTGAGATTATATATTATATATATACATACACACATACAGTGACCCCAGCATCAGTAATGTATGTACACAGTGACCCCACCAGCAGAATAGTGAGTGCAGCTCTGGAGTATAATACAGGATGTAACTCAGGATCAGTAATGTAATGTATGTACACAGTGACCCCACCAGCAGAATAGTGAGTGCAGCTCTGGGGTATAATACAGGATGTAACTCAGGACCAGTAACGTATGTACACAGTGACCCCACCAGCAGAATAGTGAGTGCGGCTCTGGGGTATAATACAGGATGTAACTCAGGATCAGTAATGTAATGTATGTACACAGTGACCCCACCAGCAGAATAGTGAGTGCAGCTCTGGAGTATAGGGCAGCCTGTATACATTGAGGTTATAGGTAACAGAAGAATTTGCTGTAGGTGTGGACGATGAGACGTGACACAATGTCAGGAATACTTAGAAGTGACCCCACCAGCAGAATAGTGAGTGCAGCTCTGGAGTATAATACAGGATGTAACTCAGGATCAGTAATGTATGTACACAGTGACCCCACCAGCAGAATAGTGAGTGCAGCTCTGGAGTATAATACAGGAAGTAACTCAGGATCAGTGGTGACCCCTCAGTTGCCCCCAGTCCCTGTATAATCTGTCTCATGTCGTGCAGTGGTTTGCAGGAAAGCCTTGGATAGCACTACGGTCGCTGCTCATGAATCTGAAATCTACTGCAAGTCTTGTTATGGGAGGAAGTACGGCCCTAAGGGATACGGCTACGGACAAGGCGCCGGCTGCCTGAGCACTGACACCGGAGAGAGATTTGGCATTGAAGTTGCAGAGTGAGTACAGCCCCTTTAATTATTTGCCATTTTCCAGCTCTCCGCTTCCGATTGGTCAATGTTATTTCTCCAATTCCTGATCGTCCCCCAATTTCTTACAGCTGAGGGTTTGTTACAGTTGTTTCCAGTCTGCACCATTTTCTGTAAGCTATATACAGCAGCAGCACAGATCGGTTCGCTACAATGTGTCAGTTCAGGATCTATGTATAGAGGAATCTTGTAGCTGATTCTATGTGCTCTTCCAGGACTCACCCCAGCCGGGGCTCGCCCACCACCCAACATTCCACCAAGTTCGCACAGAAGTTCGGCTCCACGGATAAGTGTTCCAGATGTGGAAAATCAGTCTATGCTGCCGAGAAAGTGATGGGAGGCGGAAGGGTGAGTGACAGACGTATTGGGGCAACAGGGTCAGAAACCCACTACCATTACCAATGACTCCCAACATTATCACTATAAAGGAACCCCTCCAAAAAAGTGCAGTGTCCCCCCAATCTACAGCTGTCAGGGCATGATGGGAGTTGTAGTTTTGCAACAGCTGGAGAGCCAAGGTTCCCTGCCCATGGTGTAAACCATATCTAAAGTCTTTGCCACAAAGTGTCTCACTTCCCTCCAAGCTGCTGTCCACTACTGGTTGTTAGGAGACATCTGTCTCTAGTAACAGCTAAATCAGGACAGAACACAGAAAGTGGGAGCGGGGCTTAGTATCTGCAGGAGAGGAGAAAGCAAGGGCGGTGTGTCTGCAGGCTGAGCATGAAAGGTAAATCAAGGCTTCCCTGACCACACAGCACCGAGAGCACTAACATCACCTTGGCACCACTTTGAAGGGTTAAACAAAACCATGCAGGATTGACAGCACATTTGAAGGGTTAAAGTGGTTATCTCCTCTTATTCCACAGCCCTGGCATAAAACCTGTTTCCGGTGCGCCCTGTGCGGGAAGAGTTTGGACTCCACCATTGTCACTGAGAAGGACGGAGAAATCTACTGTAAAGGTCAGTCATGGCTTCCCATACAAAACAGTAGTGAGGGGGCAGCGAGGAGGGGGCTTCTCCCTAGTTCACCATGGAAAACACAGAATCCTATTTCTCTCTCCAGTTTGTTACGCAAAAAACTTTGGTCCGAAAGGAATCGGGCACGGAGGACTGACGCAGGTGGAGCAGAAGGAAGGCTGAGGCGCCAGATCAGAACAAAGTGACATCACTTGAAGATGACGCGAGACTCTAGAAAGAATCTCTGAGATCACAGATTATAGACTGGGCCGGGTCTGGAAAGTTAGGGAATAAAGAAAGTTTAAAAAGTTTCCAAAAAGTTTTTCTTCTTTTTTCCCCCTCGAGAATGGAGGTGGTGATTGGTCATTGGACGCGTGAGACAGAATACTGGATCCCATTGGTTCCTTGTATCTCCTAGATCGGTGCTCGTATATAGAGACTATTACAAGGCTCGGTAATCGTGCAGCCAGGGCTGATCGCACGATCACTAGATCCCTACATGATTTTTTTTTGATCAGCTGACCCAGCTCCATTACACAGAAAAGATACAGTATATCGGTAAAAACACACAACGGGACTTCACTTTATTATAAGAAATGATTTATTAAACAGTCCTCATGTAAAATATATAAATATACATAGTGCATAGCATGTAACGCCAGAGAGCGCGTCAGCCCCCAGCACTGCCCACAGTCAATCGGATGGTTATAGAACAGATCTGCTATAATCCACTGATAACCCGATATATACAATCCGCTCAGTCTGGATTGTCAGATGCCGGATTAAAGGAATTTCCCTATTATGCTAGCGGAGCGCTGTATGTTCTATGGGCAACTACCCAGCCGTACCAGCCTCCATATGGACATACACCGTGCACTTGAAAGGACTGTCTGAAATCTGGTTACCCTGGATTTAAAAACACACGGCTATTTTTTTGCAAAAACAGCACCACCTCTGTCCTCAGGTTGTGTGTGGTAATACAACTTAGCTCCATTCACTTCAATGGAACTGAGCTACAATACTGCACCCAAACGGAGGACAGGAGAGACACTGTTTCTGGAGGAAAGCGGCCATGTTTTTCTAAGCCTGGACAATTCGTTTAGAACAAATGATCCGTTCTAGGATTAATATCAAGGCACTTTATAGAATATAATGGCCACCCTTATGAACCTTATTTTACAGGCTGACTCACCAGAGCTGCAGCCTCCTCTAAGAACAGTGCAGTAGTCACACTGAACCCCTCCACCCCTCACTCTCATAGTCACGCTGCAACTCCCAGCATGCCCTGACAACCACAGGCTCTCTAGCTGGTGCAATATATAACTCCCAGCATGCCCTGACAACCACAGGCTCCTTAACTGGTGCAATATACAACTCCCAGCATGCCCTGACAACCACAGGCTCCTTAACTGGTGCAATATATAACTCCCAGCATGCCCTGACAACCACAGGCTCCTTAACTGGTGCAATATATAACTCCCAGCAAGCCCTGACAACCACAGGCTCCTTAACTGGTGCAATATATAACTCCCAGAAAGCCCTGACAACCACAGGCTCCTTAACTGGTGCAATATATAACTCCCAGCAAGCCCTGACAACCACAGGCTCCTTAACTGGTGCAATATATAACTCCCAGCATGCCCTGACAACCACAGGCCCCCTAGCTGGTGCAATATATAACTCCCAGCATGCCCTGACAACCACAGGCCCCCTAGCTGGTGCAATATATAACTCCCAGCAAGCCCTGACAACCACAGGCTCCTTAACTGGTGCAATATACAACTCCCAGCATGCCCTGACAACCACAGGCTCCTTAACTGGTGCAATATATAACTCCCAGCAAGCCCTGACAACCACAGGCCCCCTAGCTGGTGCAATATATAACTCCCAGCATGCCCTGACAACCACAGGCTCTCTAGCTGGTGCAATATATAACTCCCAGCATGCCCTGACAACCACAGGCTCCTTAACTGGTGCAATATATAACTCCCAGCATGCCCTGACAACCACAGGCTCCTTAACTGGTGCAATATAGAAATCCCAGCATGCCCTGACAACCACAGGCTCCTTAACTGGTGTAATATATAACTCCCAGCATGCCCTGACAACCACAGGCTCTCTCGTTGGTGCAATATATAACTCCCAGCAAGCCCTGACAACCACAGGCTCCTTAACTGGTGTAATATACAACTCCCAGCATGCCCTGACAACCACAGGCTCCTTAACTGGTGCAATATATAACTCCCAGCATGCCCTGACAACCACAGGCTCCTTAACTGGTGCAATATACAACTCCCAGCATGCCCTGACAACCACAGGCTCTCTCGTTGGTGCAATATATAACTCCCAGCAAGCCCTGACAACCACAGGCTCTCTAGCTGGTGCAATATGTATAACTCCCAGCATTCTAGGTCTTACTTCAATCCCTTACTCTTTGCAAGATCTCTGCTTGCCGTCAATAAATGGGAAAGTTCTCCTTCCCAGAGGCTGAAACCTGACCTGCCCCAATACTTCTCATATCCAACATAAAGGAGTCCAACTTTTCCTTATACAGAACTTTCTATGACCTCAGCAGCCGCTTATCTCTACAGGACACAAGGGCAAGGGATGGGGGAGAATAAAGCACAGCCTGGCCAGTCCTTCTTTATTCTGAAGCTTATAGGCAAAGCATCAGCACCAGACCTTATTGAAACGGGACTAAAGAGGGTTATCCAGGATTAGGGGGGGGGAAGAGGCTACTTTCTTGGAAAACAGCACCACCCCCAGTTCCAGGTTGTGTGTGGTATTACAATTTCCCTCCATTCACTTTAATGGAACTGAGCTGCAATAGCACACCCGACCTGAGGACAGGAGAGGCGCTGTTTCTGCAAGGTGGCGGACATGTTTTTGTAAGAAGAGAACTGGAGAACCCCTTTAATGTTTCCCCCTCCTTCAGTTGTTGAAGAACAATCTGTGTCCTCTCTGCCGCCTTGATAGATGGGGGCGATGCCTGGAGATGAAGCGCTCTATATTACATGTACATTGGGGGTTTGATCTTCTATACAAATCTGTGACAGGTGAACGTGAAGAAGATACTAATATATATATACAGTATAATATATACATACAGTGGTGAGAACCCAGGAATGTTCCGGATGATCCGAACTGTAAACACATTTATGGGGAAAGTCCTGTCTGCACCTTGACCATAGATAGGTCCGGAGGTCCCTGCAGAGGGTGGGCTATAGAAAGGACCCCCAGGGGTTACTATCCTAGTGTCACCTGAGGATGGCGGTAACTAGTAGGCACGGCATGGCTTCTGGGGTCATGTGGGATTCCTCTAGACAGGCTGGGCGCTCCTCATCATGGAGGCCTGGAAGACGTTGTGGTATTGCTGCGTCCAGTCTACAGGATTGGTTTTGATCAACCCGAAGCACCGACATCGGAAGAAATCCGCCAGATTCTGGATACAGCCGCGGCTGGAATATAGGAAGGACAATGTAGGTCAATGGACTGGACCCCGGTCCTCACCTGACTTAGGGTGGTATTACACGGGCCGATGGGGGCTCGATAATACCTGTAAACGAGCGCCGTTTTGCTAGATCGTGGCTCGTTTACTATTACACGGCCCGATAATCGTTTAACAAGGGCTGCAAGGACATTGTTACCGATGTCCTTGCAGCCCTTGTTTGAACTATATACATTACCTATCCACGGTCCAGGGCTGTTGCTACGGTCCGCTTCTTCCCGGGTCCTGCGGACTCTAGCTTCAGAGCGGCCTGTCAGCTGACAGGCTACTCAGCCAATCACAGGCCGAGGCGGTCCTGGCACTCTGAAGCTAGAGCCCGCAGGACTCTGAGAAGAAGACTGCTGGAGCAGCCCTGGAGCGTGGATAGGTAATGTATATCGTCAGTCGCTGGCCGCGCAACGTTATTACACATAGCGGTGCGTGGTCGGGGCCCGACAAATATATATCGGGCTGATTCAGCCAATTATCGTTCTGTGTAATAGTACCCTAACACTCTCAGACTGTGCACTGAATTCTGGGTGATGCAGAACAGGACGGACCATGGACGGGCGTCAGGGACTATGCATGACACGACCCCCACCAATCATAATGCAATGCTACATCTCATCACTCAGGCCCTGCTCACATACACAGCACTTACTTGAATGGAGATCTCCGCAGAGGCACTTGGTGCTTGCTGAATCTGTTCTGCATCTGGAGACTGAACCGTTCGTGAGTCGTCAGACCTAGAAACGCGATCTGCCCGGACCGAGAAAGAAAAACAATATAATCCACCACATACAGGTGACAATCACTGTGTACTCCCATCCATAGGGGTCCTGTATGTCTAGTATATACCTCACTATATGATCAGTCTCCCCGATACCATGCAGCACTAAAGCAGCCCTGTAACCCTTTATTCTCAGGATCACTGGGATCCCAGATCCCTATCTACCTCCCTATCTACCTCCATCTACCCCCCTATCTACCTCCCATCTATCCTCCTACCTCCCATCTATCCTCCTACCTCTCTACTACCTCCTACCTCTCTACTACCTCCTACCTCTCTACTACCTCCTACCTCTCTACTACCTCCTACCTCTCTACTACCTCCTACCTCTCTACTACCTCCTACCTCTCTACTACCTCCTATCTCTCTACTACCTCCTACCGCTCTACTACCTCCTACCGCTCTACTACCTCCTACCGCTCTACTACCTCCTACCGCTCTACTACCGCTCTACTACCTCTCTACTACCTCCTACCTCTCTACTACCTCCTACCTCTCTACTACCTCCTACCTCTCTACTACCTCCTACCTCTCTACTACCTCCTACCTCTCTACTACCTCCTACCTCTCTACTTCCTCCTACCTCTCTACTACCTCCTACCTCCCATCTATCCTCCTACCTCCCATCTATCCTCCTACCTCCCATCTATCCTCCTACCTCCCATCTATCCTCCTACCTCTCTACTACCTCCTACCTCCCATCTACCTCCTACCTCCCATCTACCTCCTACCTCCCATCTACCTCCTACCTCCCATCTACCTCCTACCTCCCATCTACCTCCTACCTCTCTACCATGATGTGGCTAGGAGGAGGTCCGGGCGATCACGCATCCTGCCGAGTCATTCACAGACTAAGGGACTGATGGAAACTATGAGGACTATGCCATTATAATGGGTGTCACCTGGTACATCTGTAGTATCAGCATCAGCGTGCCCCAAACCGTGAGAGAACACGTAATGAGGAAGATGTAGAGGACCCACGGGGAACACGATATGATCTCCTCCAGGAAAGCACCAATGCCGTCCTTCTGTAAGCTGCTGGAGCACTGATTGACCCAAACTACAAGAGAGGAAGAAACGGATGAGATTACGTAACAATCCCGTCACGCGGGAATTCCCGGCCGCCATACTGGTTCTTACACAGAGCAGACGCATAGATCATCCAGTGACCCATGACGGTCAGCGCCACTAGGAAGAGCACAAAGTAATGATGGTTCCCGGCACCTGGAGAGAAGGGAGGACACACAAGGCTGATCATATAGAACGTACTGTATAAGGGCCATTCAGGACTATAGGAAAGCTGGGTGACAACCCCACCGGATCTCATCTCACCTATACAATGTCCGGTCCATATACAGTGCTGGTCATACTTAGCCACACAGGCATTACACGCATGACAGTGCATAGACCTCAGCGGCTTCTTCACCTGCAGGGAAATACAAGGGGTTAATGCACCACACACATATAAATACAGAATCTTTAGTATTAAAGGCGTACTATTTTTTTTTTCTTTCAATTCAACTGGTTTCAGAGAGTTATATAGATTTGTAATGTACTTCTATTTAAAATTCTCCAGTCTTCCAGTACTTATCAGCTGCTGTATGTCCTTCAGGGAGTGGTGTATTCTCTCCAGTCTGACACAGTGCTCTCTGCTGCCACCTCTGTCCATGTCAGGAACTGTCCAGAGCAGCAGCAAATCCCCATAGAAAACCTCTCTTGCTCTGGACAGTTCCTGACATGGACAGAGGTGGCAGCAGACAGCACTGTGTCAGACTGGAGAGAATACACCCCTTCCTACAGGACATACAGCAGCTGATAAGTACTGGAAGTCCGAAGATTTTCAAATAGAAGTAAATTACAAATGTACATAACTTACCAAAACCAGTTGATTTTGGGGGGGGGGGGGGGGAAATCACTGTAGTACCCCTTTAAATCCAGTGAACCAGGCACTGTGCAGAGATACTATACTATATTGTCCCTGGAATGAATGAATGGTGCGGACTACACTTGCACGATCACCACTCACCCTATAGACAGACGCTAGACGTTTCCAAGCTCAGCTCATAAATGTTTGATGGGCCCACGGACTATGAATAGAGTGGCGACCCGCACCACTGACTCTGGGGACAATTATGTCCTGGTTCTCAGGATCTGTGGGAGTCCCTATAGTTAGACCCCCACCACTTCCCCATCAATGGCAGTACTCCCTGCTCCTGTAAGTCCCAAGTGGTCGTGTAGTAGGGAAAGAAGAGGGGGGGTCCCTGCATTGCTTCCTGTAGACCCTCTGGCTCTACACTAGATGTCTGTGATAGACGCCATGTGTCGCATCCATCCCCCATAGGATACTCTGCTATCTGCTGATCTCAGCGTATCTAGTGGATTATTCCACGCTAGGGTCATAGGAAGGATCCCAGAAAAACCATGGCTGCCTGTACTCGCCCAATCTGATTGGCTATGACACACAGGAGAGACGCACCAGGCACGAAGTGCAGAACAGTCTGACATCCAGGCATCCGGCTTCAGCGAGAGTGATGATGGTCTGCAATACACATAACATCCATACATTAACACCAGGGGGAAGGTCACTTCTCCCTCTCAGTATACTTATAGATCTATAGATCTTTTAGTGCACTAGTGTTTCCACTAATGTAATGGCCCTCCAGCTGTTGCAGAACTACATTTCCCAGCATGCCCCGACAGCCGCACCCACAGCAGCAGAAGCCATGGTCCAGTGCTACTAATGGCGACTATATTACCCACCCCATAGGAACACATGAACGCACCTGCTTCCTCTCCTCTTCTGAGCACCTGATGTATCCCGGATCTGTTCTCCACGTCTTGTAGAAATAATATAAAAGCAGGAAGACGCTGGTCACAAACGGCACCTGGACAGTCGCTTGAGCCAGATGTGACGGAACCAAATTAAGGAACGTGAACGATGGCTAATAAAATATTTAATAGGGACCTGGACATGTGCTGGTGTGAGCCGGGGGACCGTGTGTATAATCCATGACAGCATAGTGTGTTACTAACAGTAATCTATGAGACTGTGGTCCCAGCTCTCTTCACGTCAGTGACCAGGTCCTCCTGTGTTGTGCTGGGCTAATTCCTGATCTTTTTCAGAATTATCCTTACCCCACGAGGTGAGTTCTTGCATGGAGCCCCAGACCAAGTAAGAGTGAGAGTTATCTTGTGTTTCTTTCATTCTATATAAGTGCACCAACAGTTGTTGCCAATCACCAAGCTGCTTGCCATTTGTCCTGTAGCCCATCCCAGCCTTATGCAGGTCTACAGTTTTGTCCCTGGCTCTCTGGTCTTGGCTATGGTGGAGATGTTGGAGTGTGATTGATTGTGTGGACAGGTGTTTTTTATGCCTATTGTCTATTGTCTATTGCCTATTTCCTATAGTCCATCAAAGCCTTGTGCAGGTCTACAATGTTGTTCCTGGCTCTTTGGTCTTGGCTATGGTGGAGATGTTTGAGTGTGATTTTGTGGACAGGTGATTATTATACAGGTATTGAGATAAAACAGGTGATTTTTTAGTATTTTTCTTATACATTTGGTCTCTCACAAGTGAAGTGTACCTATGATAAATATTACATTCCTCTCCATTCTTTGCAGGTGGGAAAATCTGCCAAATCTGCAGTGTATAAGATACTTATTTTCCCCACTGCAAGTATAACTTGGTGCTGCTATGGGCGATCTCTGGAAGGTAATGGAGGAGAACTAGACTTTCACATTACAGGACTACTACACTCAGCATGCAAAGCAGAATTCCATAGTATTTTTTAAAAAACATAAAAAGGATATCAGGTAGAAAGCAGATAAACCACGTCATGAACATCCAGAAGATGGCACTGATGAAGAGGATGGCGGGCATGTGCTTCTGACTGGACGGACCAACAAATCGCCTGGAAAAGACAACATATAAGAACAGATGAATACAAACAAAACTTCTCTGAAAAGACTACCAACCTATCCCGATATCCAATGTATTATGCACATGGGCCATGTCCTCTAGGAAGACCCCAGTCTCTGATGGTTGGTCGTCCATTATGTGTCATGTAGAGCCCATGTTGTCTTCTTCCTAGGGCACAGGTGTCAAACTCAGGCCCTCCAACTGTTACAAAACTACAATTCCCATCATGCTAAAGCTTTGACTGTCCAGGCATGATGGGAATTGTAGTTTAGCAACAGCTGGAGGGCCGGAGTTTAACGCCCCTATCTAGGACCTACTAGTTCTCATCAGGACTGCTGTTCTATCACTTGGTTCTCCTCCATCTTCCTCAGCTCTCATCCGTCTATCTAATGCTATAGCTGAGACTTCCCTGTTCCGCCGTGTAACGTACCTAGTGAAGAGCTGGGACCCAGCAGTGACCAGAGCGAGTAGTGTCCCCTTTAAGAGCCAGGAGTCCGTATTTATATTCAGGATGTATCCGACGCCCCCCAGGAGAGACAGGCAGACTATCGTGACCAATGAGACCTGGAGGAAAGTAAAAGGTCACACACAGTATAAGCAATCATGTACAAATAACGGGGACAGCGAGTACATAGAATTTACCCCAAAAGGGAATTATACCTGTTTGATCCATAATGCATCATGGGATAGAACAGGGATGGGGAAACTTTGGCCATCCAGCTGTTGCAAAACCACAATTCCCATCATGCCTAGATAGCCAAAGCTTTAGCTTTGGCTGTCCAGGCATGATGGGAATTGTGGTTTTGCAACAGCCAGAAGGCGAAGGAACTGGGAGCTGCTCCCAGCCCCCATTACATCCAGTCCATGCTCCATCCCTATACTAACCTATGGGGCTCTATATATATCCATAGCATCCCTTGAATGAGGTCAGATCTATGGGAGGACTCGTGCAGATTGCAGACTGCCCCCTCACCTCGTACTTCTGGAGGACCTTTAAGGCTCTAGAATTCCTGGCCGATCTAGAATTGGCTTCACTCGTCATGATATGGATTAGGATGCGATTTCTGGACTGCCGGGCGAGGTCGAGAGGAGTTTCCCCCTATAAAACACAAAAGAGTCGGTTGTGGATGGGAAGCGAGTCCGATGGGAGTGAGAATCTCACACAAAGTGGTCGCTGCTTCTGACCTTAGCGTTCTGTACATCCATGCTGCACCCGGCCTCCAGCAGCAGATCCACAGCATTGATATTGCCGGAGGAGACGGCCCAGTGCAGCGCCGTGTTCCTGTGGATCTTGTCAGCCAGATTCAAGGACGGGTTGAGCTTTAGGAGGAAGCTTGTGGGTTCCATTCTGTAGGAAAGCAGAGATCTTATCACAATGACTGATTGGGATGACATGCATGACTATAGAGATAAGAGATGTAAGGGCGAAACCTGGGAAACCACAAGATAGGACTGCAGAATGTATACAATTTAGGAAGCACAGATGCATTTTTTTTTCTTTCAAGTCTACTGGTTCCAGAAAGTTCTACAGATTTGTAATTTACTTCTATTAAGTACTTATCATCTGCTGTACGTCCTGCAGGAAGTGCACAACATACAGCAGCTGATAAGTACTGGAAGACTTGAGAATTTGCAAAAGAAGTACAAATCTCTGGCACCTGTTGATTTGAATGGAAAAAACTTTTTTTTTTTTAATTTTTGGCGAACAACCCCCTTGAAGGGTGTGTTCACACTTACAGGATCTGCAGCAGATTTAAGACAAATCTGCAGCTTTGGATCTGTGCCATCAAATCTGCTGCAGATCCTGTACGTGTGAACACAGACTAAGGTGGAAAATAAAGTAACTTTGCAAAAAAAAAAAATATATATATATATAATAATAATAATCTACCGTTTTGTGTCAGCAGCCCCTATGCAAATCAATGTGGCTCACGGTAACAGACAACAAATAAGCCACAAGTAGTTGCCTCCTGCAGTCCTGTTGCCTTTTAGCTGTT
Source organism: Dendropsophus ebraccatus (assembly GCF_027789765.1). Taxonomy (NCBI): domain Eukaryota; kingdom Metazoa; phylum Chordata; class Amphibia; order Anura; family Hylidae; genus Dendropsophus; species Dendropsophus ebraccatus. The sequence goes on along the minus strand of NC_091457.1, from coordinate 7,792,376 downwards.
TCTGACTCCTTGCTAACCTACTGACTGTACACAGAAGGAGAGTACAAGCAGAAGGGACTATGGCTACATGATCTGACTACACTGGGTTTGTTTGTAGTCTGTTACCATGGAGACATATAGGTCTGCATTGGAACTGTGTGCATTTATCTTTTGGGATGCATTAAGGCAATAACAAAAGAAAGGATACAAAAAGGCGGCCATGGCTATAACAGATATCTATCATATATATATATATATATATATATATATATATATATATATATATATATATATATATATATATATATATATATACACACACACACACACACAAACACACACAGACTGACACATTCTCCATTCTTTCTATGTGGACGATCATTACCCGATAATTTTCTGTGCAGACAGCATGAGCGGAGTCATTCCATTCATATCTGGTCCATCGATGTTCTGTACAGAAGAGAATAAAGACAGAGGACCATCAGTCACTAATATCACTGTACTGCCTTAGTCGCCTATAAAGCAACTTTACAAATCCTTAAAGGGGTACTCCGGCAAAAATCCTTTCCTTTCAAATCAATCGGTTTAAGAAAGTTCTATAGACCTGTAATTTACTTCTATTTGAAAATCTGCAGTCTTCCAGTACTTATCAGCTGCTGTATATGCTGCAGGAAGTAGGGTATTCTATCTAGTCTGACAAATCGCTCTCTGCTGCCACCTCTGTCCATGTCAGGAACTGTCCAGAGCAGCAGCAAATCCCCATAGAAAACCTCTCCTGCTCTGGACAGTTCCTGACATGGACAGAGGTGGCAGCAGAGAGCGCTGTGTCAGCCTGAAGAGAATACACCACTTCCTGTAGGACACACAGCAGCTGATAAGTACTGGAAGTCTGGAGATTTTTTTTTTTAAATAGAAGTAAATTACAAATCTCTGGCACCAGTTGATTTTAAAGAAAAAATATTTGGTGAAATACCCCTTTAAGACAATAGCAATGGTGGACACAAAGATGAAGGTAAATCAGATGGGATCGCACGGCCTATGTACCTGTCCTTTTGCGACCAGATAGGCGATGATGGGCATGTGCTGGTACAGGACGGCCAGGTGTACGCTGTTATATCCTTCCCCATCGATCAGAGTGGGGTCAGCGCCGCACCTCATCAGCAGTATAATAGTCTGGAGATGTCCTTGTCTGTAAAGAGAAACGTATTAGAGCCTAGAACCACAACAATCAGCTGTAATCTAAACCGCTGCAGTGCCCCCACAGGGCAAATGAAGTATTACATGGCTCCCACTAAAACCTGTATATGAATGGAGCCATTAGATGTAACAATCGCCCTATGAAGATTTATAAACAGCAGCTGCCTGCAGACAGAACATCGCGACCTCGCCAGTGCCTAACAATGATACCGTGTTATAGAACAATGCCTTGCAAAATTCTGTCAAATAATTGGGTCAGGGTTGGGGTCTGGGAGCTGAGACCCCCAGTGATCAGGAGAACATGCTGGGTGAAGCGCATGCCTAAGCGCTTCCCTGCCAGTCTCTCTCCTATAGAAAGTTTCCTAGCTGTAGGGATAGAAGCACTTAACAGATCACTTCTCCCCATTCATCCTAGTGATCGGTGGAGGTCTCAGCACCTGGAGCCCAACTGATCCAAACTTTTGGTGCGCCCAAACTTTTATTTAAAGGGTGAATTCTTTTAAATCAACAGGCGCCGGAAAGGGGCAGAGATTTGTAATTTACTTCTATAAAAAATTATTGCAGTACTTATCAGCTGCTGTATGTCCTGCTCTCTGCTGCCACCTCTGTTTATGTCAGGAACTGTCCAGAGCAGGAGAGGTTTTCTATGGGGATTTGCTGCAGCTATGGACAGTTCCTGACATGGACAGAGGTGGCAGCAGAGAGCACTGTGTCAGACTGGAGAGAGTACACCACTTCCTGCAGGACATACAGCAGCTGATAAGGACTGGAAAGAATACACCACTTCCTGCAGGACTTACTGCAACTGATAAGTACTGGAGATTTTTAAATAGAAGTAAATTACAAATCTACTTTCTGAAATCTGTTTTTTTTTTTTTTAAATTATTTTCGCCAGAGTACCCCTTTAATCAGGATGGATTCTTTGGCTTCAAAATGTATAAAAATAAAAAATATAAAACTGAAACAAAGTATAAAACAAACTTTTTTTTTGATACTATGAATAAGTTTTATTTCTAGTAAGAAGCCAGGGCCATGGAGTGCGGAGGCGGCCGTTCTAATTACACATGATGTGGATTCTGGAGAGACGGAGGTGATCGGACAGCGGAGCCCCCGCACATCTGACTATCCAGGAAGCACAAGGTGGACGGGCCCCTGTAATGTGACTGAATGAGGCAGCGGCGGGGTAATCTCATAATGAGGGATACACGGGTGGGGTCACCACTTACTACACAGGATATGAGCTTAGTGAGCTGATGCCAGGGGGCACAGGCACTCACCCAGAATAACCTGTTACTCCCACAGTTCCTGTCTGTAATAAACAGGAAAAACCTGACCTGCAAACCTGATCTCCACAGGGGGCGCTGTCCCCTCCATCATAGAATACACTCACTATGGGCTCCTGCTGACTGACCACAGGGGGCGCTGTCCCCTCCATCATAGAATACACTGTTATTATGGGCTCCTGCTGGGTGACCACAGGGGGCGCTGTCCCCTCCATCATAGAATACACTGTTATTATGGGCTCCTGCTGGGTGACCACAGGGGGCGCTGTCCCCTCCCTCATAGAATACACTCACTATGGGCTTCTGATGACTGATCACAGGGGGCGCTGTCCCCTCCATCATAGAATACACTGTTATTATGGGCTCCTGCTGACTGACCACAAGGGGCGCTGTCCCCTCCATCATAGAATACACTGTTATTATGGGCTCCTGCTGACTGACCACAAGGGGCGCTGTCCCCTCCATCATAGAATACACTCACTATGGGCTCCTGCTGACTGATCTCCACAGGGGGCGCTGTCCCCTCCATCATAGAATACACTGTTATTATGGGCTCCTGCTGGGTGACCACAAGGGGCGCTGTCCCCTCCATCATAGAATACACTGTTATTATGGGCTCCTGCTAACTGACCACAGGGGGCGCTGTCCCCTCCATCATAGAATACACTGTTATTATGGGCTCCTGCTGACTGACCACAGGGGGCGCTGTCCCCTCCATCATAGAATACACTGTTATTATGGGCTCCTGCTGACTGACCACAGGGGGCGCTGTCCCCTCCATCATAGAATACACTGTTATTATGGGCTCCTGCTGACTGACCACAGGGGGCGCTGTCCCCTCCATCATAGAATACACATCTATAGGAAATAAATACGGTGTCCGATACCTGACGGCCCAGTGGAGCGGAGTGGAGTTTAATGTTCCCCCCAGCTGGTCCACGATGGCCCCTTTGGAGATGAAGTATCTGGGTATAGAAGAAACATATGGTCTGTTAGCTATGGTTGTATTGTTGTATATCAGGGATGAGGGACCCTCGGCCCTCCAGCTGTTGCAGAACTACAATTCCCATCATGCCAGGACAGACAAAGCTTTGCTTTGGCCATCCAGGCATGATGGGAGTTGTAGTTCTGCGATGGCTGGAGGGCCGAGGATCCCTCATCCCTGCTGTATATACACAGGGGGTCTACGTACTTTACAAGCTCCAGTCTATTATTTATGGCCGCCCAGTGCAGCAGCGTCACGTTCTCGCTATCCGGTTGCCGGACGTCATAGCCGGCCTCTACCAGCTCTCTGCATCGGTCAAGCAAACCGTGTCTGAAAGAGAAGAAAATTAGTTTAAAAGGGTATTCTGGAGAATTTTTTTTCTTTCAAATGAACTGATGCCGGAAAGTTCTATAGATTTGTAATTAACTTCTATTACAAAATCTCCAGTCTTCCAGTACTTATCAGCTGCTGTATGTGCTGCAGGAAGTGGTGTATTCTTTCCAGTCTGACACAGTGCTCTCTGCTGCCACCTCTGTCCATGTCAGGAACTGTCCAGAGCAGCAGCAAATCCCCATAGAAAACCTCTCCTGCTCTGGACAGTTCCTGACATGGACAGAGGTGGCAGCAGAGAGCACTGTGTCAGACTGGAGAGAATACACCACTTCCTGCAGGACATATAGCAGCTGATAAGTACTGGTAGACTGGAAATTTTTAAATAGAAGTAAATGACAAATCTTTAGAACTTTCTTACACCAGTTGATATGAAAAAAAAAAAAATAAATATATATATATATATATATATATGTTACCCCTTAAAAGTTGAGTACATAAAATGAGTACAACCAGATCATGGTCCCCCCTCCCAACACCAATTTCCCGTCTCATACTGACTGAATGACCATGTGCATATAGACGGCTATATCCCCTAATCCTGTACACTGCACTGCGGCACACATATATACCCATACACTAATCAAAGTATATAGAGGACATTCAATCTCCTGGTGTATTGTGGGATTGAAGGGACACAAAGGCCGTGTGAATCATTCGACTTATGTAAACAGAGACGGATAGAAGAGGCGATTTACACAATGGTTATAGCGGAGTCTAATAACCCGAACAAGGCGAACGCAAACAGAGCGAGGGTGGGGGAGGGGAGGCTGGAGACGAGCAATGGGAGAGCACGGAATAACAATCCCACCGACACACCAGGGCCAGAGCGACCTCCGGAGTCTGTCATATACTTCACATGCTACAGGCTGCGCTATTTCCCCCTGTAAGTGCCAGCCTGGCTGCCCGCCATGTGTACTTATCACCTCAGCCACACATTAGGTTAAAGGGGTACTCTAGCAAAAATACATTTTTTTCAAATCAACTGGTGTCAGAGATTTGTAATTTACTTACTACTAACAAATCTCCAGTCTTCCAGTACTTATCAGCTGCTGTATGTCCTGCAGGAAGTGGTGTAGTCTCTCCAGTCTGACACAGTGCTCTCTGCTGCCACCTCTGTCCATAGCTGCAGCAAATCCCCATAGAAAACCTCTCCTGCTCTGCACAGTTCCTGACATGGACAGAGGTGGCAGCAGACAGCACTGTGTCAGACTGGAGAGAATACACCACTTCCTGCAGGACATACAGCAGCTAATAAGTACTGGACGACTGGAGAATATTACATAGACGTAAATTACAAGATATATAGCTTTCTAACACCAGTTGATCTGAATTTTTTCTACAGTACCCCTTTAAATGAGAAGCTTATGAAAGTGTATTGTCATCCATGGGCCGCCTGCAATCACAAGCCATGAGGCCAATGACAGTGTATGGAGCCCGAGCTCTAGACTGTGATCATGTGCAATGACCCATAGACTGTAATGGGTCACCACACAGCCGAGCCTGATGGAACCGGCACCCCTAATAACACTGTGATAGCATAGAGACGGGGGTCCCCCACATACTCACTGTGTGGCTTTTACAATATCCCAGGAGCTGTAATCCTCCACCGCTTGCTGGGCAGCCACTTCTGGGTCCTCGCCTGGTCCGCCATGTTGCCCACCATGGTGGTGGTGACTGTGCTGGTGACAGTGGGAATGGGGCGATTTACACTACAGAAAAACAGAGAAAAAGCTATTAGGGTGTGTTCACACCTACAGGATCTGCAGCAGATTTGATGCTGTGTTCAGTTATTTAAATGAAATCTGCTGCAGATCTTGTAGGTGTGAACGCACCATTATAGTATATTTATCCAACAATATAAGTCTGATCAATGGGGGGGTGCACAGACATACACATATAATACCGCCATATACACCTACATGGAGTACCTTACATATACTATGAAGAGATATATACTATATGATAGACACACATCTCCTTACAGGGGACATATACTGTATGGTGTATATATATCTCCTTACAGGGGGTCATATACTGTATGGTGTATATACATCACCTTACAGGGGACATATACTGTATGGTGTATATATATCTCCTTACAGGGGGTCATATACTGTATGGTGTATATACATCACCTTACAGGGGGTCATATACTGTATTGTGTATATACTACTCCTTACAGGGGACATATACATCTCCTTACCGGGGGTCATATACTGTATGGTGTATATACATCTCCTTACAGGGGCATATACTGTATGGTGTATATACATCTCCTTACAGGGGCATATACTGTATGGTGTATATACATCTCCTTACAGGGGCATATACTGTATGGTGTATATACATCTCCTTACCGGGGGTCATATACTGTATGGTGTATATACATCTCCTTACAGGGGGACATATACTGTATGGTGTATATACATCTCCTTACCGGGGGTCATATACTGTATGGTGTATATACATCTCCTTACAGGGGGACATATACTGTATGGTGTGTATACATCTCCTTACAGGGGACATATACATCTCCTTACAGGGGGATCATATACTGTATGGTGTATATACATCTCCTTACCGGGGGTCATATACTGTATGGTGTATATACATCTCCTTACAGGGGACATATACATCTCCTTACAGGGGGATCATATACTGTATGGTGTATATACATCTCCTTACAGGGGATCATGTACTGTATGGGGTATATACACCTCCTTACAGGGGACATATACTGTATGGTGTATATACATCTCCTTACAGGGGGTCATGTACTGTATGGTGTATATACATCTCCTTACAGGGGATCATGTACTGTATGGTGTATATACATCTCCTTACAGGGGATCATGTACTGTATAGTGTATATACATCTCCTTACAGGGGACATATACTGTATGGTGTATATATACACATCTCCTTACAGGGGGATCATGTACTGTATGGTGTATATACATCTCCTTACAGGGGACATATACTGTATGGTGTATATATACATCTCCTTACAGGGGGATCATGTACTGTATGGTGTATATACATCTCCTTACAGGGGGTCATGTACTGTATGGTGTATATACATCTCCTTACAGGGGATCATATACTGTATGGTGTATATACATCTCCTTACAGGGAGTCATATACTGTATGGTGTATATACACCTCCTTACAGGGGACATATACATCTCCTTACAGGGGGTCATATACTGTATGGTGTATATACATTTCCTTACAGGGGACATATACTGTATGGTGTATATACATCTCCTTACAGGGGGTAATATACTGTATGGTGTATATACATCTCCTTACAGGGGACATATACTGTATGGTGTATATACATCTCCTTACAGGGGTCATATACTGTATGGTGTATATACATCTCCTTACAGGGGACATATACTGTATGGTGTATATACATCTCCTTACAGGGGACATATACTGTATGGTGTATATACATCTCCTTACAGAGGTCATATACTGTATGGTGTATATACATCTCCTTACAGGGGTCATGTACTGTATGGTGTATATACATCTCCTTACCGGGGGACATATACTGTATGGTGTATATACATCTCCTTACCGGGGGTCATATACTGTATGGTGTATATACATCTCCTTACAGGGGGATCATATACTGTATGGTGTATATACATCTCCTTACAGGGGGTCATATACTGTATGGTGTATATACATCTCCTTACAGGGGACATATACTGTATTGTGTATATACATCTCCTTACAGGGGTCATGTACTGTATGGTGTATATACATCTCCTTACAGGGGACATATACTGTATGGTGTATATACATCTCCTTACAGAGGTCATATACTGTATGGTGTATATACATCTCCTTACAGGGGTCATGTACTGTATGGTGTATATACATCTCCTTACAGGGGACATATACTGTATGGTGTATATACATCTCCTTACCGGGGGTCATATACTGTATGGTGTATATACATCTCCTTACAGGGGGATCATATACTGTATGGTGTATATACATCTCCTTACATAGGTCATATACTGTATGGTGTATATACATCTCCTTACAGGGGACATATACTGTATGGTGTATATACATCTCCTTACAGGGGACATATACTGTATGGTGTATATACATCTCCTTACCGGGGGTCATATACTGTATGGTGTATATACATCTCCTTACAGGGGGATCATATACTGTATGGTGTATATACATCTCCTTACATAGGTCATATACTGTATGGTGTATATACATCTCCTTACAGGGGACATATACTGTATGGTGTATATACATCTCCTTACAGAGGTCATATACTGTATGGTGTATATACATCTCCTTACAGGGGTCATGTACTGTATGGTGTATATACATCTCCTTACAGGGGACATATACTGTATGGTGTATATACATCTCCTTACCGGGGGTCATATACTGTATGGTGTATATACATCTCCTTACAGGGGTCATATACTGTATGGTGTATATACATCTCCTTACAGGGGGGTCGTATATTACATGTGTGATACTTTCTTAAAGGGGAGCTCCTACACTGAATGGTAAATACCACCCATCCTATTAGGGGGGTGACGCAACATGCATGTAAGGTAAATACAGGTCAGTTACCATGGAGACCATAGAAGACGGGGTATATATAAGGCCACTTACCGGGGAGCTCATGATGACTCGGGGCTCCTGCACCGGACCGCTCCCCACTGGAGCACTTACTTCCTGGTTACTAAACACTCCCCCTCTGTGATTGGTGGGACGGAGCACGAGACCCGCCTATCCATCAAACCCCTCTGTGATTGGCGGGGCGCAGCAAGAGACGCGCCTATCCGTACAGGTTGTCAATCAAACCCCGTCAACCAATGAGAAGGAGCGCGGCGGCAAGGCGCGTCTGTCATGGAGAGCGGTTATAGAAGGGACGTGAGGGCGGGAAAACATCCAGTCACGTGGTGTTCTGTTCTTCTCGTGTGTCGAGAGCGACAGCTAGCGCGCGGAGTGTGAGGCGACGTGTGAGGAATCTCCACACACACAATGTGATTGGGGGAAAAAAGTTTATATTTCTTGTCACCACAGAAATTCCTTGTCAGAAAACAGATTCACACAATAAGGATTTGGGCGCCGATTCTGCACCCAAATCCTACAGTATTTGCAGACTTGAGGAACGAAGAGTCCGGCGTACTTTGCGACACACACACTTTAAGGCTATGTTCAGACACAGTAAAATAGGGATGAAACATGGACGTATTTGGAATCTAAGTCTATGTTCTTTTATCTGGACGTATATTTGGATGGCCGTCGCTTTGGCGCCAAAACGTAGCCATAATTTGCATAAAATGGCTGCTTTTTGACGCCTAAATGACAGCCGTGGAAACATACAATTAGATTCCAGCTACGGCTGTGTGGCGCAAACCAGACGGCTGTTTTTCCATAGACTTTAATGTATCTAATTCAGGTATGGGCATATGAGACATGTAAAACAGTCGTCGAAATTCATAACCCAAGAAGACTCCATTAAGCCAATATATAGGTAGAAGAAAAATAAACAGTGTGAAAGGGAGGCGGAAAGAAGAGGAAGAGAAGGGGAGATTTCACCGGTATTTATGAAGACATCAAAGATTTGTATTCGTCCGTATCCATATATTGCAGCCAGTGGAACCAAGTGCAGTAAGATCGGTCATTCCGGTCATAGAGTTGTGCAGTTAAAGGGGTTATCCAGTGCTACAAAAACATGCCCACTTTTGCCCCACTCTTGTCTCCAGTTTGGGTGAGGTTTGAAACTCAGTTCCATTGAAGTAAATGGAGCTTAAGTGCAAACCACACCTGAACTGGAGACAAGAGTGGGTCAGAAGTGGCCATGTTTTTGTAGCGCTGGATAACCATGCGGTCTATATTGTCAACCTTGTATAGCCAAAGATTTTGAGGGGTTATCCAACGCTACAAAAACATGGCCACTTTTTCCCCTCTCTTGTCTCCAGATTGGGTAGGGTTTGGAACTCAGTTCCATTGAAGTAAATGGAGCTTAAAAGCAAACCGCACCTGAACTGGAGACAAGAGAGGGGGAAAAGTAGCCATGTATTTGTAGCGATGGATAACCCCTTTAATGAGAACGTCTTCACAGTGCAGGATTACACCCTGTTGCTGCATTAAAGGAGAAGTCCAGCGAAAAGTTTTATTAAAGTATTGTGTTGTCCCCCAAAAGTTATACAAGTATATAAGTATACACTTATTACAGAAAATGCTTATAAAGTGCTTTTTTCCCTGCACTTACTACTGCATCAAGGCTTCACTTCCTGGATAACATGGTGATGTCACTTCCTGGATAACATGGTGATGTCACTTCCTGGATAACATGGTGATGTCACTTCCTGGATAACATGGTGATGTCACTTCCTGGATAAACATGGTGATGTCACTTCCTGGATAAACATGGTGATGTAACTTCCTGAATCACATGGTGATGTTACTTCCTGGATAAAATGGTGATGTCACGACCCAACTGATGGCAGGGGCACACTGAGGGACACAGGGCACTGGAGGGACACTGAGCATCCCTCTGCCATCATCCTCTCCAGCAGCCACAGCCCGCACAGCTCTGGGAGTCGAGACGTGACATCACCATGTTATCCAGGAAGTGACATCACCATGTTATCCAGGAAGTGACATCACCATGTTATCCAGGAAGTGACATCACCATGTTATCCAGGAAGTGACATCACCATGTTATACATCAAGTGAAGCCTTGATGCAGTAGTAAGTGCAGGGAAAAAAGCACTTTATGTGCATTTCCCGTAATAAGTGTATATTGGGGATCTGTATAACTTTTGGGGGGCAATACAATACTTTAGTAAAAAATTTTGCCAGACTTCTCCTTTAACTAAATGGCAAACTACAAAGAGTAGTCAGATACATTGAGAAAGAGTAGGAATATAGGGCATCTAAGTTTACCCTAGTAACTAGGTCCTCCCAGTTGTATGTTGATCTCTCTTTCTTCTGCTAAAATAGAGCAAGATGATGATGTCATCACATGTACCAGAGAACGAAGTCCTGGGTAGTTTCTAGGGGTATCTACACCAACACAGGCTCTGACAAAGAAAGTTATATGGCCTAATGGACATATGGGGGATATGGAAGTCATGCGCCAGCTCTCGGACTATGACACATATGAGAAGTTACAGGGTAATCCCCTGCTGGGAATACAGAGAAAAATTGAAAATGTGATACAATGTTATGTCGATAGTGTGATTGATACCAAAATGGCAAATTATTTACGAGTAGAACATCCCATAACTTCAGTTTTTTATGTCCTGCCGAAGGTACATAAGACCTTGACCAACCCTCCAGATAGACCGTTAGTGGCCTCTATGGACTCTGTCCTGACCCCACTATCCAAAACTGGATAGGGTATTGACACCCTTGGTGAAACTTACAAAATCATATTTAGTTGAGGGATTAGCAGTGAGGGATTTGACGGACATTAAAGAGGACGATTGGTTGGTGACGATTGACGTGATAAGTCTATATACCTCTATTGAACACCTGAAGGGACGCAGGTCAACTGAATGGTTATTGGATCAGAGCACATATTCTGCTGACCAGAAATCTTTTTTTCTTGGACCTTTTGGAATTAGTTCTCTATGAGAACTATTTCATGTACAAAAATGACTATTATTTGCAGAAGAGGGAATCGGCGATGGGCTCGAATGTGGCCCCCCCATATGCAAATGCCTATATGGCATATTTTGAAGAGCATTTCGTGTATAACCATCCTTTATTTCAGTCATACGCCAAAATTTGGCGAAGATTTATTGATGATATATTTTGCATATGGATTTGGAGATTTATCAATGATATATTATGCAAATTCGATTTGGAGTGAGCTGCAGTTCACTGTCACAATGGATCTTCATAGCGTACGTTTTTTGGATGTACAGCTCACCAAAGGCGATGACGGCAGTATGGATACTGACCTGTTTAGGAAAGCCACGGATAACAGTATCCTACATTTCAATAGCTCCCATCCTTCATCTACAAAGAGAGCTATCCCTAAGTCTCAGTTTCAGCGGATTAGGAGAATAGTAAGTAATCCGGTTACTTGTGAAAATAGAATTGCTGAAATGAAACAGAGATTCAGGGATAGGGGCTATCCTGAGAAAGTGCTAGAGGAAGCCAGTGATACATCAGACCTGAGTACGGCTTGTAGACAAGAGACCACTCAGAATAGAATACCCTTTGTTAGAGAATTTCACCCCTTGAGCTATAGGGTTGATCAAAAAGTTAGGATATGCCAGTGTCTCCTAACACAGGCATACCCTAATGTGGAAGAATTCAGAAGTCCCCCTCTGATATGCAATAAGAGAGCCCCGAACCTAAGGAATACCTTAGAGCAGAGAGTCGGGCACCTAATATGAGTGACAGACAGAGTACATTGGCTCCGGGAACGCACGGCACATATCCATGTCTGCATTGTGCTCAGTGTAGTAATGTTGTTAAAGGAAAATTTTTCTACCACCCCCATACAGGTAAAGCATTCGAGATAAAAGGATACCACACGTGTGACACTAAGAATGTCATATATTTAAACAAGTGTCCGTGTGGTAAACCTTATATTGAGGAGATCATGCAAGCTATTAAGAATAGGAATACTTCCTTTACCATAACATTTCAGAGACCACCATCACAATGTGTCACAGCTTCAATTACAGGTGATAGAGAACGTTTTTCCCCCTCGAAGAGGAGGTGATATAAAAACATTGTTACGCCGCAGAGAGGCCTTTTGGATTCATACTCTCCGGACCCTTAAACCGAGAGGGTTAAACCGAGAGTATGAATTGTCAGGTATTATGTAACTATATAGAGGGTCTGTGTTATCCATCTTGATTATTATTATAAATAGTACTCCCATCTTTTGTACTTTTGTATATCTATTATTTATGTCTTTTTATCTTCTAGATTACTATTATAGACTAAGTGGATCGGTGGTAGGACCTTTTATCATTCTAACTATTTCAACACTAACTATTTATGTATTAATGTTGTTGTGCTAACATATTTATGCATTTGTAGTCCTTTGTGTATGTCTCTTTTGATGTATATGTATTTGTTACTTACCCTCATTGTACTTCGTTTGTCTAGTTGACACTAATTAACGCAGCTGCACGGCTCTTGGATCACGCTACTATGAACTTTGTTTATTGGCAATCGATGACATCATTCAGAGCGCCATTCGACGCACACAGCACGTCATCTAGAGATGCCCTCTATGTGTATAAGTGTAGCTAGTGTTTCAGTATGTATTAGGCAGTTAATAAAGGCAATTGTGCCGAAATGCGTTCTGCCCAACTGTATTGTGTGCACCTCGTCTTGACAATAAACGCACCCTGCAAGTTTACCACTGTTTGTGCCGGGAATTCCTGTGTATGTTCCGATAGATTGTCCACGTGCACCACGTGGCGGAGTGCCGACATTGAAGGTGATTAATGGACACCTTGGACCTCCGGATGCCACCATCAGCCAGTGGTCACTATGGCTACTATGGTGGGATTTCTGCCCCTGATAGAGACATAGAAGACTCCATATGCCAGCTTATAATCTTCCATCGCCATTCCTGAAATCCCCCCATACATATGTGAGCTTCTCCCAGCAGCAGACCCTTTAATGTGCATCTGATTTCTGCAATCACAAACTGAATGATGACAAAATTGTTAAAAATTCTTTATTTTTTTCAGGAGAAATCTCACATGAACTGTACAAGAGGCAGACCCCTCAGCCCAGGGTGTCCCAGGATCGGAGCCGAGCAGGTATTGTGGATGAGGTGGGTCGTACATAAGTCGTCCATGTTTATGATTTTAGATATACAAATAGTTACAAAATAACTCCATCCATCCTAAAATTCTGTGCTGATTAGTTTTATTATATATATTTCTTTTATATAACAATTGATCCGCACAGATTTATTGAGAATAAAAACAACAGAAAACATTGAATACAATAGACTTGGATTAATTTTTGCTGAAAACAGAAGGCCACAGTTGAGTGTTTGTAGACTCCATCTTACTAGAGGATGACATTGTCATTGCTGGAACCCTAGATCCAAGTCCTGTAATAGCTTTTTGATCATGTGGTCCCCAGGACAGTATGCTTTAATAATAAAGCAGCAGTGGTCCATGTGGTCAGAATCCTTGTCCCAATAACTATAAACATCTGTGTTTTCCCTGAAATATTTTTCACATTTTAAAACACGCCAGGCAGCAATCTGTACTGCACAGCATCAGTATAAAGCTTCCAGTCCTTTCCATACTTGCTGGAGCATCGGTGCTCGTCACGTATACAACGGTGGACTAGCAAGATGGTCATGTATATTATATAGAAATAAGGCAGGAGATGGTCGAAGCCGCAGGCAAGGCAGTACGACAAAGAGCCCATCAAGTCTCCTGTGTAGTTAAAATGTCGAGCGACCCCCCAAAATCCAGAAATCATCAGCTTGCTGTAATGCCTCTTGCCATCTGCAGAAGTGTAAGAGCATTCAATGTATTTGGGTTTTTTGCCCCAAATTGAACAGTTGCCGTTGGTGCGTCTAAACAAATCCTTCTGATGGTTAGTCATCCTGAAGATGTAGTATCCGATCAGACCAAGCAGCAATACTCCTACTGCAGCTGTGGTGGAGAGCTGAACAGGATTATATACAAGATACAGGCCCTAAAGACACACAAAGAAACACACATTATTAGTAATTTATATGCATCTGTCTCTTTAATAGTTAGGCTATGTTCACACAATGTAAGTCTTGTATTAATCACAGTCATTGTTGCCGATTTGCAACAACGGGCGTGATTAATACAAAACTTACATTGTACTGTAGTCAGAGGGAATCCCGGACGGAGTGTATACACATAGTATACGCTCCGGCCAGGATCCCTAGCGGCCACACGAAAACCTGACATGTCAGTTTTGTGCGACAGCTATTCATTGAACAGATCACACAATGGAGAGTGTAGCTCTCTCAATTGTGTTCAGTGGTGAATTTGGATGCGGGTGTACACGGATGCACATGCATCCCAATTCAATAGAATTTAAGTTTATCCCGCATTACCGGACGGGATAAACTTCACTGACACCGGCCGTTCTGTGACACACTCTGACACGTCATCTTTTGTGGTCCAGCAACAAGGTCATATGATGGCAGAGGGAAAAAAAAGATTAGCACACAAAAACGCCTAAACCTTCAAAAGAAATCATTCACACATGAAGTAAAAAATGCAAATGCATAGAAAAAAAACAACGCATTGCTAGTTTTTCTAGAGACTTCAAAAACGCCACACAAAAAGGAAGTGTGAGGGCACCCTCAAAAAGAAAGAGCCCAAGGGTAAAAAACCCACAGGGCAGTTAGGGTTTGTTTGGCTATATGAACCAAGTACTTTGGTGCTAACCTGTGTTATTTATTACTTGTTAGTTTTAGCTCTTTGGAAATTAGGGGGTAAGCATGAGCAGCCTTTCAGAAGTATATGCATATGACCAACCACAAGGAAACTGCATTATGTGGCCTGCTCATGTGATATTCACACAGGTGCACAGGTTGTGTCTTTGCTGATGGCCATTTGCAGAGTTATATTGAATTTTCTCCAAGGGGGCATTAACACGCGCGGTAAATCACAGATCCTGTTCAAATCTTCCTGCTACGGTATTGAAAAAGCTGTGCAGCTGTGTCAGTACAGTAGCAGGAAAATTTGAACAGGTTTGGGGCATTATGATGCTGGGAGGTCCTGATGCTGGCCCTCAGTTTCATACTCTATAGCATCTGTGATTTATGGAGTGTGTGAATGCCCACTAAGAAGCTGAAGTGCCACAGAAGTGATGCTGAGCCACAGCATGCACGCCTCCTCCCCCACCTCTCCCTGCCTTGACTAATTGACATACAGGACTGAAGGCTCGGCTTTGAAAGCAAAATCTGTAAAATAAAGTAAAAAAAACAAACAAAAAAACTATACTTAAAACCCTGTGACAATACTTTCCTGATTCCTCAATGATTTTTATACACCTGGGGGGAGATTTATCAAACATGGTGTTAAGTGAAACTGGCCCAGTTGCCCCTAGCAACCAATCAGATTCCACCTTTCATTCCTCACAGACTCTTTGGAAAATGAGAAGTGGATTCTGATTGGTTGCTAGGGGCAACTGAGCCAGTTTCACTTTACACCATGTTTGATAAATCTCCCCCCTGGTTTCCATGGACGATGTGTTGATCCATATGACTGCTGCAGCATGTGAATATGGCAACAAACCTGGGGTCCAGTGCTTATGTCAACACAGTCACAGGCTCTTAGAGTACGGAGTGCACCAAGATTGGTGGGGACTAGAGATGAGCGAACCTCGAGCATGCTGGAGTCCATCCGAACTCGAACTTTCGGCATTTGATTAGCGGTGGCTGCTGAACTTGGAACTTGTGGAAAACATGGATATAGTCATTGGCTGTATCCATGTTTTCCATGTTATCCATGTTTTCCAGATAAACTTAGAGCTTTATCCAATTTCAGCAGCCCCAGCTAATCAAATGCCGATCGTTCGGGATCGGATCGACTCGAACCCGAACCCGGTTTGCTCATCTCTAGTGGGGACCCATTTCTGTGGCAGAGCCAGAAGACTCATAGGTGAGTACTGTTTTGGTAGGGTTACATTCTCACGTTCCGTATATATGGTCTGTGTGCTGTGGACCAAACGGAACCAATCAGAGCTCAATGCATAATTCATTATAATGCAGCGAGCTCTGCCATACAGCACATAACTTGGGGCACACTGCATTGTAATAAATTATGATGCAGTGAGTTCAGATAGTTTGGTCCCTAACACACAGTCCCTGCATGGACTGTATATATAGGGAATGGGAATGTGGCCTAAAGAGTAGCTAAGGAAATTATTAACAGAAATTCCTTGTGTGAACATATGGTTAGGCATCCAGATGCTCAAAAGAGAACCACATTAAGTGGAGGGGAAGCAAACGTCTGTGTCCGAGAAGCCCAGACAACATCTGGATTTCATCATTAATATGTTTGAAATAGTTATTGTTATCTGTTATAACAGTCACAAATTTTATGTTATAGTATTATATACTATGGAGTGATCTGCAGATGACAGTAGGGGGCGCCTATACCTTCCAAGTTTATAAAACTACATTACCTGTAATGTGTATAGGAAAGGCAACCAGACACAATCTCCCCATCCCAGGTACCAGCCAAAGTGGTCATGACAAATGTCTATTGTTTTCAGGTACCAGGCTTCGTTCCAGAAAAAATCCACTACGTAGATGGCCTGTGGACAACAAAGCCGCACACATCAGGTAATGCTACAATCATTTTTACAATGCTGATCATAAAAGCAGGAGCATAGAGCTATTCAGTCTTCTTCTCCTGCCCTGGATGACACGCTTAGATATTATTTCATCAATAGCTGGCCAGCTTCCTGCAGACTATGGTCATGAATACATACACAGTGAGTGAGTTATGGCTTGTTGCTTTATCATTAAACACTTCCTGGTCCCAGTAAACACTATGATTTACACAGCTAAATAATCAATTGATATTATGCTTTTTTTTCTAAAAATTCTAAAGCTAAAATTGTTATATATAGGTATATACCTATATACATACACCTGTATTGGTGGATGCAGGTGTTTGCTTCCTGTTATCAGTCAGATCGCGCCAGGTAGGACAGATGAATACAGTCTATTGGTCTCTGTTATCAGCCAGCTCAGGCTGGTAAATGGAAGGCTTGATCTCACGCGGGTGAATAAAGCCTATTGCTCCCAGCTGCTTCAGGCTGGTCAGAGGCTGACTACAGTGTTCTAAGGGGTTATCCAGATCTACAAAAACATGGCCAATTTCTTCCAGAGACAGCCCCACTCTTGTCTCCAGCTTGGGCGGGGTTTTGCTGCTCAGTTCCATTGAAGTAAATAGAGCTTAATTGCAAACCGCACCTGAACTGGAGACAAGAGTCGTGTTGTCTCTGAAAGAAAGTGGCCATGTTTTTGTAGCACTGGATAACCCCTTTAACCTAGATTCAGCTAAATCCGCTGCAGATCAATTGCCTGTTCGTTTCTATGAGAATACATACAATGGGATGTCAGTGACAGCCCCCTTAACCCCCCCCCGCCGGACAGAGCATGCATTACCTGCTCCACACTCCAGCTTACTTCCGGGGATGTCCCGTGGATGTCCCGCCTAGTGAATCAGTTCACTGCCCCGCCGCAGCGCACTGATTGACTGGGCGGTGGCGTCCAGACGCCGGGAGCCCTGAAGCAAGCCGGAGCGTGGAGCAGGTAATGAATGCTCTGGCTGGCGGGGGGTTAATGGGGCTGTCACACTCGCAGCGGGATGTATTCTCATAGAAAGTAAAGACCCTATTACACGAAGCGACTACAGCCACATTCGGCCAATATCTGCAGTTTCAGCCGATAATGGTCTTGTGTAAGAGAACACAATGATCAGTCGACATGCACAATGCAAATAAACGATCAGCATAGCAGCCATCTGCCGCCGTCGCTCTGCGTAATAGCGGCGGCAGCAGTCCGCCACTATCTTCAATGGGCTGCCTGGACGATCTAGTGATCACGTGGGCAGCTCTTCTGAATCTAATAGGGGCAATGGATTTGCATTTTGTGAAATCCGCTGCGGATCTGTTACATGTGAATCTAGCCTAAATGGAATGAGTGACATGCTGTGCAAAAACTTTTACTATTTTATGTCTCGAATCCCCAGTGCTGATTGTCAGGATCCTCAAAATAAATATATATACTGCAAGAATAGGTTCAATAGTGTCACATCAATTTCCTTTATGGTGTATATGTTCATTGTACATTGGTTGCACAAAATTTATCATGGTCTTTGCCACTTATGGGTCGCAATGTGCCTCTATTTACTTGCCTGCAGTGTGACACTGTAATATTTGTCTATGTGACCCATGTTGTGGCCGTCATTGCTGTATAGCCCTAGCCTAATAAGTTCTCTACATACAAAGGTCTTTACATACAAAAAAATGATGGCCATGACATGGGTCATGTGGCCAAATGTTACATTGTCACACTGCAGGCAAGTGAATGGGCACACGTTGTGACACACAAGTGGCCATGACTGTAACCAATTTTCAATGTACAAGTGATATATACAGGATAAAACTAGATGAAACTGCACCAAATTCATTGCAGTGGCGCATGCTGTGTGATAGATTCGGTGTGTATCTTCCTGACAGTAATGCACACATGTCCCTACAGCACCATACCTGCAGAATGTTGACAAGAACCATGGAGTTTGTGACCTGCCCGTATAACTCTTGCTGCTTGGCGGCATACGACAGGTTAATTAAAGTCCAGGCGACAATTCCAGGGCGTCCATTGAAGAAAAGCTTAAAGTCGAACCATTTCCCAATGCGAGGGTTAAACTCAATCCCCATCATGTAGTCATAGAGGAAGTTACCAGTAAATTTACTGCAAAAATTAAGGCATATAGAACAGCTCAAACAGATCATTTTCTATAGTTGTATTTTTTTTATGAGATACTTGGAAAATAACTTTTTTTCTCAGTCATATATCAGATATGGCGCGGTTGGCATGCAACTTGCTTTACGCCGTCTCTTCATTTGACTTTGGCACTTTTCAGTCACCCTAAGGTATTTATGACATGAAAGTCAGATGCTGCACGGTTCTATGGACCCTAAATCTATGTATAGCCCCAGGCTAAAGAAAAACTACCATGAACAATAGGAATCAAAATTTAAGAAGCATAAAATAGTAGACATTTGGGTGTATCTGTCTATTTCAAGATATTGCAACATTATACTATGCTTTTCACTAGGTGGGGCTCAACCTCATTGATGTCCATGAAGATAGTATAGCTATGCAGCAATGTTCCCCAAACTGTGTGTGGTTGCAAAACTACAACCTCCAGCATGGCTGTTAGGGCATGGTAGGAGTTGTACTTTAGTAACATGGAAGAACCACATGTTAAAGAGGTTGTCCAGCGAAAAACTTTTTCTTTTAAATCAACTGGTGTTAGAAAGTTATATAGATTTGTAATTTACTTCTATTACAAATTCTCAAGTCTTCCCATACTTATTAGCTACAATATGTCATGCAGGAAATATTGTTTTATTTTCAGTCTGACACAGTGCTCTCTGCTAACATCTCTCTGCTGACCGAGACAGGAACTGTCCAGAGCAGGAGAGGTTTTCTATGGGGATTCATAGAAAACCAAGACAGGGTTCCTGTCTCAACCAAAGACGTCAGCAGAGAGCACTGTGTCAGACTGAATATAAAACAATATTTCCTGCATGACATTAGGTAGCTAATAAGTATGAGAAGACATGAGAATTTTTAAAAGAAGTAAATTACAAATCTATATAACTTTCTGACACCAGTTAATTTGAAAGAAAAATATTTTCACTGGATAACCCCTTTAAAGTGGCAATGTAGTTTTAAAAAACTTTGCCATTTCAGAGAGACGTGAAAAGTTTTGATCAGTCCGAGTCTGAGTGTACCGATTGCGAGAATTAGCAGGGAGAGGAACGTACTGCTCCCTGATCTGCGTCAGTGAAAGAGTCGGGCTACATAGACTTACATTATGAGCTCGACTCATCACGCGAAACATAGCTTGGAGAGGACCGCGGTGAGCACAGACTTCTCCTGACTCGTTCTCATGATCAGTATGGGTATGAATGTTCAAAGCTAATATCGGTACAGGTCTGATCGTTCAAAACTTTTGTCTCTATTACATGTCAAAACTTTTTTGAAATGACAGGGACACTTTAAGGATGTCACTGTAGTATATAAGAAGTAAATTTAAGGAGGCATAAGGGGAAGCATATAAGTGCCTCTTTAAAGCATCAATGTCAGATGGTCATAATAGGTTAAATCTCTGGGTCATAAGGAATTTACTATACAGCCCCATAAACCATAGTTTGGGAGATGGCAGCTACCACTTCCACAGTGCTATATACTGTATATATATCTACAGTATTTATCCCCTAATTATCTACAATGCCAACTTACCAGTCTTTAACATTTGTTGGGAATAAGTAGGCTTTGATCATCGCAAATGTGGAGACCAAGTATCCCAGAATATTTGTACACCATAGTAAGGGAATCCAGTTGTCGATGATGATGGTAGGAGAGAACCAGTGGAAATGATAGGCATTAGCAAACCAGAGAATGTGGGTCACGATCCAGGCCTGGAGTCCATTGATCTGGTATTTGTTAACGGTACCTGAGGAAGACAGAGAGCACAAATGATCAACTTATGTTAGGCTAATACAAGACAGTACCAAGACTGTAAGCAATGGTTATGAATGTGGTTACACACGAGACATGACACAAAAGTCCAATCTTGACAGAATTTTGGTCACAGATCAAAGCTACTTTTCTAGCATAGAGTTTGATGTAAGTTGTGTGCAATTACACCCATGAGTGTTGCATATCCCTAATTGCACCCTAAAATAGTCATGTGATTTCAATGTGACAGGAAAATTGCACAGTATTTTTTATTATAGGACTAATATACCACTTAACAAAGTTACCAGGTAGCCCTAGTGTTAACTCCAGAAAGTTGTAGAAAGACTTGTATGATTAGTTTGGGTACATTTTGGAACTATTATTAGTGTTGAGTAGACCTGTCAAAATGTTGGAGTTTGGCAACGTTATCTAAACCGAATGCTCAGAGTTTGATTCCCTGCAGAAGTTAGATGTCGCCCTAAGGCTGACAGTATGCCTATGGCCTATGCCTTTATCCATGTTTTCCAGGACTCCCTAGGACGGCATCCAACTTTTGCAGCTGCAGGGAATCAAATGATAAGTGTTCAGATAGGGTTCAGATAACATTGCCAAACATTTTGACAGGTGTACCCAACACTAATTTTTATACAACTTATTTCTGTAATAAGGAAATCCAGCACATGCAAGCAGGAAGTTTTCTCAGGACTTACCAGCTGGTGTTCTTGCTCCTTCTTGGACGCCTCCAACATATCCAGGGAGAAATTTATGGCAGATATCCGGAAGCAACATGTAAAGGAACACCTATAACATTAACACATTAAACATTAGGATTCTGTTAAAATCTAGAGGGAAGCTACTGTAAGCTTTATCTTTGGCTGTCCAGGCATGATAGAAATTGTAGTTTTGCTACAGCTGGAGGGCCGAAGGTTCCCCATCCCTGACATAAAGGGAGCAAACTAATGTACTAATGTGTTCTCTCATGATCTGTCACCTCCAGTATCGGCAGCAATTCTCCAACCACGTTGTAGCAGTAGAGACAAAAGATATATTCTTCTGATGGGTGACTAACAGTAAAACAAATGTAATAGGTAATATCTCTAATTACCTGAAAAGAGACCCAGGCCGCATAGATGTAAACAGCTTTCCAGGTGATCAGTGGCGTCTTGTCCCATATGTCAGAGAGCTGAGTTTTTCCCAAGTATAAATCAAGGACGGGGCCACTAAGAGCGCACTGGTACTGATCACATGACATCACAAAATAATAAACGATAAGTGGCGCAAACATCAGTAGGAATATGACACCTCCCAAAGAGAACCAGTCCACCTCCCTGCAAGCAGTAAGGACAAACATTGTAACATACAGAACAAAGTCAACATTTTTTTGACTAAGTGAGAAAAAAAAATTTCAATGTAGAATTTGTTAACGTGTACCTGTTGTTTAAAAATAACTTTTGACATGCCAAAAGTTTTGATCGGTCTGGGTCTGAGTGTTCAGACCTGTACTGATCGGGAGAACAATTCTCCTGTTGTTTGATATATTATGTAAAACAATGGTTGTTGTTTGCATTGACTTCAATGCAAATGATTGCAGTATGAAATGAACAGCCTTTTTAGTATTAAGTATTCAGTATTAACTGAAAACAACAGCTATTCTTTTTATAAAAAGTACGTTGTGTGAACATAGCCTAAATATAAGCAAGGAAGTCTATGACTGATTCCACTTCAAGGAGTCATAGTGGTGATATTCTTACCAGGCTCGCCCCCATTGTCCGTTATGTTCCTTTGCACCATTGGTCATTTTTTTGTGCTCTCCTCTTGATGGATTTTGTTTCCGGCGCTCCCCCATTTTTATACTGTAATACAGAGAGGAGTAAAATGTTACTATCACAGCTTTCAGCAAAAGACATGTAGCAGGCAGCATTGTAGATGGTGATATCTGAGGCCAATCTTCAACATAATAGACGTGGCAGAATTAGGGTAGCTTCATACATACCGGATTCGCAGCAGATTTCACACTGCAAGTTTGCAGTCAAATACGCTGCAAATCCGGTTCGTGTGAAGCTACTCTTAGGGTACAAACACACACGGCGTATACGCTGCGTATTTACTGCTGCGATATGCAGCAAATATGCAGCAGATTAGATCTAAATAACTGAACACAGCATCAAATCTGCACCATCAAATCTGCTGCGTATCTGCTGCCTATACGCTGTGTGTGTTTGTACCCTTAGGGTACAAACACACATGGCATATACGCTGCGTATTTACTGCTGCGATACACAGCAAATACGCAGCAGATTAGATCTAAATAACTGAACACAGCATCAAATCTGCTGCGTATCTGCTGCGTATACGTTGTGTGTGTTTGTACCCAACTTTTCAACTCCAGTCCTCAAGACCCACCAACTGGTCAAGATTCAAGGATATCCTATACAAAGAACACCTGTGATAAGACCTGATGCACCGAGTATAATTATATCACCTGGGAGAAACTAAGGAAGTACTCAAAACATGACCTGACTGAAGGACTGAGGACTGAAGTTGAAAAACACAACTTAAAAGGGTCCTGTAACTTAAAAACAAAACATGTAGCTGAGAACTTCACTTTGAGGGTTGCTGCAGGAGACAGTCTATATAGACAGCCCGATTAACTTGGTAGGAGAGCGCCGATCTGCTTACAGAGCCTATTAGCCGGCTTGAGAATCAGGCGGCAAGGGCTTCACGGGCATTGCTAGTGATGTCCATGCAGCCCTTACTTTATATAGTAAATAATAAAGATTATACTTACCTGTCTGCGCTCTCCTGGTGTCCTGCTGCCTTTTCCCTGCTTTCCTTGTTGACTGCAGCCGCTAGCAAAGCCTCTGAAGCCTTCTCAGCAGTAACATGCCGCTCAGCCAGCCACTCTCCATCTCAATCAGTGGTTGGCTGAGTTGCCTGTCAATTCAGAGAAGCCTTCAGAAGCTTCAGCACCAGCTGCCGTCAGCAAAGAACATAGGGTAAAGACAGCAGGACACCAGGGGAAACGTGGACATGTAAGTATAATCTTTATTATTTTTTGTATACCTTTCATCAGCCGTCAGCCACACATCACTATTACAAGTAGGGATGCACAGCCGACAGATGATAATTTTTTTAAAAAGTTGAAAGTAGAGATGAGGGAACCTGGAGCATGCTCGAGTCCATCCGAACCCAGTCGTTCAGCATTTGATTAGTGGGGGCTGCTGAAGTTGGATAAAGCGCTAAGGTTGTCTGGAAAATATGGATACAGCCAATGACTATATCCAGGTTTTCCACATAGCCTTAGGGCTTTATCCAACTTCAGCAGCCCCCACTAATCAAATGCCGAACGATCAGGTACGGGTGGACTCCAGCATGCTCCAGGTTCGCTCATCTCTACTTTCAACATGTTTTAAAATCATCAACTGTCGGCTGTGCATCCCTACTTGTAAAAGTGATGTGCGGCTGACGGCTGATGAAAGGTATACAGAAAATAATAAAGATTATACTTACATGTCGGATGGACTCGAGCATGCTCAAGGTTCGCTCATCTCTAGCTGAAAGAAAAACGGTCACTATAACACCATCTGAATGTATTGCTATAGGCCACACATGCCCTGTTTACACAGGGAGATGTGCATTGGATAGCGATAAATTTTGAAGCCACACAAAAGATGCGTTCAGCAGATGAACGAGTGGTCTCTTGCTGACACTGTTACACTTTATTGGCCGAAGGAGCGTTTCTAGCAATGCTCCTTGCTGATAATCAGCCACACAGCAGATACGCAGCAGATACGCAGCAGATTTAATACTGTGTTCAGTTATTTAGATCTAATCTGCTGCGTATCTGGTGCATATCTGCTGCGTATCGCAGCAGTAAATACGCAGCGTATAAGCCGTGTGTGTTTGTACCCTTACTATGGAGATTGCCTCCTGCAGTGAGACTAAAAAGGCAGTGACCTGGAGAGTGAAGGTCTGAATACCCAGACCCTGTCTGATCAAAACTTCTACATCTCTAGTGACAGAGGACATTTAAAGAGGTACTCCGAAGGGGGGGGGGGGGGGGGGGGGGGGGGTGAATGGTGCTAGAAATATATACAGATTTGTAATTTACTTCTATTAAAAGATCTCTAGTCCTCCAGTACTTAGCAGCTGCTGTATGTCCTGCAGGAAGTGGTGTATTCTCTGTAGTCTGACACAGTGCTCTCTGCTGCCACCTCATGTCCATATTAGGAGAGGTTTTCTATGGGGATTTGCTGCTGCTCTGGACAGTTCCTGACATGATAAAGTGGATAGAGGAGCCCCAGCGGTCGGACCCCCACTATCTGGAGAACCCAGTATTCAGCCGTTTTCAGCAGCTTGCATAGAGAATGTAACTAAGCTGCAGCCTGTCTCCTAATGGAGCAAAACTGAAGGTAATAAATAATAGGTAAGTCAATGGTAAAGTTTTAGGCCTTAATTGAATATATTTTTTCCTATATGTTTGCCTTGATGTTTGCTTTGTGAATGCCGTCTGTTTCCTTGAATGAAGCATGCCATTTCCCATATAGCAATTATCAGAGAGTCTTTGGAGGCTAAAGCTTTTAGATCCATCCTCCTTACTGTACTTATGAGCACTTTAAGCTATACGCCAGTCACATCCGCATCATCAGCCGAAGCTGATTCAGTCCTATGTGCCATGCAAATGTATTCCTAATAGCCCTAGAGATAGGATGGGGGTGTTGTAGTCAGACTGGTGTCACAGGTTCCTGTTCTTAGTATAGTGTATTATGATGATGTAGCAATATGAGCATAAGAGGCTCTCACAGAATAGATATTATAACCTTGAACATTATTTATGTAGGAAACCAGAAGGGTCAGAGGCCACTATATAATAGCGCTCTTGTGTAACTGAAGGGTTATAACAGGTCACATGGAGGTAGCGAAGGGGGCAACCTTTGTCATATCTTATTGACCACATCTATGAATGAAACTATGAGGATGAACGCGGTGTCAGCAAAGATGCAATAAGACTTTGACCTTGTGTTTTTAATCTTTGCTCCATTCATTATCTTCTACAATAAGAATTCTTATCAGCAGCTGGAGATGGATCATCTCCCTGTAATAGCTGAGTGTTATATGCACGCTCCCCTGTACTACAAAGCCTGTTGTCTCAGCTTATATGAACGGCTTGATAGGTGGCTGCCAGAAACATATGGCACCACTTATCTTAATTAGAGACTTGTGCTGCGTTTACACAGACAGATTTATCTGACAGATCTTTGAAGCCCAAACCAGGAACAGACTATAAACAGGGATCAGGTCATGAAGGAAAGACTGGGATCTATCCTCTTTTCAAATCCATTCCTGGCTTTGGCTTTCAAAATCTGTCAGATAAATCTGTCTGTGTAAACGCACCCTTGGCCTTGGAAGTAGCTGTAAAATTTGCAAAAAAATGACAGCCAAGTGATCCGATGTTCTCTATGAGTAGGGGGAAGATGAAGCGAGAGAGTTCTGGCTGCTGCTTATCTCTCTCAAAACAAAGGGGTCAGGCAGTGATTTTCCATGCTGGCCCCAATCTCGGTGGGGGGAGTCCCATATACCTTATACCAATGGAGGTCAAAAGTATAAGGTGTAGGGGACGTTAACCCCCTCCCCCAACCCTAAGCTTGTCCGGCTGTGGCTGTTGATGGCTGGGATCCTAAAAATATCTGAGCTGGTTATTTAGGCACTTTGCCTAACTCTCATGGGAGTTAATAGGAGTTGCACAACCATCTACACCGCACTGTTTCCATAACTCTGAAGTTCCATAACGCTTGGTTGTTTATGCAACTTCCATTAATATCTATGGGTTGAAAAGTTTTTTAAGAACCCCGGCCACTTCCAGCTGCTGCAACCAGGGTGGATGAGGTCAGGGGGTCCTTATTCTAGAAATCTATCAGCCATTTATGGCATATCCCTCGGGGCAGGCCCCCCCATTCTGTGACATGCCAGCACTGGTGCAGTCCACAGAGTCTTGTACATACAGGCTGTGGCTATGCAACTACATAACTTCCTATGGGGCTCTGGGGCATGCACACAGCTTGCAGCAGTGTCTTCTCCATGCCACATGTGCTTGTCAATGGTAGATCATGTAACTCATGAAGGTTTGATCGCTTGCCACCAAACAAATGTGATTTTCCATTTAGCAATATAAGAATAAACAATATAATATTGCAGCAGGGCTTTCCCAGTTATAAAAAGAATTTATCCCTCTTCCTGGTTTATCACAATATGAAGTTATCGTCACGTGCATGCTACATATTCTCTATTCTACAAGAAACCCCCCCAGACTTTTATAAAGTCTTTACAAGTTTGTCAGAGCCGTCTCCAGGCTTGTTATCAGTCTGACACAGTTCCTGGCCTAGCAATGTCCTTCATGAGAGGTTTATCAGCCGCTTGTTGTCTCCGTGTGCTGAAGTCCAGCAGATTATTCCGGAGATACTACATGAGAATGGACCTTAAGGATCTAAAACATTTCACTCAAGGGCTGTTACTATCTGAAGCGACAATGAATAATTCACAAATTAGTGAAAGCCTTTTCACACTATACATTTTGACAATGCCGGTCTCTTTTGTTTATTGTAAACCAAACTGGGATATACTGGAAAACTAGACCAGATGTTAAGGAATACCTGTTGGCTCCAGACGAGTGTGTTTTAGTCAATATTTGCATCCGCCATAGTTTCTGTTATTCTATATGTATGGACAAATTGAGAACTTGGTGTTACAATTCCCCTTGTTAAGCAGGGGCATCCCCATACGGACTTACTGTCAACACCAAGCGGACCGTATCAGACAGGGCAGAGACACTTCTGTATAGACAAGGGAAATGGGAACACTCAGCACAATACACAGATCTAAGAGAAGTCTAGTAAGACAGGGAAGTACATAAACCAGGGATGCCAGTCACGGCAGGGAGCACATGACTTACACATGACTAGATGCTTGTGGGTTACAACCACAGAACGAGAGACAGTGTCACAGAGATGAACATCCTGGTTTCATAAGCATAATGTAATCTTTTTTAACAACCTTTACTTTAGTTAAAGGGGTTACCCCACGATCAAAAGTTATCTTAATGTATTTGACTCCAGAGCTGCACTCACTATTCTGCTGGTGGGATCACTGTGTACATATATTACATTACTGATCCTGAGTTACATCCAGTAATACACTCCAGAGCTGCACTCACTATTCTGCTGGTGGGGTCACTGTGTACATACATTACATTACTGATCCTGAGTTACATCCTGTATTACACCCCAGAGCTGCACTCACTATTCTGCTGGTGGGGTCACTGTGTACATACATTACATTACTGATCCTGAGTTACATCCTGTATTACACCCCAGAGCTGCACTCACTATTATGCTGGTGGGGTCACTGTGTACAAACATTACTGATCCTGAGTTATATGATGTATTATACTCCTGAACTGCACTCACTATTCTGCTGGTGGGGTCACTGTGTACAAACATTACATTGCTGGCACTATTACACGCGGGTAAGAGCTGGGGGGGGGGGGGGGGGACACACAGGAAGCTGCCCTGGTGATTGCTAGATCGACCGAGCAACCCATAGAAGATAGCGGCGGTCTGATGCCACTGCTCCTATTACACGGATCAACAGCCAATAATGGCCAATAATGGCTTTGTGTAATATGTCCTTTAGAGCTATTTTTTCCCATCACTCCCTCCAGTGTCCAGAGGGCACTTGCTGTGGTGATTTACATTGTAGGAGGTTTAGCCTTCACAAAAAACCCCGTATAGTCACTCAATATAGAAAAAATATAATTACTATGGCAGGAAACTGAGCACAGGCTTGCTTACTTTTTCCAATGCCAACCTGCAAAACTGTGAGTGCAGCTCTGCAGGCACCTTCACATTACATCCAGGCATATATCTACATACATCTAGGGTATACATATGACAGAATATTTCAGGTGGTTCTGCACAACACAATGCCCCCAGCTGTAGTGTGACCTCTGCCTAATATTGTCAGGGCTGGAAGGTCCAGTCTGCAATGGATGGAAAGCAACAAGATAAAGAGATGGATGTGAGGTGTGTGAGTCCATCTGGGACCAAGGCCTAACATTAGTGCCGGTGTCTGATCTACACAAGTGTGGACTATGTTAACGCTATAGAAGCTGTTGTGTAATGGAGCAGATTTACTTTAGTGACATTTTACATTTCCTGTGTAAATTCTGTAGCCTCAAGCGGTCGACATGCAAGGAATGCAACACAGGACACCCACGGAGCGGGTACTGCCTAAACAAAGAGGGAACTTCACAGAAGGTGATAACATGTATACAATAAGTGCTAATGCGGAGTGACAGGGGGCACAGCTGACTGATACGCCTCTCAGTATCACGCCTTGATGTGATCGACGGCTTTCTGGGTCATATATATTCAAATAAGGGTTAGAGCGTTTGCAATGCAGATCACTAGGTCACTTCCTGCAAGGAAATTTCATTAAGAAAACAAAGTACCTTATATCAAAGTTTACTTGGAGAATATATATATATATATATATATATATATATATATATATATATAAGCAAGGCCGTAATATTTTCAGGTTCTTTCTAAGGCTGTGAGTGACATCTCTACATAAAAAGTAGTAAAGTAAACCCTCTGTTATGGTGCTTGGTTTTGGTGACCCCTCCGCACCCTTCGACCACTTTCTTAAAAGAATTTATCTTCTGACTTCCAGGGCGGGAAGGGACGACAATCGTCACTGCTTATCAATCTTGTATTGTGATTGAATGCACACACCAAGAAGTATTGGTGTGGCTTAGGCCAGGTTCATGTGTCAGGTATATCGGAACTAACCTAGATAGGAACACCAAATGCAACAGACATCCGGTGTCCAATCCAGTGCCCCATAGGACAAGATGGAGCATGGCGCCAGAATTATGGACAATCTGGCATAGTTTTGTTGGATCAAAAAATGTGCATGCAATAATTTTTGATCCAGAGCAAGTACACCAGATGTGGACTGTGCTGGATGGATGGACATACGTGAACCTGGTCTTATAGAAGCATTAATAAGCACTGGAAAGAAGGAAAGGGTTATGTTGGAATGCAACTCAGTGGAAAGGAGCTGAAAATACAAGTTTTACTTCTGCAAAAACCTTACACGATGGTGTGACCTGAGCTCAGGAGCCAGAGGGAACCATTCCGCATTTTGTCATTGTATATTTTGCTCATATAGAGAAATCGGGATCAGATCTGAGAGCGCACTGAGTGTCAGGCTTCAGCTAGAAAGCATTGTGCCATTCAAGTGAACTGGACTGTCCCTACAGTACCTTTTACCATGTGTACTAACAGTATGGCAATACAGAAATGAGAAAGATGTATGCCAAGACCCTTCAAACTGCTGATTGGTGGTGGTGCTACTTAAACCCCTATTGACGGGATAGTCCATCCTTGTTGCTAGGCGGGGTATCCCCTTAATGGGCTCTGTTGATATGACTTACATCTGTTTTATAACATGCATCTAATGTGCAACAATGTTTCATAGATAGGGATCTGACCTCCTGGACCCTGAGGGGCTACAGCACAATGCCCAATCCATATGAGTGCCTGGGGCCGCAGCTTGTCCCGTTCATTAGCACATGCTGCATCTATCATGGCCTCTTCATTGTATGAGTGACTCTTCCAATTAAACACTGATAGCCTATCCTTCCAATAGGACATCAATGGTAAAGTCCTGGACAACCCTATGATGAGTGAGATTATAACATTTAATGGACATATAGGCAACAACTAGAATATTATGGCAGCTGAAGTTCTCATGCAATGGCGCCCAATACAGTGTAATGCAGTCAGACTGGGATTGTATTGATCCATGTACAGTATATATATGCTTTCTGCCGTCAGCTGCTTATGCTTTTAGAAGCCATCTATACATCAATACGACTAAAGACTATAAGTCTAGGTCTACATGGCAACATGAGGCGGTGACAGCAACCAAAATAGTTTTGCTACCTGACCACGACGTCCGGTTGTGTTACGATTTGGCTATAAAAAAAAGAAGCTGCGAGCAGGTCACATTTACATACGACTTACACTGAGGTCAGTGCAAATCTGTATGTGAGTTATGACCCAAAACCAAAAGTTTGAGTGACTGACGTATCGCAGTAGTGCTGTGATAATGGTCGCAAGGCTCCCGAATGGGCAAATACTGACAGATCTTTGCTGTATAGTTCTTATATTCTTATATAGTTATTATATTGTATATCAGCTGCATCATCAGGTCCTGTGGGTGCACAACACCACAGCTCTGGGCTAGTACAAAGTTTCACCTAAGTGCAAAGTTTACATAGTGACGACTGAGAAATAAGAGTGACAGTGAATATATATATATATATATATATATATATATATAGCTGTCATTTTTACATAGTGTGAACCTAGCCAATATACTGCATATCAGACATTAAAGTATACCATTATATAGGCAATCCAACACTTGTTAATAACAGGACATGCTGCAACTTGTAGTCCACCAGTCTTTACAGCTATAAAGGTACACTGCTATTTTTCCATTTACTGCTCCTTATTCTGACTCCTCTATCCCTATTATGTGTGGACACATCCATGATATCTGCTTGTATAATTCCCAGCTCCAATATAACAATGATCTCCATGAGTAAGATGACTGTTCCCTTACCTGCTTTGTGTGTGTCAGGGCCTGGTCCCATGCAGATTCTTTGTGCTGGCAGGATAATGTCTGCAGGCAGCAAGCCTCTACCTCCCCCTCCGCCCTGCTCTCCTCCCCTTGTGTGACACACTCATCCTGCTCACCAATGGCACCAGCTATAGGAAACACATCATCTACTCACACACATCTGGATTGGTGCAGACGCCTGAAGCCACCATCGGAGACCAGCGTGTTACCATAACAATATCTGGATACCATACAATGTTCTGGATAGATATAGCAGGGAATGGATGCATGTGTGTGCACCGCCTACACTGTGTATATACATCCTGTACGTATGTGCATGCACAAGAGCAATTTGTACAGTGTACTATAATAGATATAATACAAATACCAGATTGTAGGAGATCAAATAACTATAGAAAAGTACAGAAAACACTTCTATCTGAGGCTAGTTTCTTTGCTGTCTATTAGGATCTTGTTTCTATTGATTTACATTATGAACATAAGGATCAAAGTGGATGACAATGTTTTTCTGTACATTAAGACCAGTTTCACACGTATCGCATCAGATTTCACACTGCAAGTTCTGCAGATAAATCATCTGTAATACCCTGTACTGTTAGCTGTAGCTTACTTAATGGTGTAGTTTACAATAATTTTTTTTCTAAATCAACTGGTGCCAGAAAGTGCCAGAGATTTGTAATTTACATTAATTAAAAAATCTGTAGTATTCCAGTACTTATCAGCTGCTGTATGTTCTGCATGAAGTGGCGTATTCTCTCCAGTCTCATGAAAGTTCAAATCTCAGCACTCACCATTTTCATGCTTCCAGAAATCTTTTATTATAGAAAATTCATCAGATTTTTTTTACAGCGGTAAAAAACAGGGCGTTTCGGCATCAAGCCTTCCTCAACTGTCTAAGACAGTTAGGCTATGTTCACACGCCGTATTAGACCGGCCGTTCTGTGACAACGCGCTCCCGCATCGCAACCTCCCACAGCACACAATGAAGCACGCGGCCGGAGCCGCTCACTTTATTGTGTGTATTGACAGGGTTTCCTATGGCCTCAATTCACTGAATTGCGGCCACAGAAAACTGACATGTCAGTTATTTGCCGCCCGCTATGGAACCTGGCCGGAGCGTATACGATGTGTATACGCTCCGTCCGGGATCCCATAAAGGAATAGGCCGATGGCAACAGCGGCCGTACTTTTACGTAGTGTGAACATAGCCCCAGGGTGGATTCACACCGTGGTGTCCCACCACGTGTGTTGCTATTGGTCGTAAAAGCCTGTACTTTTTTTTTTCAAACTTTTTATTGATTTTTCCATAGAAGCAAATACATTACAACAAAGGACACATTAACAGGTCGTGCCCTTTTCATGAAAACATGGTCAATCTGACCGATTTGCCAACGTAGGAAGACATTATAATTTAAGTACTGAATATGAAATAAAACAACCTTCCTGTTTTCTGCTTCTTAACCTAACTTCCCCCTATAACATCCCCTCTCCCACCCCTCCACGGATACAACCCCCCCCCACACACATATAAGAAAATGATAGATCCAATAACCTAAACGTCCAAGAATAGCTCATAGCTTCAGGCGACCAAACGTCCCCGCAATATCAGCAGTCAGATACCATTTGGTCCCCGTGAACACGTTCATTAGCTCTTTAATTTCCTGGTCTGAATAAAATATTTCCACAAACCGTCTCCATTACTTGAAGAATTTTACCGTGCTCTTCTCCTTGAGCCTTTCACATTCCACCCTGTCCATGAACAGAAAATGCTTCATCTGTGACAGAACCTCTGTCACAAGTGGCATAGCTGGCTGTAACCACACTCTCAAAATACATCTCTTGGCCACCAGCAAAAAAGCATGAAGAGTTAGTGGAACATTTAGAGACTCTGGGACAGAGTGGAACAGAAGAAGCTGAGGTGAAAGGGGAACCTTTAGTTTCCATTTAGTATGAATTAGGGCCACCAATTGGGACCAAAAGGCCTGTGTCTGAGGGCAAGACCAGATGCCGTGAGTCAAATCTGATGCCGGCAGGTGGCACTTGGGGCAAGCCAGAAGTCTATCTGGAGCCATGGGATGAGGGGGGATGTGAAACCCGTATATAGCTCTGTGAATAAGACGATATTGTGATTCCCGCCATCTTTCATTGGGCACAGCCCTGCGCACTACTGCCCACCCCTCCAAAATTTTCCTAGGAAGGTCAACATCATCAAATATAGTGGCCCATTTATTGAACATATTAGCACAGAGTGCATCACTAGATCTAGTCCCCAACTTATGATACAGGTACGATAAAGACGGATTGACTGGTGGCTCATTGATCATTGTGTCCATCTTAGTTAGCTTGGTTATAGATGCTAAATCATTTAGTCTTGAGGACAGAAATCCCATCAGCTGGGAATAAGCTAAGAACTGAGAAGGAGGCAAGGAAAAAGTCACACATAGTTCCTGAAAAGTGAGAAGTCTATTGTCATGATGATGAAATAGCTGGTGCAAAAAATGTATGCCCACCTCCCTCCACCTTTTAAACATCGGGTTATTTCTGCCCTGGGGAAACTCCGGGTGACCCCAGAGAGAAAGATACCTAGAAATGTACTGAGGCAGGCCATACATCTTCCTTACTGTCTTCCAGGTTGCAATCGCATCTTTTAAGAATAAGGTATGTTTGACCTCAGGTGGAAGAGAAGCAAATTTAGTGTGTAGCAAAGCCGGTAACGACCAAGGAGATGCCAACACTACCTCCAAGTGCCAGTTAAAGTTAGACCGTTTGAATCCAGTCTATACAATGTCGCAGAAGACATGCAATGTTGTACCTTCTCAAGTCAGGGAAATTTATTCCTCCCTTAGAATGTGGAAGCTGGAGATTGACCAGGGCTATCCTGGGTCTTTTACCGGACCAGATATACTTAGAGAAGGAGGACTGCACCCTCGCGACATTCTGATGGCGCAACAACAATGGGATGGTTTGTAACGGGTATAATAATTTTGAGAAACTAAACATACGTATAAGGTGGCATTTGCCCAAAAATGATAAGGGCAAACGTTCTTAACGTTTGAGGTCTGCTAATATCTTATGAATTAGCGGGGGATAATTTAGGTGGTAAATTCTTTCCGGTGTGCGACCAATATAGATACCTAAATACTTAATAGGTTTGGAGGTTAAGACCTTAATTGGAGTATCTCTAGGTAATTGGTGACGTAACCTTTGTGAAACCGAGAGGTCTAATAATTCGCTTTTACCCAGAGTAATCCTAAACCCTGAATAGTCACCAAAATGACGTAGCATCCGATAGACTAACGGTAGATCCGTTACTGGAGAGGCCAGAAACAGCATAAGGTCATCAGCAAATGCCGTCAGCCTGGTGACCATCCGGCCCACTTTGATACCCTGAATTGCACTATTTTCTACCCACCGAAGGAAGGGTTCCAGTGAAATATTAAATAATAGGGGCGACAAGGGACACCCCTGTCGGGTGCCCCTCTGGAGAGGGAATGGGGCTGAGAAAAAACCTGACGTATGTATCCTGGCCTGGGGTTCCGAGTACAAGCCCGTCAGAAAAGTCCTAAATGTTTCCGAGAAACCTATGCGATCAAGTACCATTCCCAACCATCTCCAGCCCACACTATCAAATGCTTTTTCTGCATCCAGGGTGAGAAGGGCTGGAGATGGGTGAGAGGCCGGTTTAGTACGAATACTATCCAGTACCGCCAGCACCTTTCGCAAATTGCCCACTGCCGATCTCCCCTGGACAAAACTAACTTGAGAAGGAGTGATTAGGCGAGGTAAGAGAGTGGCCAATCTATCTGCCAGCATTTTGGACACTAATTTTAAATCAACATTTATTAAAAAAAAAGCCTGTACTTCTTGAGTGTAAGTTGTGATGTAGTAGTACCAGAGTTTTACCACAAGATGTCGTTATTGTAAGTGTTTATGCTCAGTTATCACACAGCTGAAGTACCTAAGGGGTTATTGTTTATTTGTATGTCACTTGGATCTGCACACCAATGAGAGTTCTTTCTTCTTCTATCCTATCATCTCTCTCTTTACTTCTCACATACACTCTCCTCACCCACTCACAGCACACCTTACAGGGGCTATAGGAAGGAAGTCACATGGGTAGAGGAAGTGTAGGGTCTTTTGTCTTTGGACTCTGTAGAGGAAGGACACAAGCCAGAACGCTCTCTACAGCAGTCCCGTTGGGCCCAGGCTGTATTCCTGTTTTCCAGGCGGGACTTGGGCTTTCTCCACCTTCCCCACGGAACGGGAAGACTGCGGGAGTCAAATACCGATGGTTCAAGTTCGTACGAACCTGAACATCAGCTCTGTTCGATTATCTCTAATCACTGGCAACCTCCAGGTCTCAACATTGGGGTCTAAAGTCTCCCATCAGAATAGAGCGGTGCTCACTGCCGGAGATAGCCAAGTACAGCCATGGGGATAACTATAGGGGGAGCGGAGTTTGCCGCCCTTCTATATACATACGTAAACAGTACAGTATACTGGTACTTTATATTGCACGCACATGCATTGGGTAACAGGACAGGTGCAGCCAAGTCTATATTATTGACTTATTCGCTGACTCAATATGTTGGTATGAAGCCTATAAAAAATGCACACCCAGCAACTAGGATATCCTCAGCTTACCTAAGAAGAGATATAGCAATGTTATGTCTATCAGTCCCAGCCCCTTTGAGAGAGGGTTCGGCCCCATTGCTCCACAATAACAACTTAGCAATTGTATTGTATATACACCCCTGCAGGGGTTTACGTGTGGCCTGTACATCATGTTGCTTTAGGTGATTTCTTTTATAGAGAGTTGTGGATATTGTAGCTCCAATCATGCTTCTATAACTTTCAGTGTAGATCAGTGCCAGGGATGAAGAAGCTTTAGCCCTCCAGCTGTACTACAATTCCCATCATGCTTGGACAACCAGAGCTTTTGGGAATTGTAGGTTTTGAACAGCCGGAGGGCCAGAGGTTTCCCATACCTGTCTATTCTATCAGACCTCTCCAAAACAATGAAGGGGGACGCCAGCATCTGACCAAGTGTAGTATGACTGTGTAGTTTTCTATTGTGTCTGTTATGATGATCATGTGTTGATGGAACTTGTGATAACTGAGGTGTGGCACATCAGAGATTCACCTGGCTGAACCAGACAGTGATCAGCCAGTGACATCACCAAGACCAGTCTGATGAATAATCATATTTTCTGGCTTATAGTTATGATTCACTTGGGTAGTGGTTGTACCCTATTCAGTAGTGTTTCACAACCTGTTGAAAAATTACACCCATCATGCCCTGAGAGCTGCAGGCTGCACCCTCATTTGCATTCTTCCCCCTAGGTTGCAAAACTAACACACAATTAAGGAGTACTACGGAGAGATTTTTTTTTTCTTTGAAATAAACTGGTGTCAGAAAGTTATATGGATTTGTAAATCTTCAGTCTTCCAGTACTTATCAGCCGCTGTATGTCCTGCAGGAAGTGGTGTATTCTCTCCAGTCTGACACAGTGCTCTCTGCTGCCACCTCTGTCCATGTCAGGAACTGTCCAGAGCAGGAGAGGTTTTCTATGGGTATTTGCTGCTGCTCTGGACAGTTCCTGACATGGACAGAGGTGGCAGCAGAGAACACTGTGTCAGACTGGAGAGAATACACCACTTCCTGCAGGACATACAGCAGCTGATAAGTACTGGAAGACTGGAGATTATTAAATAGAACTAAATTACAAACCTGTATAATTTTTCTTTTCTTTGCTGGAGACCCCTTTAATTAGCCGATGCACATGCAAAGCGTGAGTCCATTTCTGTAATGTTGTGCAACAGTTGTACAACTAATTCCATCTAGTTCAGCGACAAATAAAGGTATTGGCACTTATCTTGGTCAAAAGTTCAACGACTCTCTACAAACATTGTGATATTCAAGGTTAATGCAACACAGGATGGTAGAGAAGACGTCCTGAACTGCATTATAAATAAGAGGCATAAAATATCTATTGTAGCTATATTAGGTGTAATACGGTATATAGAGATCATTGTAATCAGTGTAGCTTTCAGCTGACATCTAGTGGTAAGAGTGAGAAATACTTAGGTTTGTCATCAACTTTTGGCAATGATAGATTTTGTGTATTTCTCTTTAGACTTGTCCTTGACGTCTTCATCATTCCTGTCTCTGTTTTTTGTTGTTTTTCGTTTTTTTCCCCTTGAAGGAAAATGTACTGTATTCATAAATACATGATGCACAGCTATTTTCCATTCTCTCTACTTCAGGGGGACAAGACCAAAGCTGGGCTGTTTGCCAGTAGTACACATACATGGACTTTCTCTCCCTTACTTCTCTGGCCAATCACAACACAACACATACACATCTATTCTTTAATTTGTGCTGGACTATAAAGACTGTACACAGTACAGTACTAGACCACACTGAAGAAGGGGTTACTGATGCACTAGATTTGCAAGCTGCTATGTGAGCCCAAATGAAAGAAACAGCAGCAGCAAAACAAGGAAGTGGTTACACTAAACACTGAGCTACTACTGTTATTGGTGATGCTGAAAAGATAGACCAGGAAGAAAGATGACATATAGCAGTAGATACACTGGTATTGACTCAGGGGAAAGCTGCCCTGAGCTTTATTGGTTGAGAGAGATGACAAAGAAGCCTTGAGTTACCTTTGAGGAACAGTGTGGATCATCTTCAGCAGCCAGGCTGGCTCATATTGCAGGTACACAGTCCAGGCTTTCTCGGGTTCTCACTCTCTTGTATACAACATATACTGAACCTACTTCCTGTATTTTGTCCAGATCTAGCTGTTACTAAAGACATGTTTTCCCTAACAACAGGCAGTAGACCGCAGATGGCAGTGAGACTCCTAGTGACCAGAAGAATTTCTGGGGTAAGGAGTCCTTTTTTTATTGAAGTGGTTTACAAATATGGTAGGGAATACATCCATTGGAATACATCACATGGAGAGACTATGACAGTGACTATGGACTAAGGAATGACCTTATTACTACAGACAATTCTGTATATTCCACAGCCAAAAGCCTGTAGTATTTCCACCTCCACTATGGATTATTTTACAGATTATGCAATTGCCATAACAGTGGTCATGACTTCACACAATTAATTTCTCAACCATAAGGTATCATCCCCATCACCCCCTCTCCCCATCCTCTGTAAAAGTCTGTCTTTGGCTGTCCAAGCATGATGGGAAGTGTAGTTTTGCAGGTTCCCTGTCTCTGTTTTAAAGTGATACTGTCACCCCAGTTTTCCTGTGTGCTTTTATCATTGTTGTACAGTGTCACTAAGGCGGGGCTTAGCATCCCCCTCTCCTTGCCTCGGTCCAGTGCTATTATCCCCCTGTGATGAGGCAGGGAGAGAGGGTTTAATGGACGCTAAGCCCCTCCTTAGTGGCACTGTCCAACAATGATAAAAGAACACAGGAAAACTGGAGTGACAGTACCACTTTAAACTTGGTCAGTGATCTAGCTCTAGCCAGTAATACACACTTTTTTCCACCAGATGGCGCCAACAACTGTAAAAGCTACCTAAGTGAATACAAACGCAACAATATCCCCTTTTTTCTAGAAGCATTGCTTTTTTAAATGCAAGAAAAGAATCTAGCCTTGATTATTATTAGTATAACATTCTATGGTGTGTCACAATACTGTTACTTTATGGCAATTCTATTTCAGACTAAAATAGTCACTACGTCACTAGTGAGCTGCAAGGACAGTGAACACAATAGACCCCATTAGCTGCCATTGACTGGAATAGATGGCCTATCACGCATTTTTTTTTTTTTTTTTTTTTTTACAGCAAAAACATAACCTGACTGACTGACTGACTGACTAGATCAATTGTTTTGTTAAAATGTTCTACTTTTTTTTTTTTTTTTAATTTTGAGATTACTATGCAATAATGAATGACTAAATGTGGCTATATATAATTGCCATAAGCGGTCAGGCTTAACACCCCTGCATAATAGACAAAACTATTGTCAGTTTACGACCTGCTGCAAGGTAACCTTTATATAGTCTTGGGAATGGGAATAAGGGCCCTATTCCACGGAACGATTATCGGCCGTATTCGGCCAATATCGGCCGTTACGGGTGATAATCGTCCCATGGAATAGAAGGCGACGATCAGCCAACATTGTTCATGTCAGCTGATCGTTGCGTCCTTTGTCTATCAAACATGTTGAAAGACAAACGACTCATACAGCAACAATATGCTGCCGTCGCTCCATGGAATAGGAGACTCAGATGCTTCTGTATGCTATGGGCTGCCCGGGCGATCTAGCGAGGTACCACTGAAGTTAATTTTTCTCATTGGGTAAATGCCGCCAGTAATTTTTCCTAGTAGGTAGGGGGCCCATGTGGGTAGTTTCCCCCATTAGGTTGGTGTTCACTGTAGCCAGTTTACTCCATTAGGTAGGTGGCCCCCATTTGTAGTTTCCCCCTTTAGGTAGCTGACCTCTGTAGGTAGTTTGCCCATTAGATGGCTGGCCTCTGTAGGTAGTTGCCATATTAGATGGATTAACTCTGTAAGAAGTTTCCCCCTTTAGGCGGCTGGCCTCTGTAGGTTGTTTCCCCCTTAAGGTAGCTTTCGTCTGTGGGTAGTTCCCCCTTTAGGTAGCTGTCCTCTGTAGGTAGTTCCCCATTATGTAGCTGTCTTCTGTAGGTAGTTTCCCCTTTTAGGTAGCTGTCCTCTGTAGGTAGTTCCCCCATTAGGTAGCAGTCCTCTGTAGGTAGTTCCCCCATTACGTGGCAGTCCTCTGTAGGTAGTTCCCCTATTAGGTATCTGTCCTCTGTAGGTAGTTCCCCCATTAGGTAGCAGTCCTCTGTAGGTAGTTCCCCCATTACGTGGCAGTCCTCTGTAGGTAGTTCCCCCATTACGTGGCAGTCCTCTGTAGGTAGTTCCCCCATTAGGTGGATGGCCTCTGTAGGTAGTTTCCCCGTTAGGTGGCTGTCCTCTGTAGGTAGTTCCCCCATTAGGTAGCAGTCCTCTGTAGGTAGTTCCCCCATTAGGTAGCTGTCCTCTGTAGGTAGTTCCCCCATTAGGTAGCAGTCCTCTGTAGGTAGATCCCCCATTTGGTAGCTGGCCTCTGTAGGTATTTCCCTCAATAGGTAGCTGTCCTCTGTAGGTAGTTCCCCCATTAGGTAGCAGTCCTCTGTAGGTAGTTCCCCCATTAGGTAACTGTCCTCTGTAGGTAGTTCCCCCATTAGGTGGCAGTCCTCTGTAGGTAGTTCCCCCATTATGTAGCAGTCCTCTGTAGGTAGTTCCCCCATTAGGTAGCTGTCCTCTGTAGGTAGTTCCCCCATTAGATGGCTGTCCTCTGTAGGTAGTTCCCCCATTAGGTAACTGTCCTCTGTAGGTAGTTCCCCCATTAGGTAGCTGTCCTCTGTAGGTAGTTCCCCATTACGTGGCAGTCCTCTGTAGGTAGTTCCCCCATTAGGTAGCTGTCCTCTGTAGGTAGTTCCCCCATTAGGTAACTGTCCTCTGTAGGTAGTCCCCCCATTAGGTGGATGGCCTCTGTAGGTAGTTTCCCCATTAGGTGGCTGTCCTCTGTAGGTAGTTTCCCCATTAGGTGGCTGTCCTCTGTAGGTAGTTCCCCCATTAGGTGGCTGTCCTCTGTAGGTAGTTCCCCCATTAGGTGGCTGTCCTCTGTAGGTAGTTCCCCATTAGGTGGCTGTCCTCTGTAGGTAGTTTCCCCATTAGGTGGCTGTCCTCTGTAGGTAGTTCCCCATTAGGTGGCTGTCCTCTGTAGGTAGTTCCCCCATTAGGTGGCAGTCCTCTGTAGGTAGTTCCCCCATTAGGTGGCTGTCCTCTGTAGGTAGTTCCCCCATTAGGTGGCTGCCCTCTGTAGGTAGTTCCCCCATTAGGTGGCTGTCCTCTGTAGGTAGTTCCCCCATTAGGTGGCAGTCCTCTGTAGGTAGTTCCCCCATTAGGTAGCTCTGTCCTCTGTAGGTAGTTCCCCCATTAGGTAGCTCTGTCCTCTGTAGGTAGTTCTTCCATTAGGTGGCTGTCCTCTGTAGGTAGTTTCCCCATTAGGTGGCTGTCCTCTGTAGGTAGTTCCCCCATTAGGTAGCTGTCCTCTTTAGGTAGTTCCCCCATTAGGTAGCTCTGTCCTCTGTAGGTAGTTCCCCCATTAGGTATCTGTCCTCTGTAGGTAGTTCCCCCATTAGGTAGCTCTGTCCTCTGTAGGTAGCTCCCCCATTAGGTAGCTGTCCTCTGTAGGTAGTTCCCCCATTAGGTATCTGTCCTCTGTAGGTAGTTCCCCCATTAGGTAGCTGTCCTCTGTAGGTAGTTCCCCCATTAGGTGGCTGTCCTCTGTAGGTAGTTCCCCCATTAGGTGGCTGTCCTCTGTAGGTAGTTCCCCATTAGGTGGCTGTCCTCTGCAGGTAGTTCCCCCATTAGGTGGCTGTCCTCTGTAGGTAGTTCCCCCATTAGGTGGCTGTCCTCTGTAGGTAGTTCCCCCATTAGGTGGCTGTCCTCTGTAGGTAGTTCCCCATTAGGTGGCTGTCCTCTGTAGGTAGTTCCCCCATTAGGTGGCTGTCCTCTGTAGGTAGTTCCCCATTAGGTGGCTGTCCTCTGTAGGTAGTTCCCCCATTAGGTGGCTGTCCTCTGTAGGTAGTTCCCCATTAGGTGGCTGTCCTCTGTAGGTAGTTCCCCCATTAGGTAGCTGTCCTCTGTAGGTAGTTCCCCCATTAGGTAGCTCTGCCCTCTGTAGGTAGTTCCCCCATTAGGTGGCAGTCCTCTGTAGGTAGTTCCCCCATTAGG
The DNA here is from genome assembly GCF_027789765.1 of Dendropsophus ebraccatus. Classification (NCBI taxonomy): domain Eukaryota; kingdom Metazoa; phylum Chordata; class Amphibia; order Anura; family Hylidae; genus Dendropsophus; species Dendropsophus ebraccatus. The sequence continues at coordinate 7,749,792 of NC_091457.1, read as the reverse complement.
TAGCTGTCCTCTGTAGGTAGTTCCCCCATTAGGTGGCTGCCCTCTGTAGGTAGTTCCCCCATTAGGTGGCTGTCCTCTGTAGGTAGTTCCCCCATTAGGTGGCTGTCCTCTGTAGGTAGTTTCCCCCATTAGGTGGCTGTCCTCTGTAGGTAGTTCCCCCATTAGGTTGCTGTCCTCTGTAGGTAGTTCCCCCATTAGGTGGCTGTCCTCTGTAGGTAGTTCCCCCATTAGGTGGCTGTCCTCTGTAGGTAGTTCCCCATTAGGTGGCTGTCCTCTGTAGGTAATTCCCCCATTAGGTAGCTGTTCTCTGTAGGTAGTTCCCCCATTAGGTGGCTGTCCTCTGTAGGTAGTTTCCCCCATTAGGTGGCACTCCTCTGTAGGTAGTTCCCCCATTAGGTGGCTGTCCTCTGTAGGTAGTTTCCCCCATTAGGTGGCTGTCCTCTGTAGGTAGTTCCCCCATTAGGTGGCTGTCCTCTGTAGGTAGTTCCCCCATTAGGTGGCTGTCCTCTGTAGGTAGTTCCCCCATTAGGTGGCTGTCCTCTGTAGGTAATTCCCCCATTAGGTAGCTGTCCTCTGTAGGTAGTTCCCCCCTTAGGTGGCTGTCCTTTGTAGGTAGTTCCCCCATTAGGTGGCTGTCCTCTGTAGGTAGTTCCCCCATTAGGTGGCTGTCCTCTGTAGGTAGTTCCCCCATTAGGTGGCAGTCCTCTGTAGGTAGTTCCCCCATTAGGTGGCTGTCCTCTGTAGGTAGTTCCCCCATTATGTAGCTGTCCTCTGTAGGTAGTTCCCCCATTAGGTGGCTGTCCTCTGTAGGTAGTTCCCCCATTAGGTGGCTGTCCCTTTGTAGGTAGTTCCCCCATTATGTAGCTGTCCTCTGTAGGTAGTTCCCCATTAGGTAGCTGTCCTCTGTAGGTAGTTCCCCCATTAGGTGGCTGTCCTCTGTAGGTAGTTCCCCCATTAGGTGGCTGTCCTCTGTAGGTAGTTCCCCCATTAGGTGGCTGTCCTCTGTAGGTAGTTCCCCCATTAGGTAGCTGTCCTCTGTAGGTAGTTCCCCCATTAGGTAGCTGTCCTCTGTAGGTAGTTCCCCCATTAGGTGGCTGTCCTCTGTAGGTAGTTCCCCCATTAGGTAGCTGTCCTCTGTAGGTAGTTCCCCCATTAGGTAGCTGTCCTCTGTAGGTAGTTCCCTCATTAGGTAGCTGTCCTCTGTAGGTAGTTCCCCCATTAGGTGGCAGTCCTCTGTAGGTAGTTCCCCCATTAGGTAGCTGTCCTCTGTAGGTAGTTCCCCCATTAGGTGGCTGTCCTCTGTAGGTAGTTCCCCCATTAGGTGGCAGTCCTCTGTAGGTAGTTCCCCCATTAGGTGGCAGTCCTCTGTAGGTAGTTCCCCCATTAGGTGTTGTCCACTGTAGGTAGTTCCCCCAGAGCTTGCATTCATGAAAATGCGCTTAAATTTATTTTTTATTACTTATATCAGCCCAGATCCCTTTAAATAAATAAGGTTGAGCAATACCAGACATGGCCTAGAAGAGGAGAGGCGCTCTTTCTAGAAAAAGATGCCTGATCATTTTTAGCCTGTTAAGGTTTGTGGGTCTGTAAAGTGCAAAGGCAAGCACCAACAAAAGAAACACATAAAAGAACGGCAAGGTCGACAAAAGTCATCCCACTAGACCAAAGTCACGCAGAAAAAAATGTCTGGAGTTTTTCTTCTTTTTGTATTAAAAGGGGTAATTATTAACATGTGTAGTTGTATGGGGTCATCTCCAGAGGTCAGGCACTGAGTCTATATTTAGATCTTCTGCACTTTTTATTTTATTTTATTACAAAATGTGTAAACTCCAGACTGTTGTGACTAATACATGAGAAAACTGCAACTCTAAGAATAGCCGCACATTGCTGCCCTGTGAGTCGCTTCATAGACGGCGGATTGTGCTATCAGAGGGTTAACTATGTGTGCAACTAACTAGAATACTGCTTCTATTCTCTACAGGATCAGTACAGGATCAGTAATGTAATGTATCTACACAGTGACCCCACCAGCAGAATAGTGAGTGCAGCTCTGAAGTATGATACAGGATGTAACTCAGGATCAGTAATGTATGTACACAGTGACCCCACCAGCAGAATAGTGAGTGCAGCTCTGAGGTATAATACAGGATGTAACTCAGGATCAGTACTGTAATGTATGTACACAGTGACCCCACCAGCAGAATAGTGAGTGCAGCTCTGGAGTATAATACAGGATGTAACTCAGGATCAGTACAGGATAAGTAATGTAATGTATGTACACAGTGACCCCACCAGCAGAATAGTGAGTGCAGCTCTGAAGTATGATACAGGATGTAACTCAGGATCAGTAATGTATGTACACAGTGACCCCACCAGCAGAATAGTGAGTGCAGCTCTGAGGTATAATACAGGATGTAACTCAGGATCAGTAATGTAATGTATGTACACAGTGACCCCACCAGCAGAATAGTGAGGGCAGCTCTGGGGTATAATACAGGATGTAACTCAGGATCAGTAATGTATGTACACAGTGACCCCACCAGCAGAATAGTGAGTGCAGCTCTGGGGTATAATACAGGATGTAACTCAGGATCAGTAATGTAATGTATGTACACAGTGACCCCACCAGCAGAATAGTGAGTGCAGCTCTGAGGTATGATACAGGATGTAACTCGGGATCAGTAATGTAATGTATGTACACAGTGACCCCACCAGCAGAATAGTGAGTGCAGCTCTGGAGTATAATAAAGGATGTAACTCAGGATCAGTAATGTATGTACACAGTGACCCCCACCAGCAGAATAGTGAGTGCAGCTCTGGAGTATAATAAAGGATGTAACTCAGGATCAGTAATGTATGTACACAGTGACCCCACCAGCAGAATAGTGAGTGCAGCTCTGGAGTATAATAAAGGATGTAACTCAGGATCAGTAATGTATGTACACAGTGACCCCCACCAGCAGAATAGTGATTGCAGCTCTGAGGTATGATACAGGATGTAACTCAGGATCAGGAATGTAATGTATGTACACACTGACCCCACCAGCAGAATAGTGAGTGCAGCTCTGGAGTATAATAAAGGATGTAACTCAGGATCAGTAATGTGTGTACACAGTGACCCCACCAGCAGAATAGTGAGTGCAGCTCTGGGGTATAATACAGGATGTAACTCAGGATCAGTAATGTATGTACACAGTGACCCCACCAGCAGAATAGTGAGTGCAGCTCTGGAGTATAATACAGCATAAGTAATATAATGTTTACACACATCATAATCACTTGGTAAAGCTTGAGATGTTTCTGGTAATGAAATCTCTTTTGCTGTAGAACAGAACGTCTACAAATACTAGACAGGAGTGAATGGCTGCGTCGGCCGCTCAGTTCTCGGGGTGGTCAGCACAATGAGTCAGCCAGGACCTGGGCAGATAAACACATAAAATGGTATTTAGTGATTGTGCGGCAGGCAGTCATTTTGCTTTCCCTTCGTGTGAGGTAACAATGCAGGTGCCACAAAAGCAGCCAAATTGTAGCGGCTGTGTGTGGGACGAATACAAAGGCTGGAAGATATGTGATTGTCTGCAGACTAATGGATGGTAGAGGTCAGCTGGATGCATCAGCCTGACCTTTCGCTAGGATGTGGACAGCAATTTAAGTGAAGCAGATGGTAAACCTTAAGGATTCTCCACACTATTTCTGGATATAGTTGTCATTTTCTTCTTTTATATTCCTTTTTTTTAACGAGAGGCTTGGAATGAAGGAGAAGCATTGGGGCAGACCGTGCTAAAAGAGCGCGGGTCCAATAAATAAATGTAAAGGTTCCCTAAGGAAAAATATCATAAGGCTCATTTGTTCCGGTATCTGTATGAGCAGAAGACTCCAATATTATCACCAATGGTGAAATTCAGTCCCTTAGTGCTGATCTTTTGGGTTTTGAGGGTGATAAAAATCGATCATGTCAACTTAAACAGCTTAAGGTTCACACAGCGCCCACTAAAACCCGCCGCCATTCAAAGGGAATCTGTCACTAGGTTTATTCCGCCTTAAATGATGGTAGCAAAAACTAGTGACAGAAATGCTGAACAGATCGGTGTATTACTTACATAGTTCTGCTCAGCTGTTCTCCTAATATGCAGGAGAATAGGATTCTTGCTACACTCCTCCCCCTGCCCTCCAGCTGCTGATTGACAGTTGACTGACTATACACAGCATGGATAGATAACTGCCAATCAGCAGCTAGTGGGCGAAGTTTTCTGCTTCTCATGAATATCCAGGACTACTGAGCTCATGCACATAATGGAGAGGTCTACTTATTGTAGAGGAGGATATCTCTGGATCAGCTGCACAGAACAATGTAAGTGATACATCATTCTGCTCAGCTTCTCTGTCACTAGTTTATGCTACCCTGAGATAGGGCTGCAGAAACCCACTGACAGAGTCTCTTTAAAGACAGATAACTGATAGCTCTTATTTTACCCCAACGCCCCGTTATACATACAGTAACGGCCATTGTTATATAATAATGTTCATTATTTGACGTTTAATGACGACTGTCGCATAAGAGTGGACATCATTTTGATGGTGTGTCAACCTGCGAACAGCCCTATGGAAGGTGTGAATGTAGCCTAACGCTATGGTCGCAGATGATAAAATAAAACCTAAATACAACTGTAACTGAAAATAAAGCAATGTGTTAACAGATGGAAAAAAAAACAGATGTATTTTTTAAAAGCAGGTGGCAAATAATGAGCATGTTCATTTTTCAATTGGTCGTAATCAATTACTGTGTCAGACTGGAAAGAATACATCACTTCCTGCAGGACATACAGCAGCTGATAAGTACTGGAGATTTTCTGAAGTAGAATTAAATTACACATCTATAGAACTTTCTGTAACCAGTTGATTTGAAATATATATATTTTTTGGCAGAGTGCCCCTTTAATGATGAATAATTATGAATACTAATAAATAATGCTATAGGTCAGCCCCTATAGGGGATATCTAAGTGCTATTTATGTATTATTTGGTGCTTTCCTGCACTATAGCTCGGCTCCAGTACAGCTTAGGTAGTCTGAGGTAAGTTAGCAAATGAAAAAAGGCCGTGTTTTTGCAATCCGTTTTATGCGAAAAAAGGAAGGAAAAACTGATGCACAGAAATGCAACTGGTTTTTCATCTGTTTTATTTTTTGTGTGCATAAAACGGAGGGGAAAAAGAAAAACGGACCGCAAAAATGCAGTATGAACCCTAAGGCCAGGTTCACGCTTTGTAAAAAAAATGGCTATATTTCATAACAACGGCCATAGTTGTGCAAACAACGGCCGTTATTTCAGAAATCAGAAAATACGGCCGTTGTTTTTACATAGTGTGAACCTGGCCTAAGATGGTAAACCCCATATATATGTATCCTATGAGGTGGTAAATGTATGAAGCAACAAGGTACTTACATAGCATGATAATATGAAGTATGTGACTGCAGGCACTTCCACAGTCATGCCTGGTATTCCTCATGAAAAGCTAACATGGCTTTGCTACCATGTATGACATAGCGGCAGAGCTCCAAGCAAATAGAAAGTGACAACATCCCCTAGTAAGGGATAAATCATGGGTATACAGGAGGAATGTGCATGGGACCCGATTCCTTAAAATACAGATGACATGTAAGTGTCCATCACTGTGAGTGAACAGGGAGCAGGAATGATCAGAATCTACAGTCTGCAACTATACTTATCCAGATACCGTGAGATGGGAGGAAGTATACGGGTGAGAACATGAACTTCACAGACCTGCATTATTCACTGTCTGTAATGTAGGCGTATGCAGTGATGGCTGGATGGGACTAGTTATCAGCTGTATAAATATGGGTCATTTCTGGTCAACTATTACTCTAATGCAATATATCTACATGAGTCACAATATATGTACATTACATTCCTTATACTGTACTGAGGCTGAACTACAGAGCTGCACTCACTATTCTGCTGGTGGGGTCACTGTGTACATACATTACTGATCCTGAGTTACATCCTGTATTATACTCCATAGCTGCACTCACTATTCTGCTGGTGGGGTCACTGTGTACATATATTACTGATCCTGAGTTACATCCTGTAATTCTTTTTATTAGAAAAATATAAAACTTAACAAGTATAACTGCATAAACATAAACGCGGCTCCATCAGCCAGAACAAAAACAAATACAAAGCTTTCTGCTTATAACAAAAACAACAAATTAATAAATTCTTAAATAATGTCTTTACGGAAAGGAAATCATCCCTCACACCTGCCTCACCGGCCAGTCCAGCTTCATTATAAGATACTACCAAAATCCCCCCAAACTTACCCCAAACTTACAACTATTACTAACCCCACCACCACCGCTACTACTACCTACCCCACCACCGCTACTACCTACCCCACACTCACACCTCACAGCACACAGAAATTATATAGTAAAGACACTTTAGACCAAAGGCCAAAAAGCTATAACATGTTTGAGCCATGCTTGACTCTAACTTAATACAGTCCCTGCTTGGACATAACTGAACAAAATAAGAAAACCAAAACTACACAAAGCTTTTTTTTTTTTTTTTTTTTTTTTTTTTTTTCCCTTCAACACACACAGCACCCCCCACTCACACACACCCCAGCACAATTCACCAACCAAACCTCCCATCCCCGTATACATAACTCCCACCTAACCCTCCCCCCCCCCACCCCCCCCCCCCCCCCCACACACACACACAATAGACAACTTTAACAGTTAAGAAACTATCCTCAACTAAACAAAGTTAGTACAAATAGTAAAAAATGAAAACATCAAATACTAACTTAAGAATACCAGGTCCGGCTGCCTTATATACATAAAGATAAAATATAATAATAATAATAATAATAATAATAATAATAATAATAATAATAATACTAATAATAATAATAATAACAACAACAACAACAACAACAATAACAACAATAACAATAAAGTATACTAATAAACAATAAATGCAAATAATAATAAAATTATAGCAATCAAATACATAAACCTATCTAATATTCTAACTACAAACCCCATCACCCACACCCCAAATCTGGACATGAGTCTGGGTCCATAAGTTCAGTTCTTGTCCCTCAGTGACTCATGCCAGAACCCCATCCAAGGAAAAGCATACGATGTAAACCCCCCCATTGTCCCTCCCAACCTATCCTATACCCCATACCATATACAATAACTATAATCGTCCATAGGACTTATCCAGCCCTCAACTTACCAAACTACCTAAAACACCAACACCACAACACATAACAAGGCTCAAGTTCGGTAGCCTGTAAGCCCTTTACTGTTTATAACTGAATAGAAAATTAAAACAAAAACCTAAAGTGTCATGCACAGCCCCGCACCGGGATCGGAGGATGGCAGACCGGGTACCATAATAATTTATAACCTATCCCTGACTATTCTCCCTACCCTCTCCCTACTACTATCCCTAAATATTAATCTAACCCTCATACTCTCCCTACCTCTGTCCCTATCTACTCTGTCCCTAACCAGAATTATGGTCCCTCACCCAGTGGGCTCAGTACCTAGGGCACAGCGAAGGAAAAACCTCTCCACAGGAGAGAAGCCCTACTGGTACCCAGCCTGCCATACTCCAAAGACCTGATCTTCCCAAGGTCACCAGTGATGTTCCTACAGACCTCCACCTCGGAGAGGACTCTACGCTGTGTAGATACTAGACACCGTGCGTTCCACGTGTGGTACCTAACTACTATGCTGACTAAGAATAACGTGCAGTGATCTCGGCCACCCAGGTTCCTGAATACTCCATAAGCCCACTCCGGATAGGTGAGACTGACTAACTGACTCCAACCTATGGAGGCGCCCACCCTGGTGTAAACCCCTATATTGAAGGGACAATGAAGCAGGAAATGATCCATGCTTTCCAGCGTATTTCCACACTCCTCTCGGGGACACCCCCGATCATCGGAGCTCCTGCACTTCAAATTGTCCCTCACATATAGCTTCCCCTGGAAGCAGCGCCAGGCCAAGTCCCAAAACTTCTGGGGGATCCTCTTTGAATTCAAAAGATTTAACCCAACCCTCAGATCCCGACCTGGGCAATCCCTGAGCGCCAGAGGCTTCTGGAAATGGGTCAACAGAACCCTTTGGTCAAGGAATTTCCTTGACTGAGTCCTGATCTCCCACATTCCCAGACCCCACCGACGTATCATCTTCAGAGTCGGGGTAGCGTAAGCCGGAAGATATCCATGGGGTGTACGAAGGTCCTTCACTCGCCCTCCTGTCTCCCATTCCTGGAAGAAAGGCCGAAACCATTCCCTACAGGAGAGTACCCACGGAGGAGCCCTCTCTTTCCAGAGGTTTGTGATGTTAGCTTTCAAGAAGGTGTTCACTAAGAACACCACAGGGTTCACCATAGACAAACCCCCAAGTCTCCTCGTGCGGTACGTAACCTCTCTCTTGACCAGGTTCAGCCTATTCCCCCATAACAGCTGGAAGAACAGGCTGTAGATCCTAGTATAGGAAGCCTCTGGCAAGATACATACACTGCCCAGGTAGATAAACAAAGGGAGCAGGTACGATTTGATCAGGTGTACCCTTTCCCTTAAGGTTAAAGACCAACCTTTCCACTGGTCCACCTTCCGAGTGGCATCCTGGAGCCTACCATCCCAGTTTTTAGTGGGGTAATCACCCTGGCCAAATGTGATGCCCAATACTTTTGCTGACTCTTGGGGCTCTGGAAGGGTGTCCGGGAGATCAAACCTGGGATCTCCCCCTCCCAGCCAGAGACTCTCACACTTATCCTGGTTGATCTTGGACCCGGACGCCTCCGAGTAGCGCTCCACTTCAGACATCACCACATCTGCCTCCCCTCTCGAGGATACGAAGATAGTGACATCATCAGCGTACGCTACCACTCTCAGGGTGGCTTCTGATTCCTCCAAGCTCATCCCGACCCCTGCCAATGGTCCACAACCAACCCTCCTAAGGAAAGGGTCGATCGCGAACACATACAACAGTGGGCTCAAAGGACAGCCCTGGCGAACCCCAGACCCAACCTCAAAAGAGCGGCCAGACCAACCATTCACCAGCGGGAAACTCTCTGCCCCTGCATACAAGATCTTAAGCCAATTGACAAAAGTATCTGGTAGGCCATATCTCCGAAGGACAGACCAGAGGTACTCATGGTTCACCCGATCAAATGCTTTGGCCTGATCCAGGGACAGCAAGTACCCCTTCCAAAGACCCGCACTACTCCGCTCCACTGCCTCCCTGACACTAAGGACAGCACTTAAGGTGCTTCGGCCTGGAACAGAGCAGTGCTGAGCCCCCGAAAGGAGTTGGGGTGCAAACTTCACCAGCCTATTAAACAGTATCTTGGCCAGAATCTTCCTGTCCGCATTGAGAAGAGCTATGGGCCTCCAATTCTCAATACGGCTCGAATCTTTACCCTTTGACAAAAGAATCAGGGCTGACCTCCTCATTGACCTCGGCAGAGTGCCCGAGGAAAGACACTCATTGAAGACCTCGGTCAAGAGGGGAACCAAGAGGTCCCTGAAGGTCTTATACCACTCAGATGTTAAGCCATCTGGACCTGGTGACTTCTTCAGGGCAAGCCCTTCAATCGCCAGTCTAACTTCCTCTTCCCTGATCTCTTCTGGCAAAACATCAAGAGAGGGGTCTACCCCTGGCTCAGGAATGGTTTCAGCCAGGAAACCCGACATCACATCCCGATCTAGATCCTTCCTCCCCAAGAGGTGTGAGTAAAAGGATCTGACGACCTCCAGGATCCCTGATCTGGACCGGTTCAGAGATCCCGTACTATCAACCAGTCCAGTCACGATCTTACTATTCACTGACATCTTACAGTTTCTGTAGGGGTCGGGCGAGCGGTACCTCCCGAAATCCCTCTCAAAAACCAAAGATGCGTGTCTATCATACTGACACCTCATGAGCAAGGCTTTCACTCTGGAGATCTCCTCTCTACTACCTCCAGTCGAGACGAGATGCTCGAGTTTCCTCCTCAGGCCCTGATACACACGATACCTATTCAGGGATCTGAGGCTCGAGAGCTGGCGGAAGAACCTCGCAACCCGCTTCTTGAATATCTCCCACCACTCTGACTTACTACTACATAGGCCCAGTAGAGGTACCTGACTCTGAAGAAAATCCTCAAAGGATTGTCTTACCTCTGCTTCTTCCAGGAGGGACGAATTCAGCCTCCAGTAGCCTCTACCCATCCGGGGGGTCTTATTCTGCTGGTGGGGTCACTGTGTACATACATTACTTATCCTGAGTTACATCCTGTATTATACTCCAGAGCTGCACTCACTATTCTGCTGGTGGGGTCACTGTGTACATACATTACATTACTGATCCTGAGTTACATCCTGTATTATACTCCAGAGCTGCACTCACTATTCTGCTGGTGGGGTCACTGTGTACATACATTACTGATCCTGAGTTACATCCTGTATTATACCCCAGAGCTGCACTCACTATTCTGCTGGTGGGGTCACTGTGTACATACATTACTTATCCTGAGTTACATCCTGTATTATACTCCAGAGCTGCACTCACTATTCTGCTGGTGGGGTCACTGTGTACATACATTACATTACTGATCCTGAGTTACATCCTGTATTATACTCCAGAGCTGCACTCACTATTCTGCTGGTGGGGTCACTGTGTACATACATTACATTACTGATCCTAAGTTACATCCTGTATTTCTTTTATTAAAATTTTAAACATAACAATAAATAAATACAGAAATAACGCACCATATCTAACCAGAACAAAACAATAGAAAATGAAACCATAACATAAAGCACCGGTCCATCCCCACACTCATTCCTCCACACATACAACCTATATACCTATATACAATATATACACCCATATACAATATATAAACCCATATACCTATATACAATATATACACAATATAAACTATTTAGCTAAACATATTAATAAACTATATACACTACTATATACAAACCTATATATACTACTATATACTATACACCTATAAACACACCTATATACAATACACCACTATACACCTATATAAATAACTAAATGTGAACCCCCTGGCCCAGTTGCATTGTGCACAACCTAATACCACAGACACAATTCTACTCAACCCAACACCAACTAAACAAGACATCATTACACAAATAAACTAAAACGAAACAAGTCACGATACAAAATAATAACTGACAACTACACAATACATATAATATTTTTAATTATTTTATTTTATTTTTTGGCCCTGAGCTGGTCCCGCATCCCATGCCCCCAGTACATGATCACGGACGTCCATGAACCAGCCCAGGATTTTATATATATAAAAGTCCCAACACTCACTCACTCACTGCACTCACTATTCTGCTGGTGAGGTCACTGTGTACATACATTACTGATCCTGAGTTACATCCTGTATAATACTCCAGAGCTGCACTCACTATTCTGCTGGTGGGGTCACTGTGTACATACATTACATTACTGATCCTGAGTTACATCCTGTATTATACCCCAGAGCTGCACTCACTATTCTGCTGGTGGGGTCACTGTGTACATACATTACATTTACTGATCCTGAGTTACATCCTGTATTATACTCCAGAGCTGCACTCACTATTCTGCTGGTGGGGTCACTGTGTACATACATTACTGATCCTGAGTTACATCCTGTATTATACTCCAGAGCTGCACTCACTATTCTGCTGGTGGGGTCACTGTGTACATACATTACATTACATTGTATTGAGTTACATCCTGTATTAGGCTATGGCATGGGTCACAGAACGGCCGGTCTCTGAAAAGATCATCCCGGCCGGTACTTCAGTACCGGCCGGATGATCTTTCCTGCCACAGAGTTCTGATGCGGGCGGGTGAATAGCAGCCGCAGAACACTGACATGTCAGTTCTTTGGAGCCCCGCTAGGGATCCCGGCTGGAGCGTATACTATGTGTATACGCTCCGGCCGGGGTCCCATAGAAGATAAGGCAGCGTGTCTTTTCATACAAAGTACAGCTGTTGTTGCCGATTGCAACAACAATTGTGCATTTACGAAAAGATAAGCTGTGGGAACATAGCCTTAGGGCCCTATTCCACTGGACGATTATCGTTCAGATTATCGTTAAATCGTTCGAATCTAAACGATAATCGTTCGGTTGAAATGCAGTTAACGATTAACGACCGAACGAGAAATCGTTGATCGCTTTATAAGACCTGGACCTATTTTTATCGTTGCTCGTTCGCAAATCGTTCGCGTTGAATAAGACATCGTTCGGTCGTTCGCAATAGATACGAATGCAATAGCGAATAAATAGCGAAGAAAAAACGATCGCAATTACGATCATAAGTAACGATTATCGTTCAATGGAAATGAGTGAACGTTTTCAGGTCTTTCGCAATAGTGGTCGTTTGCGATCGTTAATCGTTAATGATATGCAAACGATAATCGTCCAGTGGAATAGGGCCCTTAGGGTCCTATTCCACGGGCCGAGGAGGGCGATCTGCTAGATCACTGCTCGTTTACTGGGCCTCGTTTACTGGGCGAGGGCTGCAAGGACATCGTTACCGTACCGTAATCGTTAATCGTACGATCGGGCCAATAATCGCCTCGTGTAAACTTAGCATTAGGGTCCATTTACACAGAAAGATTATCTGACAGATTATCTGCCAAAGATTTGAAGCCAAAGCCAGGAAAAGACTATAAACAGAGATTAGGTCCTAAAGGAAAGCCTGAGATTTCTCTTCTTTTCAAATTTATTCCTGGCTTTGGCTTCAAATCTTTGGCAGATAATCTGTCAGATAATCTTTCTGTGTAAATGGACCCTTATGGTACTTTTACACGGAGTGGTAATTGGCCAATCACACGATTAATGATTTCGAGGTAACGATTTTTTTTTAGAACGATCAGTGTTGAGACAGAACGATATATATTGTACAGAAAAATCGTTTTGCGATCGCTTAAGCCTATCTCGCACATAGGTTAAATTGGTGAAAGACTGTTTACACGGAACGATCTGCGAATTTTTTGCGAACGACCAACGACGATTTGAGAACATGTTGAAAGATCAAGATGAACGATTTCTCGCTCGTCGTTTGATTGTTCGCTGTGTTTGCGATCGTTATCGTGCAAATTCTACCAATAATCGTTCCGTGTAAACCCAGCATTACACTGAACAATTAGTGAACAAATGCGGAACTTGAGCGAACGAATGTGGAATTACAGCGAACGATTATTATAGCGATAATTTTAGGTTCAGATCTACGATCAACGACATACAAACGATTTTTCGATCGTTGCCTGCAATTACACAGATCGATTATCTTTTAAATTCGAATTATATAGTGATTTTTCGCACGATAATCATCCCGTGTAATGCTGCGTTTACACGTAACGATTATTGGCCCGATCGTACGATTAGCGATGTCGGATTTACGTTTTTTTTTTATAACGATCAGCGTTTAGACGGTACGATATATCGTACGAAAATTCGCACTGCGATCGTTTTGTGATTGTTTAAGCCTATCTCACACATTGGTTAAATCGGCGAACGACTGTTCACACGGAACGATTTGCGAATTTTTTGCGTACGATGAACAACGATTTGCTGACCTGATGAAAGATCACGATGTAAGATTTATCGTGCGTCGTTCGATCGTTCGCTGCGTTTACACGTACGATTATTGTTCCAATTCGACCGTTATCGCGCAAATTCGCACGATAATCGTTACGTGTAAACGCAGCATAATAGGACCCTAAGGCTGCTTTTGTGATGTAACCCCTTCCTTGCTGGTCTGTAGCTGTTTTCCTTTCTGCTCACATAGTGCATCAGGGGCTCGCTATCAGTAGTGGTATCACTAAAATCACTAGAATTTTCACATCACATTGTGACTACTCTATTCTGTATACAAACCATTGGTAGAGGGTCCTGATCTGTGGTGGTCTGTCTGTGCTACTGTGTACAGGGGTCACCTGTATGTAATTCCAGTGTGCCCAGGATGGCGGGTCACCATCGGACTCCTCCCATAGAGCAGGTATAATATGTAACCCATTAGCCTAATCTCTGACAAGGTGATTATTATGTCCCATCCGGAGCTTTGATGACATATGGGGCCTAGCAGGCTCATCTGTGTGGAGATCCTCTTCTATAAGCTTAGGACACGCAGGACAGAGGATCCCTACACCCCATCCCCTACAGATATATTCCTGTATCCACCATAAGCACATCTTCCTTATCCTTGGTAGATAATGATGAAAGTACAAGTCTGTGTACAGCCTGGGATGAGAAATGTTCAGGAGATGAGTAAGAACATATAAAACACAATTCCTACCATATGCCTGAGATCCCCTGTGCCTCCAGATGGGCTGTCCCCATACTACTACCATACTGTTACTGGTACACATAGTCCGTCCTATAATCCTCATGGAAATTGTGACATCAATGCAAAGTAATTAACACTATAGCAAGCGGAGGCATCACGTACATTACATGTCATCAGGGACATCCTCTAATCATGGAAGCAGCATAGCAGTATAATCGGGGGAAATTAGGGAAAATGTTCAGTATTGACCAACCATAACGTTAAAACATGATGAATAACATTAGGTTAGGAGCAAGTGACTGATATTATATTTTGGGGAAAGGTGTGTAGCAGTATGAAATTCAGAGGGAACAGTGCGTGGCAGTATTATAATCAGGGGGCACAGTGTGTGGTAGTATTATATTCAGGGGCACAGTGTGTGGTAGTATTATATTCAGGGGGCACAGTGTGTGGTAGTATTATATTCAGGGGCACAGTGTGTGGTAGTATTATATTCAGGGGGCACAGTGTGTGGTAGTATTATATTCAGGGGCACAGTATGCGGCAGTATTATATTCAGGGGTACAGTGTGTGGCAGTATTATATTCAGGGGCACAGTGTGTGGCAGTATTATATTAAGCGGTACAGTGTGTGGCAATATTATATTTAGGGGCACATTGTGTGGCAGAATTATATTCAGGGGTACAGTGCATAGCAGTATTATATTAAGCGGTACAATGTATGGCAATATTATACTTAGAGGCGCAGTATGCGGCAGTATTATATTCAGGGGTACAGTGTGTGGCAGTATTATATTCAGGGGTACAGTGTGTGGCAGTATTATATTCAGGGGTACAGTGTGTGGCAGTATTATGTTCAGGGGTACAGTGTGTGGCAGTATTATATTCAGAGCACAGTGTGCGGCAGTGTTATATTCAGAAGGTACAGTGTGTTGCAATAATATACTGTATTTAGGGGCACATTGTGTGGCAGTATTATATTCAGGGGTACAGTGTGTGGTAGTATTATATTTAGGGGCACAGTGCTTAGCAGTATTATAATTAGGGCTACAGTGTATGGCAATATTATATTTACGTCAGGTCTGGCATGTGATGGTGTCTCTGCAGTGTTCTTTTGCATATTTGATTTCCCAGGGGGCAATGTTCTAGAATACACTGACGTTGAGACACGTGATGGTGTCTCTGCGGTGTTTTGGTTGATCTCCCTGAGGTCAATCAGCGTCTTTTTGCATGCACTTACTAGTCATTGCTCCCACTAGCCAGAAACCTACTCCACACTGATGAGGGGCAAAAACCCTGAAACAGCTGTCTGTGGATGGATACCTTGCTGAGGTGGTTTCCTTGACTGGAGAACACTTTGGCTTGGTTGTTCCTTCCCGGAGGGAAGGTCTGGCTAGTTCACTGACGTCGAGACATGTGATGGTGTCTCTGCAGTGTTCTTTTGCAAATATTATATTTACAGGCACAGTATGTGGCAGTATTATATTCAGGGGAGAGTATGTGGCAGTATTATATTCAAGGGACATTATGTGGCAGTGTTATATTTACAGGCACAGGATGTGGCAGTATTATATTCAGGGGACAGTATGTGGCAGTATTATATTCAAGGGACATTATGTGGCAGTGTTATATTTACAGGCACAGTATGTGGCAGTGCTATATTTACAGGCACAGTATGTGGCAGTACAAAGTGTCTAATATAATAAGAAGCTTGGTATAAAGGATGAAGATCTGCAAAACTGAGGAGCCAGAGATGTATTGGCCACAAGCTGAGGCATGATGGAGCTGATAGAAGTCATGGTGGTCTAAACCAGATGGAGAAGAAAGGGAAAAGCTAGAAGAGAAGCTGTCACCTGTGAGTCACTAGATATCTTTGTGTATTCTGCCTGACTGTGCCCAATCAGTCTGCGGCAATGACGGATGAAACAACAACTCCCAGCATCCTCTTATCACCGCTCTGGGGAATCGTAGACAGGGTAAAGACTTCTATAGTGTGATATCCTGATTTGGCAATTGGTTGATAATTTTCCATGATGATATATAACATTTGCGTCCATCCCGCCAAACAGGGGACCTGTCGGGAAAGATTCCCACCCCTGCCTGATGGCTTCAGCCAATCACATTAACTGTTACACAGGAGCCAGGAGGAGGTCGGTGACTGGCCAATCAGCTGTCAGCTTGGAGTAGAAGCAGCAAAGTCCATTTTTTTCATATTTAATATAATAATTTGGTTATTTTTCACTCCAGACCCCCTGTTATTGCCATGGTAACCTTTACTAAGTGTAATCTGAAATACGTTCTGGATTATTTCATAGTACAAGTGTTGCTGAAATAAGGCCAAAGCTAATATTTATTACAGCCCAGTCTTTTGGTGGACGGCGAAGTGCGATGCCTGACTTGTCAGTGATGTAACCTTTCTAAAAGCGGAGCAGGAATGCTCTCCTCCTGACACGGTGACAACCATTCATCCTACATGAAAAGATTTCAAAACACTTTTAGGGCCATGGGGCTCTTGTGTAATTATCCCAGTAATGTGACACAGAGTATTAACCCCTTGTCTGTTTAAGTCACTTACAATTTGGCTCATATAGAGCACGCAACTCTGAGGAGGATATTGGGAGAAGGAACGCACCGTTATACCATGGAGAGGGCGAAGCATGAAGTTCTGTATGAGCTGTGAGCATAAAGGCTTAGCTATTATCTTCTACATAGGGGCAGTATTATAGTATATTCCTGTATATAGGGAGCAGTATTATAGTAGTTATATTCCTGTATATAGGAGCAGTATTATAGTATATTCCTGTATATAGGGAGCAGTATTATAGTAGTTATATTCCTGTATATAGGGGCAGTATTATAGTAGTTATATTCCTGTATATAGGAGGCAGTATTATAGTAGTTATATTCCTGTATATAGGGGCAGTATTATAGTAGTTATATTCCTGTATATAGCGGCAGTATTATAGTAGTTATATTCTTGTATATAGGAGCAGTATTATAGTAGTTATATCCCTGTATATAGGAGAAGTATTATAGTAGTATATTCCTGTATATAGGAGCAGTATTATAGTAGTATATTCCTGTATATAGGAGCAGTATTATAGTAGTTATATTCCTGTATATAGGAGCAGTATTATAGTAGTTATATCCCTGTATATAGGGGGCAGTATTATAGTAGTTATATTCCTGTATATAGGGGGCAGTATTATAGTAGTTATATTCCTGTATATAGGGGGCAGTATTATAGTAGTTATATTCTTGTATATAGGGGCAGTATTATAGTAGTTATATTCTTTTATATAGGGGGCAGTATTATAGTAGTTATATCCCTGTATATAGGAGCAGTATTATAGTAGTTATATTCATGTATATAGGAGCAGTATTATAGTAGTTATATCCCTGTATATAGGAGCAGTATTATAGTAGTTATATCCCTGTATATAGGAGCAGTATTATAGTAGTTATATTCCTGTATATAGGGGCAGTATTATAGTAGTTATATTCTTTTATATAGGGGGCAGTATTATATTAGTTATGCGGTTCAGGGAAGAAACAGAGTGCTGCACCTCACACCTATGGCTGATACTAGTGCCGCTAGGCTAAATAAAAAACACATCAGAATTTTGTGTATGAATTGATCAAGCCATACTGCCCCATGTACCTCGTGCCGGTATCTGATACACATGGGTCCCTACACTAAGTCCACACCGTGCCAGTCAGTGGCCACCAACCCCGCAGGCGTGCACAGTCAGGGAACGGGGGCCATGGCACGGCCCTGCGACCCCCATGCCACAGGACCAGACCCAAAAACACCACACCAGAACCCGGCCAGCACCGCCGGCGGAGAAGGTCGCCCCCAAGCAGCACAAGTCTGGATAAGGTATTACACTCACCATAGCTGCAGCAAACAGAATGGGAAAAAACAGGAGGGATTAAAACCATGTGCACTCAGGTGTCTCCTGCTAATTGCGGTCATGTGGGTCTCACCAGGAGGAGTGCAAAACACGGAGAAAAGAGAGACACAAAATGCGGTTCAGGGAAGAAACAGAGTGCTGCACCTCACACCTGTATATAGAAGCAGTATTATAGTAGTTATATTCCTGTATATAGGAGCAGTATTATAGTAGTATATCCCTGTATATAGGGGGCAGTATTATAGTAGTTATATTCCTGTATATAGGAGCAGTATTATAGTAGTTATATTCCTGTATATAGGAGCAGTATTATAGTAGTATATCCCTGTATATAGGGGGCAGTATTATAGTAGCTATATTCCTGTATATAGGAGGCAGTATTATAGTAGTTATATTCCTGTATATAGGAGCAGTATTATAGTAGTTATATCCCTGTATATAGGAGCAGTATTATAGTAGTTATATTCCTGTATATAGGAGCAGTATTATGGTAGTTATATCCCTGTATATAGGGGGCAGTATTATAGTAGTTATTTTCTTGTATATAGGTAGCAGTATTATAGTAGTAAGATTTATGTACATTGTTGGCTTGACCCATTGCTCTTTCGTAGACAATAATTTGCTATCTCCTTGCGTCATTTCGTAGAAATAAAGGGAAGCCTACATCTTCATTAGCGTTTGTTAATGCCATTACTAACTCTTCAGTGTCTTGTGTCTTACACCAATGACGTCATGTTGTGCGTTCAAGAAAGAAGCTCTCACAATACATTTGTTTGCGTTTAACACATGGCGACACTTTCAGGTTCATTGAAACCTGAACAATGACAAGACATCTGTGTTCACAGCCTTAGGAATAAGCAATGAGTTAGTCACAGGACAGAATACACTGACCGATGATATTCCTTGTGCCCTATGTAGGCAGTGTAGGTTTATAAACAAGGGAATGACGTGGGGTATTACTGAGGAAGGGTATGCTGCATATCAGGCTGAGGTTTATGGTGGGATTCAATAGATTACAGCTTTCCTTGTGTGTTGGGTGAATGATGGAGAGCAGGGCAGTCTGTAGTCATCGCATTGTTTAGTCTTGTGTATAGTCTTGTTGTTGTAAAAAGTTTTCTTTTGTCTGAAAACCTTAGTTTTTTTTTTAGTTATCAGAGTTTATACAAAAGAGTATACTGGCAACATGTCAAAGGGAATAAAGGGGTACTCTGGTGGAAAAAAAAACAACACTTTTTTTTTAAGTTAACTGGTGTCAGAAAGTTATATAGATTTGTAATTTACTTCCACTAAAAAAATCTCCAATCTTTCAGTACTTATCAGCTGCTGTTTGTCCTGCAGGAAGTGGTGTATTCTTTCCAGTCTGACACAGTGCTCTCTGCTGCCACCTCTGTCCATGTCAGGAACTGTCCAGAGCAGTAGCAAATCCCCATAGAAAACCTCTCCTGCTCTGGACAGTTCCAACTGCTCACCTTGTTAAATAGCTGTTAGGTGAAGTGCAGCCGATAGATTCCCTTTAACCTCCCGAGTCGGAATGGATGCTAGGAACCTGCTTTGAAGAACCTGTGGTTGTTAGGAAATGTATCCCTAGCAACCAGACTGTCAGAAGAGGAGAAGCCATGTAGCAGCAGCCAGGCCACATTATTCCCCAGGCTATGGTATTCATCTTATTTTTCCAGAACGTTTTCATAATTACTATTATTATATCTGACATGATTTTTTTTCATGGCCCCCTGAACAGCTGGAAAGCAGATTGCTAATAAAGTTTTCTTTGACATCAAAAACATTTAATTGCTGGACTCAATTTTATAAAGATTGTACCCGGTATGTGTCATATAACTCTCATACCCCCCCCCCCCCACAAGTGCCATGTAACCCTTCCATAAGTGTCATAGAGTCATTGTACCCCCACAAGTGCCATGTAATTGTTGTGAACCCTTCCAAGTGTCATATACTTATTTTACCCCCCACATGTAGCTTATGTGCCCCCACATGTATCCTATGACTATTGTCCCCCCCACATGTATCTTATGACTGTTGTTCCCCCACATATCCTATGACTATTGTGCCCCCCACATGTATCTTATGACTGTTGTTCCCCCACATATCCTATGACTATTGTGCCCCCCACATGTATCTTATGACTTTTGTGCCCCCCACGTGTATCCTATGACTGCTGTTCCCCCATGTGTATCCTATGACTGCTGTTCCCCCATGTGTATCCTATGACTGTTGTTCCCCCATGTGTATCCTATGACTGCTGTTCCCCCATGTGTATCCTATGACTGCTGTTCCCCCATGTGTATCCTATGACTGCTGTTCCCCCATGTGTATCCTATGACTGCTGTTCCCCCATGTGTATCCTATGACTGCTGTTCCCCCATGTGTATCCTATGACTGCTGTTCCCCCATGTGTATCCTATGACTGCTGTTCCCCCATATGTATTCTATGACTGTTGTGCCCCCCACGTGTATCCTTTGACTGCTGTTCCCCCATGTGTATCCTATGACTGCTGTTCCCCCATGTGTATCCTTTGACTGCTGTTCCCCCATGTGTATCCTATGACTGCTGCTCCCCCACGTGTATCCTATGACTGCTGTTCCCCCATGTGTATCTTATGACTTTTGTGCCCCCCACATGTATCTTAGGACTTTTGTGCCCCCCATGTGTATCCTATGACTGCTGTTCCCCCATGTGTATCTTATGACTGCTGTTCCCCCATGTGTATCCTATGACTGTTGTGCCCCCCCCATGTATCTTATGACTGTTGTGCCCCCCCACATCTATCTTATGACTGCTGTGCCCCCACGTGTATCCTATGACTGTCGTGGCCCCCACATGTATATTTTGACTGTCATGCCCCCCATGTCTACCCTATGACTGTCATGCCCCCATGTCTACCCTATGACTGTCATGCCCCCATGTCTACCCTATGACTGTCATGCCCCCATGTCTACCCTATGACTGTCATGCCCCCATGTCTACCCTATGACTGTCATGCCCCCATGTCTACCCTATGACTGTCATGCCCCCATGTCTACCCTATGACTGTCATGCCCCCCACATGTATATTTTGACTGTCATGCCCCCCATGCCTACCCTATGACTGTCATGCCCCCACATGTATATTTTGACTGTCATGCCCCCCATGTCTACCCTATGACTGTCATGCCCCCATGTCTACTCTATGACTGTCATGCCCCCCACATGTATATTATGACGGTCATGCCCCCATGTGTACCATATAACCCCCGTGTCCTTCCTCCCCAGCGGCCATGACTGACCAGGAAGCAGGTGTGGCCGTGTACAGGTCTGCATTTTCGTTGCGGTTCATAACCAGGAATTTGTCAGAGATATATAGATCATATTACAAAGAAACACACAGAATAGAGACCAGAATAAAGAAGAAAGTCTACTAGGGGTATATGTATGTAATTAGGCAGAACAAGAATTTACAAGTTCTTCCAAAACTTTTTTTGTGAGACATCTGAGATTCCTGCATATTTGTACAAAGTTCATGCCAAAGTATGATGGTCACCGAGCGAGCACCAGACGCCTCCCCATTCCTTCCCATTAATAATCAGGAAAACACTAATCCAGGAGGAGCAGCAAAAAAAAAAAAAAAGGCTTTATACTGTGAGTGTACATTATACATAGGTATGATGACCCAATGGAAAGTGCGGCTGGAGCTGCACTTTCCATTGTGTGAACAACTGACATCTGACATAACGGTTTTTCTGCAGCTTCTAGGAATCTTGGCCGGAGTGTATACTATGTGTGTAGACTACGGCCGGGATGCTATTGAGATGAATGCAACGTGTACTTTGAATAATTTGCGGACGGTGTTGCAATTTGCAACAACGGGCATGATTAATTCAAAATATACATTGTGTGAACATAGCCTAAGTCTGTATTTAGCTGTATACACTCCATGTGCCCTCCAAGGGTTTGCTGTGGGTCCATAAAAATCTATGGGCAATGCATTCCTGATCTGGAACAGGTTTGTTGCTACAATATAGTAAATGAGGCCTTGTGGAGGCAATTTAAAGGGGTAATCCAAGAAAAACTAGCCTGTCCCCTATCCACAGGACAGGGGACAAGTAAGAGATCGTGAGAAGTCCAACCTCTCCGACGGCTCCATGGCCACGGGTCATATGCCATACCGGCTCTATTCAATGCAAAGGAGTCGCAGCCCAATATGGAGATCACTGGGGGGTACAGAGGTTGGACCCCCCGCAATCTCGTACTTGTCCCCTATCCGGCAGTACAAAAACCGCTTAAGTTTTGGCTGTCCGGCCATGATGTGGAGGACCGAAGATTCCGTATCCCTGGTATAGAGCACAGTATTACAGAATTGTACTGGTAATTGATAATAACAATCCCAATATCTTATATAGAACTCTCTATCTCTGCACCCTACATATATTACGCTATACAATGAGTCTGTTATTACTATAGACTGTGATGACCACATTGCATTGTCTTTCACTGAGTAACTGGTGTGGTGACATACAGGACAATGCATGTTCCTATTTCCCAGCCACAGACTTTGCACAGCCCTCATGATGGACAAGCAGCGACATTGATCAGCCCCTTGCCCCTATGGTCTGTGACTCAGCCAATACGTCTTAAGTCAGAGATGGACCTAAGGGAGAAGCGAACAAGGCTGGAGTGACATAACCTCATCATTGCAGGGGTGGTCTTTGGACTCCAGTGGGTGTATGTGAGTGAGCCCTATAAGGTAGAGGTTGGCCTGGCAGATGGGTGTGACAGACACTGAGAAGATATAAAGCTGGGTATACTGGCTCACATGGGCCATAAAATTACTCACACAAGTTTCACAAAGCAAGTTCATCAAATAGCTGGATAACCTCAGCACTTAATTTTACACAGCTGGATTCTGCCAACTCCAACATCTCAGCTCCACTCAGTGAGTAACACAGACTTTGCTGCCTTTGCTTCTGTGCCTGTGAATGCCCTCAATGCTTCTGTCTAGTCCCAATATTTATTAGGGAAATGTATAACCTGTCATTGGCTTCTACTGTAGGTCCTCTAGTGATGTAACATTGAGCACGTTTAGGGCCTGACAACTTTTTTAATCACAAAATAGGAAAAGTTTCTCCTAGATAGAAGAAGGGGACATGTCCTATTGTGCACTAGGGGGGGAAGTAAAAGTAATGGTAGACAGAGCTGGTAATGTACGTGCACAAGTGTCTATGCCCTTCAGTGTGTCATCTACCAAATGCATATACTATAGGCTAATAGCAACCTTGCAGCTTAGATAGAAATAAGGCCTTGGAAAAAATTTCCTTTGCAAAAAGAAAACATTATTCAAAAAATGCACAAAAACTAAGCTGCAAAAACATTTCTTATGCAACATTTATTATATTACTTGTGATCCATACGAGTCTCAGCTATGGGCCTTACCAGTAGTAGTTCTCCCACAAGAAAGATTCTACCATTGCACTGCATGTTACTGTAAAGCCCCATCCGCTTTTTCCAACATTTTGCAAGAAAACTGGTGTATTTGCATTGTATTTACCCCAATATGTCACCAAATTGATGTCTTTTTAGTCAGTGCATCTGTCAGATATGTAGAAAAATTTTATCTATCAATGTCACCAATGGATGCACATAACCATGCATCTGAAACGCGTCAGTCATAGGGATCAATAGAGCACTCATATTGTTTCATTGGCTGTCTTGTATATTGTGGACTAGACAATGGCTGTAGGTTTGTCCTGTGGTTGTACATCTATCCTAATAACACAAGGTTACAGTCCTGTGTGGGTCTGCTCCGTCCTGCTGCTCGGTCAGGGTGTCGCTATCAATAGCTGCAATATAGGAATCTATAATAACATGGAGCGATTCATTTGTAACCCAGTCTGGAATCCCACCTGTAAGCAATGACTAAAATGTATCCACCAAATCCATCAATGTAACACAAAATAACAGCCGGCTATTAGCAGCAGCCAAATGGATTATAGTAAGTGGATGTTTTTGTAGCAACCTGACTCCCCGAAATGCCTGTCAGTGGAAGCTGGTGGGCAGCAGATATAAACCGTCCCCAAGGCAGGAGTCATGACCAAAAGATGGCAAAGAGATGAAGTCAAAGAATCAGGAAAGGGCATGACATAGCCGCATCCTCTCCGGGTGTAGGCTTACAGATTACACCATGAAAGCTGCAAGGTTACTTTACAATATGTGGAGGCTTTAGAAAGCAAGTTTACATTCCAACACCACGTGGCCGCGGGTAAGTATAGTCCCAGAGGTCATTTATAGATACAAATAGGAACAGGTACCTCTTTTAGGAAAACATTTATTATATCATCGCCACTAAAATAGATGGTCCCATGAGCCAGAAATAACCTTTATGAGAGGGGTGAGATTTCTCTAAAGCATCAAAGATCTATCTATCTCCTATCTATCAATCTCCTATCTATCTATCTATCTCCTATCTCCTATCTATCTCCTATCTATCTCCTATCTATCTATGTATCTATCTATCTCCTATCTATCTATCTATCTATCTATCTATCTATCTATCTATCTATCATCTATCTATCTATCTATCTATCTCCTATCTATCTATCTATCTATCTATCTATCTATCTATCTCCTATCTATCTATCTATCTATCTATCTATCTCCTATCTATCTATCTATCTATCTATCTATCTATCTATCTATCTCCTATCTATCTATCTATCTCCTATCTATCTATCTATCTATCTATCTATCTATCTATCTCCTATCTATCTATCTATCTATCTATCTATCTATCTCCTATCTATCTCCTATCTATCTATCTATCTATCTATCTATCTATCTATCTTCCTATCTATTATCTATCTATCTCCTATCTATCTATCTATCTATCTATCTATCTATCTATCTATCTATCTATCTCCTATCTATCTATCTATCTATCTATCTACCTATCTTCCTATCTATTATCTATCTATCTATCTATCTATCTATCTATCTCCTATCTATCTATCTATCTATCTATCTATCTATTTATTTATTATCTATCTATCTATCTATCTATCTATCTATCTATCTATCTATCTCCTATCTATCTATCTATCTATCTATCTATCTATCTATCTATCTATCTATCTCCTATCTATCTATCTCCTATCTATCTATCTCCTACCTATCTATCTCCTATCTATCTGTCTATCTATCTCCTATCTATCTCCTATCTATCTATCTATCTATCTATCTATCTATCTATCTCCTATCTATCTATCTATCTATCTATCTATCTATCTATCTATCTATCATCTATCTATCTATCTATCTATCTATCTCCTATCTATCTATTTATTATCTATCTATCTCCTATCTATCTATCTATCTATCTATCTATCTATCTATCTATCTCCTATCTATCTATCTATCTATCTATCTCCTATCTATCTATCTATCTATCTATCTATCTCCTATCTATCTATCTATCTATCTATCTATCTATCTATCTATCTATCTCCTATCTATCTCCTATCTATCTATCTATCTATCTATCTTCCTATCTATTATCTATCTATCTATCTATCTATCTATCTATCTATCTATCTATCTCCTATCTATCTATCTATCTATCTATCTATCTCCTATCTATCTATCTATCTATCTATCTACCTATCTTCCTATCTATTATCTATCTATCTATCTATCTATCTATCTATCTCCTATCTATCTATCTATCTATCTATCTATTTATTATCTATCTATCTATCTATCTATCTCCTATCTATCTATCTATCTATCTATCTATCTATCTCCTATCTATCTATCTCCTATCTATCTATCTCCTACCTATCTATCTCCTATCTATCTGTCTATCTATCTCCTATCTATCTATCTATCTATCTATCTATCTATCTCCTATCTATCTATCTATCTATCTATCTATCATCTATCTATCTATCTATCTATCTATCTCCTATCTATCTATTTATTATCTATCTATCTCCTATCTATCTATCTATCTATCTATCTATCTCCTATCTATCTATCTATCTATCTATCTATCTATCTATCTATCTCCTATCTATCTATCTATCTATCTCCTATCTATCTATCTATCTATCTCCTATCTATTATCTATCTATCTATCTATCTATCTATCTATCTATCTATCTATCTATCATCCATCTAGTATCTATCTATCATCTACCCATCCATCCATTCATATCATCATATTAATGTATATCTATTATAATTTATCATTCTATGTAATATGTATCTAATATCAATGTAAGCTATACCAAGCCTCTGCATGCTGTACAGGTTATACAGCATATACTGGACTGGTTAGAGCAATGGCAGAGGTAGAGGAGGGGGCAGATATAGCAACCGCAGCTGAGCTTTAGCTTCTATGTACATACTAGAACAGCACCACTATGCAGCACTTCATTCCAGTCCGCTCTGATCTATAGAGGTGATACATTCTATTCATTCCAATGAGAAATGCTTAGAAGTTATCAGTCATACAGCTCCTGGTCACATGCACCTGACCGCAGGACTGTCTCCAGTCCACCCGATAGTACAGCTACAATCATTCATCACAAATCTATTGGCTGTAGTGCTGAAGTCACATGTCAGAAGGATTGGGACCGATCATAGCTATTGGGTAATCAGGATGCACTTCTGCCATTGTGTCCAAATACATTTATACAACATGGAGACTATTATTATATACACACAGAATAGTGTCCAGATAAATATGTCAGACTGCGGTAACTGGGGCCTACCAGAGGAAATGATCCTGGGGGCCCACCAATGAAGAACCAGTGAGAAGCGGCATGTCAGTCAGTGCTTGTACAGGTTCTAAAGCCGGGGGCCCACCGGATCCTCCGCTCCTCTGAAGGGCCAGTCCCACATTGTGCAATGTCCAGTTAAATATTACATACCGAGTCCAGATAGATACACACACAGTGTCCAGATAAATAGGACATACAGTGCTCAGATACATATTAGATACAGTCCTCATGGATGCAGGGATTTTGACCCGGAAACTTCATCTAGAAAGATTAGACAAGTGTTGAACTTGGAGGTGAGAGAATCTGTCACTTCTGTGCGGTTGTGCTTTAAGATCCCATTGAAATAAATGGGAGCTCAAATACAAGTTCTGCACAGTTTTGAGGTAGATTTTTCTGGATGGCTTTTAGGAAACACTCGGGAATCTCTGTTCTTGCAATTGGTGGAGACCATGGTGGTCTTCCCCCAGCGATCACCCGTTTATCACCTGACCTGTGCATAGGTGATAAACGCTTCTAGTGGTAAAAGCCCTTTAGGCTCTGACTCAGAGGACAGCGCTTTGCACATAGGTTACTGTTCCTGCTTATGATTGATTTATTTCCAAATGGTCCCTTGAAAAGTGCTTAACATTCTTCAGAAGTTTCAGAACCCGTCTGGTCAGTGACATAGCAGAAACAAATGAAATATTATCTGCTCATTTTTATGTGATGAGAGAAGCATCTGACACTGAACACTGGTCGGGGGTCCGCAGCATAGAAAGTGATCACACCAAGAAATCCCCTGATTGTCTGCTGTCAGGAATGTCCGGATTGTTGTGCGGTTACTTTGACCTTCCCCTCTGAAGTAGATAGGAGATAGATAGACAGATAGACAGATAGGTAGATAGATAGGAGATAGATAGATAGATAGATAGATAGATAGATAGATAGATAGATAGGAGATAGATAGATAGGAGATAGATAGGAGATAGATAGGAGATAGATAGATAGGAGATAGATAGATAGATAGGAGATAGATAGATAGATAGAGATAATAGATAGATAGATAGGAGATATAGATAGATAGATAGATAGATAGATAGATAGATAGGAGATAGACAGATAGGTAGATAGATAGGAGATAGATAGATAGATAGATAGATAGGAGATAGATAGATAATGGCCAATCAGAGGACAGAACAATTACTACTACAATGGGAATGATATGAGATGATGACTTGTTATGTTTATGAGTCTCTCCTTTTAGTTTTTGTCTTCCTTGTACATTACATCCTGCCCGCAGTGGATATAAACCACAGGGATTATTTCTGTGTCCGCACTGGTCACTTTTTTTCCTCTTGGAATAATGACATCAACATGAATGATGTGATTCTTCTTCTACAGCCGCCATGAATTTCCTAATGCACTTCACTAAGATTGGACTCATCCTGTGTGGAATGTCGCTTTTCTCTGGATATGAAGGAAAACCTGTGACGTGAGTGCCCGCTCTGTGCTTCTCTCTAGATCTGTGCTATGTGCTTCTCTCTAGATCTGTGCTATGTGCTTCTCTCTAGATCTGTGCTCTGTGTTCTTTCTAGATCTGTGTTCTCTCTAGATCTGTGCTATGTGCTTCTCTCTAGATCTGTGCTCTGTGTTCTCTCTAGATCTGTGTTCTCTCTAGATCTGTGCTATGTGCTTCTCTCTAGATCTGTGCTCTGTGTTCTCTCTAGATCTGTGTTCTCTCTAGATCTGTGTTCCGTGTTCTCTCTAGATCTGTGCTCTGTGTTCTTTCTAGATCTGTGCTATGTGCTTCTCTCTAGATCTGTGCTGTGTTCTCTCTAGATCTGTGCTATGTGCTTCTCTCTAGATCTGTGCTCTGTGTTCTTTCTAGATCTGTGTTCTCTCTAGATCTGTGCTATGTGCTTCTCTCTAGATCTGTGCTCTGTGTTCTCTCTAGATCTGTGTTCTCTCTAGATCTGTGCTATGTGCTTCTCTCTAGATCTGTGCTCTGTGTTCTCTCTAGATCTGTGTTCTCTCTAGATCTGTGTTCCGTGTTCTCTCTAGATCTGTGCTCTGTGTTCTTTCTAGATCTGTGCTATGTGCTTCTCTCTAGATCTGTGCTGTGTTCTCTCTAGATCTGTGCTATGTGCTTCTCTCTAGATCTGTGCTCTGTGTTCTCTCTAGATCTGTGTTCTCTCTAGATCTGTGTTCCTTGTTCTCCCTAGATCTGTGCCCCGTGTTCTATCTAGATCTGTGCTCTCTAGATCTGTTCTCTGTGTTCTTTCTAGATCTGTTCTCTGTGTTTTCTCTAGATCTGTGTTCTGTGTTCTCTCTAGATCTGTGCTGTGTTCTCTCTAGATCTGTGCTCTGTGTTCTCTCTAGATCTGTGCTCTGTGTTCTCTCTAGATCTGTGTTCTCTCTAGATCTGTGCTATGTGCTTCTCTCTAGATCTGTGCTCTGTGTTCTCTCTAGATCTGTGTTCTCTCTAGATCTGTGTTCCTTGTTCTCTCTAGATCTGTGCTCCGTGTTCTCTCTAGATCTGTGCTCTGTGTTCTTTCTAGATCTGTGTTATGTGCTTCTCTCTAGATCTGTGCTGTGTTCTCTCTAGATCTGTGTTCCTTGTTCTTTCTAGATCTGTGCTCCGTGTTATCCTCTAGATCTGTGCTCCTCTGCAGTGCATCTGTTTTACACTGGACATAACAAGCATCAATACTAGCTGTAGCGTCTTGTACATTTTATATCATTGCTGCATTTCTTCCAGGAGACGGGCGGTCAGCGAGATGCAGCTCATGCACAACTATGGAGACTTCAGGCACACGCTGCAGAGACAGGAATGGCTGCAGCTGAAGCTACAGAACCTGCACCCAGCGTCTGTCAGCACCCCCCAGGAGGCTACATCCAAGGTGGCCGAGAACAAACCCCAGAAACCTCACAAGAAGGACAAATCAGTGGACAACCGGACCAAGCACCCTGCCCACCAGAACCAGAGAACCATCGGGAAGAAGTCTCAGCGGCACAGCGCAAAACCCAACATGGACAACTACCTAAAGCCTGACATTCAGTGATATCACCTCCTCGCCCAATAGGTTAAAGTACTTGTAACTGGTAGAAACAATGGTAGAGACCAAACCTCACACTTTACTCATATTCTTTATACACTTACCAACATATCCTGCACAAACCATGGCTCATACTGGTTCTCATATCCTGCCCAAACCATGGCACATACTGATTCTCATATCCTGCCCAAACCATGGCACATACTGATTCTCATATCCCGCCCAAACCATGGCTCATACTGGTTCTCATATCTCGCCCAAACCATGGCACATACTGATTCTTATATCCCGCCCAAACCATGGCACATACTGATTCTCATATCCCGCCCAAACCATGGCACATACTGATTCTTATATCCCGCCCAAACCATGGCACATACTGATTCTTATATCCTGCCCAAACCATGGCACATACTGATTCTCATATCCTGCCCAAACCATGGCACATACTGATTCTCATATCCCACCCAAACCATGGCACATACTGATTCTTATATCCCGCCCAAACCATGGCACATACTGATTCTTATATCCTGCCCAAACCATGGCACATACTGATTCTTATATCCTGCCCAAACCATGGCTCATGCTGATTCTCATATCCTGCCCAAACCATGGCACATACTGATTCTTATATCCTGCCCAAACCATGGCTCATGCTGATTCTCATATCCTGCCCAAACCATGGCACATACTGATTCTCATATCCCGCCCAAACCATGACACATACTGATTCTTATATCCTGCCCAAACCATGGCACATACTGGTTCTCATATCCCACCCAAACCATGGCACATACTGATTCTTATATCCTGCCCAAACCATGGCACATACTGATTCTCATATCCCACCCAAACCATGGCACATACTGATTCTTATATCCCGCCCAAACCATGGCTCATGCTGATTCTCATATCCTGCCCAAACCATGGCACATACTGATTCTTATATCCCGCCCAAACCATGGCACATACTGATTCTTATATTCCGCCCAAACCATGGCACATACTGATTCTTATATCCTGCCCAAACCATGGCACATACTGATTCTCATATCCTGCCCAAACCATGGCACATACTGATTCTCATATCCTGCCCAAACCATGGCACATACTGATTCTCATATCCCGCCCAAACCATGGCACATACTGGTTCTCATATCCCGCCCAAACCATGGCACATACTGATTCTCATATCCCGCCCAAACCATAGCACATACTGATTCTCATATCCCGCCCAAACCATGGCACATACTGATTCTCATATCCTGCCCAAACCATGGCTCATGCTGATTCTCATATCCTGCCCAAACCATGGCACATACTGATTCTCATATCCTGCCCAAACCATGGCACATACTGATTCTCATATCCTGCCCAAACCATGGCACATACTGATTCTCATATCCTGCACAAACCATGGCACATACTGATTCTCATATCCTGCCCAAACCATGGCACATACTGATTCTTATATCCTGCCCAAACCATGGCACATACTGATTCTCATATCCTGCCCAAACCATGGCTCATGGCCCAAAATGCTTTCTATTGTATATATTGATTTGTTCCTTTTTGTGGTTCAGTTCACAGCATAGTTCAAATTAAAGGGGTAGTTCATAAAAAAAACATGTTCTTTCCAATCAACTGGTGTCAGAAAGTTATATAGATTTGAAATTTACTTCTATTTCAAAATCTCCAGTCTTCCAGTACTCATCAGCTGCTGTATGTCCTACAGGAAGTGGTGTATTCTTTCCAGTCTGACACAGTGCTCTCTGCTGCCACCTCTGTCTATGTCAGGAACTGCCCAGAGCAGGAGAGGTTTTCTATGGGGATTTTTTCCTGCTCTGGACAGTTCCTGACATGGACAGAGGTGGCAGCAGAGAGCACTGTGTCAGACTGGAAAGAATACACCACTTCCTGTAGGACATACAGCAGCTGATGAGTACTGGAAGACTGGAGATTTTGAAATAGAAGTAAATTACAAATCTATATAACTTTCTGGCACCAGTTGATCAGAAAGAATATTTTCTTGGGTAAACTACCCCTTTATATGAGACTATTGGCAAGGTGTATTATATCGTATCCACAGAATAGGGGGATAAGTGTCAGATCACAGTGGGGTCCGACCACTGGGTTTTTATTCTGAATGCAAGACTTACCGGTCCAGTCATGGCCGCTGACAAATGAAGTGGAGTACAACAATCTACAGCTCCCCCCCCCCCCCCCCCAAATCTGACACTTAGATATATAATGTTACCTCTATATGTTTATAATATTTTCTTTCCTGCATTCCTTATAACATGAACTGTGACAAAAACATCCGGCCTCATTTATCGGAAGTCACATCCCTATAGAGCTATCCCCATATATATTACTACATTACAGGAAAGTTGCCTGAACCCACCAACTATGATGGGACTGGTCGACTGTGTGATGTGTAAGGGGGCTCCCAACTCTTATATCAGAGGAGGGAAAAATCATAGGTCCCTCAATACTGTATATAGTCACTAAGTAGAACAACTATTATTTTTCTATATGCTTTAACACTATTTTACTGTTTACATATAGATACATTCTATAGTCAGAATGCAGCTCTGGAGTATAATACAGGATGTAACTCAGGATCAGTAATGTAATGTATGTACACAGTGACCCCACCAGCAGAATAGTGAGTGCAGCTCTGGGGTATAATACAGGATGTAACTCAGGATCAGTAATGTAATGTATGTACACAGTGACCCCACCAGCAGAATAGTGAGTGCAGCTCTGGGGTATAATACAGGATGTAACATAGGATCAGTAATATATGTACACAGTGACCCTACCAGCAGAATAGTGAGTGCAGCTCTGGAGTATAATACAGGATGTAACTCAGGACCAGTAATGTATGTACACATTGATCTCACCAGCAGAATAGTGAGTGCAGCTCTGGGGTATAATACAGGATGTAACATGACTGTATCTATATATCAAACAGTAACCAGGTGTTCGGTCTTCAGAGAAGACATCATGGGCCGTTGTGCTGTCGGTTTGTGTGTCTGGGTTTTTTTTCTGCATCAAATGCGATAATGTGCTGCACGCCTATAATAAATCTGGAAGGTTTTTCACAGGAGAAAACTAAAACTCGATCCTCCCACCACCCTAGAAGTGACTGGTTTTTACAGTAGAGAACCCGTATAAAAAGATGGACTGCTTAATAAATCTGATGATTGTGGCGGGTTTTAAAGGACACACCCATGACATGCCCACTTGGCGGGTTTTTTGCTAAAAATGATGTTTTTTTGGAAAAATTGTAGCGCAACATCATTAGTGAATATGTCAGAACACTAAACCGAGTGGGAAAATGGACAAAACAACAGCTGCCCGGAACACGTTAGTAAATCCGCCCCATTATGTGAATAGAAGCTTTAGGCCCTTCCAGATCTTCCATCTCACACTGACTATAAGCTTTCGGCTTTGTGTAACATTTACTTACTATGATGATTTCTTTTGCAGTTTTCCTATTGTTTATAACCTCCTGTAAGTGTTATTTGTATAAGTATTACATTCCTATAGACGTAGTGGGCTTTTAGTGTTTGCAGCGGCGTCTCGGACTCCTCCAGTCTGTGTCATCACATTTTTGGTGTTCGAGTCATCTTCATTTCCACTGAAACAAGTCAAAGTCTATTATTATTATTATTATTTGGTGGTCGTATCTGTTCATGTAAAAGCACTTTAATTGTATTTATTTTTTGTAATGTAAAGTTCTGAGCATAACTTATTGTTTTATATTTTTCTATTCTGGAATAAATAAAAGCGATATTTGTATGGGAACAGAATATGATATTTGTATGGGAACAGAATATGATATTTGTATGGGAACAGAATATGATATTTGTATGGGATCAGAATATGATATCTGTATTTCAACATCATTTTGACAGGTTAGATCGGGGTCCGGACACTGGGACCCCACCGATCTCTACAGTGATGTCTGGCCTAGACATGCGGCCATAATACAGATGCAAAATGTGTCTGTGTTAGGTTAGCATGAATGGTTATAGGAGGCACTGCACCCCATTAGGCACATAAGCACAGTAGGTAATCCCCCATTAAAGGGGTTCTCCAGCGCTACAAATACATGGCCACTTTCTTCCAGACACAGCCCCACTCTTGTCTCCAGCTTGGGCGGGGTTTTGCTGCTCAGTTCCATTGAAGTGAATGGAGTTTAATTGCAAACCGCACCTGAACTGAAGACAAGAGTCGTGTTGTCTCTGAAAGAAAGTGGCCATGTTTTTGTAGCACTGGATAACCCCTTTAAGCAGATGTCGTCAGTAGGTAATACCCACGTAAGAGATAAGCGCCCAGTGGAAAGATACCCCCTTGTTAGGTAGATGCCCCAGGTAATCCCCCCCCCCCACCCATTAGGTAGGTACCCCCAGGAGGGAGATAATCACCCTTGTAGGTAGGTAATGGCCATATCCCCCTGTAAGTAGGTAATCTCCCCATTAGGTAGATGTCCCCAGTATGTAAATGCCCAATTAAGTAGATGTCACCAGTAGGTAATCCCCACATTAGACAGAGACACCCAGTTGATATATAACAGCTATACTTACTGTATCCAGGTCCAGTCTCATGAAGGCAGCTATATAACAGCTATACTTACTGTATCCAGGTCCAGTCTCCTGATAACAGCTATACTTACTGTATCCAGGTCCAGTCTCCTGAAGGCAGCTATATAACAGCTATACTTACTGTATCCAGATCCAGTCTCATGAAGGCAGCTATATAACAGCTATACTTACTGTATCCAGGTCCAGTCTCCTGAAGGCTGCTATATAACAGCTATACTTACTGTATCCAGGTCCAGTCTCCTGATGGCAGCTATATAACAGCTATACTTACTGTATCCAGGTCCAGTCTCCTGAAGGCAGCTATATAACAGCTATACTTACTGTATCCAGGTCCAGTCTCCTGAAGGCAGCTATATAACAGCTATACTTACTGTATCCAGGTCCAGTCTCTTGAAGGCTGCTATATAACAGCTATACTTACTGTATCCAGGTCCAGTCTCCTGAAGGCAGCTATATAACAGCTATACTTACTGTATCCAGGTCCAGTCTCCTGAAGGCAGCTATATAACAGCTATACTTACTGTATCCAGGTCCAGTTTCCTGAAGGCAGCTATATAACAGCTATACTTACTGTATCCAGGTCCAGTCTCCTGAAGGATGCTATATAACAGCTATACTTACTGTATCCAGGTCCAGTCTCCTGAAGGCTGCTATATAACAGCTATACTTACTGTATCCAGGTCCAGTCTCCTGAAGGCAGCTATATAACAGCTATACTTACTGTATCCAGGTCCAGTCTCCTGAAGGATGCTATATAACAGCTATACGTACTGTATCCAGGTCCAGTCTCCTGAAGGCAGCTATATAACAGCTATACTTACTGTATCCAGGTCCAGTCTCCTGAAGCTTTTTAGTCTCGTGCTGGTTGAAAGAAATAAACTAAACACATGAAGTCCCGGCCAGCACAGAGAATCACGACTCAATGTGTCCATCAATCACATGACCGCCTTCTCTGTGAGCAGATCACCGGTACTTCCTGCGTCTTCCTCCTCCAATCTGTGCCCCATCACCTGCAGGCTGCACACATTGAAATGATATGCGATTGTCAGGGCATGATGGGTGTTGTAGTTTTGCAACAGCTGGAGACATTATGTTACCAATTCTATACTATTCTATGGTTTAGTTACTGCAGGGATCTGACCCTTCTGCAGCACATAGAGTTATGGCTAATTACCAGTGTCCACCACTAGGGGGCAGCAGTTATGCAGATTTGCAGCTACAGTCACAGATTACAGGCAGTGGGGTTCATCATGCTGGAAGATTACAGACAGAATTGGAAGCCGTGACGTCACTACTTACTATATACCTAATATACAGATCAATGGCATCAGCCTCATCCATGCCTGCTGGGAGGAGCTGAGTATCACCCGGGATGGGCTTAGATACAGTGGCCCAGAAGATAAAATCACTCATTAGCGGCTTAGATACACCTGGCACAGCTCATGGCTTAGATACACTAGCTGAGAGGATGGTATCATAGATAAGTGGCTTAGATACACTGGCTGAGCCCTGCACTAGTATATAGATAAGGGGGCTTCTACCTAATGGGCTTGGATACAATGGCTGAGCACTGCACTAGTATATAGATAAGGGGGCTTCTACCTGATGGGCTTAGATACACTGTCTGAGCACTGCACTGGGCTTAGATACACTGTCTGAGCACTGCACTGGGCTTAGATACACTGTCTGAGCACTGCACTGGGCTTAGATACACTGGCTGAGCACTGCACTGGGCTTAGATACACTGGCTGGGTACTGCACTGGGCTTAGATACACTGGCTGAGCACTGCACTGGGCTTAGATACACTGGCTGAGTACTGCACTGGGCTTAGATACACTGGCTGAGCACTGCACTGGGCTTAGATACACTGGCTGAGCACTGCACTGGGCTTAGATACACTGGCTGAGCACTGCACTGGGCTTAGATACACTGGCTGAGCACTGCACTGGGCTTAGATACACTGGCTGAGCACTGCACTGGGCTTAGATACACTGGCTGAGCACTGCACTGGGCTTAGATACACTGGCTGAGCACTGCACTGGGCTTAGATACACTGGCTGAGCACTGCACTGGGCTTAGATACACTGGCTGAGCACTGCACTGGGCTTAGATACACTGGCTGAGTACTGCACTGGGCTTAGATACACTGGCTGAGCACTGCACTAGTATATACATAAGAGGGGTAATACCTGATGGGCTTAGATACACTGGCTGTGTACCGCACTAGTATATAGATAAGAGGGGTAATACCTGATGGGCTTAGATACACTGGCTGTGTACCGCACTAGTACATAGATAAGAGGGGTAATACCTGATGGGCTTAGATACACTGGCTGAGCACTGCACTGGGCTTAGATACACTGGTTGAGCACTGCACTAGTATATAGATAAGAGGGGTAATACCTGATGGGCTTAGATACACTGGCTGTGTACCGCACTAGTATATAGATAAGTACAGGTCGGGCACATTACATTTTCCTCCCATTATCCCTCAAGGATTCCTCCAATATATAACACAACTGTACATTAGCTATAAGGAAGCTGACGTCACCTCTGTAGATTATAACACATACAGTTTAACCACTGCGGGGCACACGTGACCAGTCACTGTAATCCCCGCCCCTCATTACTGTCACTCACACCTGAGATGTCACTCTGATCCCGCGAGACTTCCTCTCTGTTGTCGTGAGATTTTACCTTCCGCCTGACACGGACACTGCGCAATTCTCGCGAGATTTCCCCTTCCCCCAGACCAATTAGCCGGATCTCGCGAGTATTCGCCTTCAGTGTTTGCGGTGACGCACGGAGGCTGCTCCGCGGTGCTGGTATCACGGTGTGTGGAGGGAGCGGCCCGGATGGAGGCATAGTGAGGACGGAAGGTGAGGATGGCCGGGGCTCGGGGTGGACAGGCCTGTAGTGAGGTAGATACTGCGGCTGCCGGCCTGGGTGGAGCTGTGTGAGGGGTGACAGGATGCGGGGGATGTGCGGGTGCTGTAAGTGTACAGAGATGGTGTGTGTGCTGACAGGAAGGAGGCTGCGGGGTCAGAGGTCATGTGGGGTCAGGGGCCGTGTGGGGTCTGAGGGTCAGGGGAGCAGGGGCTGTGTGGGGTCTGAGGGTCAGGGGAGCAGGGGCCGTGTGGGGTCAGGGGAGCAGGGGCCGTGTGGGGTCAGGGGAGCAGGGGCCGTGTGGGGTCAGGGGAGCAGGGGCCGTGTGGGGTCAGGGGAGCAGGGGCCGTGTGGGGTCAGGGGAGCAGGGGCCGTGTGGGGTCAGGGGAGCAGGGGCCGTGTGGGGTCAGGGGAGCAGGGGCCGTGTGGGGTCAGGGGAGCAGGGGCCTGCGGGGGCAGGGGCCGTGTGGGGTCAGGGAAGCAGGGGTCTGCGGGGGCAGGGGCCGTGTGGGGTCAGGGGAGCAGGGGCCGTGTGGGGTCAGGGGAGCAGGGGCCGTGTGGGGTCTGAGGGCCAGGGGAGCAGGGGCCGTGTGGGGTCTGAGGGTCAGGGGAGCAGGGGCCGTGTGGGGTCTGAGGGTCAGGGGAGCAGGGGCCGTGTGGGGTCTGAGGGTCAGGGGAGCAGGGGCCGTGTGGGGTCTGAGGGTCAGGGGAGCAGGGGCCGTGTGGGGTCTGAGGGTCAGGGGAGCAGGGGCCGTGTGGGGTCTGAGGGTCAGGGGAGCAGGGGCCGTGTGGGGTCTGAGGGTCAGGGGAGCAGGGGCCGTGTGGGGTCTGAGGGTCAGGGGAGCAGGGGCCGTGTGGGGTCAGGGGAGCAGGGGCCGTGTGGGGTCTGAGGGTCAGGGGAGCAGGGGCCGTGTGGGGTCTGAGGGTCAGGGGAGCAGGGGCCGTGTGGGGTCTGAGGGTCAGGGGAGCAGGGGCCGTGTGGGGTCAGGGGAGCAGGGGCCGTGTGGGGTCTGCGGGTCAGGGAAGCAGGGGCCGTGTGGGGCCTCAGGGTCAGGGGAGCAGGGGCCGTGTGGGGCCTCAGGGTCAGGGGAGCAGGGGCCGTGTGGGGCCTCAGGGGCAGGGGGGCAGGGGCTGTGTGGGGTCTGCGGGTCAGGGGAGCAGGGGCTGTGTGGGGGTCTGAGGGTCAGGGGAGCAGGGGCCGTGTGGGGTCAGGGGAGCAGGGGCCGTGTGGGGTCTGAGGGTCAGGAGAGCAGGGGTCTGCGGGGGCAGGGGCCGTGTGGGGTCAGGGGAGCAGGGGCCGTGTGGGGTCAGGGGAGCAGGGGCCGTGTGGGGTCAGGGGAGCAGGGGCCGTGTGGGGTCAGGGGAGCAGGGGCCGTGTGGGGTCTGAGGGTCAGGGGAGCAGGGGTCTGCGGGGGCAGGGGCCGTGGGGGGTCAGGGGAGCAGGGGTCTGCGGGGGCAGGGGCCGTGTGGGGTCAGGGGAGCAGGGGCCGTGTGGGGTCAGGGGAGCAGGGGCCGTGTGGGGTCTGAGGGTCAGGGGAGCAGGGGCCGTGTGGGGTCAGGGGAGCAGGGGCCGTGTGGGGTCTGAGGGTCAGGGGAGCAGGGGCCGTGTGGGGTCTGAGGGTCAGGGGAGCAGGGGCCGTGTGGGGTCTGAGGGTCAGGGGAGCAGGGGCCGTGTGGGGTCTGAGGGTCAGGGGAGCAGGGGCCGTGTGGGGTCAGGGGAGCAGGGGCCGTGTGGGGTCAGGGGAGCAGGGGCCGCGTGGGGTCTGCGGGTCAGGGAAGCAGGGGCCGTGTGGGGCCTCAGGGTCAGGAGCAGGGGCCGTGTGGGGCCTCAGGGGCAGGGGGGCAGGGGCCGTGTGGGGTCTGAGGGTCAGGGGAGCAGGGGCCGTGTGGGGTCTGCGGGTCAGGGGAGCAGGGGCCGTGTGGGGTCTGCGGGTCAGGGGAGCAGGGGCCGTGTGGGGTCTGCGGGTCAGGGGAGCAGGGGCCGTGTGGGGTCTGCGGGTCACGGGAGCAGGGGCCGTGTGGGGTTTGAGGGTCAGGGGCTGTGGGGGGTCTGAGGGTCAGGGGAACAGGGGTCTGAGGGTCAGGGGAGCAGGGGCCGTGTGGGGTCAGGGGAGCAGGGGTGTGGGGTATGGGGGGTGTGATAGGATTTAGGGGATACGGTATGTGGGGTATGGGGGGTGTAATAGGATTTGGGGGGATACAGTGTGTGGGGTGCGTGATAGGATTTAGGGGATACGGTATGTGGGGTATGGGGGGGTGTAATAGGATTTGGGGGGATACAGTGTGTGGGGTGCGTGATAGGATTTAGGGGATACGGTATGGGGGTGTGATAGGATTTGGGGGCATACAGTATGTGGGGTATGGGGGGTGTAATAGGATTTGGGGGATACAGTGTCTGGAGTATGGGATGGGTGGATTGGGGTTTGTGTGGGGTATGGGTGGATTGATAGGATTTGGGGGATACAGTGTGTGGGGTTGTGATAGGATTTGGGAGATACAGTGTGTGGGGTATGGGGGATGATAGGATTTGGGGGAGACAGTGTGTGTGGGGTGTGACAGTATGTGTGGTGTTTCTTGCTGCAGCTTCTATAGACGTTAGTGGAGCAGATGCTGTAGCTCGCTCCTGTGTAATCCTGTGTGTACCTGTATAGAGTGGAGCAGCTCCCCTCCCTCCCCTGAAGCTTTATGTACAGTATACAGCAGTTATATTGTAGCGCATGTCACTTGTTTCATTCTTCATATTGGGGGGGGGGGGGGGGGGGTAGTGCGCGGACAGACAGACTGTATACAGGGGGGGTCTCACATTTTCATAGGAAAATACTTGGAATCTGGGCTTTTGGGGAAGTGAATGGTTATTGCTCTCTTGGAATTGAGACGATACAACACAAGGGTGATGTCCATTATAGCATATACTGTGCACCATCCATCTCCTCACATTATCCTCCTATGACCACATGTAAGGTGGGGAGATTCAGGGTGTCCCTGTAGCACTGTCAGGCTGAGTATATACTGATGGTATATAGTTGTCGCATTGTCTGACTTCCTGTTTCTGGTTGGAGACGACCCTTGCGCCCCATGACCCCAGCCTGAGTATAGACCTCAGTATAATGGTGTTTGTGCCCTGTCAGCGTCAGCCTGTGTGTGCGCATTGTGTTGCTTTTCTATTGTTTTGACTTTATAAGGAAATGAGATATCACAGGCACAATGGAAAGCGGGAAGTGTAAGCCGGAGGATATTACAGGGAGGATTGTCTCCGTCCTGTTTGATCTTCCTCTTCGGTCGCTTTATTGTGCAGCGTTGTTTTATCTTAACACAAAGCCTGAGGTTTTATGACGTTTTGGGATGTGGTAATAGCAATGATGCTAGATATATATATATAGCTAGTTTATTCCACACCTAATATAATGCAGTACATTAGAGCAGGGATGAGGAACCTGCAGCCCTCCAGCTGTTGCAAAACCACAATTCCCATCATGCCTGCACAGCCTTCAGCTCTCCAGGCATGATGGGGATTGTAGTTTTGCATCAACTGAAAGGCTGATCTAGAGCATCAAGCATGGCTGTCAATGAATGCTGGGAGTTGTAGTTTAGCAAACAGGTTGTAGATCATTGTTTTAATGCATATACTCATTATTAAATCAATGCATGCTGGGAGTTGTAGTATTGCAACAGCTCTAGAGGCCAGAGGTTGTAGATAATAGATTTAAAGGGGTACTTAATTAGAAAGAAAATCTTTAAAATCAACTAGTGCCAGAGATTTGTAATTTACTTCTATTTACAAATCTCCAGTACTTATCAGCTGCTGTATGTCCTACAGGAAGTGGTGTATTCTTTCCAGTCTGACACAGTGCTCTCTGCTGCCACCTCTGTCCATGTCAGGAACTGTCCAGAGGAGCAGCAAATCCCCATAGAAAACCTCTCCTGCTCTGGACAGTTCCTGACATGGACAGAGGTGGCAGCAGAGAACACTGTGTTAGACTGGAGAGAATACACCACTTCCTGCAGGACATACAGCAGCTGATACATACAAAAAGACTGGAGATTTTTAAATAGAAGTAAATGACAAATCTATATAACTTTCTGAAACCAGTTTTGAAATAGAGATTATTGGCGGAGTATAATGCAGATAATGCAGTGAGGTTTAGTATACAGTGACCTGGCCTCACCCAACATTTTTGTGCATTAGCGAAAAGGTCACTGTCAACCTTTTTTTAAGGGGAAAGTTGAAGTTAGGGTCTGTGATTCACATAGGCTCTGGCCTAGTTATCATTGTGTCAGTGGGACATGGTTGTAGAATAACACCAGACAGATGGAAAGGCAGAAGGTTTCCCCACCCTGGGGCCTAGATGCAGCAGGGTATTGTCCAAGAACGTCCCGCTGCAAGGAATCTGGAATATTACATAGAGGCCGTTGACATGAATGGCTGTCATTGTAGTACAAGGGCAGCTGTAGTCCTATAGAGCAGGAGCCAATCATACAGTGAGCTTCTCTATTATGGCTCATAGCTAGGGCCCTACTGTATATAGCTACCTGGTTTATAAGGGACTTCAGCAAATCCTATATACTCTGAGGCTATGAGTCCGTTTGGCTGTGCATATGATCCTCCCTGGCTCCATATAATAGCTCGCCACTTACTATATGTCGGGGAAATAGTGCAGGTTTTATTTAATAAGAAATCCTATCGAAATGGGGGTCAGACTCGCAGCCCTTCAGCTATTGCTAAACTCCAATTTCCATCATTGCTGAACGGCTAAAGCTTTGGCTGTCCAATCATGATAGGAGTTGTAGTTTTGCAACAGCTGGAGTGTTACTGTGCTATAGAAGGTAATGTAAGTGAAGTCAGAGGTGCATAGAGATGCAGCATGGGCCCCATGTGTGTCCATGGTCATAATATTACAATACCAAAACAGAGCCATGTGCAAGAGTCCTTACTAGAGATGAGGGAACCTGGAGCATGCTCGAGTCCATCCGAACCTGAACTTTCGGCATTTGATCAGCGGTGGCTGCTGAAGTTGGATAAAGCTCTAAGTAGGGCTGGGCGATATTGGCCTAAATCAATATCGCGGTTTATCGCATATGTAGCTGCGGTAACGATAATTGGACGATAAATATGACACGCCCCTTTTTACAAGCCACACCCATTTGGCCATGCCAAACTAGGGATATTTTGTTTCAATAAAGTTAAAAAAAAGTACAGTAACTCAATGAACAGCAACCCAAGCTAGGTACACATTACAAGACGTGTATATACAGGTATACAGAATACAGCTATGTACAAACCACAGGACGTGTATATACAGGTATACAGCTATGTGCACACTACAGGACGTGTATATACAGGTATACAGCATACAGCTATGGACACACTAGAGGACGTGTATATACAGGTATACAGCATACAGCTATGTGCACACTACAGGACATGTGTATACAGGTATACGGCTATGTACACACTACAGGATGTGTATATACAGGTATATAGCTATGTACTATAGGGACCCAGAGTACAGGGACATACAGTATATATGATGGGTATACAGTACGTTATGTATAGGTGACAGTACAAAGGCTCTGTTATGGAGACACTGAGTGGCACATTATAGGGGGGCTGTAGATGGCACTGTGCTGACACGCTGTGAAGATATCTATCTTTCTATTCTTATCAATTCTGTCTGTCTGTGTCCAAAAGGTAGCAGCACTCCAATTGAATGAAAAAACGTGTAGATTTATTCACAATCCATGTGAAAAACAGGTGACGTTTCTGAAACGTCACCTGTTTTTCACATGGATTGTGAATAAATCTATTGCTGACTGTTCCCTGGTGCTAATGAGAACTTTACTGGCCGCCCTGATAGCTGCGTGCATAGTGATCAGGCTACGGTGGAGATTTTAGGAAGATTGAATGACGGTTAATGATTTTTTATTTAGTGATTGATTTTTAGTGACTCAGGGGCCCCGACACAGCGCCAACCAACCCATCTGTCCCACCGTCCCCGAGCGCCCCGCATCACCTGCCTGTCACGGCACACGGCCCCTGCTTGTCTCAGACAGTTTCAGCGGCCCGGCACAGCGCCAACCAACCCATCTGTCCCACCGTCCCCGAGCGCCCCGCATCACCTGCCTGTCACGGCACACGGCCCCTGCTTGTCTCAGACAGTTTCAGCGGCCCGGCACAGCGACAACCAACCCGGCACGGCACAGCGGAGCCGCCACCCGCCCGTCCCAGCGTCCCCCAACCTGCCCGGCATGTCAGAGCGGCACAGTAGTAACTGCTCATGCTCTGACACGCCGGGCAGGTTGGGGGGCGCTGGGACGGACGGGTGGCGGCTCCGCTGTGCCGGGCCTCTGTAACTGGCTAAGACAAGGCAGGGGCGGCGTGCCGGGCGGGTGATGCGGAGCGCTCTGACACGCCGGTGGGGTTGTGCTGTGCCGTGTTGGGTCGGTGGGCGCTGGGGCGGACTGAGACGACCGGGCCGCTCTGACACGCCGGGCGGGGGTTGGGGGTGGCAGGGGCGCTTAGACACAGTGCCAGTCTCCTATGCGCTGTCTGTGCTTCCCTGCACACACAGCACATATACTAGCGGTCCGCTCATCGCTAATGACATCCTCCAACCTGTGCAGCTCACGGCTCAGACGGCGAAATAGTGAAAATACCGCACATACCGTCCTGGCAAAGTTGAGGTCGGTTAACCGACGCCAGAGACGGTATCTGTATTTTCACGGTATACCGCCCAGCCCTAGCTCTAAGGCTGTCTGGAAAACATGGAATTAGTCATTGGCTGTATCCATGTTTTCCAGACAACCTTAGAGCTTTATCCAAGTTCAGCAGCCCCAGCTAATCAAATACCGAACGTTCGGGTTCGGATCGACTCGAACCTGAACCCGGTTTGCTCATCTCTAGTCCTTACACCAGTGTTACCCCAGCCTATTACAGAACTGCAACTTCCATCGTTTAGTTGTAGTTTTTCAACAGCTGGAGAGCCAGTGGCTGTAAGGGCATGCTGGGAGTTGTAGTATAGCAACAGCTGGAG
Organism: Dendropsophus ebraccatus; assembly: GCF_027789765.1. NCBI lineage: Eukaryota > Metazoa > Chordata > Amphibia > Anura > Hylidae > Dendropsophus > Dendropsophus ebraccatus. The sequence continues at coordinate 7,705,187 of NC_091457.1, read as the reverse complement.
AGCCAGTGGCTGTAAGGAGATGGTGGGAGTTGTAGTATAGCAACAGCTGGAGAGCCAGTGGCTGTAAGGAGATGGTGGGAGTTGTAGTATAGCAACAGCTGGAGAGCCAGTGGCTGTAAGGAGATGGTGGGAGTTGTAGTATAGCAACAGCTGGAGAGCCAGTGGCTGTAAGGAGATGGTGGGAGTTGTAGTATAGCAACAGCTGGAGAGCCAGTGGCTGTAAGGGCATGCTGGGAGTTGTAGTATTGCAACAGCTAGGGGAGCCTGTGGCTTTAAGGGCATGCTGGGAGTTTTGGTTTCCCAACTGCTGAAGAGAACAGAACACTGCTGGGGATCACTGCCTTACACAAATCTTTCCAGCACTTGCTCCATTCCTAGTAACCAGAGAGAATAGAGATTCCTTCATGACTACGTATGCCTCCCCCTTTGATGCACGTCCCCCCCCCCCCATGAGATAGCATGGTATCCTGCCCCACAGGGGTAGTTTAGCATTGCACAGTGCCTATAGGTTGGTTTGCAGCCCCCATCACTGGTTGTCTCTGTAATCCAGGAGACTTGTCCAGGATTCTCTGTGTAGACAGCACTATGCCAGCATCTATAATACACTGATGTACATGGACACATCCTATGACTTGGTTTTCAGTATAATGTCTGCTGGAGACAGGACCCCTTTAAGGTCATCTACTTTGGGGCACATGAGGATTATTTGCTGGGCGGCCATATATAGAACAGGTGAGCTCAGGGGGATTTGGGTCCTTAATCTGGTCAGGAGCCGTCTGAGACAGGGCCGGACTGGTGCACAGTGCATAGTGTAAGCTGGTAAAGCTGTGTGACCTACATAGTAGTATTGTAGATGGAGTGCAGTGACCTATTCAGCTTGTGATTTGTGATCGGGTGTATGTATGCTGTATTTATAGAGAAAACCTTGCAATCTATCACCGGTATTAAGGGGGCACTCTGGTGAAAAATATTTTTCCTTTAAATCAACTGGTTTCAGAAATTTCTATAGATTTGTAATTTACTTCTATTTAAAAAATCTCCATTCTTCCAGCACTTATCAGCTGCTGTATGTCCTGCAGGAAGTGTTGTGTTCTCTCCAGTCTGACACAGTGCTCTCTGCTGCCACCTCTGTCCATGTCAGGAACTGTCCAGAGCAGCAGAGGTTTTCTATGGGGATTTGCTGCTGCTCTGGACAGTTCCTGACATGGACAGAGAAGGCAGCAGAGAGCACGGTGTCAGACTGGAGAGAATACACCACTTCCTGCAGGACATACAGCAGCTGATAAGGGCTGGAAGACCGGAAAATTTTTAAATAGAAGTAAATTACAAATCTATATAACTTTCTGACACCAGTTGATTTGAAAGAAAAAAAGATTTTCACCAGAGTTCCCCTTTAAACTCTTGGTCCCCCACCTGTTGCAAAGCTACAATTACCTTTCATTCCAGGACAGCCAAACGCATGATGGGAATTGTGGTTTTGCAACAGGTTGAGTACCAAACGTTCCCCATCCCTGCTCAAGAGCTACCAGCATGGCTGTGGGGGAATGCTGGGAGTTGTAGTTTTGCAACAGGTTGCAGATCATAGTTTTAGGGCATACACTGATCATTAAATCAGTGCATGATGGGAGTTGTAGTTTAGCAACAGCTCGAAAGCCACAGGCTGTAGATTATTGATATAAATGAGGGAAGAGAAACCATTGACCCTTCAGCTGTTAGGACTTGCTGGGAGTTGTAGTTCTTGATACTAGGTATGCTTCAGCTATTGCTTTGCAGACACTTTCTTGGCCAGGAGGTTCAGATGGGAGGGGGGGGGGGGGGGGAGAGTCTTAGCAGAACATCTGCACATGGGAACTTCCAAAAATAACCCCAATACCAAGTACTGTACTAAGTGAGACATTGTAAACATCTTCTCACATGGGAACAGTACCGGGAACTCCCGGCGGCCACATCCTAGCATCTGCTGCCTGTGTTATGAATGGCGGGTGTCGTAGCCAGTACGGCCTGTTATCTCCATATAAAGGTTGGGCTAGTGATTGCCAGGTTATCTGTGAATGGGAAACATGCCATCAAAGGTGTTTACAGCGCATGTTATCTATCAGTATTACATTGTGCCATAAATAGCAGTGATTAGGGGATGAGTCACTACTATTACACTGGGAGCCAATGGCGGAACCCATTCCGCTTTCAAGAAACATTCGAGGAAAAAGAGGCTGTCAGTGCATGATGGGAGTTATAGTTCTGCACAGATTGGTGGTCACTGCCTTAAAGGGGCTGTTCACCCCAAAATATTTTTCTTTCATTTTAACTGGTGCCAGAGATTTGTAATTTACTTCGATTAAAAAATCTCCAGTCTTTCAGTACTTATCAGCTGCTGTATGTCCTGCAGGAAGTGGTGTATTCTCTCCAGTCTAACACAGTGCTCTCTGCTGCCACCTCTGTCCATGTCAGGAACTGTCCAGAGCAGCAGCAAATCCCCATAGAAAACCTCTCCTGCTCTGGACAGTTCCTGACATGGACAGAGGTGGCAGCAGAGAGCACTGTGTGAGACTGTAAAGAATACACCACTTCCTGCAGGACATACAGCAGCTGATAAGTACTGGAAGAATGGAGATTTTTAAATAGAACTTTGACACCAGTTGATTTGAAAGAGATTTTCACCGGAGTACCCCTTCAAAGGAGTATTCCCACCTGACAGTGATATCCCCTATCCACAGGATAGAGGATAACATCTTGGGGGCCTGACTGCTGGGGCCCCCTGTGTAGCCAAAGCCTTAATGTTACATCTGACCATCTCAGCCAGGATAACCCTGAATCCGTATATTATTGTATCACCCCTCCAGTATATGGCCTCCAGCTTCTACAATAAACAAGCACTCATCATTGTCCTGCTGCTTGTGTTCCCAGTGCATCTCCATCCCCCTCCTCCCCCCATTCCCTTCATACATGTACAGATCCCCCATAGTAGATCATAGCTGATTGGTTTTATTACTAACCGTGCGCTTGCTTTCACTCTGCATGGCCTCTTGTATTATGATCAATACTGCTGTGTTATATAGGTCATGTGTGCTTGCAGAAGAGTAGTGTGAGGAAGCTGGGAGTGGCATGGCAGGACGTCCCCATCCTTATGACAGTAACTCCAGTGATCCAGAGAACTGGGATCGGAAATTGTGTAATAGACCTCGTAAACTGTACAAACACTCAAGGTAGGTACCTGCTGCAACCATCATGTACATGGTGCTCTCCATTAGACCTGTGGTGTGTGGGTGCATGCTGATCATTCACTGCTGCATCTATTACTCTGCTTTCTCCTCCTGCTTTATTTCATTCACTATATACAGTGTGATAACCTGTTTCTCATGCTTTAAAAGTTTTTAAGTTATATTTTCGTCCCTTTTTACATCTTACCGTATAAAGGATTTCTTGGTGGTCTTTACGGACGGGGCTTCACAGCCGTCGGGCCCTTTATCCCCACCTACATCGGCGCAGTAGGTGCCACCCTCTCTGTGAAGCCATTGGTGCCTAATCCCCGCCCCTTCCTTGGCATCTTTGGAATGGGCTGAAATAGACCCCTCCCCCTCTGATTCGGAAGCCACAGAGGGGGCGGGGCCTTTGGCTCTTGGTTGGCCCATTCGGATCATGACGCTGAGAAGTGGAACCAGAGCACCAATGACGTCACAGACGGGGATACGGGGCCTCACGGCTGTGAAGACTTGCCCATACGGCGCTGTCCACCAGCAATACCATGCATATTTGAGGGGAGAGACCACCAAGAAATCCTTTATATGGTTAGATATAAAGTGTCTAAAATATAAGCTTAATAATGGTGCTGAGAACTGCTTATATGGAAAGGGGGGGCCAGTAGCACTTTAAAGGGGAAGTCCAGCGAAAAACTTTTTCTTTCAGATCAACTGGTTTCAGAAAGTTACATATATTTGTGATTTACTTTAATTTACACATCTCAAGCCTTCCAGTACTTATCAGCTGCTTTATGTCCTGCAGAAAGTGGTGTATTATTTCCAGTCTGACACAGTGCTCTCTGCTGACGTCCATCTCAGGAATTGTCCAGAGCAGGAGAGGTTTACTGTGGGAATTAGTTACTGCTCTGGACAGTTCCTGACATGGACAGAGGTGGCAGCAGAGAGCACTGTATAGCACTGAAAAGAAAACAAGATTTCCTGCAGGACATGCAGCAGCTGATAATATAACTTTCTGAAACCAATTGATTTGAAAGAAAAGATTTTTGCCGTAGTACCCCTTTATAGTCAAAGGGGTTTTCAGTATTGGAGAAACATGACTGCTCTCTTCCAGAAAAAGGCTGCACCTATACCAGGGATGGGGGAACCTTTGGCACTCATCTGTTGTAAAATTACAATTCCCATCATGCCTGGACAGCCAAAGCTTTAGCTTGAGTCGCGAATGTTCCCCATCCCTGCCCCTATACACACAGACATGGATTCAGGATTGGATGTAAATGGTGCTAAGCTGCAATACCATACATAAGACCCCGACTGGTCCAATGCTGGAAAGCAGTCATGATTTTCCATTCCCCTTTAGGTATCTACTGCCTTTAGTATATGCATTGCTTTTCATTTTAGGTGGCTTAAGTCTAACCCCGCTAAGTAACCTATGTCTAAAACATGATGTGAATATAACTTCTTGGTTATTGCTCAGTGCTCCTCTCATCCACAGCTTTGCATCTCTGCCGTATTTACGCCAATAGGGATGAGCTGCAATATCAGGCAACAAGAACACCAAATGATATACTGCTAAACAATATGCTATATACTAACTAGTCATTGATTTAGTCAAGACTAGTGTTTCCCAATCTATGTCCAAAACAAACTCCTATTATGCCCTGACAGCCTTAAAGGGGTTGACTGGAATTTGGGGGGGAAAAAACATAGTGGCTTTCTTGCACCACATTGTGTGTGGATTTACAACTTGGCTCCATTCACTGCAGTGGAGCTGAGCTGCAATACCATACATAATCTGAGGACGAGACTTGTGTGGTTTATCTAATCCTGGATAATTCCTTTAAAGGGGTGCTCCAGTGAAATCAACTGGTGTCAGTTATATAAATTTGTAATTTACTTCTAGTTAAAAAAAAATCTCTAGTCTTCCAGTACTTATCAGCTGCTATATGTCCTGCAGGAAGTGCTGTATTCTTTCCAGGCTGACTCAGTGCTCTCTGCTGCCACCTCTGTCCATGTCAGGAACTGTCCAGAGCAGCAGCAAATCTCCATAGAAAACCTCTCCTGCTCTGGACAGAGGTCGCAGCATAGACACTGTGTCAGACTGGAGAGAATACACCACTTCCTGCAGGGCACACAGTAGCTGATAAGTACTGGAAGACAGGAGATTTTTTTTTACCTAGAAGTCATTTGCAAATCTGTATAAGTTAGGATGACGTCGGTGCCCTTACCCGAGGCCCCATGATGTGTTATGTTGACCAGACTCTTTGAGAGAAAATAGGCACATTCAGAAGCCTTCGTCTAGCGGTATATACATAGCATTGCGCTGACGTTATATCAGGTTGTCACTAATGGCTCCTCACAGTATGTGGCCGTCATACGTGATTACTCGCTGCCTTCGCCTATAACACAGAACCATTGAGAGAATGCAGCCGGAAACATGACTCACTGAGGCCGAATATCACCGGCATCTATGATTACACTTAGCATAAAGTTTTTACCATGTAGAGAATGGTAACGTAAGACGCTGGACGTGTTGATGTGTCCGCTAAATTATACGCCTCAGAAGTGACCTGATTGCAATAGCCCGGGGGGGTCAAACTTGTGTCACTCCTACAGCTGCTGCAGAACTACAATTCCCATCATGCCTGGACAGCCTTTGGCTGTCCAGGCATGATGGGAGTTGTAGTTTTGCATTAGCGGGAGTGTGGCCAGTTTGACACCTGTGCTAGATGTCGGACTTCCTAGAGGGTGTACTGCTCCAGCCCTGGTGTACATCACTCTGTATAGGGGTTTACTGTAGTCACATACTATAATGCCCATACCCAGCAGGAGCTTGTGTAATATGTGTTGCTGTATCTGTGCTGGATTTAGTAAGTCTGTGTTAAAGGGGTATTCCACTCTAATATAACTCTATATGTGGCTGCCCATGGTGAGACTAACAATTCCTTTCATACTTTTTATCTATACAATCTCCTTCCCCCAGTTCTCTGCTGAAAACACCACCATCTCTGTGTGAACTTCTCTCTCTCTCCCCTTCCTTTCTGAGGCGGCTTATGTTAAGTCCCTGGCCGGCTGTATCTGCAACATTGTAGCTTCTTTGTAATGCTGGGAGGGTTATTCTGAGGACAAGTTGCTAATGAACTCATTGTGATTAACCCTCCCAGCATTACAAAGAAGCCACAATGTTGCAGATACAGCCGTCCAGGGGCTTGTTTACATCAGCTGGAGGAGATGAAAAGAGGCCCACAAACAGATTTTGTGTCTTCAGCAGAAAGCAGCAGCCCAGAACTGGGGGGAGGAGACTGAATAGATAATAACAAGTATGGAAGGAATTGTAAGTCTCACATTGGGCAGCAACATATCAAAAGTTTAGTTTGAGTGGAGTACCCCTTTAACTACAAGTTCAGGATAGTCTGTAGAGAGATCCCTTTCAACGTTAAAAATACTTATAATAAATGTGATGCGAGGCGCACATAAGCCAGAGCTCAGGACTGGTAATAGTCCAGCCATGCAGAATCCAGGTCAAAGTACTCAGGATCTGCCCATTGTGTGACGGAAATGAGTGTAAACCGGTATAATCCCGTAATGTCTGTATACTCACATGTATCACGTCACGTGATGGTGTTTGGTGTATCAGGCCCGGGAGCACTGCAGACCTTTTCCTGCACCCCTGTCCTATGGTTTGGGGACACGTCCCGGTGTAGTATTATACCATTATATTATTAGCACTGCTGTATGGAGCTCATACTGTGATTACTGACGGATTGTGGGGAGAATGACCTATAATTTATACACATTGCTTTTAGCTGTGCAGACACCTCTGAGGTGACACACAGGTGTACATAGTAATTACATCTCCTAACTATGCAATATGGCAATAACCATACATAGGAGACTCCATATAAGCTAGTGCTGGTAGTGTAGTCTGCACTAAACCTCATAAATGATCCCCTATACCAGGCATGGGGAACCTTCTGCCCTCCAGCTGCGGCAAAACTACAATTCCTATCATGCCTGGACAGCCAAAGGCTCCCTATCCCTGCCCTATAGGATGTTCCTACTACTCTACCCATCATACTGTGACAGCTTATGCAGAACTATAATTCCCATTATAACTTGGTAATGATTCTCTAGTTGTTACAAAACTACACTACCCGTCTTGCTTTATCTCCTATCTTGCTTTCCAGCTGTTGCAAACCTACAACTCCCATCATGTCTTAAAGGGGTACTCCAGTGAGAATCTTTTCTTTCAAATAAACTGGTGTCAGAAAATACAGGTTTGTAATTTTCTTCTATTTAAAAATCTCCAGTTTTCCAGTACTTATTAGTTGCTGTATGTCCTGCGTGAAGTGGTGTATTCTCTCCAGTCTGACACAGTGCTCTCTGCTGCCACCTCTGTCCATGTCAGGAACTGTCCAGAGCAGGAGAGGTTTTCTATGGGGATTTGCTACTGCTCTGGACAGTTCCTGACATGGACAGAGGTGGCAGCAGAGAGCACTGTGTCAGACTGGAGAGAATACACCACTCCCTGCAGGACATACAGTAGCTGATATGTCCTGGAAGACTGGAGATTTTTACATAGAAATAAAATAGAAGTTGATGTGAAAAGATTTTTTTCCCCCTCAGAGTACCCCTTTAATAACTGAAGATTAACTGTTACAGATCAACAATTTCCATCCTGCATTGACCACTAACTCTCCAGCTGTTGCAGAACTAACTTCTTATCATGCTTCGCCTACAGTTTTGCAGCAGTTGGTAAGCCCCCTCCCCCCATATAATTATACAAGGCAGCGATGTCCCACAGGTGATAGTAACACACAGGGTATGATCAGAAAGGTTCACTGTGCCCAACCACAGAGAACACTGGCACTCCGGGGGTGATGTGGGGTCTGAAATATTCACCTTAAATATGGGGGGGGCTTTATTTGAGCCCCCGCATACTGTGGCTGTGATCAGTATTTGGTTCCCCGCTGACCCCAGGGATAGGGTCGTAGTTACTGAAATCTGTGATCAGGGTCAGAACTGCGTGACTGGCAGCTGACTCCAGGTGAAGCCCCGTATCGCTGTCACTTGGCTCCTGGGTCGGGATCGTCTGTCAGGCTCTTGTCGCTGTCAGCAATGCGGTTCCTAGGGGGTTTCTCTATTACCCTTTTGCATTTTTTAGCAATGGGATAGAAATTGTTACTAGGGTTTCATCCTGGCCTTTATGTGGATGACTGGGGGGATTGATCTGGGTCCTGTATACCAGATAGGGTGTTCCTAGATTTATGTAAATTCAGCTTAGTCATTGTATAATGCAGTGATGCATCGTACTGTCAGTGAGGGAAGACATTCCTGGTGACACCCAGAGGCCACATACCTGTGCGGATGTAATGCTGCAGGTTTCTTATTGTTGTATCCAGCCTGGGACATCATCTAACCGGGCCCCGCAATAACCGTACGCAGCTGTATCCCTCCCGGCATATGAGGTAAGTAGATCCTGTTACCAGCAGTGCCGTATAGTGTCAGCTGTTATACATATGGGTGTGCTTATATGGAATATATAGAGGAAACAGCCTTAATAAGTAGACCTTGGTGTTCTGGTTATTTGGTGCAATGTGTCAGTCTTATATCCAGGCTGTTTAGCTGACAATTACTTTATAACAGTATAAGGCCCCTTGTATACATTTGTAATTCAGGGCCCATATACTGTCTGATGGTATATACATTATCAGACCTATTCTCTGCTTGAGGCATGGACTGCATAAAAATAGGACCGCACTTAGATGCACTATAGTAAAGGGGTACACTGGAGGAAAATATCTTCACATAGATTAACTATAGTAAAGGGGTACACCAGCGGAAAATAGGACCTACACTTAGGTGGGTATGCCAGAGGAAAAAAGTTTTTAAATCAACTGGTGTCAGAAAGTTACATAGGTATGTAAACTAAATATATTAAAAAATTCTACAGTCTTCCAGTACTTATCAGTTGCTGGATGTCCTGCAGGAAGTGGTGTATTCTCTCCAGTCTGACACAGCGCTCTCTGCTGCCACCTCTGTCCATATCAGGAACTGTCCAGAGCAGCAGCAAATCCCCATAGAAAACCTCTCCTGCTCTGGACAGTTCCTGACATGGACAGAGATGGCAGCAGAGTGCACTGTGTCAGACTGGAGAGAATACACCACTTCCTGCAGGACACACAGCAGCTGATAAGTACTGGAAGACTGGAGATTTTTAAATAGAAGTAAATTACAAATCTATGTAACTGTCTGAAATCAGTTGATTTAAAAGAAGATTTTTGCTGGAGTACCCCTTTAAGACTCAACACGCGAAGTGTTAGAAAGTAGCGGAAGTGTCCACTTGTGCAGTAATGCAGCGTTATTTATAAGGAGGAATCTCGTATTTCACCATGGATGCAGATTTCTCTTCCTTCCTGTCACTTATCCACACTCGCTCTATTCTGCCGATCAGAAGAGTCACTTTACTAGAGCTCCTCCCGGCTCCTCCATGATGATCTATTAGACCCGAATAGACATCGGTATTAATCTGCCTGATGCGTGTGCATTTATTTTGTTATGAATTGCGCTCTGGCTTCCCTCTGGCTGCTACTGGTGTGTGATGAGCCGTGCAGAGAGATGAGCAGCAATAATACCAGCATGCCGGCCCCTTCCATTATGTCGGGGAGCTTTTAGTTAACAGTCCTGTGGTCGCACTTTGCATTAGCGTTAATAGTTTGTGGTCTGTGCACTTGCGGATACGTTGCAGCATCGCTCTAGTATGTTGCAGATGGATTCCTCTGTGTCAGATTTATACATTTTATTTTGTATGGTTTGACTGACAAACCGAGCGCGTCCCTGTGTATAAGTGAGCAGCTGCTATCAGTCACACATATGGATAGAGAAGCTCCAAGAGCAGAGAGATTTATAGTCCTGTCATTTATTCCCTTCACAAATACAATCTGCTTCTCCACCGCGTACACCGCCTGATAACAGAGAGAACAAAACTTATGTCGTAGTTGGCGACCACAGTGTCTTCTGTGGCATCCTGATCCCTGCAGTGTTACACACAAGATGGGATTTCCTGCAAAACCCTAGGCCACTGACCCCATCCTGTGACTGCCCAGCTGCTACTAAACTACAACTCCCAATATTTACATACAGCTACAGACCCCCCCTTCCTCCCAGCCATTGCAAAACTACAACTCCCAGAATGTACTGACAACCATGGCTCGTGCGCCTCCTCTCTCCGCGCTGAAAATGGATGTCCATTCTTCAGTGCGGAGAGAGGAGGCGCGCGAGCCTCCCATAGACTACCAGTATGTCACGGAGGCTGAGAATTCCGCCAGTTTTCCGCCATGTGAACAGAGCCTTATGTTAACTGTGCTTTCTAGTAATTGTAAAACATTCCCTGCAAAATTGAGACCTGTGTCTCTTCAGGTTCTGCAAATACACAACTCTCACCATCGCCTGGCATGCTGGATATTGTAGTTTTGCAGCAGGAGAGCCACAGGTTGGGATCACTCCCCTGTTCTTCCTTCCACTGCTTCCCGCTCTTTCTTCGGTGCCCCCTTCCTCTGCTTCTTTCTTCCTCCGTACCCCCTTCCTCCCCATGCCCCCTTCCTCTGCTTCTTTCTTCCCTGTACCCCCTTCCTCCCCATGCCCCCTTCCTCCGCTCCTTTCTTCCTCCGTACCCCCTTTCTCCGCTCTTTCTCTGTACACCCTTCCTCCGCTCCTTTCTTCCCCCGTGCCCCCTTCCTTTGCTGGTTTCTTCCCCGTACCCCCTTCCTCTGCTTTTTTCCCCCATACTTCATCTTTCTTCCTGCATACTCCTTCCTCTGCTTTCTTCCTGCATACTCCTTCCTCTTCCTCCCTGTATCCCCTTCTTCTGCTTCTTTCCTCTGTAGCCCTTCCTCTTCCTCCCTGTACCCCTTTCCTCTGCTCTTTCTTCCCCCATACTCCTTCCTCTTCCTCCCTGTACCCCTTTCCTCTGCTCTTTCTTCCCCCATACTCCTTCCTCTTCCTCCCTGTACCCCTTTCCTCTGCTCTTTCTTCCCCCATACTCCTTCCTCTTCCTCCCTGTACCCCTTTCCTCTGCTCTTTCTTCCCCCATACGCCTTCCTCTTCCTCCCTGTACCCCTTTCCTCTGCTCTTTCTTCCCCCATACTCCTTCCTCTTCCTCCCTGTACCCCTTTCCTCTGCTCTTTCTTCCCCCATACTCCTTCCTCTTCCTCCCTGTACCCCTTTCTTCCCCCATACTCCTTCGTCTTCCTCCCTGTACCCCTTTCCTCTGCTCTTTCTTCCCCCATACCCCTTTCCTCTGCTCTTTCTTCCCCCATACTCCTTCCTCTTCCTCCCTGTACCCCTTTCCTCTGCTCTTTCTTCCCCCATACTCCTTCCTCTTCCTCCCTGTACCCCTTTCTTCCCCCATACTCCTTCCTCTTCCTCCCTGTACCCCTTTCCTCTGCTCTTTCTTCCCCCATACTCCTTCCTCTTCCTCCCTGTACCCCTTTCCTCTGCTCTTTCTTCCCCCATACTCCTTCCTCTTCCTCCCTGTACCCCTTTCCTCTGCTCTTTCTTCCCCCATACTCCTTCCTCTTCCTCCCTGTACCCCTTTCCTCTGCTCTTTCTTCCCCCATACTCCTTCCTCTTCCTCCCTGTACCCCTTTCTTCTGCTCTTTCTTCCCCCATACCCCTTTCTTCTGCTCTTTCTTCCCCCATACTCCTTCCTCTTCCTCCCTGTACCCCTTTCTTTCCCCATACTCCTTCCTCTTCCTCCCTGTACTCCTTTCCTCTGCTCTTTCTTCCCCCATACTCCTTCCTCTTCCTCCCTGTACCCCTTTCTTCCCCCATACTCCTTCCTCTTCCTCCCTGTACCCCTTTCTTTCCCCATACTCCTTCCTCTTCCTCCCTGTACCCCTTTCCTCTGCTCTTTCTTCCCCCATACTCCTTCCTCTTCCTCCCTGTACCCCTTTCCTCTGCTCTTTCTTCCCCCATACTCCTTCCTCTTCCTCCCTGTACCCCTTTCCTCTGCTCTTTCTTCCCCCATACTCCTTTCTCTTCCTCCCTGTACCCCTTTCTTCCCCTATTCTCCTTCCTCTTCCTCCCTGTACCCCCTTCCTCTGCTCTTTCTTCCTGCATACCCCTTTCTTCTGCTCTTTCTTCCCCCATACTCCTTCCTCTTCCTCCCTGTACCCCTTTCCTCTGCTCTTTCTTCCCCCATACTCCTTCCTCTTCCACTATCTCTGGTTTCCCAGTGAGCGGCTCATTCATCCGGGAATCCGTCACAGGAGTCGCCCGCCCGAGTCCCTCTCCTGCCTCTGTCAATGAACCAGACGTTCCGCAGATGACAGAGGGTTTAAGTCATTCTTTCGAGTAATTTGCAGCCGATCCGACGAGTTCTACTAGAAAATCTTGTTAGGCTGGGAATAGCTCAGATCCATCCCCCTCCTCCCTCCTTCCTGTCTGTATTCTGCCTGTCACCGTGGGACATCCAATAGCAGCCAGCTGGTAAAAGCAGGCAGTAATGGGGTGGTGTGGCTGGAGACGTCAGCCCCCATCACTACGCCAGGCTGAATCACCACACATTGTGTGATAATGATTTGTATTAATATCTGGAAGGTGGTGGTGGCGGCGATAGCGGCGGCTCCTGAATAGCACGAGGGGTAAGGAAGGCGACAGAGGACACCCGCACCCATGCTGCAATATGCTGAACTTTACAAGGAATGCCCACAGATGCTGAGCCGGCTTTTGGACAGTCATTGTTGGACGCCACTCAATTCCTTTGTGCTCTGGTAGCCAAGATTTTGCCGTGCATGAGTAGCCGGAGTGCGAGGTGCGTATGTCTCCACCATTGGCCTCTATGGAGAAGAGTTGCAGCGGAGACTTTTCTTTGTGTGATGCGGCGCTGGCTTCTTTGTTGTCACTTTTTAGCGATCAGTCTCTCGGATGTGTAGGTGGATGCTCAGTTACTATAGTCCGGGTATTGTTATGACGCTTCGTCCGCCCACGCTCTGTGAATTATCACCGGGATGAAGTGTTAATATAGATAGAGGATTACTTGGCTCGTCTATAGGATTTTATATATGACTTCTGTATAGTCCTGAGATGCCCCCGGAGAGTATAGAAGCCACCTGCTTCCTCTTTGTGTCTGCTTTCAGATCCATTGTGTGCTTTTTAATCTATTTTACATCTTTCTGGCCGCCTCTCATTGTTTATCATCTATGTATAGATCAGGGGGCGCTTTCCCAATATTACAGCCCATGCACAGGATAGATGGGGCTGAGTATTTGATATGAGGAGGCCTGCTTTTTGGACCCTTACAAGTCACAGGTACGCTATGGGGCTGAAGGGAGGTTAAACTTGTGCCCCTCAAGCTGTTGCAAAACTACAGTTCCCATCATGCCTGGGCAGCCAAAGCTTTCCAGGCATGATGGGAATTGTAGCTTTGCAACAGCTGGAGGGGCACAAGTTTAAAGTGGTAGTTCACGGAAATTTTTTTTTCCTTCAAATGATCTGGTGCCAAAGATTTTGTAATTTACGTCTATTAAAAATCTCCAGTCTTCCAGTACTTATCAGCTGCTGTATGTCCTGCAGGGATTAGCATACTCTTTCCAGTTTGGAGAACAGGAGAGGTTTTCTATGTATAGTTACTGCTGCTCTGGACAGAGGTGGCAGCAGAGAGCACTGTGTCAGACTGGAGAGAATACACCACTTCCTGCAGGACATACAGCAGCTGATAAGTACTTAAAGAATGGAGATTTATTTATTTTTTTATAGAAGTAAATTACTAATCTCTTGCACTTGCTGAGAACAGTTGATTTGAAATAATTTTTTTTTTTTGCGAACTACCCCTTTAACATAAATGGTCACCTGGATGAGATCTGCATAATATGGGCACAATTCTGTTTATATACCCCTACGTACAGTTGGGCATCAGTACAGCCCCTCTAAGAATTTTTGGGATCCTCTTGTTTTTTTGTAATCTACACCTCTCACATAAATATTAATGTATTCCTGCTACGTCTATTGGACGTTCTTTGCCCCAGTAGCCTTGTTTGGGCACCGCTCTATGGGTGTTTAGGACATTCTGGATTTATTTGTTTAATTTTTTGGTTTATGCAAGATTAGTAAAAGCACAGCTACTTTCTTGCATAAACAGCGCCACCTCTGGTTGTGTGTGGCATTGCAACTCTGCTCCATTCACTTGAATGGAACTGAGCTGCAAAACCCCACACCCGAACAGAGGACATCTGTGCTTCCTTTGCTCCTATCCTTTTGCATGTGCACTTTCTATCTGTATTACTGGTGGTTTAGAGTTTGCTGATATAGATGGATGTTTTCTTCATTTTTCAGCACTCCGTCTCGAGGAGCTAGAGCAGGCGCTGGCCACACAAAGATGAGTCTCCATGGTGCCAGCGGCGGTCACGAACGTTCACGCGATAGACGTCGTTCCAGTGACAGATCCCGAGACTCGTCCCACGAAAGAGGAGAGAGCCAGCTGACTCCCTGCATCCGAAACGTTACCTCACCTACACGGCAGCACCAAGGCGGTAAGTCTACATGGTGATACAGTGTACTGTTGTATCACTGCCTGCACTCTTCGCTCCTCCTGGATTCGGGCTCAGGAGTGTAGAAGTCTCTCCGAAATGGAGAGTGTGTGTAATATTAATATATATATATATATATATATATATATATATGTATGTATATGTAGTGAATATTCTGTGATCAGATGTAAAGTGAGGAGTTGGGATGCACATTGGATGGAGTTGCCGGTGCAGCTGCTGATACTATAGCTGAACCCAATAATACACAAGATCTATGGTGGTTTTCTATAGACTCGTCTATAGGTGATGTCTCTCTCATCGCATTGTGTTGCACAGCGCACTCTATCATGGATAATTTTCCTTCTGTCCTGATTGACGTGTAGTGCTCCCTCTTTTAAAAAAGATGTTCTTCAGCAGCGGCAGTTTGTTTGTAATACAGTACTGTGCCTAGGATGCTATAGAACACCTTAACATGCACTCCCTCAGCTGCTGCGAAACATCAGAATATGCACCCCTAAGCTGCTGCAGAACACCTTTAAAGCTGGTTTCTTCCTTTGCACTGGAGGTGGCCCCAGTGTAACGATAACCCCTCCCATCGGTGACGTGTTTCCACTAGTGTCAAGTCTGTCTGTGTCTCTGAAGGGAGGGGATATCCTTCCACTGGGGAAGTGGGTCAAAGTGCGCATTGATGCACTGATGCACAGCAGCGTATCCTAACATGTCATACCCAAGTCTTTCTATAGCGATGCTTCTGATGCATTTTCTTAGGAACGTTTGAGAACTCTTGTGCCGGGATATATTGAGGGAAGGTGCTGTCAGCTTGATGTTACCCTGTAATGCCCCCCCTCCCCCCTGATCTGCCGCATATATATATGGCTCTAATACTCCTCCTCCTCCATGGTAACTGCATCATTACGTGGCTGAATCACACACAATTGGCAGAGAGCTGTCATAGAAGAAAGTTTACATAGATCGCACCTCATCCTGGAACAACAAACGCTCATTCTGTTCCATTGTGACCCATTATTTCCTTCAGTCTCTACTAGACTATACAATAGACAGATCAATGTGATACTCTTATCTGGGACTTGTATTGTAGAGGATGGCAGTGCTGTCCGCCCGGGCCAAGGAGCCTACTTTTTACTACTACAATTCACTCTTCTTAGTGTCCAGTGTCTGTGATTACATCCTAGCAGCAGGTTGTACTGTGTCAGGTATATTGTATACTGTACATCTTATATACACCTTACAAGTAGATATCTGGGGGTTTGACGCTTGAGTCACATTCTTTGCTAACAGGTCCATAAAGTCCAGCAAATATCCATGCAGACACTATGGAAAAACTAGAATGGCTCATAGAGAGGAGTTCAGTCAGTTTTGCCGTTAGTCTGGGCTCACATTAGTCTAATACAGACCTGTATTTGCATCTGTATCACAGAGGAGAATCTCTACCCGACCTCTAGTACGATGACTTGAACAGACCGCTGTCAGTTTGTAATATTAGAACCGCAATTGGGCCAAGGACTGTGGCCAGAATACTGTATTAGGGTGCGTTCACACCTACAGGATCTGCAGCAGATCCGAAGCAGATTTGATGGTGCAGATTTGATGCTGTGTTCAGTTATTTAAATGAAATTTGCTGCGGATCCGGTAAGTGTGAACGTACCCTTAAAGGGGTACTCCAACAAAATTATGTTCTTTCAAATCAACTGGTGTCAGAAAGTTTTATAGATTTTTTTTTAAATTTACTTCTGTTTAATAGTCTTCCAGTTCTCATTAGCTGCTGTATGTCCTGCAGGAAGTGGTGTATTCTCCCCTCTGTCCATGTTAGGAACTGTACAGAGCAAGAAGTCTATGGGGATTTGCTACCGCTTTGGATGGTTCCTGACATGGACTGAGGCACTGTCAGACTGGAAAGAATACACCACTTCCTGCAGGACATACAGCAGCTGATAAGTACTGAAAGACTGGAAGCTATTAAACCGAAGTAAATTACAAATCTATACAACTTTCTGAAACCAGTCAATTTGAAAGAAAGAGATACCCCTTTAAAGCGCAGTAAACGAGCACCGATCACATAGAGCAAAGCTCCTTTACTGAGCCTATTACAAACCCTGAATCAATTTGCTTAGCTCCTTACTGACATCATTCCTCGACTGCACGTTCTCTTTTATATGGCCGACGGGTTTTTGACAGGTCAGGGTAAAGCCATTGGTGTTTGCTGGCTCATTGAATGATCACTGGTTTTATCACACAGGACTGTTATGCCTATAGACCACAGGTGTCAACCCCGCCTCCCTTTACCTGTTGCAAAACTACAATTCCCATAATGCCTGGACAGCCTTTGGCTATGATAGGAGTTGGCTATGATGGGAGTTGTGGTTTAGCAACCACTTAAGGGCGGTGAAGTTGACATCTGTGGTCTATAGGCATAAGTTATGGAGGCAAGTTCTTCCAGAAGTGATATAAGAAGAACTGGTCGGATCAGTACACAAGACGGATGTGTCTGTTATCGCCAGCTGAATGTACTCAGGAGCGGTGTACAGAGCGTCCCTATCAGAGCCGTTCTCTGGATTGAAGAATCACCCGTCACCCTCTGACACTGTGATGGATGGAGCTGGGATTAGCGGACACCAGGAGATGGATGGTTCTAAGTATAAGGGCTGGTGCAGAATTCTCAGGTTACTTTGTAGTAATAGTTTAGAGAATTTTCCTGCCTGTGGGGTAATGCCTCATGCCCACCAGACGCCCCATATTACCACCTGACCTCACCATTGGTCTTATATGAAGACACATTGATATTTGCATCTATGGATCGCTGCGTACCTGATCATTGTATGTTATCATATAACCATACAACCATTTATTTTGTATCACAACTATAAAGCCCTATAGCCTCCGGGCCTCTAATCTTCTGTCCTGAGGTAACACTAAATCTCCACGATCCCTGACGTGCCTGACTATTAGGAGGAGGCAGCTCTTCCAGACAGGTCTTAGATTTAATCTCATGCAATTCACTCATTATGTCTTATTATTCCGTAGTCGTCAGAGCAGAGTCTGTTAAATGAGATCATTATGGATCATCTGTAAGTAAATCTCAGCACCGAGGCCTGAGGTGACCCCCTCCGGAGTCAGATACCAGATATCATCATGTCCAAGATCGATGACTATTGAATCAGACTGCACCAGGGTGAGGAAGGCCGTAATACAGTGAGGAGGGAGATGATGAGCCTACATATAGACCCCAATCATAGGGGCCTAATACAGCTGAAAATCCTCTTGTGACCTCTGGCCTTTTGGGTGACGCTTCCAGACCTGTTGTTGGGCCAGACGTTGCATACTGACGTAATACAGGTGCGAGTTCTGACCCCGCCGCAGGCCTGCAAACCCGTAGGAAAGCCTCATACAGGACTAGACCTGAGGTCAGGCCAGGATTTGCAGATTGGGGGGGGGGGGGGGTAGAGAGTAATACATATAGGGGTATTCCCCCTAAGAGCTAAAAAGTGAGCTAGCTGCTCTTACTCACCAAGTCCCCCTGAGTATTCTGAGCCGTCTCCTGACTTTCTAGCTGCCATTCCTGAGTTTTTCTAAAAGCCGATTAATATCCAAGATGGCGCCGGCCAGGAAGCTACACTTCCCATCATGCATCTCCCTGATTGGTCTGTTTGTGTACTCACCCCCTAGCCCACTGCTGTCGTTACTATTGCACAATAAACACAGTGTAGGTTTAGATCTCTGCTTGCTGACTGTGAAAAAAAAAAACATTCTAGTTCCATTCAGACTTTTAAGAACATCTATAACAATATACAATACAACATACAATATACAGAGCTGTGACACAGACAGGTACATATGCCTGCATTCACTGTCAGCAAGCAGAGATAGAACTATAACTTTTCATATTACAGAAACCTAGGATTAGGGACACATGTAAGTCTATGGAAGCAGCACTTTCACTAGCAGTGATCAGGTGCAGGTGATGTCTCCTGGGGGTCGGGTTACCAAGTCAATAGACAGCTAACCCGGCCCCCAGAGAGGAGATCACATGTCCTGTATCTACAAAGTAAAGGGGGAAAAGGAAGCAGTATGTTGTCAGAGTGGACCCAAAGAAGATGGTTTTAGACATCCAGAGTGGGTAAGTATGAGAAAAAAACAGGGAAAGGGTGCAAAATAGGTTATACATGTATATTAGACATAGGGTGGTATTGGGAAGAGGGATCATGTAGAATATTGTTTTGTCACCCGGATAACCCCTTTAAGGAAAATAATGCGAGACCTTTGTATATGTGGATGCCACCTATTGTCCGATGCAAACCTTGCAGGTCCCTATAGCACAGGTGTCCAACTCACAGCCCTCCAGTTATTGCAAAACTACTATTCCTATCATGCCTGGACGGCCTTCGGCTGTCCAGGCATAATGGGAATTGTAGTTTTGTAACAGCTGGAGGACCTTGAGGTGGACCCTGATCTTAGAGACATTATTGGATGTGTACTATCTCTGCTGACTTTGTTGACAACGTGGTTGGCTTTATTTTATTTTATTTTTTTCTTCCCAATGATTTTC
The DNA here is from genome assembly GCF_027789765.1 of Dendropsophus ebraccatus. Classification (NCBI taxonomy): domain Eukaryota; kingdom Metazoa; phylum Chordata; class Amphibia; order Anura; family Hylidae; genus Dendropsophus; species Dendropsophus ebraccatus. The sequence goes on along the minus strand of NC_091457.1, from coordinate 7,685,901 downwards.
CATATATACAATGCATTTTGGTATCCTGATGACACTGCTTGTATTGTGTTGCTACCTTACTGTAACAGGCGGCTCTCCTTGCTGGAAGGAAAGCCTTTAAGTGCTTGGAAACTCAATTACTGTACACCTAAGTGTGCCTCTCTGTAAGCCTATACCTGACGTTGTCTCGCCTCCAGTCCGAGTACTTACAGAAAGACTTGATTTTCTTTTATAGATCGAGAGAAGGAATACTGTTCATCCCGGCCGAGCAGCCCCCGCCCTCAGAAAACCTCCCCCAACGGCTCCAGTAGTAGCATGGGCCTGAGTAGCCGCAACAGTAGCCAGTCCAGTTCGGAAGGGAATTGTAAGATCCCCGGGGAGATGGTGTTTGTGTACGAGAATGTAAAGGAAGGAGCGCGGAGCATCCGCACCTCCGAGAGAGTCACCCTCATAGTGGACAACACCAGATTTGTTGTAGACCCGGCCATTTTCACAGCACAGCCAAACACAATGTTGGGCAGGTTGGTATCTTATACATCTTATGGTTCTACGAGGTCTCTGCTAAGTCTATGGTTTTCTATGCACATAATGGAAACCTAACCTCTCTGGAGCTCCGGCCTGGGGTGTTTACTGTTCGAGGGATGTGAGGACACCTCATGACTGTCTGAAGTCTCTGTCCCAGTCACACCTGAGTATATCAATGTTTAATGGGATTGATTCTAATAACTGAATATTATGCTGGTTAAAGGGTCTGCCAAATGCTTAAAGTATAGGAGAAGCAGCAAATCCCCACAGAAAACCTCTCCTGCTCTGGACAGTTCCTGACATGGACAGAGGTGGCAGCAGAGAGCTCTCAGACTGGAGAGAATACATCACTTCCTGCAGGACATATAGCAGCTGATGGGTACTGGAAGACTGGGGATTTTTAAGTAGAAGTAATTTACAAAACTGTATAACTTTCTCATTTGAAAGAAAAATAATATTGCCATAATAATGCCAGAGTACCCCTTTTAATGGTCTGTGCTCAGTATAAGCCCCCCTATTAGATTGGTGGGGTCTGACCTCCAGCACCCCAAACAATTAGTTGAGCACCGCAGCCTCTTCCATGTGTATCTCTGAGACAATATGGCTGGCATGTACAGGGATGAGCGGTCACTGCCGCTGCTTCTGGTCACATTGTAGAGGCTGCGGAGCTTGCCTCTAATCAGCTGATTGGCAGCGATGCAGGGAGCCTGATCTCCACCAGGTTTGGCCATCAATGTTTTTATGTCCACAGCTGCCATCTGAGCCTGAGTTTCCATGGTTACAGACTACAAACCAACCTTCTGTAGTCTGATCCTGCAGCTATGTGTTAGGTTCTGTACACATGATGATTGCAGGGACTTGACGTTCCTGGGACAGCTCTTGCATAGGTAGAACATAGCCCTAGCTGGTATTGTCTATAAGATGATGCAGCAGACTGTCCACTATATAAAAAAAACAACCTACCATGTGGCGTACATTCCAGTGTATAGCTATATAGCAGCATATGTCGGGAATGTACTCAAGACCAGACTGTTCATATCTGTTTACTCTTGTCTTCTGCTTTTTTTCTCATCTTCCCAATAGTGACTGCATCAGAATACACAGGGTTTGTTTGTAGTCTGTTACCATGGAGACACACAGGTCTTCACAGGAGCCGTATACACACAGGTTTTACATGACTATTTGCAGGGTTGCGTCTTTATGCTGTGTCTCGTCTCTTTTGCTGAAACGTTGCGATCTCGTTGTGCAGGATGTTTGGATCTGGCAGAGAACATAATTTCACGCGTCCCAATGACAAGGGAGAGTATGAAGTGGCCGAGGGGATCAGCTCCACGGTGTTCCGGGCCATTCTGGTGAGGATCTGTGCCCCCCACATCTTTGTTGCTTTCTTACTCTCTCTGACTTTGCTCTGTGTCCGTCCTTCTGTCCTGAACAGTTTTCTCCAGTCGGTTTCTTGCTTTATGTGGTGTCCTCCTTTTTTTATTATACATCTTATTTTCCTCTTTATAACTTTTTTATCTTTTTATTGTGGTGTTTTTTTTTTTTATATGGTGTATCTGATCCTGATTGATCATTGTCCATAGTGTCAGACTGTGTAGGGCCACATCCTATAGACTAGTGCATTGCCAGGAGTCATAATAGAGGAACAATACAATGCACTTAAGATGCTTCCAGCCATTGGGGTTATTAGAAGAGAAGTGACAGGTTATATACCTATTGTTGCACTTAGGGGTGGGGTGTGACAGGAGGTGAATGACGTACACTAAGGGGGTGAGTGGCTCATCTTAGAACACACACGAGGGTTAGTAGAACTATGTAATTAGGGAATGTATCTAGCAGAGGAATCCTTGAAGACTGTCTGCCCCAATGCAAAGTCTGTAACTGGTCCCAGTTCTGTTTATTCCTGTGGGCCCCTCAGGTCCAACCACATCCTGTGCACCCCCTATAGTTAAGGCTGATGCTTCCCTGACCTATAGGTCCATCATATAGTGCATGTAGTGAAGCTGCAGTACTAGATGTGGCCTGTAGACAAGATTGGCGCTGTTTATGGGGGGAAAAATATCTACATTTTTCTAAATTCTTAAATCTGTGTGCGATGATTTGGTTGTTGCAAACCAAAGCATGCTGCAAGAGCTGCATCCTCTCCAGTTATTGTATAACTACAACTCCCAGCATGCCCTGACAGCTGTAGCCTTTCTAGTTGGTGCCAGTCCATTACTCCTGGCCACAGAAGGCTTTATGGCTGTTGCAAAACTACAACTCCCAGCATGCCCTGACAGCTGCAGGCTTCTCCGGTGTTGCAACGCTTCAACTCCTAGCAAGCACTGGTGAGGTTTGACCGTCGGGGCATGCTGGGTGTTGTAGTTTTGCTTTCAGGTTGGGAACAGATGCAGTGTATGGCGTCTCTGAAGGGTCATGTCACCCCCTCTTGGCTCCGGCCCTTATAATGGCTCCTACGTATCCCTGCTGATTGTTCTCTGGTAACCTGCAGCTATTCCTGTCTCTCCTATCACAATGGGCAGTGTTACCATTGTTACTATTAGGCTGCGTCATACCCTCCTATGTTGCGGTGCACTTAACAATATGAGCTTTTTGGAGAGTGGATTGTGATGTTTGGCGGAGCAGCTGTTTATATCTTGCTGGCACTTACCCCGTAGTCAGGAGACTTCACGTCCAGAGCGAGACGTTGGTTCCTCATCTGTGAAGCCGCCATCTCCGCTGCGGTGTAGATGAGAATCGATGTCGGGCGGCTGCTGCTTCATCCCTGCAGTATACAGCCGGCGGGATCCGTGCGATGTCTGCTCGGCTTGTATTGTTTTTCTGCAGCGTGTTGCCAAACTACAACTCTCTCCATTCCTGGACAACCATAGAGTATCAAGACATGATGGGAATCATAGGTAGCTAGTAGCTGGAGAGTCATTAAATGTCAGGGCATGATGGGAGTTGTAGTTTTGCAACAGACGAAAATCAGGAGTAGATGACTTTGGCTCTCCAGCTGCAACTACAACTCCCTGCATGCCTGCTTTAGCCTTGGCTGTCCAGGCATAATGGGAGTTGTAGTTTTGCAACAGAGAGCCAAGGTCCCTTACCCCCGCTTAAGGAGGCTTTGCTGTCAGGGCATGCTGGGAGTTGTAGTGTAGCTCCTCTATAGTATTGTGCAGACAGATGGCTCTGGCCCTTTAGGTGCGCTTGCTGTCTGGCATGCTGGGAGTTGTAGTGTAGCTCCTCTATAGTATTGTGCCGACAAATGGCTCCTCGCTGTCTGGCATGCTGGGAGTTGTAGTGTAGCTCATCTCTAGTATTGTGCAGACAGATGGCTCTGGCCCTTTAGGTGCGCTCGCTGTCTGGCATGCTGGGAGTTGTAGTGTAGCTCCTCTATAGTATTGTGCCGACAGATGGCTCTGGCCCTTTAGGTGTGCTCGCTGTCTGGCATGCTGGGAGTTGTAGTGTAGCTCCTCTATAGTATTGCGCAGACAGATGGCTCTGGCCCTTTAGGTGCGCTCGCTGTCTGGCATGCTGGGAGTTGTAGTGTAGCTCCTCTATAGTATTGTGCCGACAAATGGCTCCTCGCTGTCTGGCATGCTGGGAGTTGTAGTGTAGCTCCTCTATAGTATTGTGCCGACAAATGGCTCTGGCCCTTTCGGTGCGCTCGCTGTCTGGCATGCTGGGAGTTGTAGTGTAGCTCATCTCTAGTATTGTGCAGACAGATGGCTCTGGCCCTTTAGGTGCGCTCGCTGTCTGGCATGCTGGGAGTTGTAGTGTAGCTCCTCTATAGTATTGTGCCGACAGATGGCTCTGGCCCTTTAGGTGCGCTCGCTGTCTGGCATGCTGGGAGTTGTAGTGTAGCTCATCTCTAGTATTGTGCAGACAGATGGCTCTGGCCCTTTAGGTGCGCTCGCTGTCTGGCATGCTGGGAGTTGTAGTGTAGCTCCTCTATAGTATTGCGCAGACAGATGGCTCTGGCCCTTTAGGTGCGCTCGCTGTCTGGCATGCTGGGAGTTGTAGTGTAGCTCATCTCTAGTATTGTGCAGACAGATGGCTCTGGCCCTTTAGGTGCACTCGCTGTCTGGCATGCTGGGAGTTGTAGTGTAGCTCCTCTATAGTATTGTGCCGACAAATGGATCCGGCCCTTTAGGTGCGCTCGCTGTCTGGCATGCTGGGAGTTGTAGTGTAGCTCATCTCTAGTATTGTGCAGACAGATGGCTCTGGCCCTTTAGGTGCGCTCGCTGTCTGGCATGCTGGGAGTTGTAGTGTAGCTCCTTTATAGTATTGTGCCGACAAATGGCTCCGGCCCTTTAGGTGCGCTCGCTGTCTGGCATGCTGGGAGTTGTAGTGTAGCTCATCTCTATTATTGTGCAGACAGATGGCTCTGGCCCTTTAGGTGCGCTCGCTGTCTGGCACGTTCCACCGTTTAGTTATTTTGCAGACGGCTGTTATTGCCGCAGCTATTCCCCAAGCCATCGCTGATCATGTAATCGGTGTTTGGTTATGAGTAATCAGTCACATGATGCATCCTGGTGGGTAGCGAGCAGCAGTATTGTCTGCCTGGCGTCTCCTGCGCTGCCGGATGGTCCTATAGATCTATACATGATGGAGGCTTATTACACATCTGCTGAGGCAGGAAAGACAAGTATATGGTCGCTGCTACCGGAAAAAACACCAGACCATGCCATGTTACCCCCCTCCTGACTATTGCTTAGGACAGGTCCTCATCATGGGTCCTGACCTATACATCCATATGGCCCAAATAGGCTGTGTAATAGGAAAGGAGAGGAGGGAATATACAGGAGGCTGTATAATAGGGGAGGGGAGGAGAAGCAGAGCTGTATAATAGGGGAAGGGAGGAGAAGCAGAGCTGTATAATAGGGGAGGAGAGGTGGGAATATACAGGAGGCTGTATAATAGGGGAGGAGAGGGCGGAGCTTGTATAATAGGGGAGGATAGGAGGGGCGGAGCTCTATAATAGGGGAGGAGAGGGCGGAGCTTATATAATAGGGGAGGAGAAAGGGTTCTGTCTGTGGTCCCATTAGCCGTCCTATGACGTTGTCTGCACCCGTAATACTAAGTTGATGCATTTCTCACACTTTCTCCTTTCAACAATTTTTTTTTATTTTTTGTGTAATTTTATTTTTTTGTAATCTTTTATAAGGATTATTACAAGACCGGGATAATTCGCTGCCCAGACGGAATCTCTATCCCGGAGCTCAGGGAGGCGTGTGACTATCTGTGTATCTCCTTTGAGTATAGCACTATCAAATGTAGAGACCTCAGTAAGTATGGGGCGGAAGCGTCCGTGTCTGTCCTGCTCCTCCATCTCTCATCTTCTTCTCTCGTGTGGCAGCACAGATAAATGATGCAGTCACCATCTCTCTCCCCCCTCACATTCTGCACCTTGTGCCTCTCACATCTGTCTGATCTCCTGCGTCTTGTCTCTCTCTTTCACGTCTTTTATGCATTTGCTCTCTTGCCTATCCCAGGTGCCCTGATGCATGAATTGTCCAATGATGGAGCCCGCAGACAGTTCGAGTTCTACCTGGAGGAGATGATCCTACCTCTGATGGTGGCCAGCGCTCAGAGCGGGGAGCGGGAGTGTCACATAGTGGTGCTGACCGACGACGATGTGGTGGACTGGGATGAGGAGTACCCGCCGCAGATGGGAGAAGAGTATTCTCAGAGTATGTACATTGCATATAGTCACCACTCGTAGTATCCGTAGTCTCTGCATCGAGCACTGTAATGGGAATAACTACATCCATTGCTCTGAATGAGAGACTGGGTAGAGACTTATGTAGCCATGATGGGTGGTACTTGGGGCAACTATAACTACTATGGAAGTTAACAGGATACTGTTTCCTCCAGTAACAGCATCATATCTGACCATAGGTTGTGTCTGGTATGGCTCTACCCCATTTAAAGTGTGTAATTTCAAGCAACTTTGCAGAAATCAATAGTACAAGCAATTATAGGAAACTCTGTCATAGGTTTTATTAGGCAAAAGAGCTTCCTTCTGTTCTTGCATAACTGTTTTCTCACCTCCCCCCTCACTTATCTATTGCAGAGAAGTAGAATGAAGACAGGTTTGCTGTATCCATTATAACCTATGGAGGGGGAGGGGCTAAGGGGGATGAGTGAGCAGAGAGAGGTGAGAAGCAGCCCGTGCAGTTTTCAGTATAGGAGCCAGCACAGCGCAACATCCTGCAGTCGTATCTCACCAAGTTCCCAGACCAGTCTGACCTGTGCATCCAGCGTTTTATGTCTCCGAACTACAAGACTGGTTCTCTCCTCTTCCTGCCTACTCACCCCCTCAGCCCCTCCCTCCTCCATAGGTTATAGTGGACACAGCAAACCCATCTTCACTTTGCTTCTCTGTAATGTAGAGGACTTTGCCTCATAAAACCTATTACAGAGATTCTTAAAATCCCTTGTACTATTGATTTCTGCAAAGTTTTTCTAAATGACAGTCGCACTTAGTCACGGATGTCAAACCTGATGGGAATTGTCGCTTTGTACCAGCTGGAGACCAGTCTGACACCTGTGATTTAGGTGAATAGAGGTGAACTGCAATACCACAGACAACCTGGGATCTGAGCAATGGACGTAGTGACTCCCAGCCAGCACTTGGTGTATGGCCGGGTTATCTATCCCAATGCATTATGGGAGCTTGGCTCTTTAGATGATTTCTGATATTTCTGCTCCTGACTATGCTGGCGGCTTTGGATAACTATCCCATTTCTGTTTCCTCTGCAGTTATTTACAGCACCAAGTTGTACAGGTTCTTTAAGTATATTGAAAACCGAGATGTAGCAAAGTCTGTTCTGAAGGAGAGAGGCCTTAAAAAGATCCGGCTAGGCATCGAAGGTGAGCACCTCCCCCGCACCACATCTGTGTTGTATTGTTCTGTAATGTAAAGTGATTGTGTTAGGCCGGGATCACACGTGTTCCATGATCTGCAGCCGCCCCATCCGATAGGCTGATATAGGGCAGGGCGCTGTGTGGACAGGATGGCAGAGTTATCCTTCACTGTGGTGATATAAAGTCCAGGACAATTATGCTGGATCACCAGGCCTATGTGAGCCTGGTTTTACCTATAGCAGGGGTAGGGAACCTTGGCTCTCCAGCTAAAGCTTTGGCTGTCCAGGCAGCTGGAGGGCCAAGGTTCCCTGATCTATAGTAACCAGTCATTCCAGAGCTGCCCTCCGGTTACTATAGACGTCTTTCCCAATATGTCATCCACTAGATTATCACAGCAATTTACAGTGTCCTGACTCACAACTTAACCTTTTGTCTCAGACATATTAAATGTACAGGTGTTCTGTCACATTCTTAGAGCGCCATTGTGGTATATGCATGTGTGTAATGTGCCGGCTAGGCTGCATGAAGCCATGACAGTACATGTGCACAGGAGGCATCTGTCTGTGTCCGGTCCCACAGCTCATCTCCATTCCTATGTGCATACCTATTTTCTTATCCCGAACAACCCCTTTAAGTGCTACAAAGAACTCTGGGAGAGGTGATAGCTGATACATAGAGATGAGCGAACAGAGTTTGAGTCGATCCGAACCCGAACGATTGGCATTTGATTAGCTGGGGCTGCTGAACTTGGAGAAAGCTCTAAGGTTTTCCACATAGCCTTAGGGCTTTATCCAACTTCAGCAGCCACCGCTAATCAAATGCCGAACGTTCGGGTTTGGATGGACTCCAGCTGCTCCAGGTTCCCTCATCTCTAATGATACACTTTACACCAGAGCGTGTTATTAGCAGCCCCCCTCCCGACAACCAGGCTTGTATTGAGGATTCCTTACATAATGTGTAGCTGACTCACTGCCATGTCTGGTCCTAAGAACACTCAGACAATCCAACAGCGTACACTCAGGTCGCTGATGCCGCTTTATACCTGGGTAGAGACCTCTATGGCGTGCAGTTATTCCAGACACAGGCATCAACTTACCTCTGTTTCTCATTTTCAGGTTACCCAACATACAAAGAAAAAGTGAAGAAGAGGCCAGGTGGGAGGCCCGAGGTCATCTACAACTACGTGCAGCGGCCCTTCATCAGGATGTCCTGGGAGAAGGAAGAAGGGAAAAGCCGACATGTGGACTTCCAGTGCGTGAAAAGCAAATCCATCACAAACCTGGCTGCAGCCGCTGCCGACATCCCACAGGACCAACTGGTGGTTATGCACCCAACACCTCAAGTAGATGAGCTCGACATCTTACCCAATCACCCCACCCCGGGTAACAATGAGACAGAGCCAGACGGGCAGAACTCCACCTTATAATACCGGCTTCACTACAGCTGCTGGGAACATTTGCAAAGTCTTTGACATCCAAAGGCAATGTCTAGCCGGCCGTTGCAGAAGCGGAGCCCCACCAGTCACTGGTGATGAGGTTTTTTTTCTCCCTACAATCATTACAAGATAAGAGGTGCAAACAGTGCTACGCGGTGGGACCGCCACCCGCAGGACATGTAATCTACCAATGAACTCTTATGGTTGTGCAGTGTGGACTTTTTCTTTTACTGACCAAAGGACCGAGCAGAGGTTCCAGCTGTGTCGTGTTACTGGTGGGTTGTGATGTTGGCTGTCTATTCACTTCATCCCCTCACATTGTAAGAATCCCCCCGCTCTGCCATCCATTGGCAGCTGGAGGGTATCCTCCCTTACCAGGGTACACCCCTTCTTTCGTAGTGGCACTTTATGGATGGTTTCAGGTGGTGTTTGTAAAGTGATTTTATAGTATATTAGTACTAACTTAAAAAAAAAAAGTGCATCTATAAAGCAAAAGTTTAAGTTTGGCTATATAGTGATCTTATTAATCCCCTTCCATGTATTCACTGAGCACAAGCGGGGTGTTCTCACTTACCAGGGACGACCCTCCCCTCCGATCAGACTTATGATGTCATGAGAAGTGCAGCGGCCGGAGCCTCAGTCAGTGGGCTTGGAGCAAGCGATGCCTTACACCTCACAATCTTTCCTGGACCGGGTTTACCAATAGAATTGTTTATGAATAAATGATTGTATGTTTTGCATTGAAATAAAATGTCATTATTTTAAAGTTGTCTGGGATGGTGAAGGGGATGCAGGGGGGGCTGAACGTGCACGTTACTGAAACCTATAGGGGTTGTAAAACCATGGCTGCTTTCTTCCAAAAACAGCACCACAATTGTCCTCTGTTTGGGTGTGGGGCATTTGCAGCTCAGTTCCTTTTGAAGTGAATGGAGCTAAATTGTAATACCACACACAACCTGAGGACTGGGGTGGCACAGTTTTTACAAGAGTATTTTCTCTAATCCTAACACCTTTAACCTCTTTCTTTAGTTCTGCTGACACCAAGCACTTGGCTGTTTACATTCTTCCCATCAGTCAATGTTGTGTAGATGCACTGCCCCCTGCTGAGTAAACTGCTGCATGACAGCTCTGGACATTAGATGTCACAAGGAACCTTTATTATGCAGCTGCATCTGGACCATAATGTCCATGGAAGGTTGTGATATATCTAAAATATTAGAGAGATTTTTACTAATTTTAACATTTTTAGCTACAGCTGCAATATTCAGATTTTCCATTGCAGTTATTGAAGCCAAAGCCAGGAACAGACAATAAAACAGAACAAGTCTTAAAGCAAAGACTGAGATTTCTTCTATTTCAAAATCCATTCCTTCACCAATTGAAACCAACAATCTGTCCATGTGAACCCACCATAAGGCTACTGCTTTGTGGTGATTTTAGTGCAATTTCCTAATGTAGTTGTCAGTAAGTAACAATGAAATGCTGTGGATAATGCGAAGATAGTTGCTTTTTGTCCACATGTGAGGCAGCGCTTGGATATTTGGAGTACAATCCAGCTAGCTGGGTGCTATATAGGAGGCCTGGAGTGCACCTGTTAGTGCAGGGCCCCATCCAAGGGTCTGATATCCACTGTCTGCTCCTCCAGACTTCACAGCAAATTAGGTGAGACCTCTAGTGGCTGGAGCTTTAATCACATTGATTATATGAGCATAAGTTAGAACAACAGTGACCATCTCTAAAGTAGGGGTGTCAAACACTGAACATGTGAATGCAGCCTAAGGGCCCTATTCCACCGGACGATTATTGTTCACATAATCATTAACTATCTCAAACGACCGCTATTGCGAAAGACCTGAGAACCTTCACTCATTTCCATGGAACGATAATCTTTACTTATGATCGTAATTGCGATAGTTTTTTCGATTTATTCGCTATTGCGTTCTTATCTATTGCAAACGACCGAACGATGTCTTATTCAATGCGAACGAGCAACGATAAAAATAGGTCCAGGTCTTATAAAGCGATCAACAATTTCTCGTTCGGTCGTTAATTGCATTTCAACCGAACGATTATCGTTAGATTCGAACGATTTAACGATAATCTGAACGATAATTGGTGGAATAGGGCCCTAAGTTATCTTTTCCATGGTGGAGATGGGGTGAGAACTTGCACAGAACAACAAACAAAGGGGGAAGGAGACAATCCCAGCTTCTGCGCTCCACAAGGTGAGCTGGAGCAGCCGGACGTCTGTTCTTACCAATGAAGCTGAAGAGACTGCTGCTCAGACGGTAGAGGAGTCCACAGGATGATCTAAGTCAGTCACTGAAAAGTTTCTCTGTACAGGGGCAGGTTTGTTTTCACTTAGGTCCTTAAAGCCTAGCTTACTGTGCTGAAGCCACTAGGGCCTGGTAACAGGCTGATCATGATAACAGCCAATGTCTGCAAACATTCTGACTGTCACATAGTGCTTTACACACTGGCCACGCATCAGGGAGTCTTAAAGAAACATACACCCAATATATCTTTAAACTAATCTATCGCTGGGTGAAAGGATAATATAAAGGGGACAAAGAATCATGTGTTTCCTATAAAAATGTAGGTTCTTTTACTTTGCCTCTCTATGTATTCCCATTTAACCTGGCATCTTCCTGAACTTGTCCATGACCATATTCTGTATACAGCATGGCAAACATGACGCACTGCCTAGAGCCTGCATAGAGCACACCCCTAACCCCTGCTCCGCTTTAATGATGTGCTGGGAAAACATGGATCCAAAGATGTTAGAACATCAAAATGTTCAGAGACGTCCTAGCTGAAAGAAACTAATGATGGCCTGGACCAGGGGGAAGTCAGTGACTGACCATAGACATCTTATGGATTTGTTTCTTCTGCCTTTGACCTCAATATTTAAAAGAGAAGTCCCAAGAAAGAAAACTTACCTATCCCTGTTCCCTTCCCAGGTCTCTGACAGCTGCTGGATGTTATTTCTGGATGTCACGTACCTGGCCGATGGACTGCCTGCTAAGCCAATAGTAAACGTAGGAGACAGCACTTCTTGTGAAAAAAACGTGATTTTTTTATTCACATCAGACACGACGTTTCGGCTGGTACTTCAGCCTTTCTCAAGCGTGACTACATGGTGGCCATTCAGTGTCATATGTGCTACACAGCAAAATCACAGCAAGCATATCCAATCAGTAATTCATAGCATAATTAGGTGATAAACATCATATCAAGTATCAAAAACAGTATTGTATGCGTCAAATATAGCAAGTGTATCCAGTGTATCATACATTATATATCTGTGAAAAACTAGTAATATCTCCTCCAGATTATCAAATCACATTATGTGCATAAAAGGTCCCCTCAATCAGTTAGTTTGGTGCATAGTGATAAATAAAACAAACAAACATATCATACCAAACCAGCATGCTCCTGAAACATGGTGTACAAACAGGCTACAACCACCAGTGTGTGGGCGTCACTGCACAGCGTCACTGCACTGTCTCTGCCCATATCCAAGATGGCACCCAGAAGCTCATGGACGCTGCTGCACATGTGCCAGTCACACACAGAGCTGTGCAGTGACGCCCACACACTGGTGGTTGTAGCCTGTTTGTACGCCATGTTTCAGGAGCATGCTGGTTTTGTATGATATGTTTATGTTTGTTTTATTTATCACTATGCACCAAATTAACTGATTGAGGGGACCTTTTATGCATATAATGTGATTATTTGATAATCTGGAGGAGATATTACTAGTTTTTCACAGATATATATATATATATATATATATATATATATATATATATATATATATATATATATATAATGTATGATACACTTGCTATATTTAATGACGCATACAATACTGTTTTTGATACTTGATATGATGTTTATCACCTAATTATGCTATGAATTACTGATTGGATATGCTTGCTGTGTAATTTGCTGTGATTTTGCGGTGTAGCACATATAAGACACTGAATGGCCACCATGTAGTCACGCTTGAGAAAGGCTGAAGTACCAGCCGAAACGTCGCGTCTGATGTGAATAAAAAAAATCAAGTTTTTTCACAAGAAGTGCTGTCTCCTACGTTTACTATTGGATTGAAGCCGAACGGAAGGGTCTTGTGCGGTGAGACGTACACTCCATCTAAATATTCTTATCATTTTTTCCCATTTTTTCCAGTGCTGTCCCAGTTTGATTTTTATATGCTTGCTCAGCCAGTCTGTGTCCCACCCCAGTCACTGATTGGCTAAGCGGGCAATCAATCGGCTGTGTACTTGATGTTGCAGGGAGGGGGGGGCAGTGCTAAAGTACACAGGGACAGGTAAGTTTTTTTTTTTTCTCATTCTCCTTTCATTCATTCCCAACAGACTGTGTTGTATCTGACCGCTCTATGATCACTATAGTGGTAGTATTTATAGTTTTGTTTTTAAACAGCAGCACTATTGTCACTATTAGAGATGATAGAACCTAAGATTTTCCGCTGTTCAATGGGACTCTAACCTTGCAATGGATTCCTGGTCCGTGGGGAAGGAGGAGACAGCCCGGGTCCCGCCTGGAATTCCGGGATACAGACTATTACCTAGGCTGAATCCCAGAATTCCAGGCGGTACCCGGGCACTCTCCTCCTTCCTCACGGACCAGGAAGGCATCGGCAATCAAATGCAGAAGCTTCGAGTTCGATAGAATCTAAGATTTTCCGCTGTTCGATCATCTCTAGTCACTATACAATATTACTTTATAGTACATGAAATACACCCATACTGCAGATATGATTTATAAAGGTTTTAGGCTCAGGTCCGCATGTATGTTGAACAGCATTTTAGCCGCAACAAGGAGAGTCCAAAACATTGAAAAAAAAAATCTATTATAGTTTGTTTTCATATGAAAAGGTTATTTCTGGTTGTTATATTTAAGTAAAAGGGAAAAGTCTTCTCAGTTGTACACATTCAATAAGTAACACTCGTCTGCATCTTCTTTCTGCTATAAAAGGACTTTAATCAGAGGACAGTGTCATCTAGGCGGGCAGATGCCGTGATGCCCCGCCTAGGTGACACTTGCTTCATTTCAACAGGGTTCCATGGGTTCCCATGGAACCTACGGCCCTGGTGACTAGTTACCAGACTGCGTCAGAGCTGTGCCCGGCAGCTGTAAGTTATTGGGGCCAAGTCAAACTCCCTAATGGAGGCGATTGGTTCTCATTAAAGTCATTGGTGCCACAAAAGGAGTTCAGCCATCATCTATAGAACAATTAAACAATTTATTTAAAAAATATTTAACTATTACACTGTACCATGTATAGCATAAAGGATTCTTACAATAAAACATCTTTTATACAAGTAATATAAGAAATACCCATGGAGGGAGCTCTGCGGTGTACACCAGACGTCTGAAATGACATGATGATCCATGACACCATTGCCTTTTTTTTTTTTTCTTTTCTTTACAAGGATTGAAAAAATAAAAGCGTCAAATTTCAAAATATACAATTAATGCGAAGCTATACACCACGGATCACTGGAGCGGGGTCTAACACAGTGGACAGTGAGTGGTGGGCTGATATGGCTTTGACATACATGTGATTTTGGGTCCTGTATCTCTTACAGCCAGGCTGATGTGGCACTGAAGTAGATGGAGCTCCCATAATGCACTTTGATGCTGTGGAGGGGGAGGGGGGAGGGGGGGAGGGGGGAGGGGGGGGGGGAAATAAAAAATAAAATCTATCTAGTCCTATTCACAATGGCCATGGCAAGTCACTGAAGTCTACGGGACCCCCGAGTCCTGCGTCTGCCTCCAGGAGACTCATGATGACCGCCATGGCAGCTTCGTCATTGGAGGGACTGCTGGAGCCGTGGTCTGTTTCTATCATATCCATCCCCATTTGGGAGTTTTCACCTGTGAAGAACAAGAGAAAATTAAAAAGTCCATTTTATCTCCTTTTTGGTAGATTCCAGACAGACGTTTGTTCATAATAGTAATGCACCCCGCAAGCAGAGGCTACACGTGCAGGATAACTTTGGGGCCATAGTTATATAGATCTGTAGCGGATGCCTGACTGAACGACTAAAGGCCCAATGCCTTCTGTAAGCGAGCACTGTTCTCTTAAAGCCTATTAGACGCTGTGATAATGGTTTAAGGGCTGCACGGATATCATTAGTGATGTCCCTGAAGTCCGTGCCCTTAAGCTGTATACATTACCACTCTATGCTCAGGCAGATTCCGTAGTCTGCACATAATCGGCCTGAGGCCCTTGGGTCCTGTACATACGTGGTCCACATTCTGTGCATTTTTAATATGGATGCTACATTAAAAAAGCTGCAGCACTTGCAAAATCATAGATAAGTGGGGGTGCTGGGAGTCAATATTAATGGTCTATCCTGGGGATAAGTCATCAATTGAGTTGCCCTATTACACATCTTAGCATAAAAGTATTGAATATCAGCAAATCCAGGTAAACCGTTTGTTTTTTGCCCAGAGTATCGATAGTAGTATTGAGATTTCGGTGCATCACTTATTCGGATAAGGAGTCTTGGCAAACACTGATACAGCCTATGGTTGTATCCGTGATCTCCCAGACTCCCACAGACAGTTGTGCAGCCATCACATTTATCAGGGATGCCGTACTGTATGACGTCCTTACCGAGCATTGAGGAGTTGTCAGAGTACGGGAAGCCGGAGTTATCTTGCAGCTGTCCTGAACCTAATCCTGAGATCGGGAGGTCCATGGTGCCCCCATTCATTATCTAGGGGGGATAAAGAGAAAAGGTTATATACTTCAGCTTCGATCCCGCTGTACAGTCAGACCTGCGTATGGACAAGGCTGCAGTGAGAGGAGAAAGATTAGGGCAATAGTCATCATCTGAAAGTCATGGAAGTTACCTTTTTACCCCCAGGAGAGGAGGCGTCAGGAGGGGGGGTGCTGGTGATGTTGAGTGGACTTGACCCACAGCTGGATGGTGAAGACCCTCTTATTCTGCACAAAAGAACAAAAGCGTCACTAAGTGAGACAACTACAGTGAATGTCATACACCATCGGGGCTATAGAAGGCGACATCTGTGGCTCAACTTTAAGGGTGCGTTCACACGTACAGGATCTGCAGCAGATTTGCTTTGCATCTAAAACTACAAATCTGCTGCAGATCCTGTAGGTGTGAACGCACCCTAAGGGTGCGTTCACACCTACAGGATCTGCAGCTGATTTTCTGCAGCAGATTTCAGTTAAATAACTGAACACAGCATCAGATTTGATGCTGTGTTCAGTTATTTAACTGAAATCTGCTGCAGAAAATCAGCTGCAGATCCTGTAGGTGTGAACGCACCATAAAGGGGTTTTCCAGGTTTACACGTCGATAGGCCAGTTGCTGAAACTTGGCACCCCACCTATTAGCTGATGCAAAAGCTACAATTCCTATAGTAGCTGGGCAGCAATGGCTGGTAGTCCAGACATAATGGGAATTGTAGTTTTCCAACAAATGGAGTGAGAGGCCCTGGTCTTCTGTGTAGTAGGGGCACAGGTTACTGCAGCTCGGATCCTATTCAATTCAATAGATGCTAAGCTGGAGTTCTGGAATCAAACATAAACCTGCCCCCCTTAGGCAAGAATCTTCAATCTGTCGCCCTCCAGCTGTTGGAAAACTAAAATTCCCAGCATGCCCGGACAGGAAAAGCTTTAGCTCTGGCTGTCCAGACATTCTAGGAATTGTAGTTTTGCGACAGCTGGAGCCTCGGGTCGAAGATCCTTGTCCTAGAAGGAGCAGACAGAAGTGGAGTTTATGCTGAATTTATTGAAAGTGCTAGAAGAGTTGAATATCTCTCCGTAAGACTAGATCTCGATAAATGCAATGTAAAATATTACAATACGGAGGGGGAAAAAAAAAAAAAAAAAAAACATTAAAAAAAATGCATATTATGTCATACGAACAGCCACAAGGTGGCGCAGTTATCACTCGTATCTTGTGCCATTGAGAAATATTGTAGAAGGTTTATTCTGCCCCCCTAGTGGTCACCCTGTGGGCCGTGTTTCTTTGACATAGGGATTGTTTCTAGTACAATACACCCAGGATTTATATTATTAGTCACCTGTGAATTTCCATGATCTCTTCTGCGATCATTCTGCCGATCTTCCCAGCTCCGGCTCTGGTTCCCCCAGGAATGCCAGGCACTGTCGGATGGGTTCTCTTTGTGCCACCTGAAAATTAAGGAAAATCGTGACCTTAAAAAAAAAATGGACGCTACTATTTGTATTTTTTTTTTTTCATATAAAAGGGAGGCAACATACTAAAACAGCACCAGGCTTGCTTTCTTTCCCTGCATTAATATAGTGCCTACATATTTAGCGCTGTAAGAGCTTGTGGCCCTGGCTCCCTCAAAGCTCAAAATCTAAAATCCTAATTTAAACATAACTTTTGATATGTTTCTGCCCATGGTGAGACTTTTTTTTTTTTTAAACATCAGTTGTGGGGTGGGGTGGGGTGGGGTGGACAGAGAAAAGCTCACACACAGATTTTTGTGTCTTCAGCAGAAAGCAGCAGCTGAGAACTGGGGGAAGGAGACTGAATAGATAACAACAAGTATGGAAGGAATTATTAGTCTCACCATGGGCAGCAACATATCAAAAGTTATGTTAGAGTGGAATCCCCCTTTAATATATCTGGATGTTTCTTGGGCGAGCAAGGAAACTGCTGCATGGCAATGCTAATCACTGGCAGCAAACCGGCCATAAATTTGCACACGTCTGTAAGCGCTGCCCACAATCACGGACAGCACTTTGTGGCTCAGTCACGGCCCATAATTCACAACCCACTACATTCCTGATAGTGACCCGTGCAGCAATTGGTGATCTGCAAAAGTGGTGCCTGTGTGAATAGGCGCACAGAAACCGATACATGCGATCAAAATTACAAATCCGCAATTACAAATAAATTCTGCAGACGTGTGAATGAGGCCTAAGATGGGGATCGGGAACCTGAGGCCCTCCAGCTGTACAAACTGCAATTTTCATCAAGTTTTAGCTGTCCAGGCCTGATAGGAGTTGTATTTCTACAAGAACTGGAGGTTCCCCAACCTTGATATAAGATGGCAGAGACCAGACTCACCCTCTCCGGATTGCAGGACGCTGTCCATGCTGGGCGGGGAGGCTGCCAAATGTGAAAAGGCTGAATCTCCGCTCTCTAGAATGTTTGCTCTGCAATAAAACAGACAATGTTAATAGACTGGCACACAGAGACACAGACAGAGACACACACACACACGCAGAGACACACACAGAGACACACACAGAGACACACACAGAGACACACACAGAGACACACACAGAGACACACACACACACACACACACTCCTGGCGTTACCCCCGTCCCATCTGTCCCTCTGCCTATAAAGTTACATTATACCAAGGGACAAATTAGGAGCCGCTCACACACCACCTCCCCGGGAGAAGCCGCCCCTCACCGGAATAGATGTCATACTAAGTGCAGCAGAACTTACGATACAACGGTGTTGGTGGAGACGATGTATTCTACTTCTTTGGTCCAAGGGTTCATGAAACTGAACCAGCGACTCTTCAGGGTGATGAAGGAGCCATCTTTGATTTTAAACTTGTAGCAATTTGTGGTGATTTTTTCTCTGGTCTGTAACACTGGAAGGAAAGGCGGACGTCACACGGGGTGAATGGCAGTGACCGATACTGGTAACAGCAGATCACATCCTGTAGTATAGTGATCAGCAACCCAGGACTCTCCAGGAGCTGTAAAACTACAACTCCCAGCATGCTCAGACTCCATAGCTGCTTTAAGTTAGTCTCTGACTCTCTAGCTATTGCACAACTACAACTCCCACCATGCATCGGTTGTCAAGGTATTCTGGGAGTAGTAGTTTTGTAACAGCTGGAGAGCCAGACAGGCTTTATCCATGAGGTCATGATGGGAGTAGTAGTTTTGCATTAGTTGGGGAAGAATAGTTTGCAGGGCACAAAAAAACAAAAAACAAAAACAGCGCCACTCCATCTTCAGGTTGTGTGCAGAATTGCAGAGGACCCGTGCAGTAATACCAGACCCAACCTATGGATGGATGTGGCGCTGTTCAGTAGCCATGGTCGCCCAACCCCTTTTGACCCTGGAGTTGTTACCTTGTCTATGGCACTCTGCGAGATTCCCGATATCGTCTTGATGAAAATACTCGTAACACGACGTTCCTAAAAGTTCTTGCGGTAAGTACCCTAAGATGGCGGTCGCCCTGTAACGTAAAAGAACGGTAGTTACAATTCTGAACAGCAGCAATGTCTGAGGTGGAGTGAAATCCAGGCTCCCCCCTATACTTTACACTGCAGATCTGCTCTATTACAGAGCAGCTATGACCAAAGACTCCAGCATGGAAATCCCAGTGTTATGGATCTTACATTACATACAGGGTAACTACCTATAGGTGGCACTAGAGGGACAGTTTTCATCCTCCTAATTTCCCCCCTCCTCTCCCCGCCATGTAAGTCTCTATACACCAGATGGTTCTCCTTAATGAGAATTGAGTGCTGCACCAAAAATCTTCTTATCTAGCTGACCACTGTCCTGTTTGATAGCCATTAGCCATTGCCTCTCTAGTGCCACCTATGGGTAGAAACCCTGTCATTTACTTTGCTATAAGATAACCAAACACCGTTCTTACCTCTGATCTACAAACACGAATTTGCCGTCGATGGCGTGCCGCGAGACGTACTCTGTAGACTTTACCCGGATCTCCCCGTTTGCAGGCTGCGGTACTATGTGCGGGTGTAAGCGTCCGATGGCGACAAGGCAGCTAAGATTACAGCCCTCGCTGTCGGGTTCGTTGTCCTCGTCGAGGCCCATTTTTGTGGGTGGCCAGCTCTTTAAATATCCAGTGCTATGAATAGTGCAAAAACTTTTCCGGTCTCCTGCAAAGCAAAGGAGAGAAGACGCTGGTCACATGGGAGGAACAGAATCAGGAAGGGGGGGGGGGGGGGGCTCCTGCTCCAGCCAGACGCCTTACGGAGAGGTCGAGACTGATGGTTTTTATTGCACGCCTGCATTATGGGGGAAGGGGGACAGCAGCAGTTCGGGCCACATTTATGTTCAGACGTCTCACCTTTCTTCTTCGAGCAATTAGAGGGGAAATCTTTATCTTCTACTTTCACCGAGGGTCTGTTACACTTCATCCTGCAGAAGAATGAACGCCTGGCTCCGGAGCACAGCCGCGACGGACCGGGGGTGATGTCCGTCTTGACAGGGAGACCGGCTACAAGACAAAGACATAACAGTCTTAGCAAGGGATTTTTCTTCGTCATTATCTAACGCATGCCTGCACAGCACAACACTATATACTACAGCCGGTGTATGGACAGTATATAGCAGTGGTCCCATGTACTTATGGTGTATGGACAGTATATAGCAGTGGTCCCATGTACTTATGGTGTATGGACAGTATATAGCAGTGGTCCTATGTACTTATGGTGTATGGATAGTATAGAGCAGTGGTCCCATGTACTTATGGTGTATAGATAGTATATAGCAGTGGTCCCATGTACTTATGGTGTATGGACAGTATATAGCAGTGGTCCCATGTACTTATGGTGTATGGACAGTATATAGCAGTGGTCCCATGTACTTATGGTGTATGGATAGTATAGAGCAGTGGTCCCATGTACTTATGGTGTATGGATAGTATAGAGCAGTGGTCCCATGTACTTATGGTGTATGGACAGTATATAGCAGTGGTCCCATGTACTTATGGTGTATGGATAGTATAGAGCAGTGGTCCCATGTACTTATGGTGTATAGATAGTATATAGCAGTGGTCCCATGTACTTATGCTGTATGGACAGTATATAGCAGTGGTCCCATGTACTTATATATATATATACTATCCATATAGCATAAGTACATGGGACCACTGCTATATACTGTCCATACAGCATAAGTACATGGGACCACTGATATATATATATATACTATCCATATAGCATATCAGTGGTCCCATGTACTTATGGTGTATGGACAGTATATAGCAGTGGTCCCATGTACTTATGGTGTATGGATAGTATATATAGCAGTGGTCCTATGTACTTATGGTGTATGGACAGTATATAGCAGTGGCCCCATGTACTTATGGTGTATGGATAGTATATATATCAGTGGTCCTATGTACTTATGCTATATGGATAGTATATATATCAGTGGTCCCATGTACTTATGGTATATGGATAGTATATAGCAGTGCTCCCCAGCATGATCCAGGCTATGGATAGTATACAGTACAGTATATATAGTACATTTATATAACACAGAGCAGATCAGATACCTAATTATCCTGGACACCAGATAACATAGGACAGGCTGCAGGTACCGAGGCCCCAGCTCTTATATAACCTATAGACCATCTAAGTAATCTCACATAGGCGCAGATAGAACAGCCGGCTGCAGATAAAGCTCCGTTCTCGTTGTGGCTGGACCGGCGTCTCCCTGATACACAGCTCCAAATCCTCAGCTTTTTTATAACACGGTTATTGAATTACAGAATGACATGAACCACAGTTCACTATTCCCATCATCTCTCTTCTGCACCATTGTCTGTAAGGACCTCCATAGTGGTCAGATACTACACAGGACATGTGGGGGTCCTGGATGTGACCACGCTCAGGTCCTAAAGCAGAATATGGTCTCCGCATGACATGCACATATAATCCAGAATAATACAACTTACTTTTTGCATCGATAAGCCTTTCCCGTGGGGCCGTGTCCGAGGACGACAACTGCTCCTTCACTTTGGCGATGTCCTTTGGGTGTAGGTAATCGAATAAGCTTTGCCCAATCAGATCATTCTGTAAGGCAAGAGATTTCACATGATTGGTTAAGTTACAAACCCCGCCCCCTTTCTGGTATCGTGCGTGTTTACCACCTAACGATTTGTCGGCCTCGACATGTTATTTAGAATAATAAATCATTATTTTTGGGGTGTGGAACCAATTGTCTGCAGATCAGTGATTTCTTATGGGAAAATTTGCTTTGGTTTAAGAGTGGATTTGTATTACAAGCGCCGTCCCGGAACGAATTATGCTCGTAATCCAAGGCACCACTGTATATATACTGGGGTCTGGGATATGTATATACTGGAGTCTAGGATGTGTGTGTGTGTGTATTATATATATATCTGGGATATGTATATATTGGGGTCTAGGATATATATCTGTGCTGTCAGTTTTCAGATCACGAGCAGCAGAGTACACTTACCTGCTGCTCGTGATTCGGCATCCGGGTCCCACCCCCTCCGGCTGTCAATCATTCTGGAGGAGGCGGTGGCCAGAGGACCGGAGAGACGTGCCGGATCACAAGACCACAAGACAGTACAGATTCCAGATCACAAGCAGCAGCGTATACTACCTTATGCGCTTCTTGTAATCCAGCCAATATATACACATCCCAGGGCCCAACAGATACATATCCTAGACACACATATACATATTATATATACTTGTACACACACACACATATTCCAGACTCCTATAAATACACATATCTGTGCTGTCAGTTCTCCATCATTATCGACCACACGTAACCCTGTTTATAGAGGAAGATGCGCTGCCGACAACCATAAATTTTAAAGCCGGTTCAAAAACACCTGATCGGTCAGTCGGTCGTTTTGCCCGTCCTCCACTGATCACTGTCAATTTTACACGACCTGATTATCACCCGCAGGAGCGTTTCTAGCAACACACCCGGCCGATAATCGTCCTGTGTAAAAGGCCTGCATCAATGCTTGTCAGGTTAAAGGGGTTCTCCAGCGCTACAAACACATGGCCACTTTCTTCCAGAGACAGCACCACTCGTTTCATCTCCAGTTTGGGTGCAGGTTTAGCAACGCTGTTCCACTGAAGTGAATGGAGCCTAATTGGAAACCCCACCTGATCTGGAGGCAAGAGCGGGGCTGTCTCTGGAAGAAAGCGCCCATATTTTTGTATCGCCCCTTTAATGTAGGTTTACACAACACTAGGGATGCACGATGCACCGAAATATCGATACTACTATCGATATTTCGGGCCAAAAAACGATTCGGTACCAGGATTTCCTGGTATCGATACTTTATATTAAGCTGCCTAATAACGCAGCTTAATATAAAGTATAGAGCAGAGAACACGGCCGGCGGCTAGCTAAGCGCCGGCCATGTTCTCTGTGTGCTGCCCTCTGCCCCCTGGCGTCACTTCCTCTTCCTCCGCTCACTGCAGGGAGAAGTTATAGCCGGCACACAGCGATCGCTAGTGCCGGCTATATAACTGTGCAGTGTGCAGATGCCGCTGTCACAACAGACAGCGGCCTCTGACCCATCCTGAGCCTCTCCAGAAGCAGTGGGGGTCGGCTACTATGTGTAACAGACCCCCGCTGCTAATGACCCGCAGCCCGTCACATCTCAGCCTCCTGTCCCCCTGTCATGCAGCCGTCCATCTGCGGCGCTGTTCCTATGCATATTCCTGTGTGCACACTCTCGGTGGCTGCTCTTCCTGACCGGCCTGAGTGTGCACACATGAATATGCACGGAGGAACGGAGACCTGACAGCTGGGAGCTTCCTGGAGCTGAGGGGAGGGGGATTTGTAAAGGGAGCTAATTTAAGGTGGAACAGACAGCCTGAATCTTGGCCAGCATCAAAGGTTAATCTTCCTGCTGGCCGAGGTTCAGGCTGTCTGTTCCACCTTAAACTCCCTTTACAAATCCCCCCTCCCCTCTGCTTTGACAAGCCTCATGCTTTGAGTGGTACCGCAGTGAGAGCAGGGGATGTGTGCAGACATTGCAAACATCCCTGCCCTCTGGTGTGTCCCCCCCCACATCCCTGCCCTCTGGTGTGTCCCCCCCCCACATCCCTGCCCTCTGGTGTGTCCCCCCCCACATCCCTGCCCTCTGGTGTGCCCCCCCCCCCCAGCCACATCCCTGCCCTCTGGTGTGCCCCCCACATCCCTGCCCTCTGGTGTGCCCCCCACATCCCTGCCCTCTGGTGTGCCCCCCACATCCCTGCCCTCTAGTGTGCCCCCCCCCACATCCCTGCCCTCTGGTGTGCCCCCCCCCCCCCACACATCCCTGCCCTCTGGTGTGCCCCCCCCCCCCAGCCACATCCCTGCCCTCTGGTGTGCCCCCCACATCCCTGCCCTCTGGTGTGCCCCCCACATCCCTGCCCTCTGGTGTGCCCCCCACATCCCTGCCCTCTAGTGTGCCCCCCCCCCACATCCCGGCCCTCTGGTGTGCCCCCCCCCCACATCCCTGCCCTCTCGTGTGCCCCCCCCCACATCCCTGCCCTCTGGTGTGCCCCCCCCCCCACATCCCTGCCCTCTGGTGTGCCCCCCCCCACATCCCTGCCCTCTAGTGTGCCCCTAACATTCCTGCCCTTAAACCCCTGCCCTCTGGTGTGCCCCCCCCCCCACATCCCTGCCCTCTGGTGTGCCCCCCCCCACATCCCTGCCCTCTAGTGTGCCCCTAACATTCCTGCCCTTAAACCCCTGCCCTCTGGTGTGCCCCCCCCCCCACATCCCTGCCCTCTAGTGTGCCCCCCCCCCCACATCCCTGCCCTCTGGTGTGCCCCCCCCACATCCCTGCCCTCTGGTGTGCCCCCCCCCCACCACATCCCAGCCCTCTAGTGTGCCCCTAACATTCCTGCCCTTAAACCCCTGCCCTCTGGTGTGCCCCCCCCCCACCACATCCCTGCCCTCTAGTGTGCCCCTAACATTCCTGCCCTTAAACCCCTGCCCTCTGGTGTGCCCCCCCCCCACCACATCCCTGCCCTCTAGTGTGCCCCTAACATTCCTGCCCTTAAACCCCTGCCCTCTGGTGTGCCCCCCCCCCCCATCCCTGCCCTCTGGTGTGCCCCCCCCCCCACATCCCTGCCCTCTAGTGTGCCCCTAACATTCCTGCCCTTAAACCCCTGCCCTCTGACAGGAACTGACCTGCCAGGCAGAGTAACCCTCTCTTGTCTGTCCAGACCTGGCAGCCTTCACCAGCTCCCTGCAGTGTGGGGGTTGTAGTCTGTACCCAGTGGCTGATTAAATGTACCCTGGACTGTTCACCCAACCTGGATCCCCCCCGTCAATCCGCCCACTACTGCCCCCCCCCCATGCTGTCCCCAATAAACACAATGTTTGGTCCCTTGCTGCACAGAGGATGTCAGGAGAGGAGGGGGCTGATCTTATAGGGGAGGTCACAGCAGCACAGAGGATGTCAGGAGAGGAGGGGGGTGATCTATAGGGGAGGTCACAGCAGCACAGAGGATGTCAGGAGAGGAAGGAGTGTGCTGATCTTATGAGAGGTCACAGCAGCACAGAGGATGTCAGGAGAGGAGGGGGCTGATCTTATAGGGGAGGTCACAGCAGCACAGAGGATGTCAGGAGAGGAGGGGGGTGATCTATAGGGGAGGTCACAGCAGCACAGAGGATGTCAGGAGAGGAAGGAGTGTGCTGATCTTATGAGAGGTCACAGCAGCACAGAGGATGTCAGGAGAGGAGGGGGCTGATCTTATAGGGGAGGTCACAGCAGCACAGAGGATGTCAGGAGAGGAGGGGGCTGATCTTATAGGGGAGGTCACAGCAGCACAGAGAATGTCAGGAGAGGAGGGTGCTGATCTTATAGGGAGGTCACAGCAGCACAGAGGATGTCAGGAGAGGAGGGTGCTGATCTTATAGGGAGGTCACAGCAGCACAGAGGATGTCAAGAGAGGAGGGGGCTGATCTTATAGGAGAGGTCGCAGGGTCCCAGCAGCTCAGAGGATGTCAGGAAAGGAGGGGGCTGATCTTATAGGAGAGGTCACAGCAGCACAGAGGATGTCAGGAGAGGAGTGTGCTGATCGATAGGGGAGGTCACAGCAGCACAGAGGATGTCAGGAGAGGAGTGTGCTGATCGATAGAGGAGGTCACAGCAGCACAGAGGATGTCAGGAGAGGAGGGGTCTGATCTTATAGGGGAGGTCACAGCGTCCCAGCAGCACAGAGGATGTCAGGAGAGGAGGGGGGTGATCTATAGGGGAGGTCACAGCAGCACAGAGGATGTCAGGAGAGGAAGGAGTGTGCTGATCTTATGAGAGGTCACAGCAGCACAGAGGATGTCAGGAAAGGAGTGTGCTGATCTATAGAGGAGGTCACAGCAGCACAGAGGATGTCAGGAGAGGAGGGGGCTGATCCTATAGGGGAGGTCACAGCAGCACAGAGGATGTCAAGAGAGGAGGGGGCTGATCTTATAGGAGAGGTCGCAGGGTCCCAGCAGCTCAGAGGATGTCAGGAAAGGAGGGGGCTGATCTTATAGGAGAGGTCACAGCAGCACAAAGGATGTCAGGAGATGAGGGTGCTGATCTTATAGGGGAGGTCACAGCAGCACAGAGGATGTCAGGAGATGAGGGTGCTGATCTTATAGGGGAGGTCACAGCAGCACAGAGGATGTCAGGAGATGAGGGTGCTGATCTTATAGGGGAGGTCACAGCAGCACAGAGGATGTCAGGAGAGGAGTGTGCTGATCGATAGGGGAGGTCACAGCAGCACAGAGGATGTCAGGAGAGGAGTGTGCTGATCGATAGAGGAGGTCACAGCAGCACAGAGGATGTCAGGAGAGGAGGGGTCTGATCTTATAGGGGAGGTCACAGCGTCCCAGCAGCACAGAGGATGTCAGGAGAGGAGGGTGGTGATCTATAGGGGAGGTCACAGCAGCACAGAGGATGTCAGGAAAGGAGTGTGCTGATCTATAGAGGAGGTCACAGCAGCACAGAGGATGTCAGGAGAGGAGTGTGCTGATCTATGGGGAGGTCACAGCAGCACAGAGGATGTCAGGAGAGGAGTGTGCTGATCTATAGGGGACGTCACAACAGCACAGAGGATGTCAGGAGAGGAGTGTGCTGATCTATGGGGAGGTCACAGCAGCACAGAGGATGTCAGGAGAGGAGGGTGCTGATCTTATAAGGGGGGGGGGGGGGTTGTATTTTTTTTCGAGGTATCGAACTGGTATTGAGTATCGAACTAAAAAATCAAGTATTGGTATCGAACTCAAAATTCTGGTATCGTGACATCACTACACAACACCGCAAGCTGCATGGTCACATAATTACTGTGCACCGCTTTTATGTTGCAACCTAAAAGTCCATCCAAGATTTCGGTCTGGTCATGGTGGCAGCACCTGCTGGTTGCATCTTATCGCCACTCATTCTCATAAGTTGTGATGCAGCCAGACACCGTGTAGCCATAGTTCAATTGTCCCCACCCAGTCCAGTCCTGGTTACTGGTAATGGAGAGCAAGAGGTCTGCACTGTGTGAACGTCTCCTACCTGACTGTAATTTAGGATCTTAAATACGGATTCCGATACAAAGAGGATCTTTCCGCGGTCACAGCCCACCACAAAGAGGAAGCCGTCTGCTGCCTGAGAGGGGGGGAAAGGTATTAGCTACACATACAGACATAGTATATAGGTACACAGACATAGTATATAGGTATACATACACTGCACTTTATATTCTACTACATTACTCATGAGCTGAATGTGGATGGACTCGCAGGTTGCCCAATTGTAATTACTTCCGTGCATAGGGCTGCAGAGGTTACCCCTTTGTACAGCTAAGACATTGCAGCACATTATCCAATCCAAAAGGAACAGCACCGGTTGGAGTCTATAGAATATAGAGTTCAAGTGCTCGCCTCACCAGACAGGACCCCTCCGTCCAGACATAGATCCACAAATTCAGAAGGAGACAGCACTGTTCACAGCAAACGTGATTACTTTATTCACATCCTACTCCCGCAACGTTTCGGCTGATTCTCAGCCTTTCTCAAGCGTGAGAAACGTTTCGGGAGTAGGATGTGAATAAAGTAATCACGTTTGCTGTGAACAGTGCTGTCTCCTTCTGAATTTGTGTATTGCAGCACATTAGTCCGGGACATATCAGCGAGAATCCACTCCTTATAAGATGGAGCGCTTATATCTGCCATATGATGTCTACACCCAGGAGGCAGACAGGGGGCGCCCTGATGCAGGTGTCAGTGCTGGGCATGTCTGGTAGTTACACCCAGTGACTCACTGTCGCCTGCTGCTCACGGTTATATCATTTCCCTTCTATGATGGGAACACCACGCACAGAGAACCAAGTAACGTCCATAGTCCGGGGACCACCCAGGTGGAGCCCGCAGCCCCTCACTCTGTTATAAGACACATCAGGGATGGAGTGACAGCCGCCATGAAGGCCGACACAACATCAGTGCTGACATGTTTTACAGTGTTACACGTCAGTCCTCCGAGGCAAGATACAAGTTCAGGCTCATCCAGAACATTCTGTCCCCCGAACAAAGAGACAACCCTGACTGACGTCTTATACCTCTACAGCAGTGCAGACATCCCACTGTATATAGTATATATACTACTATATAGTCTGCCTGAGCTGTATAGAGGAGGAGGAGTTTTATCCTGTATTATACTCCAGAGCTGCACTCACTATTCTGCTGGTGGGGTCACTGTGTACATACATTACATTGCTGATCCTGCGTTACATCCTGTATTATACCCCAGAGCTGCACTCACTATTCTGCTGGTGAGGTCACTGTGTACATACATTACATTACTGATCCTGAGTTACATGCTGTATTATACTCCAGAGCTGCACTCACTATTCTGCTGATCTGATCCCTCCCATCACCTACCCTGAGAATCAAATGCTTCAGTTCATCATCTGACAGGAATGAGGGTTTGTAGTTTGCTTCTGTATAAGGATTTGTAGCACCTGTAAAAGAGAAGATGTTACACTTGAAGCGGCTGATAACAGGGAGCAGCACAATGACCTGGAGGATAGAAGAGGCTATGGATATGACCCCCCTTACATGCAGCCCCCTCCTCACCTCGCAGAGTCTTCATATGCTGTACGGCCATTCTCAGCACGGTCAGCTTGTCCAGCTTCCGGGACATGGCGTTACACGTGGGAACCAGAGACGCCAACTCGTCAATAAAACTGTTCATTTTGTCCCTGCGCCTCTTCTCAATCTGACTGTGAGCCTCCCTGTGATCAGAAAGCAAAGGTCAGCGTACACGTCCAGTGTATCGGATCACCCCTCACCACCCGCCAATAACAGACCGGGGAGCCCACCCCTCACCACACGCCAGTAACAGACCAGGAGCCCACCGCTCACCACACGCCAGTAACAGACCAGGAGCCCACCGCTCACCACACGCCAGTAACAGACCAGGAGCCCACCCCTCACCATCCGCCAGTAACAGACCAGGAGCCCACCCCTCACCATCCGCCAGTAACAGACCAGCGAGCCCACCGCTCACCACACGCCAGTAACAGACCAGGAGCCCAGCCCTCACCATCCACCAGTAACAGAACGGGGAGCCCACCCCTCACCATCCACCAGTAACAGACCAGGAGCCCACCCCTCACCATCCACCAGTAACAGACCAGGAGCCCACCCCTCACCATCCGCCAGTAACAGACCAGGGACCAGGGAGCCCACCCCTCACCATCCACCAGTAACAGACCAGGAGCCCACCCCTCACCATCCACCAGTAACAGACCAGGAGCCCACCCCTCACCATCCACCAGTAACAGACCAGGAGCCCACCCCTCACCATCCGCCAGTAACAGACCAGGAGCCCACCCCTCACCATCCGCCAGTAACAGACCAGGGACCAGGGAGCCCACCCCTCACCATCCACCAGTAACAGACCAGGAGCCCACCCCTCACCATCCGCCAGTAACAGACCAGGAGCCCACCCCTCACCATCCGCCAGTAACAGACCAGGGACCAGGGAGCCCACCCCTCACCATCCACCAGTAACAGACCAGGAGCCCACCCCTCACCACACGCCAGTAACAGCCCGGGGGCCCAGCCCTCACCACACGCCAGTAACAGACCAGGAGCCCAGCCCTCACCATCCACCAGTAACAGACCAGGAGCCCACCCCTCACCATCCGCCAGTAACAGACCAGGAGCCCACCCCTCACCATCCGCCAGTAACAGACCAGGGGCCCACCCCTCACCATCCGCCAGTAACAGACCAGGAGCCCACCCCTCACCATCCGCCAGTAACAGACCAGGGAGCCCACCCCTCACCATCCACCAGTAACAGCCCAGGGGCCCAGCCCTCACCACACGCCAGTAACAGACCAGGAGCCCACCCCTCACCACCTGCCAGTAACAGACCAGGAGCCCACCCCTCACCATCCACCAGTAACACACCAGGAGCCCACCCCTCACCATCCACCAGTAACACACCAGGAGCCCACCCCTCACCACACGCCAGTAACAGACCAGGAGCCCAGCCCTCACCATCCGCCAGTAACAGACCAGGGGCCCAGCCCTCACCATCCACCAGTAACAGCCCGGGGGCCCACCCCTCACCATCCACCAGTAACAGCCCGGGGGCCCAGCCCTCACCACACGCCAGTAACAGCCCGGGGGCCCAGCCCTCACCACACGCCAGTAACAGCCCGGGGGCCCAGCCCTCACCACACGCCAGTAACAGCCTGGGGGCCCAGCCCTCACCACACGCCAGTAACAGACCAGGAGCCCACCCCTCACCACACGCCAGTAACAGCCCGGGGGCCCACCCCTCACCATCCACCAGTAACAGCCCGGGGGCCCAGCCCTCACCACACGCCAGTAACAGCCCGGGGGCCCACCCCTCACCATCCACCAGTAACAGCCCGGGGGCCCAGCCCTCACCACACGCCAGTAACAGCCCGGGGGCCCACCCCTCACCATCCACCAGTAACAGCCCGGGGGCCCAGCCCTCACCACACGCCGGTAACAGACCAGGGGTTCGTCGCCACACACACACACACGTGATAAAACTTACCGTGCGTTCTTTATCCGACCTTCTGCATATTCTAACCTGAAAATATATATATATAAAAAAAATAAAATAAGTTGTGTGTAAATGTAAGAGGTGAGGACATGAGCTATAGTGGGCGATCCTGTGACTATATATCTGGAGGGGGCTGCTTCTTACTGAGAAGATCAACTGGTTGCAGAACTACAACTCCCAGAATACTGGAGACACATGTATGGAACACAGCTGTAAAGGATGTGGCCTGTGGATGGCAGGGCATGCTGGGAGTTGTAGTCGTGCAACAGCTGGAGGGCTGCAGGTTAGGGATCACTCCTTCACAGCTCCTCTGTCAGGGCATGATGGGAGTTGTAGTTTGGCAATTAGCGCTGCTGAAGAGGCAGAACATCCTACATGCAGCTCTCCATAACTTCCCTGTGTTTTGCAAAAGCCGGAGAGCCACAGGTTGGGGAACACTGCTGTAACGTGACTAGAGGATGTACATGTACATTGCTGATGACAGACATACATACATACATACATAACTGATGGAGCACATACATACATACCTAACTGATGAAGCACATACATACATACCTAACTGATGGAGCACATACATACATACCTAACTGATGGAGCACATACATACATACCTAACTGATGGAGCACATACATACATACATACATACATACATACCTGATGAAGCACATACATACATACCTAACTGATGGAGCACATACATACATACCTAACTGATGGAGCACATACATACATACATACATACCTGATGAAGCACATACATACATACCTAACTGATGGAGCACATACATACATACATACCTGATGAAGCACATACATACATACCTAACTGATGGAGCACATACATACATACCTAACTGATGGAGCACATACATACATACATACATACATACCTGATGAAGCACATACATACATACATACATACATACCTGATGAAGCACATACATACATACCTAACTGATGGAGCACATACATACATACATACCTGATGAAGCACATACATACATACCTAACTGATGGAGCACATACATACATACATACATACATACCTGATGAAGCACATACATACATAACTGATGGAATACATACATACATACATAACTGATTGAAAACATACATACATAATGAAGCACATACATACATACATACATGACTGATGAAGCACATACATACATACATTCATCACTGAGGGAGCACATACATAAATATGTACCTATAGAACCAAAGTGTGCAAAGCAGCAGCCTACCCTAACTTCCTTTATGTCTATTAAACTTTATAAAAAAAAAAAAAAAAAAAAAAAAAAATAGCTAGATATATATATATATATATATATATATATATATATATATATATATATATATATATATATATTTATATATATATATATATATCTATATAGCGTAAGCTGTGAGTAGTGTAGAGCACATTGTAGTCATGGTACAAAGTCTTATACTCACATGCCGTGTGGGTCGTCTTTGTCGGTATCCATGCCTTCTCCATGGCTAGGATGGGAAAAGAAAAGCAAAGTGACTGTCAGCTACACCACCTCTGTACATTGCACCATGTAGAGGACATTACATGTTTTATATGTTCTATGCATGGTCTGGGGTGCAACTCCCCAGGTTGTGCGCTTTACCACCTTAACCGCTATTTATTTCTATAGGACCAAACTGCAATACCAGACCTGACCCACAGCCAGTTGTGGCGCTGTTTCTGTAAGGAATCCTCCATGTTTTGTGACTGTCAGAGCTCCCTTTGCTGGGGACCCCTGAGGACAGAGGCGTGCAATAACAGAGCGATGCGTCATATTTATTGGATCGCTCACCAGCCAGTTGTTTTGGGTGGAGATGACCGGTGTTCATCAAAAAGGAATTCACATAGAGACTGGTTATTAAAGGGACAGTCACCGGAACCCTCTCGTGACTCAGCTACAAAGACTGCGCCTGTTTATCAAGCTTCTTTAGCTGGAAATGAAGAGTTTTCCAGGGTTTTCACAAACTTTTGGACCAACTTCCTATAAAAGTTTTACCTATTTGGCAACTAAGAAAGTGAAATCCTGAAAGATTGCAGGGGCTAAGGGTGGAGCAAATGGGAAGCGTACAGCAGCAGGTGAACTAGGCTGCAAATTCTGCATGCTATAAAAAGGATCATGCTGCAGTTTTTCTTGCAATATGTAGTTCTTTGGCACACAGTGTACAGACTGGTTGCAGATTGTCCCTATAGAGTTCAATGGGAATGAGAAAAAAAAAAATTGCTGCCAGTGATCTGTAGAACCACAGCAAGAAAACATATCAGGGTTTTGCAACCTGCGGCTGTTGCAAAACTACAACTCCCATTATTCCCTGACAGCCTTTGGCATGATGGGAGTTGTAGTTCTGCATCAGCTGGAGAGCCGCAGGTTGCAAAATACTAATTTATTGCATGCACTCGCCATTCAGTCAGTGCATGATGGGAGTTGTAGCTCAGGGACTAAGAACACTGGTATCTGATTGGTGGGGGCTGACAATTTGGAAAATTCACCAAAGCCCTACAGTTAAAACTACTATTCCCATCCCATGCATTGATTTGTGACATGCAAGTTTGTGCCCCCCCCCCCACCCCCACCTTGTAGAAAACCTTGTTGCAGCAATCATGACCGAAAATCTGCACCGATTCAGACCCATGTGACTGAAATGAGACGGACAGCGGAGACGCCATCATCAGAAGGAAAGCAAAGTATCGGGCAGGTGACGTGTAACTGGATAATAGTTCCAATTAGGGTAAAAATAAATAAATTGTATAATAAAATCATAAATCATGAATTTATAATATTTTATTTTTATTAGATTATATTTTATTATAATTTTTTTAACATCCAGTTACACGTCACCTGCCCGATACTTTGTATATGTAATATTATATATATATATTATATATATATATATATATATATATATATATATATATATATATATATATATATATATATATATATATATATATATCTATATATGAAAAATTGAAAAATATACTTACTCAAAAGAGAAGCTGTCAAGCCTAGAAGACAAGATGACAATGCGTTAGGCACTTGAGAGCAGTCGTACACGTCAAATAACTATTCACTAATCTAAAGCTTGGATTGGAAATGTTCCCGATAACAGGAGCGGCCCCGTGCGCCATCAATCCTGGTACAAGGCTGACCGACGTGCCAGAACAATGGAGATAGCTTCAGGACCTTGTGATGGGTCACATACATTATACGCCTTATACCCTGCCGACATCACCCAACATGGTCTACTCTTCATCTAGACCGGGGATGGGAACCTTTGGCTCCCCAGCTTTTGCAAAACTACAATTCCCATCATGCCTGGACAGCCAAAGCTAAAGCATGATAGGAATTGTAGTTTTGTAACAGCTGGAGGGCCGAAGGTTCCCCATCCCTGGTCTAGATGCAGCAGCCGCCCTATAATCTCAGGGACATGCATCTGTGGGTGCATTGTGGATGGGGGGGGGACTTTCGGACCCTCCAGCTGTTGCTAAACTACAATTCCCATCATGCTAAAGCTTTGGCTGTCCAGGTATGGTGGGAATTGCAGTTTAGCAACAGCTGGAGGGCGGCAGGTCCCCACCCTTGCTTTGGCGCTTTGTACTATTACATAGGCATTGTATGCAACTTTGTTTTTTCCTAATGTGTGTATTTCAGAGGGGCATGGCGGGCGGTTTCTTGCGCGTTCTGCATCACCAGTGTCACTGACCGTTACCGTCAATCTAATCTTATAAATACGGGTTTAGGCTATAAAATGTCCGATTCTATTGTAATGGGGACAAATAATAATAATGCACCCTGGGTAAATGGTCGGCCTGTTCGTGCACGCTTGTGTTGATACGGCTGGCAGAAGCAAGAGCGCATTCAAGGCTTACGGCAACAAAAACAACCAGCCATCAGGACTAAAAACGCCAATCTCCGTCATTGGATGTCAATGGGAAGCGCCTCCTGCGGCTCCCATCACTTATGTATATGGAAGAACTATACAAAAAAAAAAAATGATAGAAAGAAATAACGCTGTGGTTTCTATGGAAACAGGAGAAGGAAAAAAAAAACAACAAAAAAAAAAAAAAAATGCATAAGCCACGGTCTGTAAGATGTGACATAATTGTCAATCAGCCTCAGCGTTCCAGGAAAAAATATATATAACAATGATTTTTTTTTTTTCCCTTTAAGGATCGGAAAGTCGTCACGTCTCCTGTCAGCTGGGATGGTTTTAGCCAAGTCGTGTTTAAGGTTTGTTTTTTAATCGAAAAAGTCATGAAGCTGCTGCCTATATATAAGAATAGTGATGTGTAGGCTAGTACCGGGATGGGGGGGCAACTCTCCAAAATCGATATGGATGGGGGGGGCGGGGCGAGGAGGGTGCTGATCAGGGATGGAGAACCTTCAGGACTCCAGCTGCTGCAAAACTACAATTCCCATCATGCCTGGACAGCCAAAGCTAAAGCTTTGGCTGTCCAGGCATGATGGAAATAGTAGTTTTGCAACAGCTGGAGGGCCGAAAGGTTCCCCCTCCCTGGTGTAGATCCACAACAAGAGCCATTACTTACTCTCCTATTGGCCCACTGCACAACCCCCCACTAAAGAACCACTGCACCAAGCTGCGTGACCCATCCCCCAGGACCTGAAAGCCACCACAAGAACATCCCATAGTTACAACTGGTTTCATACACATCTACAATGTATGTAGGTTGTATATAACATGTATTATACAGTATACACCACCCCTGACCCTGGAGATCAGAGAGTCTAGTGATTGGTTCTTCCTGGAGAAGCCGGAGAAGGATTATATAACTCCATAGTGACCTTCACTGACAGGCCGCCTTTAATCTCTACATGTGCTGCAGTTATATAAACAGGGCTCTTATGGAACCTCCTGACCACCAACGGGAGATAAAGAACTGATAGATATATATATTATATATGGGCAACAACATCACATAAAGGTGCAGGGGGGCCCTATAGACTAAAGGGGCCCTCCACCATTTTATAAGGTAGTAGTATAATATCCATCTAGTGTTTACCAACCTGTGACTCTCTAGTTGTTGCAGCAAGGTCAGCCTGTATAAGGTAAGCCCCACTTCCCCCGAGACCCCTAGAACAGTGTTCCATAGCCTGTAACTCTCTAGCTATTGCAAGACTACAACTCCCAGCATGCCCTGTAATTCTTAACCCTGTACTACCCAGCCTACAGACTCTCTAGCTGCTGTAAAACTACTACTCCCAGCTCGTCCAGCGACCTCCGCACCCCCCTATACCAGTCTGCAACCTACAGCTGTTGCATAACTACAACTCCCAGCACGCACTTATGATAGGAGCTGGAGAGCACTGATCTATGGCTACGTCTGTATACTTAAAATGGAGATAAAACTTGTATTCTCTATTGAATACTTGATTAATATTAGGGGAACTCCGACAAAAAGATTTTCTTTCAAATCAACTGGTATCAAAGTTATATAGATTTGTATTTTACTTCTATTCTTCTAGTACTTATCAGCTGCTGGATGTCCTGCAGGAAGTGGTGTATTCTTTCCAGTCTGACACAGTGCTCTCTGCTGCCACCTCTGTCCATGTCAGGAACTGTCCAGAGCAGGAGAAGTTTTCTATGGGGTTTTGCTGCTGCTCTGCACAGTTCCTGACATGGACAGAGGTGGAAGCAGAGAGCACCATGTCAGACTAGAGAGAATACACCACTTCCTGCAGGACATACAGCAGCTGATAAATACCAGAAGACTAAAGATTTTTTTTTAAATAGAAATACATTTCAAATTTGTATAACTTTTTGGCTGTGGTTGATTTGAAAGAAAATAAATTTCCCTTTAAGAACATGCAAATGAAAAATTAGATAGATAGATAGATAGATAGATAAATCTATATGTATAGCAAAGCTTTATCTGGAGAAGGTGAATAACAACCCATACAAGTTGTCACTCAACTATCCCAAATTGTGCCTGGCAGAACAGTTCCATCATGTCATGCCTAAGCCTGGACAGCCCACCATGCTGGACACCCCCTCCCTACAATATAAGTCTATACAGCGGCCAACCAGAACTTCTCCCCCTCCGCCCAAGACTCCACTTACTGATAGTCGGTCAGACTCCCCTTCCTCTTGCGGTTGCACTCCATGCTGCTTGTGCTGAGCGAGCTGGATATGAGGTCGGTGGGACCCGAGGAGATGAAGTCATTAATAGTAGAAGTGATATCCATTCTTTGGTCAGCCATTGGAACATCTGTAAGAGAAACACCGGAGGGAAAATGTGAAGAAAGAAGAAAAAGAAGAAGGGCTGAGAGGTGGGCGAGAACGGAGCTCCCCTTATACAACAGCCATAAGCCGGGGTATGGCTTTACATCTTATCCTCCTCATCTCAGAGCATCTTCCATGTTACTCGATACACAACGGCGGGTTATATAATGAGGGGACGTAACGCGCAGGGCGGCTATTGGGAACACTCACCTATAAGATTGCGTCTTGGTGGGCGAGAAGCGACGGATGAGAACCCTTTGTTATGTGGGGTTTTTGCAGGCTTGTAAAGCTGGTCACCTGCTGATCATGGTCCTGTCGTCTGTCAAACACTGAAAGGAAGGAAAAAAGAAGAAGAAAGTTAGATTTGGTTTCTACAAAGTTGCCTGATAATATCCCTAGATGGTCTTAGCGTCATCAGA
The DNA here is from genome assembly GCF_027789765.1 of Dendropsophus ebraccatus. Classification (NCBI taxonomy): domain Eukaryota; kingdom Metazoa; phylum Chordata; class Amphibia; order Anura; family Hylidae; genus Dendropsophus; species Dendropsophus ebraccatus. The sequence goes on along the minus strand of NC_091457.1, from coordinate 7,648,588 downwards.
TATTAAATTAATGCCCCTCCCCATAGTGGCAAAACTACAACTCCCATCATGCCTGGACAGCCAAAGGCTGTCCAGGCATGATGGGAATTGTAGTTTTGCAATGGGTCTTAGTGCACAACATCATATGCAAACTATAACCCTAACCGCTACTGCATGCACGCAATAAAAAGTGCATTCACAATTTAACTCGGGCGCATGTGCAACAACTGAAAGCTTAGCCTGTCCTGCAGCAGCTGCCAATCACTAGAGCAAGCGCCATGCAGACACTGAACAAGCAGGAATGCTGGAAAGGTTCCCACCATCATGATAACTAGCACCCACGATCGTGCCCCAGTGTGTTGACTCCTAACCAGGATGAAGCTTACTAATAAAGATATTTGAAAACACACTGAGCCAAACTTATTATTACTCAAAGTCACCGAGCAGCCGCTTTGGCCATTTCCTATACACATAAGGCGCTACGTGCACAAGGATACAGGACACGGGGACCCTAACCCATTGTAAGTCATACCAGGGGCCCCATAGGACTGCTGTCTTATGTGGCAAAGAGTAGTGTTAAAGGGAAACTCCGGCAAAAATCTTATTTCTTTCAACTCAACTGAAAACAAAGTTTTATAGGACTTGTGATTTACTTCTAATAAGAAACCTCCAGTCTTCTAGTACTTATTAGCTGCTGTATGTCCTGCAAGAAGTGGTGTAATTTTCCAGTCTGACACAGTGCTCAGTGCTGCCACCTCTGGCCATGTCAGGAACTGTCCAGAGCAGGAGAGGTTTTTAAATAGAAGTACAGTGGTATCTTGGTTTAAGAGTAACTTGGTGTAAGAGCATTGCTTTGGTGTAAGAGCTCCCTGTACTGGGTGGGAGGGGGAGTGGAGGAGGGGCATGGTCTGCATATCGGGGTCTACAGTCCTGTACTCTGACCCAGGAAGTGTCCCTCACCTTCCAAATCATAGCAGATCCACTTCAGGCTGGGGCTTACATCAGGGGACAGGACTGTGGAGGTAATCTCTCCATAGCTGTAACCCCTCTCTCCCCGGACGCTACATGTATGTGCCCACATCTGCCCTGCTCATTCCTTCATGCCCCCTGCAGTCTCTGTCCGCCCTTGTGTTTCCCATCCTCTCCATTACTGTACAGTAACATATATCACAGATTCTGCTGTTTCTGAATGTTTGTTTCATCTGTTTTACATCTTATTCAGAATAATAAATCATTATTTTTGGGGCGTGGAACAAATTGTCTGCAGAGCAGTGATTTTTTATGGTAAAATTTGCTTTGGTTTAAGAGTGGATTTGGATTACAAGCGTGGCCCCGGAACGAATTATGCTCCTAATCCAAGGCACCAGTGTAATGTACAAATCTATAAAACTTTCTGAAACCAGTTGATTATATGGAAAAAAAAAACCCACTGGAGTACCTTTTTAAATTAATGTGTAGTCACCAGCAGAGAACAAAGGATGTAGCTGTAAATTAACTCTTTGTTGTCCTGTTTTGGTGCCTCATCTCCCTCCACCCCTCCACTCTTCATGGAAAACAAGACAGGGGCGACAGTTTCAAACTGCCTTTTCATGATAAAAAAATGCATTTTTCGGCTAATAAACCCAATTACAAAGTTTCTTAAAAATTGCCTGGACTACCGATTTCTGCAAAAAAAAAAAAAAAAATTTAAATGACAGTGACACTTTAAGTAAACTTGCCAAATGTGCGAGTTCAGCAGCGTTCATGTAAATCTGAACGCTCGGCATTTGACTCCTCACTGCTGGAGAAGTTGAATGCAGCCCTAGGGCCGCCAGGAAAACATGGATGCAGCCTATGGCTATACCCAGATTTTCCTAGACTCCCCTGGGGCGGCATCCAACTTCTGCAGCCACCAGGAGTCTGCTCTAACTTGAGGTCTATGGTGCGGAGATCCACCTGCTGCACTATCCACAGCCCTGAGCTGCCCGGCAGGTAGATCTGGCAGGCCCGGCTTTTATCCTCCGTCGCTCTGTAAACACTAGGCCGCTGGTCCCCCCTTGTGTTGGCCCGGTTACAGCGTTGGCACAGGAATGTGGATGATGTCTGTTTTACATTAGTCTTCTCATTCCTCGGAAAAACTGCACAAAGAAAGAGTTTCTGTAAAATGCTAAAAAAAAAATAAAAAAAATCTGGAGATGTGAGCGGTGATGCCTCCTTAGTCATAGCGCCATCACGTCAGGAGATTGTGGGTAGAGGATCTACTCAGCTGCACAATACACAGATCAGCTGTGACAGGTGGAGCGATAACATGGATGGCACGGAGACAATGGCGCGGTGCACCAGGTGACCAGGCAGTTCTTCAGATTGGTGTTTTTAAGGCAAAAGTGTAAGGATCTGAGCAAGAAGGGCCAAATAGTGATGTGTAGAGGCCGGGGTCAGAGAGGCTGCCCGGGCCCGGGTCAGAGAGGCTGCCCGGGCCCGGGTCAGAGAGGCTGCCCGGGCCCGGGTCAGAGAGGCTGCCCGGGCCCGGGTCAGAGAGGCTGCCCGGGCCCGGGTCAGAGAGGCTGCCCGGGCCCGGGTCAGAGAGGCTGCCCGGGCCCGGGTCAGAGAGGCTGCCCGGGCCCGGGTCAGAGAGGCTGCCCGGGCCCGGGTCAGAGAGGCTGCCCGGGCCCGGGTCAGAGAGGCTGCCCGGGCCCGGGTCAGAGAGGCTGCCCGGGCCCGGGTCAGAGAGGCTGCCCGGGCCGGGGTCAGAGAGGCTGCCCGGGCCCGGGTCTCTAGTATGTAGTGGTCAGTACCAACCAAAAGTGTCCAGGGAATGATGATTGGGGGCCAGGGCCATTGATGTGTGCGGGTGAAGGCTAGCCCGTCTGGCAGCTTGTCGTGGACCGGTCAGAGCCCATGTGACCCCTGTCCACTACCAATAGCGTCTACAACGGGGATCAGAACTGAAGCAAAGGTAGAAAGCACCTGGTGTGATGGGTCACGTCCTCCATCATACTGGAAGCCAGGTGTTTGCGTCCCCAGGATGCACTATAGGAAGATGACAAGATGGCGGGGCAGTGTGATGGGCAATGTTCTACTATCCACATTAAGTCCCCCCCTCCATGACAGCGGATAATGCCCCTGGGGACCACACTGCATACATTGTACAGGAGTGAGGAAAGTGACATCAAGGTGGTGACTCCAGATCCCAACCCGATCCATCATCTGTGGGATGTGCTGGAGGAACAGGTCCCATCAACAAAGGCTGCACCCATCACCTTACCGGATCTGCTGCTGATACCACAGGACTATAGGGTCCAGCGTATGAGGGGGTCGTGCCGCAACAGATTCTACACACGGCTCAATTATCTTGCTGTATATATATTGTTGGCCACATCCCTGAGTCCTTGCTTTGTACATGAAAAACAATGCAGCCTGTTGTCCGGCAGCCTTTCCCCGCTCATTGCTTACGCTTCTGGCCCCGTATCTTCGATGAACGACTGCTCAGCCAATCACTGACAAAGATGGGACAGCTCCATGGCCAGTAATTGGCTGAGCGGCCTGTCCTTAAAGAGACCGGGCCAGAAGCGTCAGCAGTGAGCGAGGAACACGGGCAAAGGCTGCAGGACGACTTTGGAAAATAAGCGGCTGATGATTTTTCAGCAGGTTCAAACAACGACTATCAGCCGATAATCGTTTTACCAACTAATCGTCAATCTGCCGAATCGGCCTGATCTGTCAGGTAATTGCTACATGTAACAGGGCCCATTGGCACAGCTCAGAGCATCACTATTTAGTGAAAAAGAAGAATTTTTTTTTTTCAATACAGGAAAATTATATATTCTTTCACGTGTTATTTTATTTAGTTTGGTTCATAAGCTGAAAGCTCCAAATATACAATGGAAAGGAATGTAGTTATTGTTACAGAAATCTTCAATGTCATCCGAGGGACAAGTGGATGTGCTGCCAAACCAAAAATGGCAGGAGAAAAAGCAAAAGTACTAAAATGAAATTCTTTGCTAGTACGTAGCGGATTGTTTATTCCGCTTTATATGGCAGCAGTATATTTAGGGGTGACACACGATAAACAAAGCGGTTCACACCAGCCCCCTATAAATGGGGAGGCAGGGATATTGGGGGCTCGTCCGGGATCCATTCACAGGTGTAAGGAGCCATCTTTTACATACAACTTTTTAATTTTGCAACAGTTTGAAAGTGACAACTTCCAGCAGCACGCCCACAACTAGGTATATGGTATGAATGATACTTCACATGGAGACGGAGGAGCCTACATATATACAGATATGGAGAACTATAACACAGCAGTGATGGCGGCTGATAACAGAGGGCAATGAACTGTATTCAGAGTGTAGGAACAGACGTCAGATGTAAAATCTCAGGAGGGTAAAGGGCAGAAGGCTGCGGGCTGGACGGACAGACAAGCTCTTCTGCCTTTTGCTGCCGCCGCCGGTCACATGACTGTCCTGACTGCGTGATTAAGGCAATCATGTGCAGACTAACACCTCTCCGAGCGAATCAAGGTCACAGCGAAAAAGTAGGTCACTGACTCAGCTAAGACACCCGGCACAAGCAGGACCTAGATATACACAGGAAGCAGCTGCCATCCTCACGTTATACAACACAGCCCCCTCCAGCCGAAAATCCACAATCAATGCAGCTCCGGGGATCGGGAACATTAACCTTTATAAACTGAATGGTGACTAATATGGAGAAGAAGTGGCGGAGGCGGAAGACGCTGCTCTCTCTCTCACACTATGCTCACCACAACTCACACTTTCTATTATGGCTGAGGATGCGCTGCCACACACTGATAACTACGGAGGGACGGCTGCAGGCCACAGCCATACATTCAGACGGATGCTATATATATATTTTTTTTTTAAAGGGGTAGTTCACCCAAAAAAATTCTCTTTCAAATCAACTGGTCTCAGCAAGTTCTAGAGATTTGTGATTTACTTCTTTAAAGACAATTTCCAGTCTTCCAGTACTTATCAGCTTCTGTATGTCCTACAGAAAGTGCTGTATTCTTAACAGTCTGACACAGTGCTCCCTGCTGCCACCTCTGTCCAAAGCAGGAGCAAATCCCCTACAGCTTCAGGCAGGACATTCAGCAGCTGATAAGTACAACTGGAGATTTTTTTTTTTACGTAAATTACAAATGTCTGGCACTTTCTGATTTAAAAGGTTTTTTTTTGTGAACTACCCCTTTAACCGAGAAAATTGATCAGAAACGAAGTAATTTGACATACGGTATTTCATGGTGCTCCGTTTTTTTTAGGTCGCTGTAATACGGTCACATAAGCGCCATCCAACAATCAACAAAGTTATGAGCTGCTAAAAATGGTCGGGAACCGGACAGACCTGCTGCACCATGCTCCAGGAGACTAGGCTGAAGCCAAAGGCACCATTGTGAGTGTCCTCAATGTGACCCAGCCTGCCTGGATAGCCCTCAGCATCTGGCTGGGCATGCTGGGAGTTGTAGTTTTGCAACAGCTGAAGGGCTACAGGTTGGAGGATACTGTGATATGGAAGATTCCCGTAAGGCAGTGATGTCATACATGCCGCCCTCCAGATGGTGCAAACCTACAATACCCATCATGTTGTGGCTGTCTAGGCATGATGGGAATTGTAGTTCTGCAGCAGCTGGAGGGTCAGAGTTTGTCACCTGCGTCACTGCCACTTTTTATAGAGTTACAAGATTAATATTAACTACAGTACAAGATGACAATCCCTCCGTCTATTGATTGTTCTGCACATTCTATCTAGGTCATACACACGGCTCCAGAACAATCTCACATATCTATACCGGTCATTTATTTTGTATATTTATGTATATAGGAGCAGTATTATAGTAGTTATGACAAGGAAGGAGGGGTGGATCGCACCGCCCTCGCAATCTCCGGCAGCCGGATTCCCAGGAAAGAGACCTGCGAGGTGTCCCCACTATGGCCACTGAACTCAGGGTGCTCCGTATAAGCAGTAAGGTATAGTAGTTATATTCTTGTATATAGGAGCAGTATTATAGTAGTTATATTCCTGCATATAGGAGGCAGTATTATAGTAGTTATATTCCTGTATATAGGAGCAGTATTATAGTAGTTATGTTCCTGTATATAGGGGGCAGTATTATAGTAGTTATATTCTTGTATATAGGGAGCAGTATTATAGTAGTTCTATTCCTGTATATAGGAGCAGTATTATAGTAGTTCTATTCCTGTATATAGGAGCAGTATTATTGTAGTTCTATTCCTGTATATAGGAGCAGTATTATAGTAGTTATACTCCTGTATATAGGGAGCAGTATTATAGTAGTATATTCCTGTATATAGGAGCAGTATTATAGTAGTATATTCCTGTATATAGGAGCAGTATTATAGTAGTTCTATTCCTGTATATAGGAGCAGTATTATAGTAGTTCTATTCCTGTATATAGGAGCAGTATTATTGTAGTTCTATTCCTGTATATAGGAGCAGTATTATTGTAGTTACATTATTGTATATAGGAGCAGTATTATAGTAGTATATTCCTGTATATAGGGGCAGTATTATAATAGTTATATTCCTGTATATAGGAGCAGTATTATAGGAGTTATGTTCCTGTATATAGGGGGCAGTATTATAGTAGTTATATTCCTGTATATAGGAGCAGTATTATTGTAGTTCTATTCCTGTATATAGGAGCAGTATTATTGTAGTTACATTATTGTATATAGGAGCAGCACCTGCCTCTTGTCTTCAATTCCTTCTCTTAAGAGTGTAAGCTCTTGTGATCAGGGCCCTCACTCATGTGTCCAGAACAGAGGATTCCCAGTGCTGGTGACTGGGAGCTATGGATGGGGAGGGTATTCACATTTTAGGGTTTATTCATTTCTTATTAGAAATAGTGAAAGTCAATTCACCTAAATGGCAACACAAACAGAGATCAACCCTGGGGTGATAGTGATATTCCAGATTACACCGACCTAAACAATTAAAAGTTCTTTGTGTGGATGTTTGGCTCAGACCTCAGATGTTGCACAACCATCAGATATGTGATAATCACGGACAAAAGATTTCATTCTAAGCTTGTACAAAGCCTAGTGAGTCCTATAGGGGCCATCATCACCTATGTTTAGGGCATGTGAACTTGTGTAAGTTTTATTTAAATTCCTCTAATGCAGCTGACAACACATTGATTGCTTGTAGTCTGTAACCATGGAAACCCATAATTCTGCATAGGAGCTAAATACTCCAAAACTCCTTACAGCAGTAGCCTGCAGTTCTGCACCAGTTACAGGTACTATATTTTGGTCACTGCTCCCACCATATCTCAGACTTCTTAGCGATTAGACAGGATTTTCCTTGACTTGTGTTACAGAGTATGTAGGTCAGTGAGGTTGGGCTTGCCGGTCAGTCTCCGTGCCGTGTTTAGCCCATCTAGTTTTTGCCGGCTAACAATCGCAGTATCTAATAGGGAGAGCCGGAGCTGGAGTGTAGCAGAGCCAAACACCGATTATAATAATCAGCCTGGCGTTCATTGCACATCTTCCTTGTGAGTCATCATCTGCAGTCTGAACGCTGAGCTGCAAGACCAAGACAGCAGGGCCCGGGTCTGCAAGATGCAACATGAGAGCACAACAGCAGATTTAAAGGGCAACTCCAGGACAGTGGCGGGAGTATGCAGCACTGTACGGCTGAAGAGGCTGGCACCTAGCAACACCAATATAGCTGATATAAAGTCTATAGAGTCCACATGGGGCATCATTCAGCTTTCTATAGAGACAGAATGGTAAGTATACACTGAATATCACAGTTATTAGACCCCCATCGAGTGGCACTGGATCTCCATTGGTTTTCAGATCAGCAGAAATTCATACTGGCATCCATGTCAGTAGATGACGACATTGGCCCACGTGGACAGGATCCCTTCTTACTGCACATTAGATGGAGATCCCGATGTGCCCTGAACAGACTGTTCTGCCTCATCCCAGAGAACTCAATAGGATTAAGATCTGTGGACTGTGAAGGCTGAGAAGGCAACAAAAGCTCAGTCAGGTCCCTGGAACCAATCCATGACTATCCCACCCTTGTGATGGTGCATTGTCCTGCTGACTGTCTCCTCCTGCCATAGGAGAAACCGAGAGGAACTTGGTGGCCACCATGCTTGGATAATCCCTACTGTGCAAACGTCCATCCACATCTATCAGAGCAGCCAGGGTGCACCAAGAAAACATTCCCCCGAACCATTACACCTGACCAAGGCCCCATTCATCTGACTGTCCGTGTTTCCTCCACAAAGATCTGGATTCATCATATGGTTTCTCCATAGAAATCTGGATACATCTGACCATCTATTACAATGGGGCTGGCACAGGGACCAGTCTCACCAGTAGTGCTCCCCATATAGTATTACTACAATGGGGCTGGCACAGGGACCATTCTCACCAGTAGTGCTCCCCATATAGTATTACTACAATGGGGCTGCACAGGGACCAGTCTCACCAGTAGTGCTCCCCATATAGTATTACTACAATGGGGCTGGCACAGGGACCAGCTTCACCAGTAGTGCTCCCCATACAGTATTACTACAATGGGGCTGGCACAGGGACCGGTCTCCCCAGTAGTGCTCCCCATACACTATTACAATGGGGCTGGCACAGGGACCAGCTTCACCAGTAGTGCTCCCCATACACTACTACAATGGGGCTGGCACAGGGACCAGTCTCACCAGTAGTGCTCCCCATATAGTATTACTACAAGGGGGCTGGGACAGGGACCGGTCTCACCAGTAGTGCTCCCCATACAGTATTACTACAAGGGGGCTGGCACAGGGACCGGTCTCACAAGCACTTTCTATACACCTGCTAGGACTATAATGGGGCTGGCACAGGGACCGGTCTCCCCAGTAGTGCTCCCCATATAGTATTACTACAAGGGGGCTGGCACAGGGACCGGTCTCCCCAGTAGTGCTCCCCATATAGTATTACTACAAGGGGGCTGGCACAGGGACCGGTCTCACCAGTAGTGCTCCCCATACAGTATTACTACAAGGGGGCTGGCACAGGGACCGGTCTCACAAGCACTTTCTATACACCTGCTAGGACTATAATGGGGCTGGCACAGGGACCGGTCTCCCCAGTAGTGCTCCCCATACACTATTACTACAATGGGGCTGGCACAGGGACTGGTCTCACCAGTAGTGCTCCTCATACACTATTACTACAATGGGGCTGGCACAGAGACCAGTCTCACCAGTAGTGCTCCTCATACAGTATTACTACAATGGGGCTGGCACAGGGACCGGTCTCACCAGTAGCGCTCCCCATACACTATTACTACAATGGGGCTGGCACAGGGACTGGTCTCACCAGTAGTGCTCCCCATACACTATTACTACAATGGGGCTGGCACAGGGACCGGTCTCACAAGCACCCTCTATACACCTGCTAGGACTATAATGGGGCTGGCACAGGGACCGGTCTCACCAGTAGTGCTCCCCATACACTATTACTACAATGGGGCTGGCACAGGGACCGGTCTCACAAGCACCCTCTATACACCTGCTAGGACTATAATGCGGCTGGCACAGGGACCGGTCTCACCACACGCACTCCCTACCCAGACCCATTGTTCCCGGTCGGCCGTCTCCTCCGCCCTCAGCTCCAGGTCTACGTCTGGGTAATCAATTCCAGACTGTCAGGAGATGGAACATTTAATCACTATTCATGATACGCAATTGCCGCCGGTTGCCAGGTAACTACTAATACAGTAATATTAATTTTGCTACACAAGTGTTTTTCCAGAGAATCACCGGGGGCCACGGGAGGAAGCCTAAGCCCCGGGCTTATCCAGGAGGAGACAGAGATGTAGATAAGACTCAGAGAACAAAGGACTGTAACTCATTGTAATGGATCTGTATCGCTTCTCTGCTGGAGGGGAAACAATGGAAATAGATAAAGGATTTGTCTTTTTCATTGAATTCATTTATGGCAGTGTTCTACTACTGCTGCAAAACTACAACTCCCAGCATGCCCGGAAGATGAAGGCTGTCTGGGCATGCTGGGAGTTGTAGTTTTGTTACAGCTTGGTATTAGTTGATGTATACTGCTGTAGTAAAATGGTGCACTTTCAATATTGAGTGATATGGGACCCCAGAGCAAACCTTCCACCAAGACCACAGCCAACGTAGTGAGAATAAAAGGAGAAGCCTATGCAATTCACTGGGCCCCATATAACGTGTCAATATTCAGCCCCCATCCTGATCAAAGGGGCAGCCTGCTGCACCCCCTTCACAGTTGAGCAGACACAGCTCCCCGCACTTAGCAGTGGCCGTGCCTGGTATTGCAACTTAGTAAAATCATGTGTGTCCTGTGATGGGCACCCACCGCTCTGCACACCCAGCCCGGCAACGGGCACCCGCCATGCACACCTACCCCAGAAACAGGCAAACACCAACGCCATGCACACCTACCCCAGAGACAGGCACACACCAACGCCATGCACACCTTCTCCAGAGACAGGCACCCACCAACGCCATGCACACCTACCCCAGAGACAGGCACCCACCAACGCCATGCACACCTACCCCAGAGACAGGCACACACCAACGCCATGCACACCTTCTCCAGAGACAGGCACCCACCAACGCCATGCACACCTACCCCAGAGACAGGCACACACCAACGCCATGCACACCTACCCCAGAGACAGGCACACACCAACGCCATGCACACTTTCTCCAGAGACAGGCACCCACCAACGCCATGCACACCTACCCCAGAGACAGGCACACACCAACGCCATGCACACCTACCCCAGAGACAGGCACACACCAACGCCATGCACACCTTCTCCAGAGACAGGCACCCACCAACGCCATGCACACCTACCCCAGAGACAGGCACACACCAACGCCATGCACACCTACTCCAGAGACAGGCACACACCAACGCCATGCACACCTACCCCAGAGACAGGCACACACCAACGCCATGCACACCTTCTCCAGAGACAGGCACCCACCAACGCCATGCACACCTACCCCAGAGACAGGCACACACCAACGCCATGCACACCTACCCCAGAGACAGGCACCCACCAACGCCATGCACACTTTCTCCAGAGACAGGCACCCACCAACGCCATGCACACCTACCCCAGAGACAGGAACCCACCAACGCCATGCACACCTTCTCCAGAGACAGGCACCCACCAACGCCATGCACACCTACCCCAGAGACAGGCACCCACCAACGCCATGCACACCTACCCCAGAGACAGGCACACACCAACGCCATGCACACCTACTCCAGAGACAGGCACCCACCAACGCCATGCACACCTACCCCAGAGACAGGCACACACCAACGCCATGCACACCTTCTCCAGAGACAGGCACCCACCAACGCCATGCACACCTACCCCAGAGACAGGCACACACCAACGCCATGCACACCTACTCCAGAGACAGGCACACACCAACGCCATGCACACCTACCCCAGAGACAGGCACACACCAACGCCATGCACACCTACTCCAGAGACAGCCACACACCTACCCCAGAGACAGGCACACACCAACGCCATGCACACCTACTCCAGAGACAGGCACCCACTGCTGTGCACAGGAAGTCCAGCGAGATGCCACTCCTCCTCCACCTGATAATACTGACCTATTCTAGAGGAGCCATCTACTCTCGCACTCTGGAGATCCCCTTTAAGGCTATGTTTCCACACAGTCCTTTTCAACCAAAACCAGGGGTGGATTGAAGACACAGAAAGGCTATGTTCACGCACTGTTGAAATTTAGTGGATGGACGGACATTTTTAAAATTCGGCTGCCGGCAGGAGGAAAATTGATTACAAGTAGGAACTTACCTGTCCTCGTGCCTGCGGTGACCCAGTCCCAGTCACTGACGAGCTGAGCGGCCGGTCCATCAGCCGGGTTGTAAGAGCCAGAGATCCCGGAGTGCAGCGGGGGTCCAGAGGGCGGTCCTGCCGCTTATTGGGGAGAGTAAGTTTGTTCTTGTTATCAACTCCCTCCCCCCCCCCCCCCCCCCCCCCCCCCCCCTCGCCAGATTTAAAAAGTGGCCGGACGTCTACTTTAAATGACGGCCATCCATTAAAGTTCAACAGTGTGTGAACATAGCCTTTCCGTGTTTTCAATCCATTTATAGTTTTGGTAAAAAAACTACTGACCAAAATACTGAGCAACAATACTGTGTGTGAACATAGCCCAACATTGAGAATAAATTCCCATCACTTGCCGATGCCTCTGGGATCCTAGAGAAGCAAACCCCGGCTCTGCTTCACTGACAGCGAGGAGGGTGAGGCTCATGTATATTACATCAGCCAGCGGTGGCCACAAGATACCTGATCACCAGCCTCCCCGGGTCCACAAGATACCTGATCACTAGCCGACAGGGGTCCACAAGATACCTGATCACCAGCCTCCCCTGCCTCCGGGGGTCCACAAGATACCTGATCACCAGCCGACAGGGGTCCACAAGATACCTGATCACCAGCCTCCCCTGCCGCCGGGGGTCCACAAGATACCTGATCACCAGCCGCCGGGGGTCCACAAGATACCTGATCACCAGCCTCCCCAGCCGCCGGGGGTCCACAAGATACCTGATCACCAGCCTCCCCAGCCGCCGGGGGTCCACAAGATACCTGATCACTAGCTGCCGGGGGTCCACAAGATACCTGATCACTAGCTGCCGGGGGTCCACAAGATACCTGATCACCAGCCTCTCCAGCCACCAGGGGTCCACAAGATACCTGATCACCAGCCTCCCCGGCCGCCGTGGGTCCACAAGACACCTGATCACCAACCACCGGGGGTCCACAACATACCTGATCACCAGCCGCCGTGGGTCCACAAGATACCTGATCACCAGCCTCCCCTGCTGCCGGGGGTCCACAAGATACCTGATCACCAGCCTCCCCGGCCACTGGGGGTTCACAAGATACGTGATCACCAGCCGCCCCGGCCAATACTGGGCACCAGTATACAACCCCTTCAGGCCATGTCAGATATATACATATATATATTACACACAGACCAGAGGTGCTACATGAAGTCAGCACCGACACGCTTGTTAGCTATAACTTTTTAAAGGGACCACATGTGAAGAATATTGAGAGCGTGTGTAACCGAGACCCTTTGTACACTGATCTTTTAGGGCCCCCCCTTTTTCTATTCTATTGGATATATATTACAAATTTGCACTTTATAGTCAATTTTAAAAGGGGGTTTCCTTTTTTCAGTGAATAAGACAAGGGCCACAGAGCAGTTCTGGCTGTGACACAGGACTGCTGACCGAAGACTTCTGAATTCATGTGAGTGAACAGGAGGTCATGTGGCGACCCACAAGTGGCCATGACCAGGAACCCAAGCTGGTTTCACTTCTGGTCATTGTTGAGTTGTGGTCTTGGGCAAGTGTGGGATGCAACACAACTCCATTTACTGACATTATCTGCCATGTAGCAGGAGTCAGGGGGAGCGACACAGCAACCACTGGCATGGCTGAGGTCACCTTGCAGATACCTCTGAGAAGAAAAAGGATAGGCATGTTGGATTTCCACTGCCCAAGCCCATAGAAAACCTCTCCTGCTCTGGACAGAGGTGGCAGCAGAGAGCACTGTGTCAGACTGGAGAGAATACAGGACATGCAGCAGCTGGTAAGTACTTTTTAAATAGAAGTTAATCCCCAATTCTATATAACTTTCTGACACCAGTTGATTTGAAAGAGAAACATTTTCACTGGAGTGCCCCTTTAAGGACTACGGCTTCTGCTTTATGCGCCGATTCCAGTAAAACACAGAAGGCAACCTGGTATCTGCTCAGTACAACCTCGGCTTCCTATAGATTATACAGGAGCAGGATAAGGAAAATGTAACCAGGAAGGGCTGGAAGCCAAAGCAACTAGGAAGCGGCTGCTGCCTGGCAGGTTAGCTGCTGTTGACGGATCTTAGCCAAAGACAGAGCAGCACAGACAATACATGAATATCCTACAATAGGTTAATAATAAAGTTACCATATAAAGATGCTGATTAATAATTACAGATTATAAAGCCAAAAGCAACTGAGGTTAGAGACCCCCTTTACTAGGTCCTCTATGGATGGATAGAAGGAGGCACTATGGATGCCTTCAGTCTATATGGGAACAGAGACGAATATACTTTTCCTTTCGCTTTGTCACCTCCCGTATGACCTTTGCCTCCTATATCTGGAGTTTATGAGGATTCCACCAAGGAATCTGCTGGGAATTTCTCCTTCCATAGTTACATTGTATCCAGTCCAGGCAACGCTCTGTGACTCCACAGATACATTGTATCCAGTCCAGGCAACGCTCTGTGACTCCACGCTGATACATTGTAGCAAAACCTCAGGATAAAGGGAGAGATCTGGTCTGACCGATCCAACCTAGAGCTAAACGCAACTGTACCAGACCCTCAGCTGTTACACACTACACTATATCAGCAAAGGGATAATGTATCACTATGGAGTCCAGACTGGATACTTATCATCTGCCGTATGTCCTGCAGGAAGTGGTGTATTCTCTCCAGTGTGACAGTGCTCTCTGCTGCCACCTCTGTGCATAACAGTAGCCAATCCCCATAGAAAACCTCTCTTGCTCTGGACAGTTCCTGACATGGACAGAGGTGGCAGCAGAGAGCACTGTGTCAGACTGGAGAGAATACATCACTTCCTGCAGAACATACAGCAGCTGGTAAGTAGTGGAAGATTGGAGATTTAGTAATAGAAGTAAGTGACAAATCTCCGACACCAGGTTTATCGCGGTTGTATATCGTACCTATGCTTCTTGCGTATGAGACGTAGATACGCCTTCGCCATTCAGCGCCGATCTGCGAAAGATTTAAGAATAAACCCACGAGCCACGAACAATGGAGAGGCATTGTTTTCAGCGACACAAACACGAGGTGGGCTGATCATGCAGCAGATCATCGGCTTCCCCTTCATTGTGAGATTGTTTTATGTGACATCAGCAGCACAAACGTCTCCTACTCACCGCGCTGCCTTTATAAGCCTGGGGGGGCTGCGGTGAGTCACCGCGCCGCTAATAATGCTGCGGGCTCACGGACGGCATTAAAGAGCCATTGGGTTTGTGTGGTGAGAAATATCGTTCCTCTCTACGGACGGCCTGTGAGCGCGGAACGTAAAGAAGAAGACGGAGACTTTATGTAAGAGGGATGACGGCCTCGCCCACGGTCTGACATTAACCTACTGACCTAAATGTTTCACAGGGAGAGAGAGAGGAGGAGGAGGAGAGGCAGCCGCGATCCAAGGGAGAGGAAGACTCCAGGATGGATCATCTGACCTGGGGATAGAGTGTCAGCTCTGTGGACTACACAACCATCAAGCTCTACAGTGCTGTTCTTTAGCTGTCGCAAAACTACAACTCCCAGCATGCCCTGACCGCCGAAGGCGGTCAGGGCATGCTGGGAGTTGTAGTTTTGCAACAGTTGGAGAGCTACAGGTTGGAGAACACTGCTCTATAGTGAAGATACACAACCTTGGTTGCAAAGCATGCTGGGAGTTGTAGTTTTGCAACAGTTGGAGAGCTACAGGTTGGAGAACACTGCTCTATAGTGAAGATACACAACCTTGGTTGCAAAGCATGCTGGGAGTTGTAGTTTTGCAACAGCTGGAGAGCCACAGTTATATACAGTGTGAGCGCCTTACATATAGCTTCCCGAATCTCAGCCTTCTAGGAGTTGTAGTTTTGTAACAGCTGGAGAAGCACAGACTCCACATACAGCTCCCCAAAGCTCAGCTTCCTGGGCACTCTCATGGGAGTTGTAGTTTTGCCACAGCTGAGGGATCATTTACTAAGACCTATAACCTTTAAAAATTCTTTTAAAATCAACCGGCATCAGAGTTGCATAGATTTGTAATTTACTGCTATTTAAAAATCCCAGTACTTATCAGCTGCTGTATGTCCTGCAGGATGTGGTGTATTCTCTCCAGTGTGACACAGTGCTCTCTGCTGCCACCTCTGTCCATGTCAGGAACTGTCCAGAGCAGCAGCAAATCCCCATAGAAAACCTCTCCTGCTCTGGACAGATGTTTTGTCCGTAAAAATTACAGACTCTCCCATAGACTTCTATGGGTGAATCTGTGCCGCAATTACATCCCGTAAGAATAGCCCAATAGAAATCGACGTCCATAATTGCAGATCTGGATCGCTGTTTGTAAAAACTTTGGACGTGTCAGAGACATAAGATGCAAAAAACGGGCAGCATGTAAAAGACTGGTCAGAAGTGTTGACTGATCTGGGTCTCAGTGTTCACACCCGCACCGATTAGGAGAAGAGCGAAGTGAGCTTCACTCCTGGCTATAGGTCATGTGATCAGCCACACTTAGCCCACACTTAGGGGCCTATTCCACCTGACGATTATCGTTAAATCGTTCAAATCTAAACGATAATCGTTCGGTTGAAATGCAGTTAACGATTAGCGACCGAACGAGAAATCGTTGCTCGCTTTATAAGACCTGGACCTATTTTTATCGTTGCTCGTTCACAAATTGTTTGCATTGAATAAGAAGTATGACTCAAATCTAAGCAATAGAAGCAAGCTCTGCTAACTGTCAGTGACTGGAAACACTCTGTAACATTGTTATACCGTGCCTCACTTTGCTGTGGAAAGATCCTGCGACTAATATACTATGTGCGCGAGTTGCTCAGTGTTCACAATCTCTACTTGCTGTCAGTGAACGGAAACATTCTGCAACATTGATACATTGCGTTTCCATAGCTCACACTGCTTGAAGCCAGAGGAAACCTATGGCATCTCTGTACTATACTGTATCAGTCGCTCATGAAGTCTCAGAACAATCCTCTTCTTGCTGTCAGTGAATGGAAACATTCTGCAGCATTGTTACAGTGTGTTTCCGTAGCTTGCAGCCAGAGGAAACCAATGGCATCTCTGTACTATACTGTATCAGTCGCTCACCCGGTCTCAGAGCAATCCTCTACTTGCTGTCAATGAACGGAAACATTCTGCAGCATTGTTACATTGTGTTTCCGTAGCTTGCAGCCAGAGGAAACCTATGGCATCTCTGTACTATACTGTATCAGTCGCTCATGAAGTCTCAGAGCAATCCTCTACTTGCTGTCAGTGAACGGAAACATTCTGTAACTTTGTCATACCGATTCAGCTGCTCACGATCTCACTTTGCTGACATTTGGGGGTCACGATGCTGAGTCACAATCTCTGCTAGCTGTCAGTGATATGGATTATTGTAAAAGAGAGAGTTGCAGGATTTATCATTACACATTGAACCTTAAAGGAGAACTCCGGGCTGGGGTGATTTTTGGCAGAGATGATGGAAGTAGTACCATGCGCTCACCTCCCCCGCTCCAGCACTGGTGCCAGTATACCGCAGCTCCCAGACGCTTCTGGGTCCGACTAGCGATCACCCCAGCCCGGAGTTCTCCTTTAATTATAACTCCTTTGTTTTGTTTCCGGCTCCCCAATAATCAGATCACGTTACAGAATCTGCATTTCACGTGATATCGGCGACAGTAAAGCGGGCGCTCTGTATACGGTTATAATGATATCACTTTGCCAAAAAGCGATTGCACGAAACCAGGAAAGATAAGGAGCGAAACCCGCCAGCAACGCTGCGACAAACACGGCAATAAATACAAGTATATCTGCAGCCGATAATAACCCTGACGCTTTACAGCCCCAGACTGGCACAGGGGCACTGCCCAGCGCCAAGATAAGCCACAACAATCAGAGCCAAAGGCCAAAGGTTTAACCAAATCACTGCTGAGGATTCCCCATAGGCGGAAAGAAAAACAAAAACGGAGAAATGGCGACTCCCCTATATTATTTACCCTCCAAGGGCGGAGCATCATGGAGACAACGGCCGCCATAGAGTCACCATACAGCTTTCTATAGAACAACAGAGAATCAGTGGCATCACCGCACTCACGTCGTATCGCATGCTGTTTACGGATCCTAGATGGACATCATGTGACACGTGAGCAGTGTTCCCCAAAGTGGCACAACTACAACTCCCAGCATACATCCACAGGATATAGTTTTGCAACAGCTATAGTCTCTGGCTGACGGGGCAAGATGGGAGTAGTAGTTCTGCAACGGCCAGAGAGCCTATGGTTGGGAGTTTAGTACAACTGAACAACCGGGCCCTGATGGGAGATGTAGTCTTACCAAGGCTGGAGGTTCTAAGGGTATGATGGGGAGTTGTAGTCTCACAATGTCTGAGGCTTCAGCTGTCAGGGCATGATGGGAGTTGTAGTTTAACAGCCGATGAGCAACAGGTTTGGGAACACTACAAGGCAGGATGCGGCTGTAACATGATGGGAGTTATAGTTTGGTAATAGCTGGGGAGCATGTGGCTATAGGGGGTACGATGTGAGGTATAGTTCTACCTTGTTAGTGCATGCTGGGAGTTGTAGTCTAGCAATGGTTAAGGCTTCAGCTGCCAGGACATAATGGTGTGTGTGTGTGTGGGGGGGGGGGGGGCACTGCTATAGAGGATGCAGCGTAGCAACATGATGGGAGTTGTTGTTTTCAATGGCTGGAGAGCTTTAAGCCATGATGGGTAACAGCTGGTGAAGACTGTGTGGCTGTAACATGATGGGAGTTGTAGTTTAATAGCTAGAGAGCTACAGGTTGGGGAGCAGTAGTATACAGGATTGGACTGTAACATAATGGGAGTTGTAGTCACAGCTAGAGAGCATTCATAGGGTGGTATGATGAGGGGAGCGCTACTATACAGGATGCTGCGTGCGGTTGTAACAGAATGATGGGAGTTGTTGCCCGGCAACATCTGGAGAGCTTTTAGCCATGCTGGGAGTTGTAGTCTTGCAATAACTGAGGCTTCAGATGTCATGATATAATATGGGCTCACTGCTATAGAGGACACAGCATGTGGCTGTAACAGCATGATGGGAGTTGTTGTTCTGTAATGGCAGCGGCTTCAGCTGTCAGTACACAATGGGGGACTCACTGCTATAACAGCATGATGGGAGTTGTTGTTCTGCACTGACTGGCAGGGCATGCTGGGGGTTGTTGTTGTTCTGCACTGACTGGCAGGGCATGCTGGGGGTTGTTGTTGTTCTGCACTGACTGGCAGGGCATGCTGGGGGTTGTTGTTGTTCTGCACTGACTGGCAGGGCATGCTGGGAGTTGTTGTTGTTCTGCACTGACTGGCAGGGCATGCTGGGAGTTGTTGTTGTTCTGCACTGACTGGCAGGGCATGCTGGGAGTTGTTGTTGTTCTGCACTGACTGGCAGGGCATGCTGGGAGTTGTTGTTGTTCTGCACTGACTGGCAGGGCATGCTGGGAGTTGTTGTTGTTCTGCACTGACTGGCAGGGCATGCTGGGAGTTGTTGTTGTTCTGCACTGACTGGCAGGGCATGCTGGGAGTTGTTGTTGTTCTGCACTGACTGGCAGGGCATGCTGGGAGTTGTTGTTGTTCTGCACTGACTGGCAGGGCATGCTGGGAGTTGTTGTTGTTCTGCACTGACTGGCAGGGCATGCTGGGAGTTGTTGTTGTTCTGCACTGACTGGCAGGGCATGCTGGGGGTTGTTGTTGTTCTGCACTGACTGGCAGGGCATGCTGGGGGTTGTTGTTGTTCTGCACTGACTGGCAGGGCATGCTGGGGGTTGTTGTTGTTCTGCACTGACTGACAGGGCATGCTGGGGGTTGTTGTGCAGTGACGTGCAGGGCATGCTGGGAGTTGTTGTTGTTCTGCACTGACTGGCAGGGCATGCTGGGAGTTGTTGTTGTTCTGCACTGACTGGCAGGGCATGCTGGGAGTTGTTGTTGTTCTGCACTGACTGGCAGGGCATGCTGGGGGTTGTTGTGCACTGACTGGCAGGGCATGCTGGGGGTTGTAGTCCTGTAACAGCCGGAGATCTAGGTGGATGCATTCAGGATAGATGTCATGTAACTCCTCGCCCACAGAGCTGACACTCCATGTACCCAGCCAGGACAGTGACATGAAGCCATAGAGAAGCAGCTGTCAGGCAGCAGGGGCCCCAGGGGCCCAGAGACACTGAGCACAGGCTAATAATAACCCACACACCACCAATCAGCACAATACAGGTCAGTGACAGGAAAACGCAGCAATAAGCGGAAGAAAAACGCAGCAGTAAACCGCAGCAGCCCCCCCTGTCCCCAAGAGCTCGCACTCTATCGGCCGCTGCCTCCCCCCACCCGTGGTCAGTAGGGCCAGCAGTCTCCGGTCCGGGGCCGTCACTCACCCGTCCGCCGCGCACCGAGCTCCTCACACAAACAGCCGCTGCCGTGACCTACTTTCTGCCCTCACTAAATGTCGCACCACTAACCTACTTTTCAGCCAATGACGTTCGCCGGCTCCACGGGTGTCCATGCCAACCAATCAGGCCGCTCCCTGTCACCAGCCAACCAATAGCCGCCCTCGCTTGAGAGACGTCCCTCCCTCCTGCGCCACTGGCGGCATCCTCCAATTGGAAGCCGTCTTTCAGAAGAGGTGGGGGGAAGATAAGCAGGGCCAAGGCGGCCATGTTGGTTGTGGCGGATGATCTCGCCATGTTGGTCGTGGCACCGTTTTATGATTTTTTTTTTTTTGGGGTGGGGTGGGTCTATGTTATATGGACTGGGTGGTGGAATGTCTGCAGGGAGACAGATCTGTGTTCACTCTAGACATATGTGATAGCTGTCTATTTTCTGTCATCCAGGCCTGTATCCCGCTTGACCAGGGGTCCTATTACACGGATCGATTTTCAACGATAAACGATCGTAAACAAGATTGTTTATCGTTAACCTGAAATCGTTCACCATATTACACAGAACGATAGTCGTTAGTTACGATCGTTACTATGATCGTTTATTCCTTCTGATCCCAGCAAACCAATGAACAATGTACAATTACACTGAACGATTAGTGAACAAACGCGGAACTTGAGCGAACAAACGTGGAATTACAGCAAACGATTAACGATAATTTTAGGTTCAGATCTAGATCAACGACATACGAACGATTTTTCGATCGTTGCCTGCAATTACACGATTATTGTGTAAATTCAAACGATATAACGATTTTTCGCACGATAATCGTCCTGTGTAATAAGGCCCTAAGGCTGAGTGGCTCCTTGGCGCCCCCCCAGCCTGTGGCACGGACACAAGGTAAAGGGTGTGGTACATTAGGATGCATTCAGAGCGCACAGCACACTCTGTATTGCAGAAACACATCCACATTACATTACATTACACCTCTCTACTATGCCATGGTCTAGTGCTGGAGAATGGGCTGAACAGGCTGCACCATGCTAGGGGAATGATTTACAGCACACTGCTATAGATGCCATGGGGAGAGAAGAGGGTTACTGATGCACTGCATTTTCAAGGTGCCATGTGAGCAGACACACAATAACAGCAAGATGTCAGCAAGGAAAGGGTTACATAAAAAAAGCAGCCCTGGTATAAGCAGCGAACTGCTGCTGCTACTGATGATGATGCAAGCTAGAGAAAGAGAGAGCGGATTACATAAAGCAAAGAAAGGGTTACATCACAAAAGCAGCCCTGATATAAGCAGTGAACTACTGATGAAGATGATGACGACAAGCTAAAAAGAGAGCGGATTACATAAAGCAAGGAAAGGGTTACATCACAAAAGCAGCCCTGGTATAAGCAGTGAACTACTAATGAAGATGATGACGACAAGCTAAAAAGAGAGCGGATTACATAAAGCAAGGAAAGGGTTACATCACAAAGCAGCCCTGGTATAAGCAGTGAACTACTGATGATGACGACAAGCTAAAGGGAGAGATGATTACATAAAGCAAGGAAAGGGTTACATCACAAAGCAGCCCTGGTATAAGCAGTGAACTACTGATGATGACGACAAGCTAAAGGGAGAGATGATTACATAAAGCAAGGAAAGGGTTACATCACAAAAGCAGCCCTGGTATAAGCAGTGAACTACTGATGATGATGAAAGCTAAAGAGAGCAGATTACATAAAGCAAAGAAAGGGTTACATCAC
This sequence comes from Dendropsophus ebraccatus, assembly GCF_027789765.1. NCBI lineage: Eukaryota > Metazoa > Chordata > Amphibia > Anura > Hylidae > Dendropsophus > Dendropsophus ebraccatus. Next base: position 7,626,618 of record NC_091457.1, on the reverse strand, counting down.
GAAAGCAGCCCCTGGTATAAGCAGTGAACTACTGATGATGATGACGACAAGCTAAAGAGAGAGAGGATTACATAAAGCAAAGAAAGAGTTACATCACAAAAGCAACCCTGGTAAAAGCAGTGAACTACTGATGAAGATGATGACGACAAGCTAAAGAGAGCGGATTACATAAAGCAAGGAAAGGGTTACATCACAAAAGCAGCCCTGGTATAAGCAGTGAACTACTGATGAAGATGATGACGACAAGCTAAAGAGAGCGGATTACATAAAGCAAGGAAAGGGTTACATCACAAAAGCAGCCCTGGTATAAGCAGTGAACTACTGATGAAGATGATGACGACAAGCTAAAGAGAGCGGATTACATAAAGCAAGGAAAGGGTTACATCACAAAAGCAGCCCTGGTATAAGCAGTGAACTACTGATGAAGATGAAAGCTAAAGGGAGAGAGGATTACATAAAGCAAGGAAGGGGTTACATCACAAAAGCAGCCCTGGTATAAGCAGTGAATTGTTGGTGCTGATGGTAATACCTAAAGGCATGGGGATTACATTCAGGAGGCAGCTCTGTGTGGATAGAAGCAGTAAGTGCTTACATGAGGGACAGCTGCTGTGAACTTTATGGGTGGTAAGAGATAAGATGGATAGCTTCTCTTACCTTTCCGGCTCAGTGGTAACCCTTAGCAGGAAGCAGACTGCAGGGTGAAGCCTCTCCTGTGTATAAGACTATCTAGGCCATGTCCCTACTTCCTGTATTCTGTCTTGGGATCATTGTTGCTAGAGACAGGTTTCACCTGTCAACAGGCAGTGGACAGCAGTTTTCAGGGAAGGGAGACACCTGGTGGCCAAAGCTATATTTGTCTGGTAAAGAGTCATTGTTGTTAAATCACCTGCACAGAGTTACATGATAACATCTCTTTTTCTTCATCCTTTCTGTGATAGCAGGAAGATCTACAGCTGCTCTTCTGCGGGATCAGACCGGACAGGCTTAGCCTAACACATTAGTGACCCCCTCCCTGGCTGTCCTTCCTTGGGGCACACCCCTACAATAACCGGCCGTTCTGGAGATGATCTGACCCCGTTGTCTACACATCACTATTGGACTCTTGTCACAGTCATCAGATCCTTACTCTTTTCCTGCTTCCTAGATCCCCTTCAGGATCTGACTGATCACTCGCTGCTGTCACATCCACCATCTCTTCCCCTATACATGGCTTTCCTTAGGATGATCACTCATTCATTTTGAATATGACTCACACGCGCCACCGTGTGGTGGATTTAGACAACTACATTCAACCCAAACACTGAGCTCCCACTTTACTTGTATTGGCAGTGTAGAATATCCTAGGGGTCAGAGGTCATTAGCGTTAGGTCATTGCCTTCCTTGCAGATTCTTATATAATAATATTTCCAGATATTCTGGATATATTCATCCTGTCTCATACCCCACCTATGTCATGGAAGACGCAGACCTCCAGGAGATATTGCGCCAGTCGCCTCTTCTGAGATACTATAGTAATCCTCCATAGGATAAAGGATCCAGTTTTTTTCATTGTTCCTCTGTCATTACTCCTGGAAATGTAGTAATAAATTGGTATTTCCCTTGTCAATGGGGTCTGTCCCCCCCAGAGAGTGTGAGGCTAGGATCATCTGTCACCTCCAGTGCCCCCAGACCTGCTGCGACCCCCCACCCAGAGCTTCAGGTTTCCATGTCCCCATCTGCAGTGCAGCCACCTCCCTATGTTCTCATGTGCTGCCACCTGGGGAAATCTCCTGATGTCACCTCCGTCCTGGCACATAAAGTTACAGCGGGAGACGGAGACATCATGGCTGATTATAGGGATAATAACCCGTCTGGCTACACAATGTACAAGCTCATATTATACCAATCATCCCTATGTAAATGTTCATTATTCCAGAAATGCACTGGGATGGCAAGAGATGGATGTCTGCAGCTAGATATACCAGACAGATGCCCAGGTTATACCAGCATGCTCCATAGCACTATATACACTCATATGTATAACTTATAATAGCTATAGATATATTATATACAGGAGATACCCAGGTTATACCGGTTGTACATATATAATTATATACAGGAGATACCCAGGTTATACCGGCTGTACATACATAATTATATACAGGAGATACCCAGGTTATACCAGCTGTACATACATAATTATATACAGTATATACCCAGGTTATACCAGCTGTACATATATAATTATATACAGTATATACCCAGGTTACACCAGCTGTACATATATAATTATATACAGTATATACCCAGGTTATACCAGCTGTACATATATAATTATATACAGGAGATCCCAAGGTTACACCAGCTGTACATATATAATTATATACAGTATATACCCAGGTTATACCAGCTGTACATATATAATTATATACAGGAGATCCCCAGGTTATACCAGCTGTACATATATAATTATATACAGGAGATCACCAGGTTATACCAGCTGTACATATATAATTATATACAGGGGATACGCAGGTTATACCAGCTGTACCTATATAATTATATACAGTATATACCCAGGTTATACCAGCTGTACATATATAATTATATACAGGAGATCCCCAGGTTATACCAGCCGTACATACATAATTATATACAGTATATACCCAGGTTATACCAGCTGTACATATATAATTATATACAGTATATACCCAGGTTATACCAGCTGTACATATATAATTATATACAGGAGATACCCAGGTTATACCAGCTGTACATATATAATTATATACAGTATATACCCAGGTTATACCAGCTGTACATATATAATTATATACAGTATATACCCAGGTTATACCAGCTGTACATATATAATTATATACAGGAGATCCCCAGGTTATACCAGCTGTACATATATAATTATATACCGGAGATACCCAGGTTATACCAGCTGTACATATATAATTATATACAGGAGATCCCAAGGTTACACCAGCTGTACCTATATAATTATATACAGTATATACCCAGGTTATACCAGCTGTACATATATAATTATATACAGGAGATACCCAGGTTATACCAGCTGTACATATATAATTATATACAGGAGATACCCAGGTTATACCAGCTGTACATATATAATTATATACAGGAGATACCCAGGTTATACCAGCTGTACATATATAATTATATACAGGAGATACCCAGGTTATACCAGCTGTACATATATAATTATATACAGGAGATACCCAGGTTATACCAGCTGTACATATATAATTATATACAGGAGATACCCAGGTTATACCAGCTGTACATATATAATTATATACAGGAGATACCCAGGTTATACCAGCTGTACATATATAATTATATACAGGAGATACCCAGGTTATACCAGCTGTACATATATAATTATATACAGGAGATGCTGGTTAGATGGCGAATGACGAGCAGTGCGTGGTTACGGCTGCGGCTCAAATTCTACAGGAGATGCCTAGATTCTTTCCCAATGGGCCCTGGAGACACCCGGGACCCCTGAAGAGGACCTGGCCGTCCCACTATCTCTTCCGGAGGGAAGAAGAAGAGTGCGAGTGGACGCCCCTCCTCCACCCCCGCGGCCCAAGAACCCAGTCCTGGCTGGAGGCAGAGACCAGCTCGGAGGAAGATGATGATCCTGTCCCGGCTTCTGTACAGCAGCTTCCGGTGATGACGTCGCGCCTGTTTGGAACCGTCCGTCCTCCAGGAGCGCAGTCCTTGCCGCAGTGGCTTTTCTGAGACGAGCCTGACGTGTTAGGCGGCCTCCAGGAGTTAGTCCCAGTTGCAGGTGAGAGTCCAGGGGTGTATCGGTTGGCGGCCGGGGCTGCCCATTCTCCTCGCCCTGTGGTTACCGCTTTGTTGCCTGCTGCCTCTCACTTCCATCAGGAGTCTACAAGTTTCTCCGCCCAGGCGCCCGCCCTAGCCATGAACTTTTCCCTTTCCCCTTGTTCCCCTTTTTTGTGCGGAACAAGCCACCTCTGCATTATAGCACCACCAAGGGTGTATATAGACTGACGCATCATAGCACCACCAAGGGTGTATATAGACTGACGCATCATAGCATCACCAAGGGTGTATATAGACTGACGCATCATAGCACCACCAAGGGTGTATATAGACTGACGCATCATAGCACCACCAAGGGTGTATATAGACTGACGCATCATAGCACCACCAAGGGTGTATATAGACTGACGCATCATAGCACCACCAAGGGTGTATATAGACTGATGCATCCGGTTGTTTATTGCGCTATGGACGATCTAACCATTGCCTTCTGCATTTTTCTGAAAGTAAAAGCATTATTTTTAATCCGAATTCTTCTTCTTCTTCTTCCAGCCATTCTTCTGTGATTAAAACAGCCCAAACCGCTTTACGCACAGACTCCATTCAAACTGCATTTCAAAACCCTCTGTGGTGAGAGGTGTGCTGAGTATTTTTGCTTTCGATTGGATTTGTGGTTTTTAAAAAAATGAAGTTTAAAGACCCCTAATGGCCCATAGGAAATAATGGCCCATAGGAAATAATGGCCACACTGTAAAGCATTAAAGGAGAAGTCCGGCCAAAATACATTTTTGATATGTTATTACTTATGGAAAGTTATACAATTTTCTAATGTACATTAATTATGGGAAATGCTCATATACTGCTATTTCCCTCAATTTAGTGTACCAGGAAGTGTTAGAATTCTCTCAGAAGCAGTGACGTCACGACGAATGGTGTAATTCCTATGGAGTGTCCAGCAGGGGGCGCTCTATATATAGAAGTCAATGAGTACCATTGACTTCTATATATAGTGCGCCCCTGCTGGACACTTCATAGGAATTACAATGGATGTGTGTATGTAATGCAATGTTATGTACAGTACTTTGCAAATGAATAAATTTATGGAATACTTTGGGGAGCAAGTGTCCTTTCTCCCCAAAGTATCCCGTAAATGTATTCAATGCAGGACACCAAGCAGGGAGGGAGAGAAGTGCCATCTACCTCCCCCCTCCCTCCCTGCTCGGTGCTGGGCACATATACAAAGTACTACTCCCCCATGATCTGCAGATAATGGGGGAGTAGTACTTGTGCTATCTATCACCGCCCGCGCCACCGCCGATCACACAAGTGCCGCTCTTCATGCCCCCTCCGCCGCTCCGACCTCCTCCTCCCGGCTTCAAACACTATAGAACAGTATTCCCCGCTGCCCGCTGACTCCCACTATCCGGCCAGCCGCGTCAGCCCTCACCCACCCCGGCAGGCAGCAGGGAGTCAGCGGTGGCCGGCCGGATAGTGGGAGTCAGCGGTGGCCGGCCGGATAGTGGGAGTCAGCGGCGAGGGCAGGCAGCAGGGAGTCAGCGGTGGCTGGCCGGATAGTGGGAGTCAGCGGTGGCTGGCCGGATAGTGGGAGTCAGCGGCGAGGGCGGGCAGCAGGGAGTCAGCGGTGGTCGGCTGGATAGTGGGAGTCAGCCGGCAGCGGGGAATACTGTTCTATAGTGTTTGAAGGTAGGTAGGGAGGTAGATGGCACTTCTCTCCCTCCCTGCTCGGTGTCCTGCAAATGTATTCATTGAATACATTTACGGGATACTTTGGGGAGAAAGGACACTTGCTCCCCAAAGTATTCCATAAATTTATTCATTTGCAAAGTACAGTACATAACATTACATTACATACACACATCCATTGTAATTCCTATGAAGTGTCCAGCAGGGGCGCACTATATATAGAAGTCAATGGTACTCATTGACTTCTATATATAGAGCGCCCCCTGCTGGACACTCCATAGGAATTACACCATTCCTCGTGACGTCACTGCTTCTGAGAGAATTCTAACACTTCCTGATACACTAAATTAAGGGAAATAGCAGTATAGGAGCATTTCCCATAATTAATGTACATTAGAAAATTGTATAACTTTCCATAAGTAATAACATATCAAAAATGTATTTTGGCCGGACTTCTCCTTTAACAGCCGATCACAGCACATATGCAAATAGCTGAAATGTAGCAGCCTATAGAAATTCTAAGGTCTTGTCAGTCACTGCCTGACAACATCCATGCAGTCACATGTCCACTATTTGCCAATAGAAGATATAGAAGATGGAAGGTACTTAAAGAGGATATACCATCAGGTACATCCTCTTTCATCTCACCCACGGATAGAACGGCGCCGTGGACCGTTTTTTGATCCGTGGCTCGGTTCCCGTGTACGCGCCGTTCTATGCACAGGAGGTGGGCCGGCCGCCCCAGTGGGAGGCAATTCCTTCCCCTCTATGACACGGCTCCATTAGAATCAATGGAGAATTGTCATAGAGGGGCGGGGGATTCTGCTAACCCGCCTTCTGTGCTTCAGTCCCGGCCCAGTACCAGTGCATAGAATGGCGCGTACACTGGAACCGAGCCACGGGTCAAAAAACGGACCACGGCACCGGCTTCCTTGTGATGGCACCGTTCTATCCGTGGGTCAGATTAAAGAGGATGTACCTGATGGTATATCTTCTTTAATAATTTTGTCTCACTGACATGAGTAAGATTGTCATGGTAACCGAGCAATGTTCTTTACCGTTATAAAGCGGTAGGTCAGTGAAGTAGCAGAGGTCAGTCACTAATGTAGCAGAGCAGATATCCACATGATACAGCAGAGCTGAGTCAGTGACATAGCAGAGCTGATACCCGCATGATACAGCAGAGCTGAGTCAGTGACGTAGCAGAGCTGATACTCGCATGATACAGCAGAGCTGAGTCAGTAATGTAGCAGAGCTGATACTCGCATGATAAAGCAGAGCTGAGTCAGTGACGTAGCAGAGCTGATACCCGCATGATACAGCAGAGCTGAGTCAGTGACCTTCTACCTTATAACCTTCTACTTCAAGTACTGTTCGTACCTCACTATCAGCACCTACATTCTATGTCAGGATTTGCACTATTATCATCACATGTACTGTCCACCCTACTCTACAGTAAAGTACTATATTTTTTTACTAAAACACATGGTGCGCTAGTTTGCTCTGTTAGTACCTGCACCTACACACTTACACTTAGGTTATCCTCCCGTTCTGTGAGTGGCGGTACCAACATCCCGGGTGGTTCTACTACCACTCCGGGCTACCGTGACAAGGGCCCAAGCAACGTTAAACTCCGCCGGAAGTTAGCGACCATTAGGGGCAGCTAACAACCAGCAATATCCATCAGTCAGGCTAAGGTTATATATATATATGGCACTCAGGATGACAACCATACTGTAGTGTGAATATAGTGTATACAACATCTAGAATGCAGCCAGGCACGTTTACTATTTACAGCACAAGGTTTATAGGCTATACCAAGCTTAGCCTGTAGATGGCGCTGGTGCTCCACTATCTGTGTGCCAGTATTGTTATGGTCCGTTACCTGGACGTTATCCTGGTATAATCTCCTGTTAGGTGCAGAGTTCCTGAATATGGCCGATTTGTAATAAACTCTCGGACACATCACAGCTGGAGTACAGCCGCACGTCATTAATGCAATCCTTCCTGAAGAGCTGTTACTGAATTTGCTCTTAAAGGGCCGGTACTGCATTAGTTATTAAAAGGGCAATTACTGAATTTGCTCTTAAAGGACCAGAACCAAATTCGCTGTTAAATGGGCTGGCACCAAAGTCGCTCCTAAAAGGCTGGTACCAGGTACAACCCTAATGGGCTGGTACCGAATTCGCTCTTAAAGGGAAAGTACCACGTTCACTCATAAAGGACCAGTACTGAATTCACTCTTAAAGGGCCTGTATGGAATTTGCTCTTAAAGAGCAGGGTTAAAGTTTATCTTAAAGGGGCGCTCTTTAAGCACTGTGTATTTTTTTTTTCTGCAGTCTTCTAGTACTTATCAGCTGCTGTATATCCTGCAGGAAGTGGTGTATTCTCTCCAGTCTGACACAGTGCTCTCTGCTGCCACCTCTGTCCATGCCAGGAACTGTCCAGAGCAGCAGCAAATCCCCATAGAAAACCCCTCCTGCTCTGGACATTTCCTGACATGGACAGAGGTGGCAGCAGGGAGCACTGTGTCAAACTGGAGAGAATACACCACTTCCTGCAGGGCATACAGCAGCTGATAAGTACTGGAAGACTGGAGATTTTTTAAATCGAAGATGAAACAAAGTCATGGATGTAGCTTTAGGGAGTTCCCCCCATAATCTGGGCTGGGCCAGTAAAGGTCCCCATCTCCATATTAATACCTAGCTCTCTGTGTCTTGTGGCTTAGAGGACGGCAGGCTGGCAGCCCCGGGACAGCACACGGATTATCCATAGTAATATTACAATTATACGGCATTCGAGGTCTTTACATCCTGACAGGTTATTGTATTATTGGTGTCTCCTGAGATCACAGGGATAACTCCATCCTCCGGGTCACAGACGTCTCCAGACTGAGCAGCAAATTAGCCAAAGCCGAGATGTAAACCCTGAATATTACACAGAAATACAATGGGGTCATTTATAGAGACTGCAGGAGACTCCTCTGTGGGAACTAACATGGTGCTCACCGTCATGTCAGGTCTGCAAGGTGACTACACAAGATGGTTTCATTCTGTCCAACAATTTATGGTGAATTGGCAAGAAAGTCAGTTACAGGAGCTGCACTCACTATTCTGCTGGTGGGGTCACTGTGTACATACATTACATTACTGATCCTGAGTTACATCCTGTATTATACTCCAGAGCTGCACTCACTATTCTGCTGGTGGGGTCACTGTGTACATACATTACATTACTGATCCTGAGTTACATCCTGTATTATACCTCAGAGCTGCACTCACTATTCTGCTGGTGGGGTCACTGTGTACATACATTACTGATCCTGAGTTACATCCTGTATTATACTCCAGAGCTGCGCTCGCTATTCTGCTGGTGGGGTCACTGTGTACATACATTACTGATCCTGAGTTACATCCTGTATTATACCTCACAGCTGCACTCACTATTCTGCTGGTGAGGTCACTGTGTACATACATTACATTACTGATCCGGAGTTACATCCTGTATTATACTCCAGAGCTGCACTCACTATTCTGCTGGTGGGGTCACTGTGTACATACATTACATTACTGATCCTGAGTTACATCCTGTATTATACCCCAGAGCTGTACTCACTATTCTGCTGGTGAGGTCACTGTGTACATACATTACTGATCCTGAGTTACATCCTGTATTATACCCCAGAGCTGCACTCACTGTTCTGCTGGTGGGGTCACTGTGTACATACATTACTGATCCTGAGTTACATCCTATTGTCAGGGCCCCAGGGAATAAAGACACAGAACAAGTGGGCCCTATGGCTAACAGCCCCCCACACTGTCCCTACCTACTTGCAGTGCAGGTCCTAAATGACCATCCGCAACTGGGCGGCGTTCCCTACGCTGCAGTAAGTGCAAACACAAAACAAGACAAAACAAACTAACATAATAAAGAATAGTCGGTGGGCAAGGTTGGCAACAAACGGGCAGCAGAAGTACAGAGTCAGAATCCACAAGCAAAGTCGAGGTCACGAAATCCAGGTCAGAAACACTAATAAACACAGAACGGAGATACGCAATAACAGACAGTAAACGAGGTACATGGTGAAACAGAAACCAGAGACAATAACCAGGTAACTAGAGGACAAGGCAAGGAACACTGAGGACAAGGCAAGGAACACTGAGGACAAGGCAAGGAACACTGAGGACAAGGCAAGGAACACTGAGGACAAGGCAAGGAACACTGAGGACAAGGCAAGGAACACTGAGGACTAAAGGAGAACACTGAACCAAAAGACAAAGAAGGTAATAAACAAGCAAGGGGATCAGGACACCAGGAATACAGAAAATCTGAGGACAGGCAGGATCTAGCAGACAGACAAGCTGAACAACGCTATCAAGAGCCCTGAGTAAAGGGAGAGGCACAGGTATAAGGGATCAGAAGTCCCGGACTCCAAGCTGATAGGTGGAGCAGGAGAAACACACAGGAAATCACAGAAGGCCAGAGGTGAGGAGACCTGTCCATCACAACACAGCAGACAACAATCAGAGAACAGACCACAGCAAGGAAAGTGCAGGGAGAACTAAGAAAACATGGACCGGATCACAGATGACATAAGCAAAGAACATGGTAAAACCAGGAACGGATTAATGCCAAAAGCGCAGTCTTTGGCGCAGAGGTCGGATCTTCACCGCAGAGGGTGGCACTGATGTCTTTTCAGGCACGATCATGACACCTGTATTATACTCCAGAGCTGCACTCACTATTCTGCTGGTGACGTCACTGTGTACATACATTACATTACTGATCCTGAGTTACATCCTGTATTATACTCCAGAGCTGCACTCACTATTCTGCTGGTGAGGTCACTATGTACATACATTACATTACTGATCCTGTATTATACTCCAGAGCTGCACTCACTATTCTGCTGGTGGGGTCACTGTGTACATACATTACTGATCCTGAGTTACATCCTGTAATATACCCCAGAGCTGCACTCACTATTCTGCTGGTAGGGTCACTGTGTACATACATTACATTACTGATCCTGTATTATACTCCAGAGCTGCACTCACTATTCTGCTGGTGGGGTCACTGTGTACATACATTACTGATCCTGAGTTACATCCTGTATTATACCCCAGAGCTGCACTCACTATTCTGCTGGTGAGGTCACTGTGTACATACATTACATTACTGATCCTGAGTTACATCCTGTATTATACTCCAGAGCTGCCCTCACTATTCTGCTGGTGAGGTCACTGTGTACATACATTACATTACTGATCCTGAGTTACATCCTGTATTATACTCCAGAGCTGCCCTCACTATTCTGCTGGTGGGGTCACTGTGTACATACATTACATTACTGATCCGGAGTTACATCCTGTATTATACTCCAGAGCTGCACTCACTATTCTGCTGGTGGGGTCACTGTGTACATACATTACATTACTGATCCTGAGTTACATCCTGTATTATACTCCAGAGCTGCCCTCACTATTCTGCTGGTGGGGTCACTGTGTACATACATTACATTACTGATCCGGATTTACATCCTGTATTATACCCCAGAGCTGCACTCACTATTCTGCTGGTGGGGTCACTGTGTACATACATTACTGATCCTGATTATTATCTCCCCTGCTGATAGCTGTACATCAGGCCTGTGTATAGTAAATATTCTTACAGCATCCTGAGACTGAAGCCTCGGACATAGGAATCACATGGAATATAAGACAATAATCCTCTCCTCCCCCTCTCCCTGTGTGATATAGTGATGTGGCCCCCGGCCTGGAGAGTGACCCGGAGGGGGCTCACAGAGGAGATTCCTCCTTAGGAAGGGGTCTGTAGTATCCTGGAGACCAGATACTGGAGTTATATAATATACTGAGGACCAGATAGTGGGGTGTATAATATACCGGGGACCTGAAAGTGGAGTGTATAATATACTGGGGACCTGATAGTGGGGTGTATAATATACCCGGGACCTGATAGTGGGGTGTATAATATACCGGGGACCTGATAGTGGGGTGTATAATATACTGGGGACCTGATAGTGGAGTGTATAATATACTGAGGACCTGATAGTGGGGTCTATAATATACTGGGGACCTGATAGTGGGGGGTATAATATACCGGGGACCTGATAGTGGGGGGTATAATATACCGGGGACCTGATAGTGGGGGGTATAATATACCGGGGACCTGATAGTGGGGTGTATAATATGCTGGGGACCCGATAGTGGGGTGTATAACATGCTGGGGGACCTGATACTGGAGTGGGTATTATACTGGGACCTCATAGGGGGGGGGGGGTAATATACTGAGGACCTGATACCTGATACTGCTCTTTTTGTGTTTTTCTGACTGGAGAATTCTGGGGAGAAAAAACAAAACAAAACACTAGTGACAAGCCACAATCCACAAACCAGGCCCATGTCCTGCTCTGATTTACCGGGATAAGAGGAAGAAGGGAAAACCCCCAAACACCACAACTGCACCATGTAAACTGCGGCTTAGGTCAGTGTCCTCTGAGCTTCCATCAGATGAGACTGTGTAATCCTCTTCACCTGCCGCAATCCTTCCCCGAGCTCCTTGTGACTGAAGGATCCCCCCCCCCTCCTCCCCCTTTGTAGTTTGTCAGTAACGTCGCCAAGAGTTGCAGGATTTCCCCGACAAAACCCCTTGAAGTCGACAAATTACAAATAAGCGCTTAAAGGGTAATGGCGGCGGCAGGAGATAATCCGGCGCACCTTGAAGGGTCCTGTCTGGACTGAACACCACAGCTTGTTATAGGTTTAGCCATGACTGACACCTTCATCAGATCGTTCTCCAAATGTGTCACCTGCTTAGTCTGTGGCTGCACAAGAACAAGGTAATAGCACCGGGGGTTAACTCCGGCTGTCTGTCTTTACTACCCATACAGCTGCGGCTTAAAGGGAAAGTGTCACCTAAATTTTCTTTTACTGATTAGAGTCAGATTGGGCATATGCTATATGGGGGCCACACAGAGGGACCTAATACTAAATAGGGACTTCATAGAGCTGCACAGTGGGGCTTGACACTATATGGGAACAACACAGAGGGGCCTATACTATATGGGGACCTTACTACTATATAAGGGCTGAGACCTATTATGTGAGGGCCCGGGGGGCTTAAAACTGTATAGAGGCACAGACGGACTCCAGCAAGGAACCTAAAATATTTGCCTTGCAGATTCTGGAGAGAGGATTCATGGCCGGGAGAAGTATATGAGCTCTAACGCTACGAGCAGCCCGCCTTACAACATGCAGACGACATTTTTTTTCTTTTCTTAAAGTAATAAAAGTGTAAAATACTGAAACATTAAATTCTACGACGAGATTTCTGAAAGCGTCCAGCAGGGGGCAGAGGAGCACAATGTAACCGACATGTAACAGTCTTCTCATCTATAAACAATACAGCAGCCAACTATCTACCGGATTGTAACTATGTCTCTATGATGTGATGTCTTCCCTGTGATGCCGCCTGTATGTGCTCCTGAACATAAGGCAGTGTTTTATATTTTGTTCCCACAGATGCGCTGGGTCTTATCTTCAGGGGACGTCTTACTTTTCCATGAAGAAGAATTCACATGTCACATGCACCGCAGGGAGAGCCACCAGGGGGAGCTCATCACAGAACACTTGTACAGCACAGCAGGGACAGCGTACGGTATGGTGCCTTCCAGCCACCAGGGGGAGCTCACCACAGCACACTCATACAGCACAGCAGGGACAGCGTACAATATGGCGCTTACAGCCACCAGGGGGAGCTCATCACAGCACACTTGTACAGCCCAGCAGGGACAGCGTACGGTATGGCGGTTTCTTGCCACCAGGGGGAGCTCATCACATAACACTTGTACAGCACAGCAGGGACAGCGTACGGTATGGTGCCTTCCAGCCACCAGGGGGAGCTCATCACAGCACACTCGTATAGCACAGCAGGAAGAGAGCGTACGGTATGGCGGTTTCCAGCCACCAGGTGAGCTCATCACAGAACACTTGTACAGCACAGCAGGGACAGCGTACGGTATGGCGGTTTCCAGCCACCAGGGGGAGCTCATCACAGAACACTTGTACAGCACTGCAGGGCCAGCTTATGGTATAGCAGCTTCTGGCCACCAGGGGGAGCTCACCACAGCACACTCGTACAGCACAGCAGGGACAGAATACAGTATGTTGGCTTCCGGCCACCAGGGGGAGCTCACCACAGCACACTTGTACAGCACAGCAGGGACAGCGTATGGTGTAGCAGCTTCTGGCCACCAGGGGGAGCTCACCACAGCAAACTCTTATAGCACTGCAGGGACAGAATACGGTATGGCGGCTTCCAGCCACCAGGGGGAGCTCACCACAGCAAACTCTTATAGCACTGCAGGGACAGAATACGGTATTGCGGCTTCCAGCCACCAGGGGGAGCTCACCACAGCACACTTGTACAGCAATTTTTTTCCATGAAGAAGAATTCACATGTCACATGCACCGCAGGGAGAGCCACCAGGGGGAGCTCATCACAGAACACTTGTACAGCACAGCAGGGACAGCGTACAGTATGGTGCCTTCCAGCCACCAGGGGAAGCTCACCACAGCACACTCATACAGCACAGCAGGGACAGCGTACAATATGGCGCTTACAGCCACCAGGGGGAGCTCATCACAGCACACTTGTACAGCCCAGCAGGGACAGCGTACGGTATGGCGGTTTCTTGCCACCAGGGGGAGCTCATCACATAACACTTGTACAGCACAGCAGAGACAGCGTACGGTATGGCGGCTTCCAGCCACCAGTGGGAGCTCATCACAGCACACTCGTACAGCACAGCAGGGATAGAGCGTACGGTATGGCGGTTTACAGCCACGAGGTGAGCTCATCACAGAACACTTGTACAGCACAGCAGGGACAGCGTACGGTATGGCGGTTTCCAGCCACCAGGGGGAGCTCACCACAGCACACTTGTACAGCAATTTTTTTCCATGAAGAAGAATTCACATGTCACATGCACCGCAGGGAGAGCCACCAGGGGGAGCTCATCACAGAACACTTGTACAGCACAGCAGGGACAGCGTACAGTATGGTGCCTTCCAGCCACCAGGGGGAGCTCACCACAGCACACTCATACAGCACAGCAGGGACAGCGTACAATATGGCGCTTACAGCCACCAGGGGGAGCTCATCACAGCACACTTGTACAGCCCAGCAGGGACAGCGTACGGTATGGCGGTTTCTTGCCACCAGGGGGAGCTCATCACATAACACTTGTACAGCACAGCAGAGACAGCGTACGGTATGGCGGCTTCCAGCCACCAGTGGGAGCTCATCACAGCACACTCGTACAGCACAGCAGGGATAGAGCGTACGGTATGGCGGTTTACAGCCACGAGGTGAGCTCATCACAGAACACTTGTACAGCACAGCAGGGACAGCGTACGGTATGGCGGTTTCCAGCCACCAGGGGGAGCTCATCACAGAACACTTGTACAGCACTGCAGGGCCAGCTTATGGTATAGCAGCTTCTGGCCACCAGGGGGAGCTCACCACAGCACACTCGTACAGCACAGCAGGGACAGAATACAGTATGTTGGCTTCCGGCCACCAGGGGGAGCTCACCACAGCACACTTGTACAGCACAGCAGGGACAGCGTATGGTGTAGCAGCTTCTGGCCACCAGGGGGAGCTCACCACAGCAAACTCTTATAGCACTGCAGGGACAGAATACGGTATGGCGGCTTCCAGCCACCAGGGGGAGCTCACCACAGCACACTTGTACAGCAATTTTTTTCTCCACTAAAGTACCCCTTTTATGCATTATAGGTGGGGCAGTCTGGTATCCAAGACCCATCCAGAGCAAAGGGGTCCCATCTATATTTATCCAGCAGGTACCAGTATCTGACGTATAGGTGCTGCAGCCTGGTCATTCTGCTGGTTCAGGGGGTCAGTATACCAGAATACCCCCTGGTATGTACACCCATCAGCGCAGGAATAGAGACTCCACAATTACAGGGGCAACTGTCCAACCTGGGAACCAGACAATGCACACATGTCCTTGAGATGAAAGGGTTAAGACAAAAGTTATTTATTTATTTTTTTGGGATAGAAGGATTGGGCCTCGTGCGGCGGCGGAGGATCCTGGGGAAGCTTCACCCGGCATTGTCCTCATCACAGCACAATGACATCCCGGCTCGGTGCAGATGAGACGCTCGAGTGACCTCAGACATTGGGATCCTGGGTGGCCGTTCTGTAACCGCGTTAACCGCTGCCAGCGAGCGCACTGATTCCGGCCATGGGCTCCGTGTCAAAAGGAGACGAGACAAAATTACAGGCGAAAGTGGAGAACAAATAATGATCTAATGAAACCTGTCTGGGGAGCCAGGGTCACCATCATCAGCCTCTGCTTAAAGGGATTGTATACCATTTGTTTCCCCCTTTCAAATCAGACTTGTAAGTTACTTCTAATAAAAAAAATCTCCAGTCTTCCAGTACTTATCAGCTGCTGTATGCCCTGCAGGAAGTGGTGCACTCTTTCTAGTCTCAGTGCTCACCGCTGCCACCTCTGTCCATGTCAGGAACTGTCCAGAGCAGGAGAGGTTTTTTATGGGGATTTACTACTGACATGGACAGAGGTGGCAGCAGAGAGCACTGTGTCATATTGGAAAGAATACCCCACTTCCGGCAGGGCATACAGCAGCTGATAAGTAAGGGATTTTTTAAAATGGAAGTAAATCTGTGTAACTTTCTGCTACCAGTTGATATGAAGGAAAAGATTTTCACCGCTCTTTAAATCTAAGTCATGTTCTAAGGCAGGGATGGGGAACCTTCGGCCCTCCAGCTGTTGCAAAACTACAATTCCCATCATGCCTGGGCAGCCGAAGCTAAAGCTTCGGCTGCCCAGGCATGATGGGAATTGTAGTTTTGCAACAGCTGGAGGGCCGAAGGTTCCCCATCCCTGTTCTAAAGCTTATTGAAGGAGGTGGACGCTGAATTGTAGAGACAGCTACCACCACAAGGTGGCGTCAGAGAGCTGTGAATATCCCAAAGTGATGAATATCGTGGTAAATACTTCAAATCAAAGTATTTTAGGAGTGATACCTTTATTGGCCAACAAAAAAACTGTTAGAGCTGTGAGCTTTCGGGATTCACAAGATCCCTTCGTCAGACAAGTTCACAAATGAATGACTTACAGAAACAGCACAACATTTTAGGGATGATAAAGATAGAGAACACCACCTATCATCTTTAAGAGAGACATTCCTAAAACAAGGCTACCATCCAATAACCATTGATGAACAGATCCACAGAGCCAAAAGAATTCCAAGACAAAGCCTCCTGGAATATAAGCAGAAGGAGGAGAACAGCCGGGTGCCATTGGTGGTCAACTATAACCCTAATATGAAGATCCTAAAAAAGATTGCTGCTGAACTACATCCAATATTCCAGAGGGACAACAGACTGAAAGAGATTTTCCCAGAATTACCTCTTCTTTCATTCAAACAACCCCCGAATTTAAGAAACCTCCTTGTAAAAAGCGCTCTGACATCAACACCAGAGACTGGCACCTTCCCCTGCAACAACAGAAAATGCAGCACATGTCCCCACATATTACAAACAAACACAATCCGCATCCCCAACACACAGCGAGACTACACAATCACCAATGCTTTCTCATGTACACAGTGGCGTCGCTAGGCAGTTTTATTCGGGGCTCATGCCCCGAATAAAATGCCTGCTGCCCCGGATTTCTTCAGCCCCGCTCTTGCGAGCCAGATGCGGCTCTTTTGATGGCCGCATCTGGCTCACAGATCGCGGCTGCTGCCCGCCTCGCCAGCTGCTCATCTTATCTACTGCCCACCCGTAGCGCCCGCCGTGCATGCTGCTCCAATCCAGCGGAGACCGGAAGTGCGGGGCCGCTGCGGCGGGCCGTGGCGCACGCGCTGATTGGATGCGTACACCACGGCCCGCCGCAGCGCAGCACATCCGGCGGCCGCTACGAGCGGCCAGTAGGTGAAACTCGGTGGAGGTGAGGTGAGGTGGAGGTGACTGTGGAGGTGAGGAGGCATGGGGGAGAGAAGCATGGGGGAAGAGAGGTATGGGGGAGAGGACCACGGGGGAGAGAAGTATCTGGGGGAGAGGAGCAAGGGGGGAGAAAAGCGTGGTGTAGAGAAGCATATGGGGGAGAGAAGCAAGGGGGAAGAAAAGCATGGGGGGAGAAGCATGGGGGGAGAAAAGCATGGGGGAGAGAAGCATGGGGGGAGAAAAGCATGGGGGAAGAGAAGCAAGGGGGAAGAAAAGCATGGTGTAGAGAAGCATATGGGGGAGAAAAGCATATGGGGGAGAGAAGCATGGTGGAGAGAAGCATATGTGGGAGAAAAGCATGGGGGAGAGAAGCATATGGGGGAGAAAAGCATGGGGGAGAGAAGCATATGTGGGAGAAAAGCATGGGGGAGAGAAGCATATGGGGGAGAAAAGCATGGGGGAAGAGAAGCAAGGGGGAAGAAAAGCATGGTGTAGAGAAGCATATGGGGGAGAAAAGCATATGGGGGAGAGAAGCAAGGGGGAAGAAAAGCATGGTGGAGAGAAGCATATGTGGGAGAAAAGCATGGAGGAGAGAAGCATATGGGGGAGAGAAGCATATGTGGGAGAAAAGCATGGGGGAGAAAAGCATGGGGGGAGAAAAGCATGGGGGAGAGAAGCATATGGGGGAAGAGAAGCAAGGGGGGAGAAAAATATGGGGGAGAGAAGCATGGGGGGAGAAAAGCATGGGGGAGAGAAGCATGGGGGGAAAGAAGCATATGGGGGAAGAAAAGCATGGTGGAGAGAAGCATATGGGGGAGAAAAGCATGGGGGAAGAAAAGCATGGTGGAGAGAAGCATATGGGGGAGAGAAGCATGGGGGGAGAGAAGCATGGGGGAGAGAAGCATATGGGGGAGAAAAGCATGGGGGAGAGAAGCATGGGGGGAGAGAAGCAGGGTAGAGAAGCATGGGAGGAAAAGCAGGGGGGAGAGAAGCAGGGAAGAAGTATGGGGGAGAAATATGGGGGGAGAAGCATGGGAGAGAGAAGTGGGGGGAGAAGTATGGGGGAGAGAAGCAGAGGAGAGAAGCAGGGGGGAGAATTATGGGGGGAAAAGCAGGGGAGAGAAGCACAGGGGAGAAGTATGGGGGATAGAAGCAGGGAAGAGAAGCACGGGGAAGAGATGTATGGGGGAGAGAAGCAGGGGTGAGAAGTATGGGGAGAGAAGCAAGGGGAAGAAGTATGGGGGAGAAAAGCAGGGGGGAGAAGTATTGGGGAGAGAAGCATAGGGGAGAGAAGCGGGGGGGGGGGGGGGGAGAAGCATGGGGAAAAGAGGGGGCCGGGTGGGGTAGTGTGTGTGGGTGGAGAAGGTGAGGTGGGGTAGTGTGTGTGGGTGGAAGGGGTCAGGTGGGGTAGTGTGTTTGGGGATGGCAGTCGGGTTAATTGCAGGCAGGATGGGAACTTTATTACTATGGTATGTACAGCAGGCGCATTATTACTATATAGGAGGCACAGCAGAGGGGGTATTACTATATGGAGGGTACAGCAGGAGGCATTATTACTACATAGGAGGCACAGCAGAGGGTGCATTATTACTATATGGAGGGTACAGCAGGGGGCATAATAACTATATAGGGCACAGCAGAGGGCATTATTACTATATAAGGGTACACAGCAGGGGGACATTTTACAATGTGCGGTAATACAGCAGGAGGCATTGTTACTATAGGGCACAACACTGGACATTATTACTATTTGGGGGCACAGCAGAGTATCCTACCTACAGGGGGCAACATACTTACCTA
Organism: Dendropsophus ebraccatus; assembly: GCF_027789765.1. Classification (NCBI taxonomy): domain Eukaryota; kingdom Metazoa; phylum Chordata; class Amphibia; order Anura; family Hylidae; genus Dendropsophus; species Dendropsophus ebraccatus. The sequence continues at coordinate 7,607,292 of NC_091457.1, read as the reverse complement.
CCTACTCACTGACACCAGGTAGTGGAATAACTACTGTATGGGAGCCTATAGGAGGGGAAAAGGGAAGGAAATTGAAGGAAAAGTGCAGAGCCTGAGATGTTTGTCTGGCAGGTTCTGAAGAGATGAATTGCAACTGAAAGAAATCATCATGGTGGTTTGGGCCGGATGGAGAGGAAAAGGGAAAGAGAACAACTCAGATCAAAGAAGACATCACCTGTGAGTCACTGAATGAGGTTTTTGCATTTTGTAGAACGTTATCTGGTAGGAGTTCCCCGAGGTAGAAAAGGTTGGGAAACACTGGCCTAGAGGATAGGAGCTAGGGCAGACCTCCCAGAGGCTGTGTGTACAGGGGGAGCTGTGAAGGAGCTGTCTGTGCCTGCTTAGCCACAGTTATTAAGAGTGGAGGCAATAGAGCAGGACTAATTGAGCAGTCATTGGGGTTACTAGCTTCTGCATCGGGCTCCTTCGCTAAGCGCTTATGACGGCACTCAGAGGGCCCGGGCCCCGGATGTTTTAGGACCCTAGCAACGCCCCTGCATGTACATCCTCCAATGTGGTCTACATGATAAAGTGTACACGATGCCCCACAGGGATTTACATTGGGGAAACAAAACAGAAACTACAAACTAGAATGAACTTACATAGACATACAATAAAAAGAAGTCTCAACACCCCTGTAGGCCAACATTTCTCAGGACTGGACCATAGAATAACAGATTTAAGGGTTATGGTCCTCAAAGGTCACTTCCAGAGTGACAGAGAGAGGAAAGTGCGGGAATTCAAATTGATAAAAACATTCCAATCATTAACACATGGATTAAACCTGGCACCTGGATTTATGGCCCACTACATGGACTAATACACCAGGATTTATGACCCACTACATGGACACACTCCACAGATAAGACTGAACTGACCAACAATCTTGGACTTCCAAATAACCTTTAATTTACAACAAGTCCTTTTTATTGCCCTGGCTTATCTATGTGAGGTATATACCCCCTCACCCCCCCTCCCCAATTCACAGATGTCTCTCCCTTCTGGCTTGTAACATCCCTAAAATGTTGTGCTGTTTCTGTAAGTCATTTGTGAACTTGTCTGACGAAGGGATCTTGTGAATCCCGAAAGCTCACAGCTCTAACAGTTTTTTTGTTGGCCAATAAAGGTATCACTCCTAAAATACTTTGATTTGAAGTATTTACCACGATATGGATTTTTCTGGCTAACACGGTACCATACTATACATTTTTCAAGAACCAAAGTGATGAAGGATGTCTTCTAAGGTTATGATAGTATAATGGTGATTGTCATCTTATCCTCAGATATATGAACAATATTTCCTATCTGAAATGTACAATGTAACCGAGAAGGTCTGTGCCATTATAGCGATCCAATATAAACATGTAGCCCTGCCCTTGGCATGTATATGTAATAAGTCTATACACGCGGTATCGCTGGAGGTCCTGTGTTATCTTTAGGAGTCACACCTTCTTTATATCGGCTCAATGACAGAAGATTTATCATCCAAACAGACTACAAAGGAAACGAGCGCAAAGTGACAAGTACCTACCCGACCGAGCAAACACGCGGAAATCCAGTGAAGCATACCCACCGTACCATACCATGAACTAACATAGAGCTCTGCAAGCTTCACAGAACATCACCGTGAGAAGTTGTTATTTATTTCTATTCAAAAAATCTCAAGTACTTATCAGCTGCTGTATGTCCTGCAGGAAGTGGTGTAGTCTCTCCAGTCTGACACAGTGCTCTCTGCTGCCACCTCTGTCCATGTCAGGAACTGTCCAGAGCAGGAGAGGTTTTCTAGGGGGATTTGCTGCTGCTCTGGACAGTTCCTGACATGGACAGAGGTGGCAGCAGAGAGCACTGTGTCAGACTGGAGAGAATATACCACTTCCTGCAGGACATACAGCAGCTGATAAGTACTGGAAGACTGGAGAGAATACATCACTTCCTGCAGGACGTGCAGCAGCTGATAAGTGTTTTTTTTTTCTTTTGAATAATTTGTTAAGTATTGAATTGGTATTGAGTATTTAAATAAAAAAAGTTGGTATTGGTATTAAGCTCAACATTCCGCTAAAATTCCGGTTTCGTGACATCACTATTAATATATGTAACTTTTTCTTTTGTTTCTGACATAAAAGGTGTCATGTGACTATGTTTCTATGACCATTGATTCTCCTTGTATAAGTTTTGCTGGGTTCACACTGCGTTTTTGGAATCCGTTTTTTTGAAAAAAACGGATGAAACACGGATGGCAAAAACGGATGCAGCTGTGTGCATCTGTTTTGATCCGTTTTTCCATTGACTTCCATTATAAAAAAAAAAAAAGGATCAAAACGGATCCGTTTTTTTTGACGGACACAAAAACGTCGCTGACACTACTTTTTTTGGCCGTTAAAAAAAAAAAAAACGGATCCGTTGAACGGATTGCAAAAACGCAGTGTGAACCCCTTCGGGGCATTTCGGGAGGAGTGAGGTGTGTTAGCAGTATGCTGAACAATGCCACAAGCAGAGGATCTGCTGGGAAACGAATACAGCAGCTTTGTGATGTGTAAAGCAATGTTCTGCAGCAGCTCTGGAGCTGGTAGGAGTGCTGTGGGAGGAGAGTATACAGGGTGGGAGGGCTGTGATGAACAGATAAAGGGAAAGCAATGCATTCTGGGATCTGTAGTACTTAGTAAATGCATAACCTGGAAACCTTTTCAGTCGTTTCAGAAACACAAAAAAAAATCCCGAGTTTCATAAAGACGTCCGGTGCTGAGCGTTACCACGCTCTTCAGAATCCGGCGAAACGCCTTCCTCTTACAGGCCGACTAAGGAAACCGATACCCTGAAAACCTCCCCGGACGCCAATCATAAAGTGATTAATTTCTCTCGGCGAATAAAAATGCGTCTATGAATCTGAGAGCAGGTCGCCACGGAGATTGAAGAATTTACACGAATACTGAAATCTTATCCGTCGCTCCCAGCAGAATCCGGTGGAACGCGGAGAGAAGTATGAAACATCTGATATGGCGGGATAGCGGCGTCCAAACGGCCAGGTGCATCGATGATTGGAAATTATATCTGCCCCCAGCTGTTACAGAACTACAACTCCCATCATACCATGGTGGCTAACGACTGCCCGGGCATGATGGCAGTTGTAGTTTTGCTCCAGCTGGAGGAGGGCCACAGGTTTGGGAACACTAATATAATAGAAATCATTTGTACAGGGTCCCATGCATTAGAAAAACACGTCTTCTTTCTTCCACCTCGTCCCAGATTGTATGTAATATTACAGCTCAGGACCATTTATATCAATAGACCTGAGCTGCAATACCAGACACAACCTGTGGGTGGGTGGGGTGCCGCTTCTGGAAGAAATTAGCCATGTTTTTCTGAACCTGAGCCTTCCCTTTAAAGGGGTTGTGGTGTCCCACCATAGGTGTTGCAATTGGTTACACCCTTCGTAAAAGTCTGTACTTAAGTGGTGATGAAGGTAGTGATAAAGTTTCGCCACTAGATGTTGCTATATTAGATGTATGTACTTTAATGCTGCACAGCTGAATGGTGTAAAGTTATTATTTGTTTGTGTGTCACATGAATCTGTGGACCTATGGGAATCTGTTCTTCTTCTCTCCAATCACCTCTCTCCTTACTTTTTCTATTGCACTCTTCACCCACTCACAGCGCACTTTAGATATGCTGAAGAAGGAAGTCACATGGGTAGAGGAAGTGCATGAGTTTTTTGTGTTGGACATTGTAGAGGAAGGACGCAAGCTAGAAAGGTCCATACAGTGGTCCTCTCTGGGCCCTGGCCCTCTGACAGGTCCCCCTACTCTCAAGTAGTTCAGTCTTAGTCAGAACCCCTCATGGGTAGCAAGCAAGGCAAGACACAGCTAATAGTTTCTTCTCAGTAACGCTACCCAACACTATGCAGTGTTAAACCCTTCACAATAGAGGACAAGTAAGAGAAAACCTCAACCCCTGCCGTTGACTCGAAGAGTCACAGTATCCACAGACAGCAGTAAGCTAGGAACTGATCCAGGTAGAGCAAAGTTGCGATAAGCCTAAGAACTCTATCTCGAAGCGGGGAACCCTCAGCATTCCGCTTATCCCAGGTAACAAGGTCTGGGGCTTGTGTCACCCTCATAGGACGGGTCACCCGACACTGGTGGGTTTAAGGTGGTGCAAAGACTTAAAGATCAATACAAGGGCACAAGTATTCTCTTCTTCTTCTAAGTATTCTTCTACCTCATCCTCCAACATCCCGGCAGAGCACAGTACTATCTTGGGTTGAGACTCTCACGACATCCTCCTCTCTGCTACTCTTATCCCTTGTATCTCTTAACACGCTACTCAGTCAGCACGACTGTACTCTTCACTGTATCCCTATCACAGATCTGGTCGTTGTATCATCAAGTGCTTTATCAATCAAGTGTATTGTACCCAGGCAAGGAAAAACTGTATAACTTGAGTACCTCCCAAGTAAAACCGAGATTATTTATTTTTTTAAATCATTTTAATCCAATTTTTTTTAAATATATATATATTAAAAATCAATAGAAAAACAATGTTTTTTCATCTATTTTTTGCTGTTGCATAAAACGGAGAGCAAAACCGCAGTGTGATCGCAGCCTAATCCGGCTATTGTGGGGCAGGTGAAAATGTGGGCACTGCAGTGCATTACCACCACCAAGCGTCTTTCAGGACAGAGGAGTCTAGAGGTATAGAGGATATGCAAAAGAACACTGCAGAGACACCATCACTTGTCTCGACGTCAGTGAACTAGCCAGACCTTCCTCCGGGAAGGAACAACCAAGCCAAGGAATGTCTCCAATCAAGGAAACCACCCAAGCAAGGTATCCATCCACACACAGCTGTTTCGGGGTATTTGCCCCTCATCAGTGTGGAGTAGGATTCTGGCTAGTGGGAGCAATGACTAGTAAGAGCATGCACACTCAACACTGATGAGGGGCAAATTCCCCGAAACAGCTGTCTGTGGATGGATACTAGTGATGAGAGAATAGTGAAATATTCGAATATTCGTACGAATATCTCCCGAATATTCAAATGTTCGATCGAATATTCGATCCCATTAAAGTCTATGGGAACAAGTATTCGATTATTGAAAAACATCTATTCGACCACTTGGAGGTAAAAACCGGAAGCTGGGGGATTTGAACGCTTATCGAATATTTTTCGAATATTCAGCAAATTATTCAATGATATTCGATAGATCAAATACCTCACTATGCCATCGAACAGTATTCGCTCATCACTAATAGATACCTTACTTGGGTGGTTTCTTTGATTGGTTTCCTCGGCTTGGTTGTTCCTTCCCGCAGGGAGCTCTGGCTGGTTCACTGACATCACGACAAGTGATGGTGTCTCTGCAGTATCTCCCTGAGGTCAACCAGCGTCTTTTAGAGGTATAGAGGAGTCTGGAGGAGCAATAGAAGAGTCCAGAGGAGGGGACAGAGGATTCTAGAGGAGCGATAGAAGAGTCTGGAGGAGGGGACAGAGGAGTCAGAAGGAGGGAGAGAAGAGTCTGGAGGAGGGGACAGAAGAGTCAGAAGGAGGGACAGAAGAGCCTGGAGGAGGCAATTGTGTCTGAAGGGGATATGAGGATCTGGAGGGGTACAGAGAGGATTGAAGGTGGTTAGAGGAGTTTTTATTGGAAAAAGGAGTCTACAGGGGTTTGGAGGAGGACAGAGGAGTCTGGAGGGGTCTGGAAGAGGACAGAGGAGTCTGGAGGGGCAGAGAAATAATAGATTGGGACAGAGGAGTCTGGAGGGGGCAGAGAAATAATAGATTGGGACAGAGGAGTCTGGAGGGGGCAGAGAAATAATAGATTGGGACAGAGGAGTCTGGAGGGGTTTGGAAGAGGACAGAGGAGTCTGGAGGGGGCAGAGAAATAATAGATTGGGACAGAGGAGTCTGGAGGGGGCAGAGAAATAATAGATTGGGACAGAGGAGTCTGGAGGGGCAGAGAAATAATAGATTGGGACAGAGGAGTCTGGAGGGGCAGAGAAATAATAGATTGGGACAGAGGAGTCTGGAGGGGGCAGAGAAATAATAGATTGGGACAGAGGAGTCTGGAGGGGCAGAGAAATAATAGATTGGGACAGAGGAGTCTGGAGGGGCAGAGAAATAATAGATTGGGACAGAGGAGTCTGGAGGGGCAGAGAAATAATAGATTGGGACAGAGGAGTCTGGGGGGGCAGAGAAATAATAGATTGGGACAGAGGAGTCTGGAGGGGGCAGAGAAATAATAGATTGGGACAGAGGAGTCTGGGGGGGCAGAGAAATAATAGATTGGGACAGAGGAGTCTGGAGGGGGCAGAGAAATAATAGATTGGGACAGAGGAGTCTGGATGGGGTAGAGAAATAATAGATTGGGACAGAGGAGTCTGGAGGGGGCAGAGAAATAATAGATTGGGACAGAGGAGTCTGGAGGGGGCAGAGAAATAATAGATTGGGACAGAGGAGTCTGGAGGGGGCAGAGAAATAATAGATTGGGACAGAGGAGTCTGCCCATGGCTCGCCCCTTTTCCCCTTTCAGAACATACACACACTTGGCTCCTGTATGGGGGAATAGAAAGGGAACAAGTATTTGGCCGTCAGCTAAGTGAAGTGTACGGACGCCTGCAGGGGATCTGTCTGTCAGTAAAGCTGTAGAATCCGGCAGAATTGTGATTGCAGCTCTGAGCTATATTGTAACACAGTCACAAGTCTCCCTGCAGAGTGACGGTAACCCACGCCATGTAATCCGGGCATAATGCGGACTATGTGCTGGCAGCTGCCATTATATCCCCCATAAGTGGAGACCTTGTATGGAGAGGAGCCTGGATATAAGGCAGCTCTCCGCCTGCGTTTCCCAAGGCGTCGGTGACAATGGCCCCATTGACTGAACTCTCTGCACCTTCCTGCTGTTCAGCCTTTGTCTGGAGAAGCGTCTTAGGTTTCCGGATTGACTTGGCCAGGACGCAGCTATTTGAGCGCGGCCCCTGCATGTGAGTACCTGAATGGGGTGTCACAACCGCTCAGATCTTGGGCAATGAAGGGGACTGAGGAGAAGTCAGCGCTGCGTGCAGTGTTATTCCTCCCCCAAGGAGAGACACATATCTGCTTTACACTTCAAAGACGACATATTTGTGGCTTTTATTAATAAAACAATTCAATGTGCATCTACAGCTCTAATCCTCCAATGCTAAACCTCCTGCATCCCACTAGGGGGCAGCATAGCTCACTGCAGACCTATTTATTATACAGTTCAATGGGAAGCTAAGATCTGTATGCAGTGAGCGCCCTCTAGTGGCAGCTGCAGGCAGAAAGAATTATATCCTTTATCTCTAAGTCTAAGTATGGGACTTGGAAAAACCTTTTTATTTCAAATCAACTGGTTTCAGAAAGTTATACAAATCAAAGTTATAAAAATCTAAAGTCTTCAAGTACTTATCAGCTGCTGTATGTCCTGCAGGAAGTGGTGTATTCTCTCCAGTCTGCTGCCCCCTCTGTCCATGTCAGGAACTGTCCAGAGCAGCAGCAAATCCCCATAGAAAACCTCTCCTGCTCTGGACATTTCCTGACATGGACAGAGGTGGCAGCAGAGAGCACTGTGTCAGACTGGAAAGCTGTATGCCGGAGTAGCTTGTGCTGTGCTGTGGCAGCTCTGTGGGTGTATGGTCACTTGGGTACTTGTCACAGTACCCCTCCCCCCGGACAAACTGGCATTGCTCCCGCGATTTTGGATAACCCAAGTGTAAACCTGGTGTATAGGTGCAGGAAGAACAGACCAGAGTCCAATAACTTACCCAGAATAATGTCCATTTACTTAAAATCTTCAGTGCAGAACAATAATACTTTGGTGCAAGCAAGAGGTAGGAGAAGTAGTAGTAGTAGTTTGTAGACAAGAGGAAAGTGGAGAAGGGGAGCGGCCTGAGGGCCCTGTCCAATGTACCCACGTACTCTGCCAGGATAGCATAGTGAAGAGAAGAAGATACTCATACTCACATATATCTTGGATCTGACAGCCTTCTGCCCTATAGTGTCAGGGTACCCATCCTGCTAGGGTAGTACGAGGTCCCAGGTGGGTTGAGCAGACTTCCCAGGATTTCTCACAATAGCCGTGCGTTACAGTAGGATACATAGGCGTAATCTGCAGCTTTGTCCTACTGGGGTCAGTAACTAACTCAGGTATACTGCCCTGTGTCGTGTAGAAGATATCCCTGACATGGACAAGGTGATCCTCAGAGAACATCTTTCCTCCTGAGGGGTCTAGCACTACATGCTACCAGTGGTTACTTGCATAAAAGAAAGTTAAGTCTCTTGGTCCCTGTCAAGGGTCCTGGCCTGAGCCAGGCCCTGGTTTCACTGCAGCAGGAACTGTCTCTGCCTGTGTCTCTTTCACTACTGACTGAACTAGAAAACCCTCCCACCAGGAACCAACCTCTTTTAATAGCGGTCAGCTAAACCTACTGGTGATTGGTTGGGCTGTGTGTGCGAGAGAAAGAAGAGCTGTGATAAGAGGAAGAAAGGAAGGGAATACCTGCGCCTGTGATAGGATGAGAACAAACACGTGACATAATACAGTTAACCCATTGCTTCCTTCAGCTGTGCATAATACCAGACATATAAGAAGTACAGTAGTGACACCTAGTGGCGAAAAACACATAATACACTTCTCCTTCATGTCACTGTGAGAACCTTAGGTAGTTACTTTGCCCAGGTGCATAGAGAACTTAGTGGCACACCTGTGCTGGGACACTACCTTTGTACTGACCACATTCTGTATATGACAAAGGGGAGGGATTTACTGGACGTACCTGTGAGTATACAGCGACCGCTCAGAATTCATGGGACGCCCAGCGCCTGCCAGCTCTCACTTTCTTAATACAATACTTTGTTTGTAAACCTGAGTAGACATGAATGGTTACTATATATATCACCTGAGACAATGCCGGGGTTTTCCCAATGTGCATCATAAATGTAGGGGGAATAAGAGTGTGACCCAGGATTACTGCTGCCCAACACAGCGTTTCCAAAGATACAGGCAATGGCTGCCAATCCTACATCTGGGACCCTCACCCATCATGAGAATGGGGGTCCTGCTCCACTCACTGTCTATGATAATTACTGAGATCACAATTCCTTCCATACTTGTTATTATCTATCCAGTCTCCTTCCCCCAGTTCTAAACTGCTGCTTTCTGCTGAAGACGCAAAAATCTGTATGTGAGCTCTTCTCTCTGTCTGACTGGAGACATTTTATTAGAAGTAAATTATAAGTTTATAATTTAAGTTATAAGTTTAAATATATATTTTGTTTGCTGGAGTTCCCCTTTAAGTAAGCAGGAATATTGCTGTGTCTGTGCAGAGTATATACATTATATTCGGTCAGCACTTCGTATCAGTATCCTCAGTGCTGTCTGACAAGATGTCATAATAACCAAGAGGAAGGAAACCAATAATTGGAATAAAATAGCAGGTGGAGCAGAAGGAAGGGTGGATGATGGCGGTCACAGCGGGAGACTCCGTCCACTGATATCAGGGAGAAACAACGAGGAAATCACGTACACTGTCTGGAATGGATCCATAATAAAGAAAAGGTATTGACCCCTCATTCTGATCCCATTGGGGTCTATGGGGTAGGGTGTCCCCGCTAAATAGAACATTTATCTTCAGGCAGCAAGTGACAGTGCCCCCTATAAAGCAGTTATGCCCAATATGTGCCTCCAAATAGTAGTTAGGCCGCTCTGTGCCCCCATATAGTATAGGAGGTCCTCTGTGCATCCAGAATATAATTAGCCCCCTCTGTGCACCTATGTAGGTAGAACTAGCCCCCGGGTTTTAGCTCACCCAATAAGTAGAATCCCCCATGTCTCTTTCCTCCAGGTAGGAATCCCCACTGGTAGTTACCCCCATCCCCCCAGTAAATTGTATTACTCATGTAGGTTATGGTTAAATTCCAACCCCCCCACAAAGCAGGAGAGTTTTTCTATGGAGATTTGCTGCTGCTCTGGACAGTTCCTGACATGGACAGAGGTGGCAGCAGAGAGCACTGTGTCGGACTGGAAAGAATACACCACTTCCTGCAGGACATACAACAGCTGATAAGTACTGGAAGACTGGAGATTTTTTGATAGAAGTAAATTCCAAATTAGTTGATTAGAAAGATTTTTTTTGTGAACTTCCCCTTTAAGAAATTTTCGAAAAAACCTAAAAAGCACAAAAAGTTGCGTGACGGAGACATTAGAAAGCAAAGAGGCAATTTATTCCCATCGCTATGGAATGCAGGAGCGGCAGATGAAAAGTGAACGTCCGGTAATTTCTGTCAAAACAGGCGAATTATCCCATCCCGCGCGCGCGCCACATCCAGCAATCATTCAATCGCCAATTTCCAGGACTCTCAATAGAAGCTGAAAAACGGAATTAGTCGCATTTTGTCTCCTTTGATAGACGGGTGGCTAATGGCTGCGCGACTATAAGGACGGGGGGTGATGATGGCGTGCGAGGGGGGGAGCTTATCCTGAACCCGCCATCAGTGGCACAGAAACATTTCCCGGACGTTGGTGAGGTGTGTGAGTGCAGGTCGGGGTGCACACCTGGGACACGCTGTTACGACATGTAAGCGACCAGAGGTGATAGACAGCGCCTAACAACCTCTATCCAGAGCGTTAGTCAGAAATCCCAGGGAGATGATGCCGGGGCGGTGCGGTGACGGCGCCAAACTATATACTATAAAGAGGGATGACGGTGTACTGCGCGGGATATAGAGAACCAGTCACCGGAAATATTAAGATGGGTTTAGCTGAGTAACTCCGACTTTACAGTCACAGAGTATCAAATCCAGTGACATATAATATAGAACTGTCCACATCCCCATAGAAAACCTCTCCTGCTCTGGACAGTTCCTGACATGGACAGAGGTGGCAGCAGAGAGCGCTGTGTCAGACTGGAGAGAATACACCACTTCCTGCAGGGCATACAGCAGTTGATAAGTACTGGAAGACAAGATTTAAATTAAACAAATCTGTATAACTTCCTGACACTAGTTGATTTGAGAATTTTTTTTATTATTTTTTTTATGTAGTACCCCTTTAAGTAGAAAGGAACATATCAGATCCGCTTTTGGCTATTAACATGCTTCCCGTATCAGGTTGTGTGAAATATTTTAATGTAAATATTAAATTTCACGCCTCACAGCCTTTTCTCATATTTTAGTTTTAAGAAAAATTTAAAAAAGCAAAAAAAAAAGAAACATAATTTGTTGCATTTGGAAATGTTTCAACTATTGAAATAAAATCTTCTTTATCCCGCAACAAAAATGTTTGGCGTCAGAAAGTTATACAGATTTGTAATTTACTTCTATAAAAAAAAAAAATCTCCAGTCTTCCAGTACTTATCAGTTGCTGTATGTCCTGCAGGAAGTGGTGTATTCTTTCCAGTCTGACACAGTGCTCTCTGCTGCCACCTCTGTCCATGTCAGGAACTGTCCAGAGCAGCAGCAAATCCCCATAGAAAACCTCTCCTGCTCTGGACAGTTCCTGACATGGACAGAGGTGGCAGCAGAGAGGACTGTGTCAGACTGGAGAGAATACACCCCTTCCTGCAGGACATACAGCAGCTGATAAGTACTGGAAGACTGGAGATTTTTTTAATACACCACTTTTATATAACTTTTTTTTATACCAGTTGATTTAAAAACAAAACATATTTCTCCAGAGTTCCCCTTTAAATACGTAAAATTGTGAACACCTATTAACCTTTTTTTTTAAATATATTTTTAAATGTGGATTTAAACTCGGGGTTCCCAAACTTTCTGCATGTGACTGATTTGCAGAATAAAGGGTTAAACAGTTTGGCCTTCGCAGAGTGCTCGTTGAAATTCCAGGAGTCGCCTAATCCGGCAGCGTCCCGCAATGAGACTTTTACGAGTCTGGTCGGATTTGGCGCTGACCTCATTATAGCATCTTGCTCGGCCGAGCAGGTAAACGTGGCCGTGCTGGATCAGCGGGAGGCTTCCTAAGGACAGTTACTATAATTGGCAGGGATTACAGCGCAGGGCGGGACCTCGGGGAAAGGTCGCGACCTTACCTGTGCACACTCGGGGCACGCTCAGCGTTTGTCTGGGAGAAATTTTACACTGTAAATAGCAACCTGCCATAAAGGGGAGGAACGTCCGCGCGGCTCGGCCAGGGCTTTCATGTTATTCCGTATATATCCTGTTTGCTCTGAGTTTCTGTATACCCAGGTGAGAGACGTTGGCACGGACGCCAGGCATTCTCTGGCTCCGACAGCGATCACCTGTTTGTAGCAACTACAATTCCCATCATGCCTGGACAGCCGAAGCTTTAGCTTTGGCTGTCCAGGCATGGTGGGAATTGTAGTTTTGCCACAGTTAAAGGACCTGGCACTTAAAGGGGAACTTTTTTCTTTTAAATCAACTGGTTTCAGAAAATTATAGATTTCTAATTCATTTCTATTTAAAAAGCTCCAGTCTTCCAGTACTTATCAGCTGCTGCATGTCCTGCAGGAAGTGGTGTATTCTTTCCAGTCTGACACAGTGCTCTCTGCTGCCACCTCTGTCCATGTCAGTTACTGTCCAGAACAGCAGAAAATCCCCATAAAATAGCGAATAGCGAAATCCATGGGGAAAATCGATGGCGTCATTACAACAGGGAAGGGGGTGATTTATTGTGGGCTATGGACATAAAAGTTGCAGACTGTTTGCAAATTTTATTTTGCACTAATATTGTGAAACTTTTATTTTCCTTAAAGGGATACTCAATGTAAAAATCTCCACTTTTCCAGTACTGATCAACTGCTGTATGTCCTGCAGGAAGTTGTGTATTCTTTCCAGTCTGACACAGTGCTCTCTGCTGCCACCTCTGTCCATGTCAGGAACTGTCCAGAGCAGGAGAGGTTTTCTATGGGGATTTGCTGCTGCTCTGGACAGTTCCTGACATGGACAGAGGTGGCAGCAGAGAGCACTGTGTCAGACTGGAGAGAATACAGCAGCTGATAAGTATTGGAGATTTTTACATAGAAATATAAATATTTAAATATTATATAGAAATAAAGAAATAATTTTCTAATCTATATAAGTTTCTGCCACCAGTTGACTTGAAAACTATTTTTTTTCCCACCGGAGTACCCCTTTAATTTCTATAAATCCACTCATTGACCAGCATAATTTCCACGCAGAATTTTGTCCCAGTACCTCTGTATAAGTCTCTGAAAACCTCCTCCTCATACCGGGGACTGTGCACCACACTTCTGCAGCACGTCCGCCGTGTCTGAACACGGCCTTAGAGTTTTATACAGATCAGATTCGGTAATGAAAATCACTTAATTGCGATAAGTACGGCGCACGCTGCCAAGGCTGTAAAGTGAGATATAATTGTTACTTAGAGGCAAGAAATGCTGAGTTAAATAATTGTACAAGTGAAATGGTGAAGCTGACAATCTTCTGGTTCCATGACGTCATTTTACTGCTCCCCCGTAGTCGTCTTGTCGCCGCGCCAATGGCCCGCAGCTGGATCCATACTCGGCTGGCACCTTCTCTCTGTATACTGCTCTATATACCCGCTTCACCCAGCTGCAGGTTACACATCCCCTGGGAACTGTGTTATAAAGTCTGGCATCCCATATTACCGAGCAAGTTGGAACAATCCCGAATCATATTAAACAAAGAGGCTTTTATAGATTTGGTTTTATTAAGTTGTAGGCATCTGTTATTAAGCATGATCTATCACGCAGACAGACATAGGGGGAGAGAGAAGTGCGCCTCGCCATGACGCATAGGCAGCAGCGGCCCATTATACTACTAGCTGACCTTAGTATATAGGACGGTGGCATCCTCATCCTCCACTAAGTAAACATAGGAAGGGGAGTAAACTTTACCCAGAGCTGATAGGTAATAATTGACCCAGAGCAATGAATGGCTTCTTTGATGGCATCAATATGCAATGGAGGTCAGTAAACCGGGTAAATCTAGGCTGCGTTCAATGACTGATACCAGTGCAGTTGTATCCAGGTGTGAATAGATATAGACTGCGCTCAATGACTGATACCAGTGCAGTTGTATCCAGGTGTGAATAGATATAGACTGCGCTCAATGACTGATACCAGTGCAGTTGTATTCAGGTGTTAATAAATATAGACTGCGTTCAATGACTTATACCAGTGCAGTTATATCCAGGTGTTATTAAATATAGACTGTGTTCAACGACTGATAGCAGTGCAGTTATATCCAGGTGTTAGTAAATACAGACTACGTTTAATGACTGATACTGATGCAGTTGTATCCAGGTGTTAATAAATATAGACTGTGTTCAATGACTGATACCAGTGCAGTTTTATCCAGGTGTTAATAAATACAGACTGTGTTAAATGATTGAAACCACTGCAGTTGTCTCCAGGTATTAATAAATATAAACTGCGCTCAATGACTGATACCAGTGCAGTTGTATTCAGGTGTTATTAAATATAGACTGTGTTCAATGGCTGATACCAATGCAGTTATATCCAGGTGTTAAGAACATTACAAGGAAAACTCAAACTTCATTTTATCCAAATATAAATTCATGGTGGTGGAGCTCTGCATGGACTAAGCATCTTGGAGTCATCGATCCACTGGGTGAGGATACGTGCACCCAAATGCGATCAACGTCGTAGAACCTTCCAGTGATAACCCAGGTGATAGCAGCCAAGGCCTGGAAAAAATTCCCCCCTGCCGCTGCCAACTGCCGGATTTTCAAGATGGCTCCACTTCTCCTTTAACATAGGACCCCCACTCACCCGAGGATTCGGCTCCTGAGTTTGTCTCTCTGCATGTTCTTCCTTTATTAGTCCAGGACTTCTCCTGATTCCATCCTGTAACTCACACCATAGAGTGGATACAGTTACAGAGCTGCCCATGCAGGAGGATTTGGCGGGATAAGGTGGCAATGACCTTCCCGTTCCAGAACACTGAATAATACATTGGGCTGTCACCCTGATGGGCTGTCACCCTGATGGGCCATGCCGTGGTTTCCTATTCTCTGTATTACCAATGCAAATAATCCTTGGTCGTGTAAAACACATGTATAACTCAACATAAAAATGCACGCTATGATGTTGTATTGCACGTGAAATTCACTGTGTTTTTTGCTTTTTATTTAAAGGGGTAAAAAAAATGTACACACTCATCCCCACCACTCACAGGCAGGCATACAGAAGGTTCCTGTAGGAAGAGTTTTACTGGTGGAGGAAGTACAGTCAGTCTTATCCAGATTCTCAGGGAGGAAGGACACAGAAAAGCCAAGTTCCTGCAGAAGTTAATCCAGGGCCTGGCTGATGCCAGGACCCCTGTCGGGGACACAGTTCAGTTGAGTCTAGCCACCAGAGTGAACAGATGCAATTAGAGACCATCTGTTCTTTCAGTCAAACCACTATATCTACTATACAGTGCTAAGCACACAAGGAAAGTAGTCCCCAATGAACACCCTGACCCACGCCAGGAACACGTCAGTATCATTAACAAGATAGGAACTAGACTCAGTAGGACAAAGATACCGGTAAAAAAAAGGTCTGCGTATCCGACTGCGCAGTGCAGGTAACTGGGACACCTCGGACACCTAGCTACACGGTAGCCACGTAGTCAGACGGTACAAGGCTACATTGGGTTAGGGCTCCTCTGGCAAACTTCTCTTCTCTACTCTCTACTCTACAAGCACCGCTACAACTACCTCTCCTATTTCTCTCAAGCACCTCCTTCAAGCTTATTTACTTGTGAAACCATGTACTATAACTAATATAACAGTAAAGCTGTTATATTTTTATACAATGCACGGGACTCTGTTATATGCACCTTGAGACACAGCACCGTACACCTTGGGTTATTTTTCCCCTGTCTGTGGGGGGTAGTACTGATAGTCCGGGTGGGTCAGTTGCCACACAGGACTACCGTGACAATAGCCCAAGGGACCGCAACAACCCTGCAGGTTACTGACCATTTGGGAAACACTTCCAGCCATATACAAAGCAGGTGCCAACATGACTCCTGTGTGGGCTAGCACTGGCATCACGACAACCACCATCACTAGCCGTACACCTCAGAATTGGCATCACTGGCTATCTCAACTATTGGCTGATTACCACATCTGCGTTAGGACCCGTATCCCTCCCGGCAGTGATCTGACCCCCCCCCCCCCCCCTATATTACAGGATGGTCCCTGTGACCCAGGACTGGTGTCTGCGTTAGGACCCGTATCCCACCCGGCAGTGATCTGACCCCCCCCCCCTATATTACAGGATGGTCCCTGTGACCCAGGACTGGTGTCTGCGTTAGGACCCGTATCCCTCCCGGCAGTGATCTGACCCCCCCCCCCTATATTACAGGATGGTCCCTGTGACCCAGGACTGGTTTCTGCGTTAGGACCCGTATCCCTCCCGGCAGTGATCTGATCCCCCCCCCCCTATATTACAGGATGGTCCCTGTGACCCAGGACTGGTGTCTGCGTTAGGACCCGTATCCCTCCCGGCAGTGATCTGACCCCCCCCCCCCCCCCTATATTACAGGATGGTCCCTGTGACCCAGGACTGGTGTCTGCGTTAGGACCCGTATCCCTCCCGGCAGTGATCTGATCCCCCTCCCTATATTACAGGATGGTCCCTGTGACCCAGGACTGGTGTCTGCGTTAGGACCCGAATCCGGCAGTGATCTGAATCCTCCCATCCTCCTTCTGTGTACAGATAATCTGTAGGAGGGTTATTGTACTTGTGGATAATGCTGCATAACTCCACATCCCGGTCGTAGTGACTGCGCTGTTTTCATGGATGTGATCATAGTAATGGTTGATGGTACAGAGATAAAGTCGCTCTGTAATAACTCCTATACAGACGGAGACACAACAATATTCCCTCATGTTATTCCAGTATTTACCGTCATGCCACTTTGGTACAATTGCAATTTGGCTGTAAAAAAAAGAAAAAGTTGCAAAAAGATGCAAGTGTGGTATCCCACCATGGGTGTTTCTTATGTCACACCTGTCGCAAAAGCTTCTTCTCTAGGCTTAGTGGTGGTGAAGGTAGCATTCTCTAGTTACACCACAAGATGTCATTGTTTTATTTATGAGCTCTTGTGTTTTGCCCAGCTGAAGGAAGCAAAGGGTTACTGTTTCTTATATATTATGTTCTTTTATTGTCCAATAGAGATTTCTCTTTTTCTGACCTATCCTTTCTCTTCTCTTCTTTGCACACATTCCTTTTCACCACTCACAGGGTCTCTTACATTCCCCTGTAGGAAGTAGTCACTTGGTGGTAGGAAGTGTAGCATCAGTTCTACCCAGGTTCTCGTGGGAAGAGGACACACAGAGCAGACGTCCCTGCTGTAGCCAAGCCAAGTAGCCAAGTTTCCCGTAATAAGTGTATATTGGTGATTTGTATAACTTTTGGGGGGCAATGCAATACTTACATATAAAATGTTCGCTGGACTTCTCCTTTAAATTTTAACAACCTGTTGTGTGCAAGAAATTTCTTTGGCCCTTAATGTATTATACACTGGGGATAGTTAACCATTTGTATACCACAAGGAGGGACAAAGGAGGGGGAAGAACAGGTGAAAAGAAGGAGGAGAAGAAGGGTCAAGAGAACAGAAGCAGCTGAGCACAAGTCTCTGCAACTCTGCACCAGACTGGTCTAAGTGGGATACAATGTATCAACCTCAGGTGTGTAAAGTGTTCCGTCCGGAGGGGTCCAAGGTCTCTGTATGTAAAGAAGAGTCTGAGCATTCACAGAGATCAGGAAAAAAGACGCAAAGCATATGGAAGTTGCATCTGTAGTGCCCGAGAGTAATGGTGCCTTTCATCATGGACATTCGCTAATACATGCATACATTAACAGAAAGCAATCAGGTACACTAACGGACTGCAAACAGGTACAATAACAGACAGCAATCAGGTACAATAACAGACAGCAATCAGGTACACTAACGGACTGCAATCAGGTACAATAACAGACAGCAATCAGGTACAATAACAGACAGCAATCAGGTACACTAACGGACTGCAATCAGGTACAATAACAGACAGCAATCATGTACAATAACAGACAGCAATCAGGTACACTAACGAACAGCAATTAGGTACACTGATGGACAGCAATCAGATACACTAAAGGACAGCAATCATGTACACTAACAGACTGCATTCAGGTATACTGTCAGACAGCAATCCGGTACACTAATGGAAAGCAATCCGGTACAGTAATAGGCGGCAATCAGGTACACTGATGGATGGCAATCATGTACACTGATGGACGGCAATCATGTACATTAACAGGCAGCATTTAGGTACACTAACATTCCGCAATCAGGTACACTAACAGACGGCATTCAGGTATACTTACTGAGGGCAATCAGGTACACTAACGGACAGCAATCAGGTACACTAATGCACAGCAATCAGGTACACTAACGAACAGCAATCAGGTACACTAACGGACAGCAATCAGGTACACTAATGGATGGCAGTCAGATACACTAATGGACGGCAATCAGGTACACTGATAGACGGCAATCAGGTACACTAACAGGCAGCAATCAGGTACACTAATGGACTGCAATCAGGTACAATAACAGACAGCAATCAGGTACACTAATGGGCAGCAATCAGGTACACTAATGGACGGCAATAAGAAGCTGCTGTGTCATTTCCATGGACCTGTATGGAAACTCAACACAAGTCTATGGTAGACTAAAATTGAAACCTTGCATCTGTTTAAGCCTGTGCATCTCCACTCCTCCCCGCTCACTAGAAGGTTCTAGTCTTATCACAAACAGTATAAAAGGAAGAGTCAATCAGTAGCCTGGTGTTCTGCAGGCAGAGACCAGAGAGGTGAAGAGACTTTGAAAATAGGCTGAGATTCTAACAAACGATCAACAATTTTTTATTGGCCGTTAAGTTGTTGCCTGCAATTACACAAAACGATCATTGTTGAAATCCGAATGATCAAACGATTTTTCGAACGATAATGTGTAATACCACCCCGACTCTCTGGACTTATTTCCCATTGGGGTGAACCAAACCTTACCATCCCTTCCAGAGAGCAGCAACACGTAGTGACAGCTCGACAGTGTCTGGGGGCCCAGCATTGGCCCCACAGCAACCCTGGACGCTGCACATACCAACATAATGTAGATTGTATAGATATCATATATATATATATATATATATATAAGGTAGACTTCACATCCATTAGGAGCCACTGTCCCAGATTCTGCAGAAAATGTCAGACAGAATGGTGCAGCAGAATTTAAAATGTAGGGTACCGTGATGGGAAGGTGATGAACCCCATGAAAGTCAATGGCTGCAGGTCTTGGGCACAGTCAGGTACAGGTGTTACCGGATAACATACATTTACATATCATACTAATGTAGCTGAGGTAGAAGAGCTCGCATAGTGCTCTTCTCTCTCCTTCCCACGACCTCTGGCTGCATCCTCTGTGATTACAAGCAAGTCACTGACTCAGCCCAGTGCTCTTGGCTCCTAGCTGAACGGAGAATCTCATTTATCAGGGATCATTTATCATAGCCTGCGTAGGTCAGTGACAAAGAGCGCAGCCGGTGCCAAGTGCAAGTCTCCCCGCTCAGTCCCTACCAAAGGATTCGCTCCCAGTCCCGGCCAGTCTCCGTCATGTTCACTGGTGATGAGTTAATGGTTACATACGTTCTATGAGAATATCGTACGCAGGACGCAGGTGATGGAGGATTCAGACACCAGATAACTTATTAAGGCGTCACACACTCCAGTCTTCATGTAAAGTGTTTCATGTTTCCTTTGAGTTTTCATTATGTGTACTGTGACTGTTTGCGGTCCGCTGAACTTTACGGATGAGTATTACCTAGAATAAATGCATTGTTTGCAATCCATTTAAAGGGGTACTCCAGCAAATTTTTTCTTTCTTTTAAATAAATTGGTTTTGGAAAGTTATATAGATTCGTAATATACTTCTATTTAAAAGTCTTCCAGTACTTATCAGCTGCTGTATGCCCTGCATGAAGTGGCATATTCTTTCCAGTCTGACACAGTGCTCTCTGCTGCCACCTCTGTCCATGTCAGGAACTGTCCAGAGCAAATCCTCATAGAAAACCTCTTCTGCTCTGGACAGTTCCTGACAAGGCCAGAGGTGGCAGCAGAGAGCACTGTGTCAGCCTGGAAGCAATACACCTCTTCCTGCAGGCAGTTGATCTGTACTAAGGGGCCGGAGATTTTTTAAATAGAAGTAAATTACAAATCTATATAACTTTTTGGTACCAGATGATTTAAAAGATTTTTTTTTTTGCCAGAGTACCCCTTTAAATACAGACATTGCAGCGGACTACAGCAGTGAGCACTCAGCGTCTCTGTATCTGGATGATAGCAGACGTGTGACCTAGGGAATGTGTCTCTTGCGGAGTGCAGGCTGTATACTGGCTCAGGCATGTCCCACAATAAGACAGGCTTATTAAAATCTGATGACAGAGTGGAGCTGACAGTCATCTGGGGGCATCTGCATGGAGGGGCCGTCACCACTGATTGTTGCACACATGATGTTACAGGCGTCTTTGCAACGGCCGTGTTATGTAGTGTGTGTGATCACAGGGAGACAGAGGTTGTACAGGAACATTATATGTATGAATGGGGACTCTAGGCTCCCACTAGTAGACTGTGACATTTTATAACTATCTCTGAAATGGAATCCGACCTGATGGTAAGATGAGCCTGGGGTTTGGAGGAGGAAAATAGAACAAAAATATTTTTAACCAAAAAGTGGGCATGTTGGCATTGTTTGGTAAAGGTCGTTTTGCTTTTTAGGATGTTATAGGGCGTACACCAGTGGACGGCAATCGGGTAAACTAATGGACGGCAATCAGGTACACTAATGGACAGCATTCCGGTATACCTACGGATGGCATCAGGTACACTAACAGATGGCAATCAGGTACACTAGCGGACAGCAATCAGGTACACTAACGGACAGCAATCAGGTACACTAACGGACAGCAATCAGGTAAAATATTGGATGCAATCAAGTACAGTAACGGACAGCATTCAGGTATAAATACAGATGGCATCAGGTACCCTAACAGATGGCAATCAGGTACACTAATGGACAGCAATCAGGTCACTAGCAGACAGCAATCAGGTACACTAATGGACAGCAATCAGGTACACTGATGGACGGCAATCAGGTACACTGATGGATGGCAATCAGGTACACTGATGGATGGCAATCAGGTACACTAACAGGCAGCAATCAGGTACACTAACATTCCGCAATCAGGTACACTAATGGACTGCAATCAGGTACAATAACAGAGAGCAATCAGGTACACTAACAGATGGAAATCAGGTACACTTATGGACGGCACTCAGATACACAACAAGGCAACAATCAGGTACACTAACATTCTGCAATCTGTAATGGACTGCAATCAGGTTGAATAACAGACGGCAATCAGGTACACTAATGAACGGTAATCAGGCACACTAACGGATGGCAATCAGGTACTCTAATGGACAGCAATTAGTTACACTAACGGATGGCAATAAGGTACACTAATGGTGCATTTACACAGAGATTTATCTGACAGATTTTTGAAGCCAAAGTCAGGAACAGACTATAAAAAGGGAACAGGACATAAAGGACTGAGATTTCTCCTCTTTCCAAATCCCTTCCTGGTTTTTGCTTCAAAAATCTGTCAAATAAATCTCTCGGTGTAAGCGCACCATAACAGACAGCAATCAGGTACACTAACGAACGGCAATCAGATACACTAACAAACAGCAATCAGATACACTAACGGACAGCAATCAGGAACACTAATGGATGGCAATCAGGTACACTAACTGAGGGCAACCAGGTACACTTGCAGACAATCAGGTTCATTTAAACTCCGTTTTATAATACAGGCTCACTTTGCACATATGTTCATGGTGGCTGTACATAGCCCCTAATCTGCTGTCAGTGAGTATCAGGGATGATGTTACCTCCTAGAGCCACCATCCTGTATATTGCATTTACATCTTCCTCACCATCCCATCAATTGAATTCATTACCATAGTGTATGTATGCTTTGTATGTAGTTTGTGACACCCTGTCTCAGGACCTGAGTTATAGTCTCTTAATGGGTTGGGTTCACACTGGCAGTATCTTATAATGTAAATGATTACGGGTGTACGTCCGATCTATCATCACCTCTCAGCTTATTGGAATACAGGAATCAAAATTAACACCTCAAACTCGTTAATATAAAGCGGCTATAAATATGTCGGTGATTGGTGAATTAGTTATTTGTGTCACATTGAAGAGCAAGAAAATCAGCAATGACGGCTCTGTGGCCATACTCGGCCGGCGACCTGGATGACAAATATGCAGACTGCTATGGCGACCGATTAACTTTCCAAGAACAAAGGGATCAGGCAGAGAAACTCCATCACGTCTGACCCCTACTTCATCTGTTGGTGGAGTCTTGAGAGAGCCCCATAAACTTTACATTGACAGCCGAGCCGCCGCCAGCTGTATGGGGAATTTTACCAGCATTTTCTCCCTGAACTGTGGATGTTTACTCAATGTGCTCAATAAAATTCATCTAGGTATATTAGCTTCCTCTAGAATTGTGATTCTAATAATCAGATCACATATTTATATATTTTATCATCAATTCAGAAATTCTAAAGAGTTCACATACATTTTCTCCCTGCACTGTGGATATTTACTCAAGGTGCTCAGTAACATTCATTTAGTTATATTAGCTTTCTCTAGAATTGTGATTCTAATTTTCAAATCATCATTTATTATCAATCCAGAAATTCTAAAGAGTTCACCAGCATTTTCTCCCTGCACTGTGGATGTTTACTCAGTGTGCTAAATAACAGATATTCATCTAGGTATATTAGCTTCCTTTAAAATTGTGATTTCAATAACCAGACCACATACTGAATTTATATATTTTATTACCAATGCAGAAATTCTAAAGTGTTCACATACATTTTCTCCCTGCACTGTGGATGTTTTCTTAGGTGCGGATGGTACGACCTTTTGTGCTTTGACCTCAGTTTTACTTTCACATTCCATTGGGCTCGCATTATACGAATGACTCCTTTATGAAGTGTATATCTGGGGCCATAGAATGTGATGAAGTGCTGTAAAGTGCTGTAAAGTGCTGTAAAGTGTTAATTCATAAAAGTGTAAATTTAGCAAATGAAAATTGTTGCCTGAGCGTTAAACGTGATAATCAGAATCCTGGTTTAAATAACATTTAATGAGCGACTATAATCCCGGCCTCAGGTGCTTACTGCTGGTTTAAAGGATTAAAGTGCGCTGCTCTATAGCGGATTCATGACGTAATCCCAAGAGCTGAAAACAGTTCAAGTTCCCTTTAAATTCTCTGTATTTTTAATGAAGCCATAGTAGGGGGACTCTATTTTTACCCATTGATATGAACGGGCAGGGTGTATTTCTATTTAAAGAGATTAAAGGGGTACTCTGAAGATTTTTTTTTATTTTTCCAGATCAGCTGGTGTCAGAAAGTTATATAGATTTGTAAATGCCATCTATTAAAAATCTCCAGTCTTTCATTATATATCAGCTGCTGTATGTCCTGCAGGAAGTGGTGTATTCTCTCCAGTCTGACACAGTGGTCTCTGCTGCCACCTCTGTCCGTGTCAGGAACTGTCCAGAGCAGGAGAGGTTTTCTATGGGGATTTGTTGCTGCTCGGACATGGACAGAGGTGGCAGCAGAGAGCACTGTGTCAGACTGGAGAGAATACACCACTTCCTGCAGGTCATACAGCAGCTGATAAGTACTGGAAGACTGGAGATTTTTAAATAGAAGTAAATTACAAATCTGTATAGATTTATAAAAGAAAACAAATTCTCTGGAGTTCCCCTTTAATATCTCCCAGATGCCGGGTGACATGCTGACTAGTCCCATGAGTCATTGGGCTTCTGTGATGTGGCCTTCTCTCGGCATTAGGCGGGATGTTTTCTGTAACATGAGAGATGAGACGTGAGAAGACATATAATTATAAGGAATGAACACATAACCCCGGATAGATTGGCAGGGAACGTTATTATGGGATAACAGGTAATAAATTTTTATGACTTTATGAAGATCAGCAATGAATCAAACCGGATAAAGTTTACGCCAATCTCCATCGCGCTATTGGATAGATAAAAAAACATATAAATCAGGGAAGAAATAACAAACATGCCGCCAATCCCCGACAGACCAAACCATGTGACAAGAAGAAGGGTGCGGTGGGCGGCAGGGTGCTCACAGGAAAATATTGGCCAGCACATCCAATGCAACGATTTTCGTTTTTGTTAGTGAAAGTGCTCACTTCGAAAATATTTCCACCATTTTTAAAGGGGAACTCCAGAGAATTTTTTTTTATTTTTCAAATCAACTGGTGGCAGAAGGTTATACAGATCTCTAATTTACTTCTTTTAAAAAATCTTGTGACGCCAGTGCCGGTTGGGAACACAGGTGTGATGGCACGTCTGCTTTTATTTTACAAAGCCGTGATAGAGTCCATAGGCTTATCGCAACTTTGCTCTATCCGGATCAGTATCTGGCTTCTGTGGTTTTTGTGGATACTGTCCTGCTCTGTGACTTCTCCTTGTCCATGGCGTGAGTTAAGGTTGTCTTAGACTTGTCCTCTCTTAAGAAGGGTTTTGCACTGCATAGTGTCGTGTAGTGCTACTGAAGAAGAAGGTGTGAGAGGTGTACTGCCTTGCTTCCTTCCCATACGGGGTTCTAGCTCAGACTGAACTAGGTAGGGGATCTGGCAGAGGACCACTGTGGAGAGCTGTCTAGCTGGCGTCCTTCCTCCACAAAGTCCAACACAAAAGACTTTTGCACTTCCTTCACCCATGTGACTTCCTATCTCTAGCGTAACTAAAGTGCGCTGTGAGTGGGTGAAGAGTGCAATAAAAGAAGCAAAGAGAGAGCTGATAGAAGAGAAGAAGAACAGATTCCTATTGGTCTGCAGATTCATGTGATATACAAATAAACAATAAACCTTTATACACTTCAGTTCACTTTAATACACATATCTAATAGAGTGACATCTAGTGGTGAAACTTTAGTACTACTTTCATCACCACACAAGTACAAAAAGTACAGACTTTTACGGAGGGTCTGTAGAACAGTATCACCCGTGGTAGGACACCACATATGTCCTGCAGGAAGTGGTGTATTCTCTGCAGTCTGACACAGTGCTCTCTGCTGCCACCTCTGTCCATGTCAGGAACTGTCCAGAGCAGCAGCAAATCGCCATAGAAAACCTCTCCTGCTCTGGACAGTTCCTGACATGGACAGAGGTGGCAGCAGAGAGCACTGTGTCAGACTGGAGAGAATACACCACTTCCTGCAGGTCATACAGCAGCTGATAAGTACTGGAAGACTGGAGATTTTTACATGGAAGTAATTTACAGATCTGTAGAATTTTCTGAAACCAGCTGATTTGAAAGAAAACATTTTCAGTGGTGTACCCCTTTAACCCTATATGACATGGCTGTATCTACATGGATCAGATGCCTTATAATGGTGTCCATATACATGAGGTGATGTGTATAGGGGGGGGGCACCCCAAGTCTCTCACAACAATACAAGGACCTTTGTTCAGACAGGAGATATTTGGCTGCTAGACGGCTCTGGCAGCGGATTGTTCCCCCTTTTTTCACAGACGCTCCGCCACACCAGGCATGGAGGCTTGTGGGAAGCCGGAGGACTAGCGGAAGGTTTCCGGATCTGATTTCACTATGTGATGATCCAAATCCAGAAGATGTAAAAGTGATCTTAGGAGAAGAGTATACTCAATACACTGTCATCTGCACATAGAGGCAGCCACATATATGAGTATACCGTCATCTGCACATACAGCCATATATATGAGTATACTGTCATCTGTATATACAGCCATATATATGAGTATACTGTCATCTGTATATACAGCCATATATATGAGTATACTGTCATCTGCACATACAGCCATATATATGAGTATACTGTCATCTGCACATACAGCCATATATATGAGTATACTGTCATCTGCACATAGAGGCAGCCACATATATGAGTATACTGTCATCTGCACATAGAGGCAGCCACATATATGAGTATACTGTCATCTGCACATACAGCCATATATATGAGTATACTGTCATCTGCACATAGAGGCAGCCACATATATGAGTATACTGTCATCTGCACATACAGCCATATATATGAGTATACTGTCATCTATTCTGCACATACAGCCATATATATGAGTATACTGTCATCTGCACATAGAGGCAGCCACATACATGAGTATACTGTCATCTGCACATACAGCCATATATATGAGTATACTGTCATCTATTCTGCACATACAGCCATATATATGAGTATACTGTCATCTGTATATACAGCCATATATATGAGTATACTGTCATCTGCACATACAGCCATATATATGAGTATACTGTCATCTGCACATACAGCCATATATATGAGTATACTGTCATCTGCACATACAGCGATATATATGAGTATACTGTCATCTGCATATACAGCCATATATATATATATATATATATATATATATATATATATAATATATATATATATATATATATATATATATATATATATATATATATATATATATATATGAGTATACAGTGGTACCTTGATTTAAGAAGAAGAGCTCAAAGTTTTTCAAAATTGTGACTTGGTGTAAGAGCATTGCTTTGGTGTAAGAGCTCCCTGTACTGGGTGGGAGCGGGGGAGGGGCATGGTCTACATAGCGGGGTCTACAGCACTATACAATAAACAGAAGGAAATGACAAATCTCTGGCATCAGTTGATTTGAAAGAAAAATTTTACTAGAGAATCCCTTTAAGTCAACAAAACCACTTAGATGTGTTAAAGCTGCGGCGTCCTGTAATGCTCCTGATATAACTGAGACTATAGCTGCTAATTCCTTCTTTGTGCCTTTGATCACTCACCTGGAATCGCAAAGTCACCTGATAGGAGGACAATACAATCCCATTCCCTGCGCTGGATAATCATTTCATGGAATGTTTAATCATTGATAACGGATAAAATTCACATCTAATAAAAATGAGGTCAACCCCTTCCCTAGAGCAGCAGTCTATGACCAGAGAGTCACCGTAATGCAAAGGAGACCAGAGAAAGGCGATGTTTCCTTCCAGCTTCTATCTAGGTATGCTGAACCGATAAACTGTAACAACGCTGGCTGGTCACTGAACTGGGCTTAAAGGGGTATTCCACTTACACATAACTTTTGATATGTTGCTGCCCATGGTGAGACTAACAATTCCTTCCATACTTGTTATTATCTATTCAGTCTCCTTCCCCCCGTTCTGAGCTGCTGCTTTCTGCTGAAGACACAGAAATCTGTGAGTGAGCTTTTCTCTCTGTCTCCCCCTCCCTTCTGAGACGGCTGTTGTAAACAAGACCCTGTCAGGCTGTATCTGCAACATTGTAGCTTCTTTGTAATGCTGGGAGGGTTATTCTGAGGTCAAGTTGCTGATGAACTCGCTGTGATTATCCTTCTCAGCATTACAAAAAAGCTACAATGTTGCAGATAAAGCCTGCCAGGGACTTGTTTACAGAAGGGAGGTGGAAGTTGGGGGAGACAGAGAGAAAAACTCACACACAGATTTTTGAGTCTTCAGCAGAAAGCAGCAGTGTAAAACTGGGGGAAGAAGACTGAATAGATAACAAGTATGGAAGGAATTGTTAGTCTCACCATGGGCAGGAACACATCAAAAGTCTTTGGCAGCAAAGAGCACTGTGTCAAACTGGAAAGAATACACAACTTCCTGCAAGACATGCAGCAGCTGATAAGTACTGGAAGATACTAGATTTTTAAATAGAAGAAATATACAAATCTGTATAACTTGCTGACACCAGCTGATCTAAAAACATTTTGGAGTACCCCTTTAAAATCAATACTAATTGGGGAACAACTGATTCCTATTGTCTAAAATCTTTGTTAAATAAGTGTCCTTGCTATGTGCTGGGAGAAGCCGCCAGTGTATAGAACCCGCGATCCGGTGACACCTGAGGTTCCTGTCTGCCCTCCGCGCCTGGATGCCCCATTTATTCTCAGCACCATTTGTCATTTACACCGCCGCGTAACTGGAACTTCAGAGAACAAAACCCTCCGAGTTACCAGGTCAGGAAAAAAACGAGAACTTGGCTGCCGGAGACGGCGCACAGAAGCGGGATTGTCGGAGGTCATATGAGACAAATGTCAACAGTTTCACACAATAAGAGCCAGGTATGACGTCTTACTGGCACAGGTGAGTCCCCGAAATCACAGACAAGTCCCTGATGTCACAGGTGAGTCCCCGAAATCACAGGCCGGTCCCACAGGCTAGTCCCTGAAATCACAGGTGAGTCCCTGATATCATTGACAGGTCCCGGATAGAGTCCCTGAAATCACAGGTGAGTCCCCGAAATTACAGGTGAGTCCCTGAAATTACAGGTGAGTCCCCGAAATCACAGGTGAGTCCCTGAAATGACAGGCGAGTCCCTGATATCATTGACAGGTCCCGGATAGAGTCCCCGAAATTACAGGTGAGTCCCTGAAATTACAGGTGAGTCCCTGAAATTACAGGTGAGTCCCCGAAATCACAGGTGAGTCCCTTACATCACAGGCGAGTCCCTTACATCACAGGCGAGTCCCTTACATCACAGGCGAGTCCCTGAAATCACAGGCGAGTTCCTGAAATCACAGGCGAGTCCCTTACATCACAGGCGAGTTCCTGAAATCACAGGCGAGTCCCTGAAATCACAGGCGAGTTCCTGAAATCACAGGCGAGTCCCTGAAATCACAGGCGAGTTCCTGAAATCACAGGCGAGTCCCTGAAATCACAGGCGAGTCCCTGAAATCACAGGCGAGTCCCTGAAATTACAGGTGAGTCCCCGAAATCACAGGTGAGTCCTTTACATCACAGGCGAGTCCCTGAAATCACAGGCGAGTCCCTGAAATCACAGGTGAGTCCCTTACATCACAGGCGAGTTCCTGAAATCACAGGCGAGTTCCTGAAATCACAGGCGAGTCCCTGAAATCACAGGTGAGTCCCTGAAATCACAGGCGAGTCCCTGAAATCACAGGCCTGCACAATGGAAGCTCGGACACAATGCCTCCACGTTCATGGCATCGCACAGCTGATTGCATTACGAATAGCTGTGCCCTTCCATATCATCTCTGTGCCAGTCCGGTCCGGGCTCGGTGCTGTGCCAGGGACCGATATAGTCGCTGTGTTTGTTCTGTTTTATTGTTTTATAGCTATCAGATTTGCAGGTTTGATATTCCGAGGTATCCGCTGTGTAAACCTTTAGGCTGGGTTGCAATCCCTTTTTTAAATCCGTTTTCTGCAAAAAAAAAAAAAAAAAAAAAAGATGAAAAAACTGATTGTATTTGGGTGTAGTCTGACACAGTGCCCTCTGCTGCCACCTCTGTCCATGTCAGGAACTGTCCAGAGCAGGAGAGGTTTTCTATGGGGATTTGCTGCTGCTCAGGACAGTTCCTGACATGGACAGAGGTGGCAGCAGGGAGCACTGTGTCAGACTGGAGAGAATACACCACTTCCTGCAGGACATACAGCAGCTGATAAGTACTGGAGGACTGGAGATTTTTTTAAAAAATAGAAGTAACTATCTATATAGCTTTCTGACACCATTTGATATAAAAGAATGTTTTTTTTTTGCCAGAGTTCCTGTTTAAAAGTCACCAACAATATGCTGACTCCATAACTGCAGAGACCTAGCGTCATCTAATATCGAAGTCACAACAAAACCTCTACTCTGTGTGGTGTCCCAGCACTGGTTCTGTCTATGGCAACTTAGTAGGTCACTCCCTCAGGTTCTCACAGGTGGGAGATGTAGTATTGTGTTTTCCCCACTAGGTGTCACTACTGTCTCTACTTAACTTATTGCACAGCTGAAGGAGCGGAAGGGTAAATAGTTTGTACCATGTGTTATGTGCTGACCAGTCACAGGAGCTAGTTCTCTTCTATCCTATCTCTTCTTCTGTCTCTCTCACACACACACACACACTCAGCCCCACCACTCACAGGAGGGTTTAGTTTAGCCCCTGTAGGAGGGGTTAGTTCTGGTAGGAGGAAGCTAGGAGTTAGTGGTTGAGGTCCAAGGGGACGGATGTGTGAGACCCTTCTTAATAACAAAATTTTCTTAATAAGCACTAAGATAACTATGCAGTGCTAAGCTCTACTAAGAGGATAGAAGCCACCAAGGAAACACCTTGCCCACATGAGGAACCTCTCGAAAATGTGCAGGGCAGTTACCTAAAGCAAGAGAAACTGTCCCCAGTAGGACAAAGCTAACATGAGAAAGATCTACGTATCCTACTGCGCAGTGCAGGACGACTGGGAAACCTCAGAAATCTGCTACACCCAGTTAACCGAGGACTGGGGCTTGTATTACCCACTTAGGACAGGTATCCCGCAACTAGGGGGCATAAAGAGGTTCAGAGGCAATATAGGCATTCCTCAGTACGAGTATCTTTTTATCTCATCTACACCTGTTCCTACAGAGCACATTTACTACATTGGGCAGGGCTCCTCTGGCAACTCCTCTCTCTCTACAAAGCACTTCTTCCAGCACTGGTCCTACCTCAACTGTCAGCACCTACGTTGTATGTAAAGCTATGCACTGTTTTCATCACGTGTACTGTTCACCCTGAGATATTCTTCATTAAAGTATTATATTTGTTACTAAAACGCGCAGGACTCTATTTCTGTGAGTGGCGGTAGCAACAACCCAGGGAGAGTCGACTACCACTCTAGGCCACCGTGACAAGTGCCCAAGTGACCCTAAACCGACCATAGGGGCCCCCAATCCATTACATCCTGTCTGCCGCTTCTTGGCACAGGTTCCTATGGCTGAGCAGCTGCATGCAAGCCTTACATCAACAAGCCAAGTGTCTGGCGTCTGATGGATGAGTCTGGGTTTGGTAACTGCCATGAGAACATGAGTCCGGTAATTGCCGTAGTATAAGAACGCTGAAGGATTCCCTTTAGATGGTGCAACCTGGTAATGTGAGCCTTGGACGTATAAAGGTTGTGCAACCCGGCTAAGTACAGTACTTCAGTGAATGATTTATAGTGGGTGTACAGCAATGTATGTGTGCACAATATATATGTGTGTGCGCCATTACTGTGACTAGATGGGAAACCAGCTATAACCATTCCAGTTAACAAGGTGCCCCATTATGCTTTGTGGAGACCCTGAGGGCAGCCATGGCCGCACATGTTTGTGAAGAGGGCGATTACCCTTATAGTCTCGTAACGCCGACGCTGGTCCCTCGTAAAACCCGGAACTATGAAGCTTATGTGTAGGAACAATTGCTCAGTTTGTTTCCCATTCACAGAAGGAGCACAGTGACTCAGCCCAGCGACAAAACCCCCCGACCTAGAACAATCCATGATGAATTACAGCCGTACGGGATCTGGAGCCCAGGAGTCCGGAACAGAAGCCGCAGATAACCGAGGAGGAGAAAGCAAATAACAACAAGCCGGAGAGGTTACTCACTGAGCCGGTGACTCCTCCGAGCATTGTTAGGTGAAAAAGAGAAAGAAACGTTTGGCAAGCGTCCCCGAGAGGAGAAATGTGACTCGACTTGTTGATCTCACTACTGTTCCTCAATGTCAATGAGCTGCCATAAAGCTTCATATTCCAGAGATCATGTGATTGCTGGCCGCCAGATGAGCAGAGATGAGCCAACTTGCCAAAAGTTTGGGTGAATGGTTGGCATTTCAATCTTGCTGCCTGGAGAAGGTGGATGCAGCCCGAGGACTCCCTGTAAACAGACATGGTATCCATACTTTCCAGGGAGTCCTTGGGTTGCATCCACCTTCTCCAGGCAGCAGGTTTGAAATGTGGATTGTTTGGGTTTGGAATCTGAATCTGATTGTTTGGCTGTTGCCTGCTTTAGTCTGCAGCCTGGAAAAATCCCAGGTGACAGTCATGTCTCCTGGGGCTGTAACCATATTTTCCAGGCAGTGGAAATCAACGGCCAAGTGATCAAGATCAGGTTCGGACAAACTTAGAGCCCTATTATAAGCAGCTACCCCGTATCTTCCTGGCTTCTGCCCGCTCCCC
The DNA here is from genome assembly GCF_027789765.1 of Dendropsophus ebraccatus. Lineage (NCBI taxonomy): Eukaryota > Metazoa > Chordata > Amphibia > Anura > Hylidae > Dendropsophus > Dendropsophus ebraccatus. The sequence continues at coordinate 7,575,119 of NC_091457.1, read as the reverse complement.
GGTATCTTCCTGGCTTCTGCCCGCTCCCCGGTATCTTACTGGCTTCTGCCCGCTCCCCGGTATCTTACTGGCTTCTGCCCGCTCCCCGGTATCTTCCTGGCTTCTGCCCGCTCCCCGGTATCTTCCTGGCTTCTGCCCGCTCCCTGGTATCTTCCTGGCTTCTGCCCGCTCCCCGGTATCTTCCTGGATTCTGCCCGCTCCCCGGTATCTTCCTGGCTTCTGCCCGCTCCCTGGTATCTTCCTGGCTTCTGCCCGCTCCCCGGTATCTTCCTGGCTTCTGCCCGCTCCCCGGTATCTTCCTGGCTTCTGCCCGCTCCCCGGTATCTTTCTGGCTTCTGCCCGCTCCCCGGTATCTTTCTGGCTTCTGCCCGCTCCCCGGTATCTTCCTGGCTTCTGCCCGCTCCCCGGTATCTTTCTGGCTTCTGCCCGCTCCCCGGTATCTTTCTGGCTTCTGCCCGCTCCCGGTATCTTTCTGGCTTCTGCCCACTCCCCGGTATCTTCCTGGCTTCTGCCCTCTCCCTGGTATCTTCCTGGCTTCTGCCCGCTCCCCGGTATCTTCCTGGCTTCTGCCCGCTCCCCGGTATCTTCCTGGCTTCTGCCCGCTCTTGACCAAGGCCAGAAGTCAGGATCGCCAATGCATCTCTATGGGATCGCTCTCATAGAGCTGCATTGGAGACCCGACTTCTGGCCTCCTTAGCTGCAGGCTAGTCAGTGGAGAGGTCATGTGGTTGGCCATGGGATCTGAACGGCGCTGCAGGACTGGAATGAAGCCGTGTCGGGGCACACTGATCCTTATGGGCAAGTACATGTGCCAGCCTGCGGCCAGGGGGAAAATGAAGAAGAATATGCGGAATGTTTTTGTAAACCAGGGATGGGGAACCTTTGACCCTCCGGCTATGGCAAAACTACAATTCTAATCTACTGAGCTACTGATGGGGAGAAGCCTACGTATCCTACTGTAACGCACGGACGTTCTTCTATTCTCTTGTAGTTGTGTGATACGACAGCCGCCCTGTATATGTCGGCCACAGAACCGTTCTCTCCAGTTGTAGAATATTCTTTCTCTCCATCCAGACAGTGAGGACACCCCACTCAGCTCCACGTCCCCTATGTACCCGCTCCGCTATGTGCGCCCTTAGGCCAAGAAGATTTGTGGTTCTGTACTGCTGACATATTGTACGAGCCGTTCCGTGACGGTACGACGCTCGGGCAGGTTGTGGTTGTGGAGAACACTGCTTCTTTATAATGGAAAAGAGCAACAGAACCGCAGCCTGAGACAATGGAGGATTTATAAATACTAGAAGAAACCTCTCACATCGGCCAATGCTACTGGCTGGAATCTTGGTAGACATCACATCCGAACCCAAACCCTCTGCATTGCATGATTACATAGAGTCTGCCTGTGGCCATAGCACTGATCAGTGTTATCTGTGATCATTACATAGAGCCTGCCTGCGGCCATAGCACTGATCAGTGTAATCTGTGATCATTACATAGAGTCTGCCTGTGGCCATAGCATAGCACTGATCAGTGTTATCTGTGATCATTACATAGAGCCTGCCTGTGGCCATAGCATTGATCAGTGTTATCTGTGATCATTACATAGAGCCTGCCTGTGGCCATAGAACTGATCAGTGTTATCTGTGATCATTACATAGAGTCTGCCTGTGGCCATAGCACTGATCAGTGTTATCTGTGATCATTACATAGAGTCTGCCTGTGGCCATAGAACTGATCAGTGTTATCTGTGATCATTACATAGAGTCTGCCTGTGGCCATAGCACTGATCAGTGTTATCTGTGATCATTACATAGAGTCTGCCTGTGGCCATAGCATAGCATTGATCAGTGTTATCTGTGATCATTACATACAGCCTGCCTGTGGCCATAGCATAGCATTGATCAGTGTTATCTGTGATCATTACATAGAGCCTGCCTTTGGCCATAGCGCTGATCAGTGTTATCTGTGATCATTACATAGAGTCTGCCTGTGACCATAGCACTGATCAGTGTTATCTGTGATCATTACATAGAGTCTGCCTGTGGCCATAGCACTGATCAGTGTTATCTGTGATCATTACATAGAGTCTGCCTGTGGCCATAGCACTGATCAGTGTTATCTGTGATCATTACATAGAGTCTGCCTGTGGCCATAGCACTGATCAGTGTTATCTGTGATCATTACATAGAGTCTGCCTGTGGCCATAGCATAGCATTGGTCAGTGTTATCTGTGATCATTACATAGAGTCTGCCTGTGGCCATAGCACTGATCAGTGTTATCTGTGATCATTACATAGAGTCTGCCTGTGGCTATAGCACTGATCAGTGTTATCTGTGATCATTACATAGAGCCTGCCTGCGGCCATAGCATAGCATTGATCAGTGTTATCTGCTATCATTACATAATGTCTGCCTGTGGCCATAGCACTGATCAGTGTTATCTGCTATCATTACATAGAGTCTGCCTGTGACCATAGCACTGATCAGTGTTATCTGTGATCATTACATAATGTCTGCCTGTGGCCATAGCATAGCATAGATCAGTGTTATCTGTGATCATTACATAGAGTCTGCCTGTGGCCATAGCATTGATCAGTGTTATCTGTGATCATTACATAGAGCCTGCCTGTGGCCATAGAACTGATCAGTGTTATCTGTGATCATTACATAGAGTCTGCCTGTGGCCATAGCACTGATCAGTGTTATCTGTGATCATTACATAATGTCTGCCTGTGGCCATAGCATAGCATAGATCAGTGTTATCTGTGATCATTACATAGAGCCTGCCTGTGGCCATAGCATTGATCAGTGTTATCTGTGATCATTACATAGAGCCTGCCTGTGGCCATAGCATAGCATTGATCAGTGTTATCTGTGATCATTACATAGAGTCTGCCTGTGGCCATAGAACTGATCAGTGTTATCTGTGATCATTACATAGAGTCTGCCTGTGGCCATAGCACTGATCAGTGTTATCTGTGATCATTACATAGAGTCTGCCTGTGGCTATAGCACTGATCAGTGTTATCTGTGATCATTACATAGAGCCTGCCTGCGGCCATAGCATAGCATTGATCAGTGTTATCTGCTATCATTACATAATGTCTGCCTGTGGCCATAGCATAGCATAGATCAGTGTTATCTGCTATCATTACATAGAGTCTGCCTGTGACCATAGCACTGATCAGTGTTATCTGTGATCATTACATAATGTCTGCCTGTGGCCATAGCATAGCATAGATCAGTGTTATCTGTGATCATTACATAGAGCCTGCCTGTGGCCATAGAACTGATCAGTGTTATCTGTGATCATTACATAGAGTCTGCCTGTGGCCATAGCACTGATCAGTGTTATCTGTGATCATTACATAGAGCCTGCCTGTGGCCATAGCATAGCATTGATCAGTGTTATCTGTGATCATTACATAGAGTCTGCCTGTGGCCATAGAACTGATCAGTGTTATCTGTGATCATTACATAGAGTCTGCCTGTGGCCATAGCACTGATCAGTGTTATCTGTGATCATTACATAGAGTCTGCCTGTGGCCATAGCATTGATCAGTGTTATCTGTGATCACTACATAGAGTCTGCCTGTGGCCATAGCACTGATCAGTGTTATCTGCTATCATTACATAGAGTCTGCCTGTGACCATAGCACTGATCAGTGTTATCTGTGATCATTACATAGAGTCTGCCTGTGGCCATAGCGCTGATCAGTGTTATCTGTGATCATTACATAAAGCCCATCTGTGGCAGACTTTATGCATTGATCGCCGAGCTGACTGCAGGGAGGAAGGTAAGGGACCTCTGGAAGTCAGTAAAAATGATCAGGACTGCTGGGAGGGTTAATCACTGTGAGTTCATTAGTAACTTTTCCTCAAAATAACCCTCACAGCATTACAAAGAAGCTACAATGCTGCAGATACAGCCTGCCAGGGAGTTTACATCAGCCATCTCAGAATGGAGGGGGAGGAGACAGAGAGAAAAGCTCACACAGATTTTTGTGTCTTCAGCAGAAAGCAGCAGCTGAGAACTGCTGCTCTCAGTGTTTCAGTACATTGATAAATATGTAACATGTATAGTGTCCCCGCCTGTATTACCGCCAGCCTGTGCTGTTTCTCAGCATAGACGGATGATGCCCCCATCCCCCGTCCTCACTGCGCACAGGTGGATCTCATCGTTCTGAGGGTAGAGCAGCGGTTCAGCCCTGTTTCTTGCGTTACGCCATTGTGGTTATTGGAGTGTTCCGTTACGGTTGTTGCACTGTTTATTTTCTCCATAGACGTCAATCAATGAACCTTAAAGAAATGTAGATTAAAAATCCGTTTGTTTTTAGTGCATGTGAAAAGTCTCGGCGTGCAGGTGTAGGGAACAGGTCAGCCGGCCCCGCCTACTGCGCAGAATAAACACAGAGCCCTATCTATACGCTCTCATATAGACCCCTCACCATGGTTACTGACAATGGCAGAGAGGATTGTAGAGACTATGTATAAGGGATCTCACACTTTATGCTTTCTCATGTGCAGTCGCTTCCTCTTGGAAAGTGCCACTGATGGGGTAGGAAGTAGCTGCCTGCACCTGCCGGGCACACGGCCCCCTGCTGGTATGGTGATGTGGAGAGGATACACTGCCCCCTGCTGGTGTGATGTTGTGGGGAGGACACACTACCCCATGCTGGTGTGATGATGTGAAGAGGACACACTGCCCCCTGCTGGTATAGTGATGTAAAGAGGATACACTGCCCCCTGCTGGTGTGATGTTGTGGGGAGGACACACTGCCCCCTGCTGGTATAGTGATGAGGAGAGGACACACTGCCCCCTGCTGGTGTGATGATGTGGGGAGGACACACTTTCCCCTGCTGGTGCGATGATGTGGGGAGGACACACTACCCCCAGCTGGTATGATGATGTGGGGAGTACACACTGCCCCCTGCTTGTGTGATGTTGTGGGGAGGACACACTGCCCCCTGCTGGTGTGATGATGTGGGGAGGACACACTGCCCTGTGCTGGTGTGATGATGTGGGGAGGACACACTGCCCTGTGCTGGTGTGATGATGTGGGGAGGACACACTGCCCCGTGCTGGTGTGATGATGTTGGAGGACACACTGCCCCCTGCTGGTGTGATGATGTTGGAGGACACACTGCCCCCTGCTGGTGTGATGATGTAGGGAGGACACAGTGTCCCCTGCTGGTGTGATGATGTTGGAGGACACACTGCCCTGTGCTGGTGTGATGATGTGGGGAGGACACACTGCCCCGTGCTGGTGTGATGATGTAGGGAGGACACAGTGTCCCCTGCTGGTGTGATGATGTTGGAGGACACACTGCGCCCTGCTGGTGTGATGATGTTGGAGGACACACTGCCCCCTGCTGGTGTGATGATGTGGGAGGACACACAGCTCAGTGATATGTACAGAACATGTATTGTCTCCTCCAGTCTGTAACACTTCACCGTATTTACCACCAATCCGGCCTATATGGTGATCGGCGTCACAGCCTACAGGATCTCTCGGCCGAGCTGTATTGTGTGCGGCAGGACCTGGCCATACCTCACCTGTATCCTCCATATCTGACTGTATCTCAGGCTGGAGGCGCCAACAGGGTCCTAACGCCTTGTCACATCTATCCTTATAGCCCTCACACCTAGGATTCGGTTCCAGCTTCTCCTCGACGTCTTTGATGTCGTTGACAGTAAATGAATCACATGTCACATATCGGCCTTTACTTGCCCCCTTGTATCTTTTATTAACGTTTCTCGGTTTTCCGCCATTCCTTTACATAAGGATCCACGTCTGTTATCATTGGCCGCGGATAAATAGCTGGAATGTTTTCTCTGCATTAGGGATCAGCTACAAGTAACACAAACATACAAAGAACGGCCGCCAGTAAGAGAGAGGCAGGGATCCCAGCTCTTACTGGGAAAGGTGAATGAGGCCCCGGAGAGGGGGATATATGTAATACAGGGGAGTATATACCTGCAGTGCAATGTATCTACACAGTGACCCCACCAGCAGAATAGTGAGTGCAGCTCTGGGGTATAATACAGGATGGAACTCAGGATCAGTAATGTAATGTATCTACACAGTGACCCCACCAGCAGAATAGTGAGTGCAGCTCTGCAGTATAATACAGGATGTAACTCAGGATCAGTAATGTATGTACACAGTGACCCCACCAGCAGAATAGTGAGTGCAGCTCTGGGGTATAATACAGGATGTAACTCAGGATCAGTAATGTAATCTATGTACACAGTGACCCCACCAGCAGAATAGCGAGTGCAGCTCTGGAGTATAATACAGAATGTAACTCAGGATCAGTAATGTATGTACACAGTGACCCCACCAGCAGAATAGTGAGTGCAGCTCTGGAGTATAATACAGGATGTAACTCAGGATCAGTAATGTAATGTATGTACACAGTGACCCCACCAGCAGAATAGTGAGTGCAGCTCTGGAGTATAATACAGGATGTAACTCAGGATCAGTAATGTATGTACACAGTGACCCCACCAGCAGAATAGTGAGTGCAGCTCTGGGGTATAATACAAAATGTAACTCAGGATCAGTAATGTATGTACACAGTGACCCCACCAGCAGAATAGTGAGTGCAGCTCTGGGGTATAATACAGGATGTAACTCAGGATCAGTAATGTATATACACAGTGACCCCACCAGCAGAATAGTGAGTGCAGCTCTGGGGTATAATACAGGATGTAACTCAGGATCAGTCATGTAATGTATGTACACAGTGACCCCACCAGCAGAATAGTGAGTGCAGCTCTGGGGTATAATACAGGATGTAACTCAGGATCAGTCATGTAATGTATCTACACAGTGACCCCACCAGCAGAATAGTGAGTGCAGCTCTAGAGTATAATACAGGATGTAACTCAGGATCAGTACAGGATCAGTAATGTATGTACACAGTGACCCCACCAGCAGAATAGTGAGTGCAGCTCTGGAGTATAATACAGGATGTAACTCAGGATCAGTAATGTAATGTATGTACACAGTGACCCCACCAGCAGAATAGTGAGTGCAGCTCTGGAGTATAATACAGGATGTAACTCAGGATCAGTAATGTATGTACACAGTGACCCCACCAGCAGAATAGTGAGTGCAGCTCTGGGGTATAATACAAAATGTAACTCAGGATCAGTAATGTATGTACACAGTGACCCCACCAGCAGAATAGTGAGTGCAGCTCTGGGGTATAATACAGGATGTAACTCAGGATCAGTAAGTAATGTATGTGGTTACAGAAGTGATCAGCATGATGCTATATATACCCCATTATATCATGTAAACCTGAGATATAATTTCCTGCTGATAGATTTGCGTTATTACTATCCTGCTCGGTGATACTCACGCCAGGTTGTGCTGCACGTTCACATGGATGACATCATACTTTAATTGTCTTTTTTACATAATAAACCTTTTAGCCTTGACCTCCACTAATGTCTGTTTGTGTGATCAGGGGGTGAGAATGATGGGCATTGTAGTCCATGTCAGTACTATCCCCCTCCCAGCCCGTCACTCACGTCTTACACATCAATCACCGGTGATGTCACACGGCCGCAGCACGCTCACCTCACACCTACCAGCTTTACCTATAGATAACACTGCTCTAATGGGAGTTTACATTCATTGTATTATTGTATAACTTGTAATGTTCCTTTACTTATGAAGTCACCCGGGTTGTGAAACCAATTGTTGCGGTGAGTAATAATAAGTATACAGGAGGTCTATAAAAGTCAGGGTGTTTCCTTTTGTGCTGTTAAATTTTATTGTATAATCCTTCTGTACTCGGTGATCTCTCCGATGGGGAATATTGGGGATGTAGTTATGTCTCCAGGCTCCATTGGGTCCATTCATGATCATTTTTTTCTTTTTTTCAAATCAACTGGTGTCAGAAAGTTCTATAGATTTGTAAATTACTTCTATTTAAAAATCTTCAGTCTTCCAGTACTTAGCAGCTGCTGTATGTCCTGCAGGAAGTGGTGTATTCTTTCCAGTCTGATACAGTGCTCTCTGCTGCCACCTCTGTCCATGTCAGGAACTGTCCAGAGCAGCAGCAAATCCCCATAGAAAACTTCTCCTGCTCTGGACAGTTCTTGACATGGACAGAGGTGGCAGCAGAGAGTATGTGTGAATTTTCCTTAAAGGGATAGTTCAGCAAAAAAAATAAAAAATCTTTTAAATCAACTGGTGCCAGAGATTTGTAATTTACTTCTAATTGAAAATCTCCAGTCTTCCAGTACTTATCAGCTGCTGTATGTCCTGCAGGAAGTGGTGTATTATTTCCCTTTAAGCAGACTATAACACACAACTTTTTGCAGGGTCTTCAGAATTTCAATCCCAGAGTTTTTTTCTGCGTCAGGCATTTTTATCTATAACCCCCCCCCTTCTCTGGCAGCTCGCCATGAAACCTGGATATGGAAACCATAAGTATATATCATCCACGTCCAGGAAATTGTGCCAGCATTTTCACAATCCAGTTTTCTTTGGAATTGTCTAACAGAATCTTTCTAGATGGAAGACAGCTGTTCCTCCTCCGGGACGGCTGACCGCAGAGGGGAAGCCGGACGGCGCAGTCATTTCTCTCTTGCTTTTTTGGGCTGGATCAGGAGCTTCATCCTCTATGATATATTAGAAGCCGCTCTCAGGGCATCTGCATGGTGCATGGTGCAAGGCATCTGCATGGTGCATGGTGCAGGGCATCTGCATGGTGCATGGTGCAAGGCATCTGCATGTGATGAGGCTGTGGTGGAGTTGCTTGGATGCTCCAATAATTATACAGTATTCAGATTCCAGTGGGAATTATTAGATGGAAGTGACATTGTGATTGTGATGAACATTTGTCACAATGAGAAGGATGCAACAACTATTGTCTAGGATGCATGGGAGCAGACACCAACATCAGTGCATCCATGTTTTCCAGGCGGTCCTCCGGCTGTATCTATGTTTTCCAGGCGGTCCTCCGGCTGTATCCATGTTTTCCAGGCGGTCCTCAGGCTGTATCTATGTTTTCCAGGCGGTCCTCAGGCTGTATCCATGTTTTCCAGGTGGTCCTCAGGCTGTATCCATGTTTTCCAGGCGGTCCTCAGGCTGTATCCATGTTTTCCAGGCGGTCCTTAGGCTGTATCTATGTTTTCCAGGTGGTCCTCAGGCTGTATCCATGTTTTCCAGGTGGTCCTCCGGCTGTATCCATGTTTTCCAGGTGGTCCTCAGGCTGTATCGATGTTTTCCAGGTGGTCCTCCGGCTGTATCCATGTTTTCCAGGTGGTCCTCAGGCTGTATCCATGTTTTCCAGGTGGTCCTCCGGCTGTATCCATGTTTTCCAGGCGGTCCTCAGGCTGTATCCATGTTTTCCAGGCGGTCCTTAGGCTGTATCTATGTTTTCCAGGTGGTCCTCAGGCTGTATCCATGTTTTCCAGGTGGTCCTCCGGCTGTATCCATGTTTTCCAGGTGGTCCTCAGGCTGTATCGATGTTTTCCAGGTGGTCCTCCGGCTGTATCCATGTTTTCCAGGTGGTCCTCAGGCTGTATCCATGTTTTCCAGGTGGTCCTCCGGCTGTATCCATGTTTTCCAGGCGGTCCTTAGGCTGTATCCATGTTTTCCAGGCGGTCCTTAGGCTGTATCCATGTTTTCCAGGCGGTCCTTAGGCTGTATCCATGTTTTCCAGGCGGTCCTTAGGCTGTATCCATGTTTTCCAGGCGGTCCTCAGGCTGTATCCACCTGTGGTGTCCCACTATTTAGTGCCTTAGGCACCTGTTGCAAAGTTCTCACTCCAGGTTAAGTGATGGTGAAGATATTTTTGTAGTTTCACCGCTAGATGTCAGTATTCTTATTATACCGCTGTTCTTGGTTGCATAGCTGAGGTTAGGAGTGGGTTACTGTTGTCATTGTACCATGTGTTCAGTGCTGACCTATAGGAGGTGCTTTCTCTTCCTCCACCTATCCCTGGGAGGATTTAGTTAGCTTTGTGTGTGAGGAAGTGACGAGAGGAGTATAGTCTAAGACACGTGTTTGTTCAGATGCAGCTAGAGACAACTAGTTCTTCTACCACTATTTCTACTATATCTATTATGCAGTGCTAAACACTTAAGGGAGAAGAGTAGGGATGGTCCGAACCCTCTGAGGTTTGGGTTTGTATGAACCCGAACGCTCGGCATCAGATTCCCTCTGTCTGCCGTGGAGCGGGTGGATACAGCGAAAGGACCGCCTGGAATACTGGGATATAGCCTATGGCTATGGCTGTATCCCAGTTTTCCAGGCGGTCCTCCCGCTGGATCCACCCACTGCACGGAGCGGGCAGACAGCGGGAATCATTACCGAGAGTTCGGGTTCGTACGAACCCGAACCGAACTCGGTTCGGACCATCCCTAGAGAAGAGTCCAGAAACACCCTCACCCATGCAGTGAGCCAGTCCAAAAAGTGCAGGGCAGTATCCTAAGAACCAGAGGAACTAACCTGGATAGAACAAAGCTACTAAGGAAGGTCTACGTATCTTATCTCGATGTGCAGGTAACTGGGACACCCCTGGAAACTTAGCTTCAAGCAGATAACCACAGCTTGGGCTTGTATGACCCTACTAGGACGGATAACTCGATACTGTAGGGCAGAAGGTGGTCAGACATAGTCGAAACACGGGTACAAGTAAACTTCACGAGTAAAAGGCCGCGAGAGGGATGCTTTTACTTTTTTTTTGGGGGGGGGGGGGGGGGTTGTGGCATTTTGCACTGGGATTTGATTATAGTTTTTTTTTTTTTTTTTATGGTCCGGCCCTCCGACGGTCTTAGGGACAGTGAACTGGCCCCCTGTGTGAAAAGTTTGGGGACCCCTGATCTAACCCCTCGACCACCCTGCAGATGAGATTAGCTGGATTACTGATCCGGTGTGGCCGTAATTACAGTGTGTAAGAGCCGCCGCACGTTCCCTTCCGTGTCCTCGTATATGAGGTCTGGCACAGGAGTCGCTCTGACTTCCCTCCCAGGCCACTGCCTGACCTGATCGATCTGTACATCCACCAGACCTGTTTGATAACTTTGCTTTAGGAGTGGCTGCTGTTTCTTACCAGGAAATCCGCCAGTTATGGAGCCTTTACACGTACAGATTCATCTGACCGATCAGTGAAGCCAAAGCCAGGACCAGTCTATAGCCAGAGAACAGGTCATCAAGAAAAACACTGGGATTTCTCCTCTTCTTATATCTATTCCTGGCTTTCACTTCAATAACCTGTCCGATAAATCTGTCTGTGTGAACGCACCCTTACACTCCAGCAGGATTATGTCCGTGCCATTGCATCCGGAGGCCATCATTTAGGGAGGACGGACGAGGTCTCTCTTTACACGGTGACATCACTCACGTCTGTCGGCACGCCGGCAGGTTTCGCATTAACCGTTGCTGGGAACTTTTCTGTCGGTCTCGAGTAATTACAGTGTCGGCACATAATTACTATTTCGGGATTGGAAAGCAATTTTCTCCTGTAGGAAGCGATTTCTTTCTATGACATCTCTATTCTTCGGCTGCAGCTAAGGAGAAGGGTTAAGGAGACTCATTGGGTTTTTAGCTGGAAAATACACTTAAATAGCATTGCAACCTGAGCTAGGTCCCGTCATTAACCCCCGCCATTGTTCTGGGCTCTCGCCTTCCAATTATCATCAGAAATATCTCGCATGGGTTTCCCTGCTTAAAGCTCAGGTTCCGGATTTTTTGACGGTTTAGTTTTATTAGGTGTCGCTCCCTCCCCTGATACATTAAGAAAGAAGAATGTCAATCTGTTTACTACCACATATGTGGTGTCCCACCTCAGGTGTTTTTGTCTCTTCTCTATACCTCTTAAAAAGCTTTTTTCTTTCCAGGTTGAAGGTGGTGATAAAGAGTACTTTGCTGTTTCACCACTAGATGTCAGTATTTTGTATTTCTATGTATTGCACAGCTGAAGTAATGTTTTATATGTACCATGTGTTACTATTGACCAATAGGAGGTGCTCTCTGCTTCTCACTTATTATCTTTCTTCTTTCTTATGCACACACTCATCCCCACCACTCACAGGAAAGTTGTCTTCAGGTCCCTGTAGGAGGATTTACACAATGGAGGAAGTGCACAGTCAGTTCTTACCAGATTCTCAGAGAGGGAAAACCTACAGTTCCTGCTGTAGTTAAGCCAGGGCCTGGCTGCTGCCAGGACCCCTGACAGGGACAAAGTTCAGTCTAGTCTTCTTGTAGACATGAGTGTGGATAGATGCAGCTAGAGACAACCAGTTCTTTTACTACTACTTCTACTATGGCTACTATGGAAGCACTTTAAAGAGAGAAGGGTCCAGGAACATCCTAACCCACCCCGAGAACATTTCTAAAAAGCACAGGGCTGTATCCTGAACACAAGAGGAACTAGCCTGGATAGGACAAAGCTACCGTAAAGAAGGTCTACGTATCCTATCTCGCAGTTCAGGTAACTGGGACACCCCTGGACACTTGGCTATGCCCAGATAATTATGGCTGGGGCTTGTATCACCCTATTAGGATGGGTCACTCGACACTGTAGGGCATAAGTCTAAACACAGGTACAAGTATAGAGTTTACACAGAGATTTTCCTTCAAGTTCCAGCAGAGTACACAGCTTCGCTGGGTTCGGGCTCCTTGGACAAACAAGCAGGTATCAACATCACACCTGTGTGCTGGACAAGCACTGGCGTCAATACCATCAATGGCTGAGCTGACACAGCAAAACCTATACCTGTACCTCCCCACAGATATAGTGTCGTACAGTATATACAGCATTCACTATAGCCAACTGTTAGTTTATTTATATCAATGATCCCGCACAACCGTCATGGCTGACGGTAATAAATAGAAGCCATAATGCTGAACTGAGTTTAGTCATAAAGGGGCTTTCTGTTGCCCAAAAAATATACTCCCATTTGGCCTAAGATCAACTGGTTTCAGAAAGTTATATAGATTTGTAAGTTACTTCTATTTAAAAATCCCCAGTCTTCCAGTACTTATCAGCTGCTGTATATCCTGCAGGAAGTGGTGTATTCTTTCCAGTCTGACACAGTGCTCTCTACTGCCACCTCTGTCCATGTCAGGAACTGTCCAGAACAGGGGAGGTTCTCTATGGGGATTTGCTGCTGCTCCTGACATGGACAGAGGTGGCAGCAGAGAGGACTGTGTCAGACTGAAGAGAATACACCACTTCCTGCAGGACATACAGCAGCTGATAAGTACTGGAAGTAAAGTAGAAGTAGAAGTAAAGTACAAATCTGTATAACTTTCTGACACCAGTTGATCTAATCTCCTTTTTTCTCCCCCTTTATATAGAGTAGTCCTGTGTATAATGCAGGAATGTAGGTCTGTGAGGACTCGGGTGACTTGTATAAGAACAGCGGCATTGAGGACTATGGCCGTCCTATACATATAGATGGAGAGGGCTGGGGTAGGCCGCCTCTCCTTGATGCATGGCTTCCTCTCTGTCGCTCGGGCTGGGTGACATTCTTGGCTCGGTTCAGCAGATCTCTATAGCTCGGCAGGCCGCCTCTCCGCAGGACTTAACTCCCTGCCCTTAGAGTCAAGTCTAGGCGCCTACTTAAGAAGCCGTCCCAGCAGGGTCTTAGCCTTTCAGCGTGCCCTCCCACCTCCTTCCTTTGTCTCCTTGTTACACGATTATAAGAAAACAAAAGCTTTAAAGAATTTTCCAGGATGACGAGGCGCATTCTGTCCAGGCCACCGACCGCCAGGAATCGCAGCCGCCTTACTACTCCTGCATCTGTGGGATAAAGGATCTGCAGGACCACCTGCAAAATGATGCATAGAAGACGTCCACCTGCTGCACCGACTAATATACTGGTGCACCAACTAATAGACTGGTGCACCGACTAATAGACTGTATACTGGTGCTGTGCCTCATACACTGTATACTGGTGCACCAACTAATTAATATACTGGTGCAGTGTCTAATATACTGTATACTGGTGCACCGACTAATATACTGTATACTGGTGCTGTGCCTCATACACTGTATACTGGTGCACCAACTAATTAATATACTGGTGCACCAACTAATATATTATATACTGGTGCACCGACTAATATACTGGTGCACCGACTAATAGACTATATACTGGTGCTGTGCCTCATACACTGTATACTGGTGCACCAACTAATTAATATACTGGTGCACCAACTAATATATTATATACTGGTGCACCGACTAATATACTGGTGCACCGACTAATAGACTGTATACTGGTGCTGTGCCTCATACACTGTATACTGGTGCACCAACTAATTAATATACTGGTGCACCAACTAATATATTATATACTGGTGCACCGACTAATATACTGGTGCACCGACTAATAGACTGTATACTGGTGCTGTGCCTCATACACTGTATACTGGTGCACCAACTAATTAATATACTGGTGCAGTGCCTAATATACTGTATACTGGTGCACCGACTAATAGACTGTATACTGGTGCTGTGCCTCATATACTGTATACTGGTGCACCAACTAATTAATATACTGGTGCAGTGCCTAATATACTGTATACTGGTGCACCGACTAATAGACTGTATACTGGTGCTGTGCCTAATATACTGTATACTGGTGCACCAACTAATTAATATACTGGTGCACCAACTAATATATTATATACTGGTGCACCGACTAATATACTGGTGCACCGACTAATAGACTGTATACTGGTGCTGTGCCTCATATACTGTATACTGGTGCACCAACTAATTAATATACTGGTGCAGTGCCTAATATACTGTATACTGGTGCACCGACTAATAGACTGTATACTGGTGCTGTGCCTCATATACTGTATACTGGTGCACCAACTAATTAATATACTGGTGCACCAACTAATATATTATATACTGGTGCACCGACTAATATACTGGTGCACCGACTAATAGACTGTATACTGGTGCTGTGCCTCATAGACTGTATACTGGTGCACCAACTAATATACTGGTGCAGTGACTAATATATTGTATAGTGGTGCAGTGCCTAATATACTGGATACTGGTGCACCAACTAATATCCTATATACTGGTGCAGTGCTTAATATACTGTATACTGGTGCACCAACTAATATCCTATATACTGGTGCAGTGCTTAATATACTGTATACTGGTGGCCGACTAATATCCTATATACTGGTGCATTGACTAATATTCTGTATACTGGTGCAGTGACAAATATACTGGTGCAGTGCCTAATATACTGGATACTGGTGCAGTGACTAATATACTTTTGCAGTGACTAATATACTGGTGCAGTGCTTAATATACTGTATACTGGTGCAGTGCTTAATATACTGTATACTGGTGTGCCGACTAATATCCTATATACTGGTGCAGTGACTAATATTTTGTATACCGGTGCAGTGCCTTATATATTGTATACTGGTGCAGTGACTGTATATACTGTATATGTGGTGGTCCGGTGCTAAACCGCCGGGATGATGTTATGTCAGTGGTTGGAATATAGCTCAGCCGGTGAGGATGTATTTGTGATGCCAGAGCTAACTCAGCACACAGGTGTGATATTACACCTGCTTCTAGTGTGTTGTGGCTGGCTATATGGCTCCCCAATGGCCGGTGACCTGCCGGGCTGTGATGGGGCCCTTGGGCTCTTATCACAGTCATCCGGAGTGGGAAGATGACCCACCCGGACTGTCGGTACCACCACCCACAAAAAAGGTAAAATGACCCAAGGACGGTGTAGCCTGTGTGTAGGTGCTGGTGCAATTATCACTGAGTCCCAGTAGAATAAATAAACTGATCTTTACTGACAAGTCTCTTGCAGTACAGGATAATAAGGGAACGAGTGACTCCCGAGATACAAACTTAAGTTCACTGAGTCTGTGCTGAGAGATGCGGAGGTAGGATAGAAGAGTTCTGGTTCAGTTTAGTGCTGAGTAGAAGAGAAGAATTCAGAGGAGTGGAGAGGAGTTTGTCGGGAGAGCCCCAACCCAGTTTAGTACTGTGCTCTGCCGGAACTTTGTGAGAAGAAATACTTGAGGAAGAAATACTTGTGCCCGTGTGTCAACCTGAGTGTCGCTAAACCACCTTCTGCCCTGCAGTGTCAGGGTACCCGTCATACAAGGGTAACACAAGCCCCAGTCTTGGTCACCTGAGTTGAGCTAAGTGTCTGAGCGTGTCCTGGTGTCACCTGCACTGCAAGATAAAGTACGTAGGCCTTGGATATGGCTGCTTTGCTCTCTCCGGGTCAGTTCCTCATTCTAGGATACTGTCCTGCACTGTATAGAGAGGTTCACGGAGTGGGTTGAGGTGTTCTCTGACTTGTCCTCCTTAAACATTTAGCACTGCATCTTGTCTGTAAGTGTAACTTTTTGAAAGAAAGTCTCTGGGTTCTCCATATGTGTGTCCACTACTACATCTAGTCTGTCCCGGACAGGGAACCTGGCAGAGCCAGGCCCTGGCTAAGTTCAGCAGGGACGCCTGATCTGTGTGTGTCTTACTCAACTGAGAATTAGACAGGAACTAAGGTGGTCCTACACTTCCTCTCCCCATGTGACTACTTCCTACAGGGTGTGTAACAGTCCCTGTGAGTGGTGGAGAAGAGAGTGTGCAGAAGAGAAAAAATTAGAGATAGGCAGGTATAAAAGAGTACCTTGCATTGGTGCACAGAATCACATAATAAGACAGTAACCCTCTAATGACTACAGCTGTGCAATATATACAAAGTGATCCACAGTGACATCCCCCGTTGGTGTTTGTGCCACCCAGCGATCAGCAGCAGAGCCCCCCGGATGAATGCCCTATTGTTGTGGTGGACAGACAGCTGGAGGCGATCATTACCTGTTACCTGTAAACACGCTGTATCTTCCAGGGGTCTGCAAGTCTGGGCTTCTAGATCCTTCCGAGGCTGTAATTATAACCCCGGCTGCATTATTACATTATCCATACGGGAACGTTGCTTTGCATCTACCTGCAGCATTGTTTGCTTGTCACATGCTTCTGCCATGAAATCACTCCCCGACTCCTCGCCTCCTGTCTGGGCCTTACCCACAGTGGTGTTTCCCATTACAGGTAGTGCTGTATAGGGGTCTTCTGTCTCCCGATCACATACGGGCATGGTTCCGTACCTCTACAGCAGGGATGGGGAACCTGCGGCCCTCCAGTTTTGCAAAACTACAATTCCCATCATACCTGGCCAGCCAAAGGCATTTTCGCCCCAGACCTGCTGATGTCACAAAGAGGGAGAAAATGCCTGTCCTGGATGATGGATTGCCTGCTCAGCCAATCAGTGATGGCAGTGGTGTCCAGCCTGAGTCACTGATTGGCTGAGCAGGCAGTCTATCAAACGGGTCGTGATGTCAGCAGAGAGAAGATCTTGGAGCCCAGTGGGTCCGGTGCTGGAGGAGCACGGGGACAGGTGAGATTGATATTTAATGTTCCCCCCTCATCGGACTTCTCCTTTAAGGAAAGTCCGTTATAAAGATGTGTGGAGGCTTACAGAGCGTTGCCGATCCACTGGGAATAGAGTGAAAGCCTCCGTGACACATGGAAAAGCAGGATAGGGCTTGCTCACACTACCGGATTTTTCAGCTGTCATTGCCGATGGCCATTAAAGAAAAAGGCCTGTATTGGCCGTTGATGGCTGTCCGCCTGTGATGATCATGATCACTATACAGGAACGTCATTAGCAAATATTGGACATCTTTTTGTTGGTGGTCGCAGGGACGGCTTAAAAAATTACATAGTGTGAACTTGGAAACGTGGAAACAGTCAGAGGAGAGAAATGGACAGAGGAGAGGATTGCGGCAATGACAGCAGACGGGATGACGGCATGGACAGAGGAGAGGATGGCGACACAGACAGCAGACGGGATGACGGCATGGACAGAGGAGAGGATGGCGGCACAGATAGCGGAGGGGATGGCGGCAATGACAGCAGACGGGATGACGGCATGGACAGAGGAGAGGATGGCGGCACAGATAGCGGAGGGGATGGCGGCACAGACAGCGGAGGGGATGGCGGCACGGACAGAGGAGAGGATTGCGGCAATGACAGCAGACGGGATGACGGCACGGACAGAGGAGAGGATGGCGACACAGACAGCAGACGGGATGACGGCATGGACAGAGGAGAGGATGGCGGCACAGATAGCGGAGGGGATGGCGGCACAGACAGCGGAGGGGATGGCGGCACAGACAGCGGAGGGGATGGCGGCACAGACAGCGGAGGGGATGGCGGCACGGACAGCGGAGGGGATGGCGGCACAGACAGCGGAGGGGATGGCGGCACGGACAAAGGAGGGGATGGCGGCACGGACAGAGGAGGGGATGGCGGCATGGACGATGTGAATACACAATTTGGCAGTATGTGTGCACTCAGCCTTAGGGCCCTATTCCACCGGACGATTATCGTTCAGATTATCATTAAAACGTTCGAATCTAAACGATAATCGTTCGGTTGAAATGCAGTTAACGATTAATGACCGAATGAGAAATCGTTGACCGCTTTATAAGACCTGGATCTATTTTTATCGTTGCTCGTTCGCAAATCGTTCGCATTAAATAAGACATCATTCGGTCGTTCGCAGTAGATACGAACACAATAGCGAAGAAATAGCGAAGAAAAAACTATCGCAATTACGATCATAAGTAACAATTATCATTCCATGGAAATGAGTGAACGTTTTCAGGTCGTTCGCAATAGCGGTCGTTTGAGATCGTTAATCGTTAACGATTATGCGAACGATAATCGTCTGGTGGAATAGGGCCCTTACTCAGGCCCTCAGTACTTCTCCTCTTCCTCCAGACTCAGGCAGGCAGCTTGCAGACTTCAGTCGACACTCATGTAACACAGACTCGGCCCTTGTAGTGTCTGTAACTCGCTTTACTGTAAGAGCTGTCAAAATAAAGTCTGGCCTGTAGCAGGAAAGGGCAGGGAGCGGATGCGTCACCTTCATCTAACATCACTGAACTGCAACCATGGGCAGAAACATGCGGAGTCTTCCTGGTGACGGATCAGGTGACCTGTGATATCCTGACAGGCAGGAGCCCGGCCTGCCGCTCACTAATCTGCCTGCCAATCTGTCTCCCTCTATTACATCTCAATTTGTTCTCTATTATCTAATTTCTGGATACACGGATCTGGAATGTGATTTCCACCTGAAACACGTCGGGACAGATTCACTAATTATAGCAAGTTACTAAAATGCTAACCGGATGATGGAATTATTAACCGAGACGTAGGGGATCCCCGATCCGGCAGATACACTGAGAAGCAGCGGTCCGAAAGATAGGAAAAGATAGCAGAGGAGATGGTGGCATGGACAGCGGAAAGGATGGCGGCATGGACAGCGGAGAGGATGGCGGCATTGACAGCGGAGGGCATGGGGGCACGGACAGCGGAAAGGATGCGGGCACAGACAGCGGAAAGGATGCGGGCACAGACAGCGGAGAGGATGGCGGCACGGACAACGGAGGGGGTGGCAGCATGGACAGCGGAGGGGATGGCGGCACGGACAACGGAGGGGATGGCAGCATGGACAGCGGAGGGGATGGCCACTTGGACAGTGGAGGGGATGGGGGCATGGACAGGGGAGGGGATGGCGGCACGGACTGTGTGAATACACTGAGAACCAGCGGTCCGAAAGAAAGGAAAAGCCTACAGAAATGACATTATGGCATTGGGAGATGCTTTAAAGGGGTTGTTTACCAAAAATATCCAGTCTTCTGTGTTGTCCTACCACGGGTGTTACCATCATATACACCCTTCGTAAAAGTCTGTACTTATTGTACTTGGGTGGTGCTGAAGGTAGTACTAAAGTTTCGCCACTAGAATCTGCTGTGTTAGATATGTGTATTTGTATGCTGCACAGCTGAAGTGTATAAAGGGTTATTGTTTATTTGTATGCCACATGAATCTGCAGACCAATAGGAATTTGTTCTTCTTCTCTTCTATCATCTTTCTCTTTACTTATTCTATTGCACTCTTCACCCACTCACAGTGCACCTTAGATACGCTGAGGAAGGAAGTGAAAGGGTCTTTTCTATTGGACATTGTAGAGGAAGGACGCAAGCTAGACAGCTCTCTACAGTGGTCCTCTCTGGGCCCTGGCCCTCTGCCAGGTCCCCTACTTGGGTCAGTCTTAGTCGGAATCCCATATGGGTAGGAAGCAAGACAAGACACAGCTAACAACTTTCTTCTCAGGTCAAGGCACAGGAGTTTTCTTCTTCTTCTTCTTCTTCTTCTTCTTCTCTTAGTATTCTTCTACCTCAACCTCCCGGCAGAGCACAGTACTACTTGGGTTGAGACTCTCACAACATCCTCCTCTCTGCTACTCTGCTTCTTGGTATCACTCAGTACACCACTCCTACACTACATCCCTACTACAGATTTGGTTGCTGTATTGCCAAGTATTTGTCTGTAGCTATTGTGTTTTTATCAAGAGAAACCTCATAATCGTGTAACCCCGCCTCAAGCACGTATCTTCTTAGTAAAACAAGCTTATTTAAGTTAAAGAGACTCTGTGATCTTTCGCCTTCCACCGACACAATATACTACTTAACCTTGGGACACTTCCCCTTTCTGTGGGTGGCGGTTCCGATAGTGGGGGAGGGTCATTACACCGCTCTGGCCATCCGTGATCACACTACCCCAAGGGACCCCATAGCAGGACACCGACCACAGGGGAAAAAGGTACAACCGGCCTTGTCAAATAAAAGCAGGCGTGCCATCACACATGTGTGCCCAACCAGCACTGGCATCACAATATAACACCCCAAGGTCCGGCTGTATCTCCTGCCAACCACCACCTGGGGCTCACACAACACTTCCAGTACTAATCAGCTGCTGTATGTTCTGCAGGAAGTCTGACACAGTGCTCTCTGCTGCCACCTCTGTCCATGTCAGGAACTGTCCAGAGCAGCAGCGAATCCCCATAGAAAACCTCTCCTGCTCTGGACAGTTCCTGACATGGACAGAGGTGGCAGCAGAGAGCACTGTGTCAGACTGGAGAGAATACACCACTTCCTGCAGGACATACAGCAGCTGATAAGTACTGGAAATTACAAGTAAATTACAAATCTGTATAAAAGTTCCCCTTTAATGTGTGTATTTAGCCTTTCCCTGGGCTTTGCAGTCGCTCATCCATTCTCTCCATCTTACATAACTCCCTATAACAACCCTCCTCCCCTCCTTTGCTGTTTGCCCAGGTGACAGTGGGAGAATCCCTGTGAGCGGAGGGGATTTGTAAGGCGAGCCGGCGGTGCTGGGCGCAGGTCGTGTTATTCTTAGCTCAGACTGGCTTGTTTTCCTGCTATTTTTTCCCTGTGTTTCCAGCTTCCCCCATATCTGTCTGTGCACATCCCCATGACAAACAATCCTCATCACCGCAGAGAAATTCCTGTATTTGTCGGCTTTCCGCCCACCTGTACGGATTACATGTTCATGCTACGCTTGGCCTCACCTCATTTCAAAGAGAAGATTCCGACTCCCACCAAAAAGCGAGACCTGTGAACCTAGAGAGACGCTTCTTCTCATCGGGAGACAACAACATATTAGTCTACATCCTAATAGACCTCCGCTCCTATCCTGTAGTAGGTACAATACACTTTCCCAGTCCTTCCAGGAATTCCTAGAAAATATACATTTAGTATCATCAAATTCTATCTTCCAGTATTTACCAGCTGCTGTATGTCCTGCAGGAAGTGGTGTATTCTCTCCAGTCTGACACAGTGCTCTCTGCTGCCACCTCTGTCCATGTCAGAAAACCTCTCCTGCTCTGGACAGTTCCTATGAGGATTTGCTGCTGCTCTGGACAGTTCCTGACATGGACAGAGGTGGCAGCAGAGACTGTGTCAGACTGGAGAGAATACACCACTTCCTGCAGGACATACAGCAGCTAAAAGAGTGGAGATTTAACTATAACTTTCTGACATCAGTTGATCATTGAGTCCATGATCAGACTAGGACTGAGCACCATAATATGGATACAAATAAGCATATGTATTAGGTCATGCTCCAATCACACTTTCCCCATACACCTACAGACCGATCAGCAGGAATTCTGCCGCTCACAGAGCTGTTAGTGTCTCTATAAGAAGCTCCTCCTACTCTGCCCTCATTACCTGGATTACCTGCACCTGTTTCATCTCATTACCTGTATAATAATCACCTGTCCATCATACTCCAATGTCTCCACCATGGCCAGGACCAAAGAGCTGTATCAGGGGCAAAACTGTAGACCTGCACAAGGTTGGGATGGGCTACAGTATAATAGGCAGCAGCTCGGTGAGAAGGCAACAACTGTTGGTGCAATTATTAGAGAATGGAAGAAACACAAGATGACTGTCAATCTTTCTCGCTCTGGGGCTACATGCAAGATCTCACCTCGTTGGGTAAGGATTATTCTGAAGATCAGGAATCATCCAAGAACTACGAGGGAGGATCTGTTCACTGATCTGAAGAGAGCTGGGACCACAGTCTCATAGATTACTGTTAGTACCACACTACACCGTCATGGATTATAATTCTGCAGGACACACAAGGTCCCCCTACTTGACCATCACCAGATGACCTTATGGATGATCCAGAGGAGATATGGGAGGAGGTCATGTGATCAGATGAGGCCAAAATAGAACTTTTTAGTATTAACCCCACTCGCCGTGTTTGGGGGAAATAGAAGAATAAGTCCAACCCCAAGAGCAGAGTCCCAACCGTGAAGCATGCTCTGTATTGTAGGGGCCATTTATGGCGAGTTATTGGCCAACAACCCCCTTCCCTCGATACGAGCATTGAAGATGGGTGGTGGCCGGGTCTTCCAGCTGACAATGACCCAAAACACACGGCCGGGACAACTAAGGAGGAAACCCCCAGCCGGGACAACTAAGGAGGAAACACACAGCCGGGACAACTAAGGAGGAAACACACAGCCGGGACAACTAAGGAGGAAACCCACAGCCGGGACAACTAAGGAGGAAACACACAGCCGGGACAACTAAGGAGGAAACACACAGGACAACTAAGGAGGAAACCCACAGCCGGGACAACTAAGGAGGAAACCCACAGCCGGGACAACTAATGAGGAAACACACAGCCGGGACAACTAAGGACGAGACACACAGCCGGGACAACTAGGGAGGAAACACACAGCCGGGACAACTAAGGAGGAAACACACAGCCGGGACAACTAAGGAGGAAACCCACAGCCGGGACAACTAAGGAGGAAACCCACTGCCGGGACAACTAAGGAGGAAACCCACAGCCGGGACAACTAAGGAGGAAACCCACAGCCGGGACAACTAAGGAGGAGACACAAAGCCGGGACAACCAAGGAGGAAACCCACAGCCGGGACAACTAAGGAGAAAACACACAGCCGGGACAACTAAGGAGGAAACACACAGCCGGGGCAACTAAGGAGGAAACACACAGCCGGGACAACTATGGAGGAAACCCACAGCTGGGACAACTAAGGAGGAAACCCATAGCCGGGGCAACTAAGGAGGAGACCCACAGCCGGGACAACTAAGGAGGAGACCCACAGCCGGGACAACTAAGGAGGAGACCCACAGCCGGGACAACTAAGGAGGAGACACACAGCCGGGACAACTAAGGAGGAGACCCACAGACGGGACAACTAAGGAGGGAACACACAGCCGGGACAACTAAGGAGGAGACCCACAGCCGGGACAACTAAGGAGGAGACCCACAGCCGGGACAACTAAGGAGGGAACACACAGCCAGGAAACTAAGGAGGAGACACACAGCCGGGACAACTAAGGAGGAGACACACAGCCAGGACAACTAAGGAGGAGACCCCCAGCCGGGACAACTAAGGAGGAAACACACAGCCGGGACAACTAAGGAGGAAACACACAGCCGGGACAACTAAGAAGGAAACACACAGCCGGGACAACTAAGGAGGAGACACACAGCCGGGACAACTAAGGAGGAGACACACAGCCGGGACAACTAAGGAGGAGACACAGCCGGGACAACTAAGGAGGAGACACAGCCGGGACAACTAAGGAGGAGACACAGCCGGGACAACTAAGGAGGAGACACACAGCCGGGACAACTAAGGAGGAAACCAACAGCCGGGACAACTAAGGAGGAAACCCCCAGCCGGGACAACTAAGGAGGAGACCCCCAGCCGGGACAACTAAGGAGGAAACCTACTGCCGGGACAACTAAGGAGGAAACACACAGCCGGGACAACTAAGGATGAAACCCACAGCCGGGACAACTAAGGAGGAAACACACTGCCGGGACAACTAAGGAGAAGACCCACAGCCGGGACAACTAAGGAGGAAACCCACAGCCGGGACAACTAAGGAGGAAACACACAGCCGGGACAACTAAGGAGGAAACACACAGCCGGGACAACTAAGAAGGAAACACACAGCCGGGACAACTAAGGAGGAGACACACAGCCGGGATAACTAAGGAGGAAACCCCCAGCCGGGACAACTAAGGAGGAAACCCCCAGCCGGGACAACTAAGGAGGAGACCCCCAGCCGGGACAACTAAGGAGGAAACCCCCAGCCGGGACAACTAAGGAGGAGACCCCCAGCCGGGACAACTAAGGAGGAAACACACAGCCGGGACAACTAAGGAGAAAACACAGAGCCGGGACAACTAAGGACGAGACACACAGCCCGGACAACTAAGGAGGAGACACACAGGACAACTAAGGAGGAAACCCCCAGCCGGGAAAACTAAGGAGGAGACCCACAGCCGGGACAACTAAGGAGGAGACCCCCAGCCGGGACAACTAAGGAGAAAACACACAGCCGGGACAACTATGGAGGAAACCCACAGCCGGGACAACTAAGGAGGAGACCCACAGCCGGGACAACTAAGGGGGAAACACACACCCGGGACAACTAAGGAGGTGACCCACAGCCGGGACAACTAAGGAGGAGACCCACAGCCGAGACAACTAAGGAGGTGACCCACAGCCGGGACAACTAAGGAGGTGACCCACAGCCGGGACAACTAAGGAGGAGACCCACAGCCGGGACAACTAAGGAGGAAACCAACAGCAGGGAAAACTAAGTAGGAAACCCACTGCCGGGACAACTAAGGAGGAAACCAACAGCAGGGAAAACTAAGTAGGAAACCCACTGCCGGGACAACTAAGGAGGTGACCCACAGCCGGGACAACTAAGGAGGAAACCAACAGCCGGGACAACTAAGGAGGTGACCCACAGCCGGGCCACATGGCCACTTCCTTCCAGAGACAGCACTGTTCTTGTCTCCAGTTCAGGTGTGGTTTGCAATAAGGCTCCATTCACTTCCATGAAACTGAGTTACAAAACCTGCACCCACACTGGTGACAAGAGCGGTGCTGTCTCTGGAAGAAAGTGGCCAAAAAACCCCTTTCCTTGATCCATCTGGCCAATTTAATGCATGTAAAATATGGAGCAATCATGATAAAGGAGTCATGGTTCCCCAGGCGGCCTACGCTCCGGGCTTATAGCTATGTCGGGGCTATCACAGCTGGATTTATGGCCGCCCATTCTTCTCCCCCATATTCTCGCCGCCCATTCTTCTCCCCCATATTCTCGCTGTGTGTGGTTCCTCATTCCGGTTCCCACGTTCTCCCGTATGTCTGGATCTGGGTGACATCTGTGTCTCAGAGGAGACGTTTCCATATGCTCCACTATGGGCCTGTGCTGTCAGACGTCCTGATCCCGGCCGGCTGCACCTTTCATCCCATTGTGACATGGAGCGGCCCGTTTTACAGACATGGCAGGCATCAATATTGGGGAGAATCGCGCCTTTCATCCTCTTCATCCTCCATTTAAAGTGATTTGTGTCCGGCCTTTATGCTCCTGGCAGAGGCTGCAAGTCCCTTTGTTGCTTTTATGGTGGGTAAAGCCTGAACTGTGGTCCCCGAGCACACGAGCCGCCATCCCGCAGCAGTAAATCCTTCAGTATTATGTCTTCCTTTATGGCCTGAAAATCTGTTCCTAATCTATTTACCAATGGTCCATATGCTGCCATACCCCTATATATATATATATATATATATATATATATATATATATATATATATACACTATACTATACCCCTATATATATATATACATTATGCTATAACTATATATTCATAGACGATGTTTTCCTCGTATGGACAGGGTCTGAGAATGAATTGCTGGAGTTTTTGCATTTCCTAAATCATGTGGATAGTGATATCACGTTCTCGATGACACATTCACATACATCGGTGTCGTTTCTGGATACACTAGTATACATACATGAAGGAAAATTACAGACGGATATTTTTTCTAAACCCACTGATCGCAACACGTTGCTGAGATATGAATCTAGTCATCCTCCGAGTATGAAGCGTAACTTGCCGAAGAGCCAGTTCTTACGGGCAAAACGCATAGTCTCGGATGAAGCTAGATTGGGTAAGGCATACAACACTATGATAAACAACTTCATTGAGCGGGGTTACCCACGATCTGTGGTCAATGACCACTGTAGTAATGTAAATACACTTGACAGGAAGAGTCTTCTATCTGCTGCAACAAAAACTGCACGGCCGTCACGGATACCATTGGTTACTACATATAATACATGCAGTGGGGACATTGCACGAATAGTTCATAGACATTGGACAGTTGTGAAGGATACTTTTCCTGATATCCCGGAATTCCAACTAAAACCTTTACTTTCCTACAGGAGATCCAGGAATTTAAAGGATCAGCTGGTGAAAACCGGTGACCGCATGTTTGCACAGGTGGATAACCGTAAGACAGGTTCTTATCCCTGCTGGAGGTGTGTGAATTGTAAATACATGTTTATAAAGTGTGATAAATTCACACACCCCAGGTCTGGCAAAACATTTGACATTCGCAAGTATTTTACTTGCGATTCTGATTGGGTGATATACCTACTGATGTGTCCATGCCAACTTATATATGTTGGGGAGACAACGTATGATGTGCGGACGAGAATCACCCAACATAGATACACGATCAGGAAGGGCAAATTGGATCTCCCTGTACCCAAACATTTTGTGGAGGCTGGCCATACGGAGCGGGATCTGAGATTTTTGGTGCTTGATCAGATAGCACCATTACCCCATGGAGGAGATAGGCATTCTAAATTGAAACGGAAGGAGTTGGAATGGATCTTTAGGTTGGATACGCTGAGACCCAGGGGCCTCAATGCTGACTATAAGATCCTTCCTAAATATTGCAACTGATCTAGATATTGGCACTAAGTATGGAGAGGGCGGATATGTGTTGTATTCGGACTCTCGTGATGTGTTTCTAGTCTGGCTATTTGTGACATAGGAGGTGAACACAGAGTAATTTTTTACTTTTTAACAGTTTTTCTGTTTATACAATATATTTACCTGATGCATGTTTGTTTTCATTTTTTCAGATTTGACATCAAGCTATTTGTGGAAATCATGGATGCCCGCTCGCCTTTTAAGAAGAACAGAAAGCCGAATATATTTTCATGATCCCGCTGACAGACCGTATTGGGATTTATTTTCAAGTCCGGGTGACCAGCTAAGGGGGTGTGCTATACGTGCCCAGATGAGTGGTCCCTACGGGTTTATCTGATGCCCTACCTGAGGAATGAAATCGGAGCTTTGAGCTGCTGTGGAGTTCTATTTGGTGGTGGCGGAAGATAGTGGAGGGAGAGTGCCGACGGATTCACTGTCCTGCTCTCTCACCCCCCGCAATGTTGGGGATAAGCCACGATCTAAGTCTGTTTAACACGTGATTTGGCACACCGATAACCCCTGGTTCTTACCTGTTTTTGGACTTATTGTCATTGTTTCCTGTTGTGGGCGTTCCCATTGCACTGATCTGTCAGAATAGGGGTGGGCGTAATACAATGCTTATTGCGCATGCGCAGCCTACACGTACACGCACAATGTTTGCGTTCCATCTAGGCGTGCGGTCCACAGCTTTCAGCATCACACGGCTGCTGTTCGTTAGCGGTGAGCGAGCAATCCTGATTTCTTTTATGTTTGATATTTTGTAATATACTTATTTTATACACACATACACTTGAATTTATGTAACTATGTTATTAGACATTATACACTATGATTCTTTATCTATAATCACTGTATTTTGACATATGAATCTATGTGTCAATCCTAGCACACCTGTTGATTAATTTTTTCACGTCAGATCACCTGATTGTATCACGTATTTATACCGGTAGTGGTAGTGTGTTCACTTGAGCTTGAAAAAAGACTGCGGTGTGCAGTCAGAAACGTCGCTGTATTTTTTGCATGGAGTGTCAATAAACTTTCACTTTGCTTTTGGAATCCTTGGAGTGCTGCCGCATATTTGAATTTATATATATATATATATATATATATATATATATATATATATATATATATATATATACACACGAATCGGGAATCGTCCTGCACACATCTGACAGTTGGCTAAAAGTGGCCATACACAAAAGCTGTCGGCCAAATGTTTGTTCTCACCCAGTCTCCCATATACATGCTCACCTTGACTGAGTGTTCCTTTGTTCTATGTGGAGTAAGGCTGGATCTGTTTTATGCACACAAAAAAAGAAAAAAACGGATTAAAAAACAAAAACAGATGTATTCGTGTGCCTTCATTTGGATCTGTTTTTTTCACTGACTTCCATTATATAAAAAAAAAAAAAAACAGATCAGAACACACATTTTGATTACATTTTTGTAGACGCTTAAAAAAATGATGTGTTTTGATCCTTTTTTTTTTGTAATGGAAGTCAATGGAAAAACTGATCCAAATGGATGCACTCAAATGCATCAGTTTTTTATTCCCTCTTTTTTACATAAATAACTCAGGGTGAACGCGGCCTTACTATAGAGAGCTTCAACTTTAGAGAGTTTCAGGAAAGCTGAACCACAGCAGTCGGGGACATAAGGGTTAATCCTTGCTGTCACCCGTCAGGAGGGATCACATGAACAATATTGGTCGATAAATCATGGACGGGATCGAGTGTCACATCACAACCTGCACAAAGCATCACAAAAATCTGCGAAACAAGTAAAAGCTCATGTGTAATCTAATAATGATTGTCCCACCCCCCCGGGGCCATTCATATCCATTACAGCCCAGGAATCCATGGAGAAGAAGAAAGATGTATTCTGCCTGAGTGCACAACTATTCTCTGCGCTCTGCTAGTGTGCCGCACTGCAGATTATCTATATACTAGATACTATATATATATATATATATATATATATAAATATATATACTAGAAGAGGGGTCTGCACAATGGGATCCGACCACCTGGACCCCCAACAATGCCAAGAGACACACAACCAGTGCACAACTATTCTCTAGGCTGGCACCACCCCTCCGTCCTTCCTCCCCACCCTCCTCATCATTAGGAATGCCACTGGAACATTTTTTCCTGTCTGAACATTACACAGATGCCTTAACGATCCAGCCCATGTTCAGTATTCACACAGCTCACAGGTGAGAAACAAGAGACAATCTGCCTGGAGCATTCCTAATGATGAGGAGGGTGGGGAGGAGGGACAGAGAGATTTTGCCAACCTAATGCATATACAATCTAGGCCACTCCCATAGGGCACGGGGCTGCCAGTTTAAAAGTTGTTTTTCAGGACAATAACTGCATCCCCTGCCGAACGTACCCCAGGACAGATCTTGGATTAAAAGCAGCTATCCGAAGGTACAAGTGTTTTGGGGGGTCAGATTGTGGGTACAGAGTCGCTTTAATGGAGAGAAGGGATAAAGCCGCTACCAGACTCCCCAAGAACAAATGGATAGGGCAATCAAAATCCAACAAGCCTGATCTTTCATTGTCCCATATTTGGCATCGGGGAAAGGGCAGGATACTCCTATACCCATCTAAAAAAAGTGGCCTCATCTATCATCATTGGTCGTATGGTCTGGTGCTCTCTCTATAAGCCACCACTTTCACTAAATAATCTATGACTATGGCGCTGATATAGCTGCACAGACCCTTAACAAGGTTTTCAGGTTTAGAATGAGAAAAACAGCTCCCTCCCTCACTATGGGTTGAGTCTGGTATTGCAGCTCATCATCAGTGAAGTGACTGTGGCAGAGCTGCTATACCGCACACAATCTGTTGACAGGGGTGGTGCTGTTTCTGGAAAAAGGCAGCCATGTTTTTCCTTGTATACCTGTTTCCTCCTTTCATTTCTAACATTATTATACAAAGTTTCCATTTTTTCCAGGAGTAACAACTTGACCCTATAACAATCTGACACTATAACAATCTGATCCTGTAACAATATGGTCCTGTAACAATCTGACACTATAACAACCTGACCCTATAACAATCTGATCCTGTAACAATCTGATCCTGTAACAATCTGATCCTGTAACAATCTGATCCTGTAACAATCTGATCCTGTAACAATCTGATCCTGTAACAATCTGACCTGTAACAATGTGATCCTGTAACAATCTGACACTATAACAATCTGATCCTGTAACAATCTGACCTGTAACAATCTGACACTATAACAACCTGACCCTATAACAATCTGATCCTGTAACAATCTGATCCTGTAACAATCTGATCCTGTAACAATCTGACCTGTAACAATGTGATCCTGTAACAATCTGACACTATAACAATCTGATCCTGTAACAATCTGACCTGTAACAATCTGACACTATAACAACCTGACCCTATAACAATCTGATCCTGTAACAATCTGATCCTGTAACAATCTGATCCTGTAACAATCTGATCCTGTAACAATCTGACCTATAACAATCTGACACTATAACAATCTGATCCTGTAACAATCTGACACTATAACAATCTGATCCTGTAACAATCTGATCCTGTAACAATCTGACACTGTAACAATCTGACCCTGTAACAATCTGACACTATAACAATCTGATCCTGTAACAATCTGACACTGTAACAATCTGATCCTGTAACAATCTGACACTGTAACAATCTGATCCTGTAACAATCTGACACTGTAACAATCTGACACTATAACAATCTGATCCTGTAACAATCTGATCCTGTAACAATCTGACACTGTAACAATCTGATCCTGTAACAATCTGACCCTGTAACAATCTGACCTGTAACAATCTGACCTGTAACCATCTGACACTGTAACAATCTGATCCTGTAACAATCTGATCCTGTAACAATCTGACCTGTAACCATCTGACACTGTAACAATCTGACACTATAACAATCTGACCTGTAACAATCTGATCCTGTAACAATCTGATTCTGTAACAATCTGACACTGTAACAATCTGATCCTGTAACAATCTGATCCTGTAACAATCTGACACTGTAACAATCTGACACTGTAACAATCTGACACTATAACAATCTGATCCTGTAACAATCTGACACTATAACAATCTGATCCTGTAACAATCTGACCTGTAACCATCTGACACTGTAACAACCTGACACTGTAACAATCTGATCCTGTAACAATCTGATCCTGTAACAATCTGACACTATAACAATCTGACCCTGTAACAATCTGACCTGTAACAATCTGATCCTGTAACAATCTGACACTATAACAATCTGACACTGTAACAATCTGATCCTGTAACAATCTGATCCTGTAACAATCTGACACTATAACAATCTGACCCTGTAACAATCTGACCTGTAACAATCTGATCCTGTAACAATCTGATCCTGTAACAATCTGACCTGTAACAATCTGATCCTGTAACAATCTGACACTATAACAATCTGATCCTGTAACAATCTGACCTGTAACCATCTGACACTGTAACAACCTGACACTGTAACAATCTGATCCTGTAACAATCTGATCCTGTAACAATCTGACACTATAACAATCTGACCCTGTAACAATCTGACCTGTAACAATCTGATCCTGTAACAATCTGACCTGTAACAATCTGACACTATAACAATCTGATCCTGTAACAATCTGACACTATAACAATCTGACCCTGTAACAATCTGACACTGTAACAATCTGACCTGTAACAATCTGACACTATAACAATCTGATCCTGTAACAATCTGATCCTGTAACAATCTGATCCTGTAACAATCTGACCCTGTAACAATCTGATCCTGTAACAATCTGATCCTGTAACAATCTGATCCTGTGACATAAAGGAAAGAAGAGGGAAATGCACATTTCCTGGGTAGATGAGTTTCACTTTTTATAATGTTTGTACATTCAGCAGCAAAGACACCTGCATCATTAGTCACTGGAAATTCCCACATCCAGCATGGCCGCCGCTGACACTATGACATTGCTGGCCTCCTATGTAACCATCACAATGGGGGGGGGGGATTAAACAGATTGGATGGAGTCGCCCGTGATCGACTATTTGCTCGATAACCATTGCAGGTTATATCTCCATACATACACTGCAGATTATTTCATATAGGGGCAATGGGGGACTTTACCCATAGAGGTTGCCTTTCCTGGTTCCTAACTGTGGCTTCTACTATTCAGTTACCCCCAGGACTTAGGGTAGCACCGAATTGGGAAAAGAAGCTGACAGTCTTTAGAATAACATACAAAGTACATATCAGTTAGAAGAGCAATTAAAAAAGAGACGACAAACTGGAGATGATCTGGATCAAAAAACAAATGAATGAGGAATTAAGTGGAAAAACTAACAAACTTTCCCTAATCTTTCCCTGGATCTATCCCTAAACTAAACCTTTTATCAGACAAAACAACAACCACGAACAAAGGATGTCAGTGGGCCTGATAACAAATCACACCTGACCCTTTTGTTCAAGAAGACATAAGCCACATTGAGAGTGCTCTTGCCGCGGCTTACCCCTACCTTCCCCATAGAGGACACAGGAGTAGTGAGCGGGAGAGATCGGCTGTAGTGAGCGGGAGAGATCACCGATCATTTGGTCATCAGTTATTGAAGGTGTATGGGGATCTCAAAATTAATGGGGTAGTCCAAAAACGAAACAAAAAAATACAGTGCGGGCAGGGGGGGGGGGGGGGGGGAACATAATAAAGAATGCGGCGCTCAATAGAACGTTCTGACATTTTGTAACGACAATATAGCAGCACTCTATGGTCTATGTCAGGCGGTATATTGGGTGCTCACCCCAAGAGATCTCCCAACATATGGGCTGAACAGATCCCTAACAGATGGGACAAACAACAAACTCCTAGAAGCTGAAAGGATGAACGTGATGCAAAGAATAGAATAGTTCCTGTTCAAACAAATGACAAACTCAGCTCAGCTACATGTGGCGGCAGAAAATGCTAAAGAAAAAAAAATAATAATAATAATAAGGCCCTTGGAGAAGTTACTGTGCGGGTGTAATAGCGTGCACGATGGAGGGCGAGTCCGCAGGCTGCAATTCTATTGTGTTTTCACTACTATTTTCCAAAATACAACAAAGCCGTCAATAATAGACAAGAAGCATTAAAAAAAAAAAAACTAAAAAAAAACTATGAAAGAATGTTTTGTTATTTCCCTAGTTACAGGAAAAACACAACCTTGAGCGAAGTTATCACGAGAAAAGCAAAATTCCAATATCAAGGTTAAAGATAGAGAAGAGAATATAGAGAATGTTGTGACTGCAAGGAAAACCATGAGAGTTTTAGAGAGAAAATCATAAAAAATTTAAAAAAGTTTTATACATTTTACTGGGATGGCTAATTTAAAGGGGTACTCCAGCAGCAATTTTTTTAGTTTTAAATCAACTGAGAGATTTGTAATTTACTTCTATTAAAAAATCTCCAGTCTTCCAGTACTTAACAGCTGCTGTATGTCCTGCCTGAAGTGGTCTATTTTGTTTTGTTTTTCTGGTGTCAAAAATTTGCTACCGTTTGGCTTAAAGGGGTACTCCAGAGAATTTTTTTTTCCAGATCAACGTATATCAGAAAGTTATACAGATTTGTAAATTACTTCACATAGAATTCACATGGAAGCTTAAACTCCGGCGGAAAAAAGAAATATTTCAAATCAACTGGTGTCAGATATTTGTAATTTACTTTACATTTACACTTTACATTTACTTTACACTTTATCAGCTGCTGTATGTCCTGCAGGAAGAGGTGTATTCTCTCCAGTCTGATGAGCAGGAGAGGTTTTCTATGGGGATTTGGTGCAGCTCTGGACAGTTCCTGACATGGACAGAGGTGGCAGCAGAGAGCACTGTGTCAGACTGGAAAGAATACACCACTTCCTGCAGGGCATACAGCAGCTGATAAGTACTAGACGACTGGAGATTTTTTTCAATAGAAGTAAATTGCAAATATCTGACACCAGGTGATTTGAAAGAAATGATCAGTATGGAAACCCTGTAAGTTTGGGTTTTCCTCTCTTTCCTCGATGACTGTGGATGTGTGGGCCAGCACAGCTAACCTCCTGCCTCTACTTCCCGAACGCTTCCTGAGATAGCGGCTGCTCAGGATAGGCTGGACGCACACCGCCAATAAACCTTATCACATCAGCTGGGGCCATTTCCTCGCACCAGTTCTTTGTACATCTGCCAGAAATGAAAGGGTTAAACAATTGGGGTCAAGAGGAAATTAAGTCATGGAACATACTTTGTGGAGAAGGGACCAGGGCGATATACAGGTTAGAGGTCATACGGAGAGGAAACATGTCACCTGACTCTGTATGGAGATCAGGGCAGAGAATACCGGAGCAGCCTGCACATAGTAGTGCACCACTGAGGAAAGCTGAAAGGGTAGGTCCCCAAACCAAAAATTACAGGAAGCCAGGGGGGTGCGGGAACATAATAAACAGGTATACTTACCTATCCCGGTGTCCTCATAGAGCCGCTCCCGGGTCCAGCTGACAGCCGCCGGTGTCCTACAGCTTCTCCAGCTGCAACCTCATGCACCCCGATTATCGATAGGGGTAGAATCTCCACACTGCGCACACACAGGTGATATAATTAGCTGCAGCTCTCCAGCTGAAATGGCAGTTGGGAGCCTTAGCAACCAATAGGATTACTACTATCATTTTCACAGGGAGCTGGAATCTGATTGGTTGCTAGGTTGCTATGGACATCCCGCTATGTGTATGTCCGCAGCCCACCCCGTTATACATCACCTGCTCCACGCTCCGGCTTGTTTCGGGGCTCCCGGCAACTTTACGTCCCGCACAGCCAATCAGTGCCCTGCGGCGGGACAGCGCACTGATTGGCCGAGCGGGACCTGCCGGGAACCCCCAAAGCAAGTGGGAGAAGGGACCAGGTGATGTATATGCTCTGGCGGCCGGGGGTTAACGGGGCGGGCTGCTGACAAACTCGCAGCGGAATGTCCATCCTGCTGCGAGTTTATCTGCCCATAGGGTGTACAGGGCAGGGATACACAAATTTGCAGCGAGAAATCCGCTGTGGATACGCCCATTAGTTTGTACCCTAACAGTGTACAGTGTATACACAGTGTATACAGTATGGTACTTACCTGCCGGGTGGTGGTGTTGGGGAATGTATACAGTAAGGGGGTGTTAGGGAATGTATACAGCATGGGGGCTACCTGGGGGGGGGGGGGGGGTATACAGCATGGGGGCTACTTGAAGGGGGGAGTGTATACAGCGTGGGGAGCTAACTGAAGGGGGGAGTGTATACAGCATGGGGGCTACCTGCAGGGGGGAGTGTATACAGCATGGGGGCTATTTAAAGGGGGTAGTGTATACAGCATGGGGGCTACCTGCAGGGGGGAGTTTGTACAGCATGGGGGCTACCTGCAGGGGGGAGTGTATACA